>NW_027256881.1:204640554-205343054 GCF_029215685.1 Pituophis catenifer annectens | reverse complement strand
GTGCCAGGGTAAGAGGCGTGCTGGCAGGAAAGCGGTCATGCTCCCTTGGCAGAAGTGAGGGGAGGGGGGACTGTGCTGGCTTTTTCTCGGTGGCTTCATTGACACTCTCTCAGTTTCTGGTGTGTGGATGTGAACCGGACCGCTTGCCTTCACGCGAGCATGCGCACCAGAAACCGAAAGATCAGGTGGCCGATCATGGCTGCTCTTCCTGTTTTTGGCACTTGGGCACGCACACACACTCCCATTTCAGCACTCAGTGCCGAAAATATTCACCAACACTGTCCTATAGTGTTGTCTTGAGGGAAGAAGTTGAAACAGTTTATGTCCAGGATGTGAGGGGTCTGTAGATATTTTCACAGCCCTCTTTCAAGAGCATTTTGCAAATCTGGATATAAGTATTTACAGGATTTGTTGTTTCTCTGGATGTTGCAATGCAGTTCTTAGAGTTTAGACAAATCACAATCTGTACTTTCTTGAGGTACAATTTAAAATATGCCGTCTGAAAGAAAGCACACATTTAAATGTACACTGAAAAGACAATATATTTCAGTCATATTTGAGAGAAAAATATATACACTGAGCAAGAGAGATGACAGCTGGACAGACTGACACAATTCTGAGGGTTTTTTTTTTTCAAAATGCTGATTTACATAAAGAAGCAAACAGCAAAAGAATTACACATGAAATGTTTGAAAATAATGTAGATGCAAAAGAATGTAATTATACTATTGTCATAGCCCAGCTACGGTATCTGGATTGTTAATCAATGTGGTACTGTGAGAATGGAAGACAAATCTATTTATATTTCTTTTCAGAAAAACAGAAAATATTTTTTTCCCCTTAGGAGACTTTTACCTTTGAATATACAAGAACTCACATACAGTATTGAGTTACTCTACAAATGAAGGTGATCCCAGAGCATTAAATTATGCAAACGCAACACGAGGCCCAAGTCTTCCTGCTCTGTTTATCGAGAGAGACTGAATAGGCAAATCACATTAACTCCATGCAATAGACATAATGGCCTTATGTATCAGGAGAGTCCCTTAGACATGCAAGGAGGCTTCCTTTCTTTAATTCCTGTATTTCTTACAATCCTGCGGAAGCTTTCCCACATACGGAGCTGGGACTTAGGGGGATTACAAAATACTCAATCAAAATGCTTTTCATCACTGAAATATCACTCATTAATATGAGCCAGCAGTGTGCAGCAGCAGCCAAAAAAGTTAATCCAATCCTGGGTTGTATAAACAAAGGCATAGATTCAAGATCACGTGAAGCAGGGGTGAAATCCAGCAGGTTCTGACAGGTTCTGGAGAACCGGTAGCGGAAATTTTGAGCTGTTCGGAAAACTGGCAGTGGAAATTTTGAGTAGTCTAGAGAACCGGCAAATACCACCTCGGGCTGGCCCCAGAATGGGGAGGGAATGGAAATTTTGCAGTATCCTTCCCCTGCCATGCCCACCAAGCCACACCCACCAAGCCACACCACACCCACCAAGCCATGCCCACAGAATCAGTCGTAAAAAAATGTGGATTTCACCACTGACGTGAAGTATTAGTACCGCTTTATAAAACCCTAGTAAGTAAGTAGTAACCACAATACTAGAATACTGCAACCAATTTTGGTCACCATTCTACAAAAAAGATTTAGAAAAAATTCAGAGAAGAGCAACTAAAATGATCAAAGGCCTGAAGGCTAAAACATAAGGAGAACGGCTGCAGGTTTTGGGTTTGGCTACTCTAAAGAAAAGAAGAATTAGGGGCGACATGATAGCAGTATTCCAGTATTTGAGAGGCTGCCATAAAGAGAAGGGGGTCAATTTGTTTTCCAAAGCACCAGCGAGCAGGACAAAAAACAATGGTTGGAAACTGACCAAAGAGAGAAGCAACCTGGAATTAAGGAGAAACTTCCTAACAGTGAGGACAATTCACCAGTGGAACAGCTTGCCTCCAGAAATTGTGGGTGCTTCATCACTGGAGGTTTTTAAGAAGAGACTAGACAGTCACTTATCTAAAATAGTATAGATTCTCCTACTTGAGTAGCGGGCTGGACTAGAAGACCTCCAAGGTCCCTTCCGGGCTCTATTCTATTCTATTCTAACTGATTTTTCTTTCCGACTTCTAAGGCTAGCATGCAGAACTGGAAATAGAGAAACAATACTCCCTATTCCACCCCTTTAAGTAATTGGGAGATTTTTCTGAAGCATATTCACAGAAATCAACTACTGGATTCTATTCATAGGAAATGATATAATATTTGCCATGTGCAAGACTGCTTTCCAAATCGCACGATTTATGGGTAATTCAGTTGATTAATACCACAAGGCCAGGTTTCCCAGACATGCCTTTGCCTTTCTGCATTTGGCATATTTTAGTCAAATTATCCTTCAAAAGTTCACTGGTTTTCAAGCTTTAGAGCAGGAGTGGCCTTGGGAGGCACTTATCATCGGGGAGGAGCTTAAAGGCCACAATGGATAAGATGAGGATGCAAATATATAGAGATGTGTTATTTTTCTTGGGTTAAAGGAGGAGTTTTGAGACCTGTTTTTTTTTTAAAAAAAAGTTCTGTTCTCTTTTTAAACACATACAGGTAGTCGTCAACTTACGACCACAATTGAACCCAAAAATTCTGTTGCTAAGTGAGATATTTATTAAGTGAGCTTTGCCCCATTTTACAACCTTTCTTGCTCCAGTTGTTAAGTGAATCACTGCAGTTGATGAGTTATAACCCGTTTGTTAAATGAACCTGGCTTCCCCATTGATTTTACTTGTGAGAAGGTTGCAAAAGGCGATCACATGACCTTGGGACACAGCAATGGTCATAAATATGAACCAGTTGCCAAGGATCTGAATTTTGGTCATGTGACCATGAGGATTCTACAAAGGTCGTAACTCTGAAAAACAGTCATAAGTCACATTTTCCAGTGCCGTGGTAACTTTGAACGGTCACTAAATGAACTGTTGTAAGTCGAGGACTAAAAACTGAGTTATTTTAGTAAATTTAAGTTTGTACAAACTTTGTATGTGCTGTGTTCTTTGGGGTCCATAGCTGGGACAGAACACATAGTAGATATTGGATTCAAATTAGCAGCATTTTCAGGTGTATTTACTTTTTCTACTTCTTAGTCTCCTATTGGATTGTCTAAAAGAACTGAATAAAGGACTTACAACAGTTCGTTTAGTGACCATTTGAAGTTACAGCGGCACTGAAAAGATGACTTATGACCGTTTTTCACACTTACAACCATTGCAGCATCCCCATCAAAATTCAGACACTTGGAAACTGACTCATATTTATGACAGTTGCAGTGTCCCGGGGTCAGGTGATCATCTTTTGCAATCTTTTGACAAGCAAAGTCAATGGGGAAGCCAGATTCACTTAACAACCGGGTTACTAACTTAATAACTGCAGTGATCCACTTAACAACTCTTGTTAAGAAAGTTTCAAAAAATGGGCCAAAATTCACTTAACAACTGCGTCACATAACAGAAATTTTGGGCTCACCTGGGGTCATAAGTCGAAGACTACCTGTAATACTGTATCGTTCTCTAGGCACTTCAAAACATATTGAAGAAAAGTTGAAGTAGTGTGAAAAGCAAACATAAAACAGCAAAATATTTTTTAAAAAAAGTTATAATCAAGTAAGACAAATACTGAAATTCTGTAATCTCTAAAATTATTAAATAGCTAGAGGTTCCCCTACCATAGAAAGGGCCTTGGTGTATTCACCAAGTGAGTCTTGCTTAGGGGCAACCCAGAGTCACTTTAGATAGTGAGATGGTTGGCTTATAAATGTCCTAAATAAATGTTCTACAAATATGGGGGCATCATGGAAAAAAAAAACATTTGCTTTATTTGGTGGTATCCTTGGAGAAAGGTTTCAGAAATTTAGACTACTCAACTATAAATTAACTCATAATTCATTCTGTGGTGTAGAACAGCTGTTTTAGTCTTTTGTGGCAACAAAAATATCTAATCTTAAGGCGCTTAGGCTACAGTTCATGAGATGTTAATTAAGTAGACTTAAAAGTGCCACAGAATTCTTTGCTTTGTAAGAATCTCCCTTCAGTTTGGGGAGAGACATTCTAACTGGTATTTTCAGGAATAATATGGTGACAGCACACAGTGGCAGATAAGATAGGGAAACACATATCAAGCAATGTAAATCACATAAGACTTTCCACTTTTCTCAGTAAGGCAGTACTTTATTGACATTTAGAAAGGATAAATGTTCGATTTAAATTAATCCAGCAGAGCTAGGTCCAGTTTGCAGAAGGTTGTTTTGACAAAGCAGCATAACTCCTGCAAAAAGTCACGTTGAAAAGACTGGGTTGTATTCTCGTCTTCCAATTGCACAGGTTTAAAAACAAAGGCTGGTCAATTTATTTCCGTATCTTTTGCCAGGACTGGAGATCATCAGGGAAAAAACATCAATGTAAAATAACTTTCTGTAATCCCACACTTTCATCCTGTGCTTATTTAATCAAATATTACAGTCCTATGCAAGTTTCACAGCAAACTGGTCTGTAAAGGTAAAGATAAAGGTTCCCCTCGCAAATATGTACTAGTAGTTCCTGACTCTAGGGGGCGGTGCTCATCTCCATTTCAAAGCCGAAGAGCCAGCGCTGTCCGAAGATGTCTCCGTGGTCATGACTAAACGCCAAAGGCGCACGAAATGCTGTTACCTTCCCACCAAAGGTGGTCCCTATTTTTCTACTTGCATTTTTTACGTGCTTTCGAACTGCTAGATTGGCAGAAGCTGGTTCAAGTAACAGGAGCTCACCCCGTTACGTGGCACTAGGGATTGGAACCGCTGAACTGCCAACCTTTCGATTGACAAGCTCAGTGTCTTAGCCACTGAGCCACCGTGTCCCTTTATTTAGTAGCTGTAATGGCCATCTCTTGTCCAGAGATTTCTGACTAGGTTTTGCTGCATCAGCACAGGAACAAATAATCTGTCATATTCTGTCTCAGTTTCTATCATTTCCTATGGGCGGAAAGGTGGGATACCTGTTCATATATCTATTTTGGGATAAGAAACTGTGGTATTCTAAAAATCCAGCACAATTAATATTCACTATTCAAGAGAAGAATTGAACCTCTGGTGTCCATATCAGAAGTGGGTTTCAGCAGGTTCTGACCAGTTCTGGAGAACTGGTAATGGAAATTCTGAGTAGTAAAAATCTGACTGGCCCCGCCCCCATCTATTCCCTGCCTCCCGAGTCCCAGCTGATCGGAGGAAATGGGGATTTTGCAGTAACCTTCCCCTGGAGTGGGGAGGGAATGGAGATTTTACAGTATCCTTCCCCTGCCATGCCCGACAAGCCTCACCCAACAAGTATGCCACGCCCAACAAGCCACACCCACAGAACCTGTAGTAAAAAAAATTGAAACCCCATCACTGGTCCATTCCTCATATTGTACTAAATTACTGTAGCTAGCTAGCAACAGACTTAAATTATAGAGTGTAAGAGGAATTGAGTAATGCAATAGTTAAGCTGTTAGGCTGAGTCTGAAGAGACTCAGATCCGATGAGTAGATTGGCTCCTTTGATTCTCTCTGGAGGAAAAAAAAGGCCAAGAGATTGCAGGGTTTGTTCCTCCTGGGATTATTCCTTAGGAGGAGAGTGCAAAGCAGTGGTGTCCAGAGGGGAGTACTAAGTTACACACAAACAGGCATTTGCCATTCTCTTAGCCACAGTTTGGAGCCTTCAAAGGACCACTAATGGTACAATTCCTTTGCTAACCACCTTTGGAAATTGCCTAGTAACTACCTTAAAGTTGTTAAGGCATCTTCAAGATGATATTGAATGCCTTCAAACCTCAGTATAAGAAAGTGAAATTGCATCTTTGTAAGCTTCAAGAATTCAAAATAAACAGCAAAAAGCAAGACAAAGTTTTGGCTGTAGAAAATTTTTACATGGATTAAGAGCTCAGAAAAAGTTGGAGTATTTGATATTTAAATATTAATACTTTGAAATTCATTTAAAAAAATAAATGCATTCTCGTGGAAAAAAAATTTTTTTATATCAGAGACATAATAAGGTAAGCAGTTTATAACAGGATTCATACATGTTATTGAGGAATGGCAACAGGATTTTGAATCAATGTATGTTGTTATATTATGTTTTTTCACACCATTGCCATATACTGTATATATGTGTTTGTATGTATATGCATACTCATACACATACACACACACACACACACTTAGACACACACGCACACACATACATAGAAATCCAAAACTTAAGAAGAAAATAAAAATGTGAATTCAGGAAAGTAGGTGAATAATTTCTTTCTGCTGGAATTACAAAGAGATTTGTTAAAGTTCTAAAGAAATTTGAGTGAAGGGTTAATGATTATCCCAATGGTTTAAAAAAGCAGCATTGTTTTATATTAAAAGAAGGAATATAATGTTGACTTATTTGATCAGGTTAAAATAGAATATTTTGTTAAGTTTTGGGTGCTCTTTATGGAGTTGCTGACATTTGGACTGGAAAAGATGTTATGCATCTTATAGTAAAAACTGAAATAGGGAACAATGAATTTTATTTGTTAATGTTTTAATGTTTATTTGTTAATATTTGTTAATGAATGTGATACTTTAAAGCTGTCTTTGGAACTTTTTCTGACACTTGGATTGGAAAAGCCATTGTTTATTAGACTTGCCTATAATTAAGAATTGAGTTATGGGATAAAGATTATATTTGTTAACTAATAGGAGGTGGAGAGATGACAGTGAAGAGTTAGTAAAATTCTTTATACTTGTGATGAGGGTGGGAAGTTACTTTTGGGGTTTCTTTTCTCTTTCTCTTTTTTTGCTTTCCTCCACTTTTTTTTTTCCCCCTTCCCATTTTTCTTTTTAGTTTGTATTATCTTTTATGAGGATTTAGTTCAGTCTGCATTTTTAAGCTGGGCAAGCTTACACCTATTGGATGATATATAGAGTTGAAGACATTTTTTTAATACAATCTGAAACCAATTCTCTAAATGTTATCAAAATGCTTACTTTGACATACAAAAATACATACAAAATATATTGTGATAAAAGAGTAAAAAAATAACACAGATTTCCATGCTTTTTATGTCACTGATTGACATAGTTCAGATTGATATGGAAACAGGATGGAATTTATGAATGAACAAGAGATACTCAGATGGAGTCAGACCTTTCCATTCATTTTTTAAGCCCCTGAGGTTTCCT
Organism: Pituophis catenifer annectens; assembly: GCF_029215685.1. Classification (NCBI taxonomy): domain Eukaryota; kingdom Metazoa; phylum Chordata; class Lepidosauria; order Squamata; family Colubridae; genus Pituophis; species Pituophis catenifer. The sequence goes on along the minus strand of NW_027256881.1, from coordinate 205,335,845 downwards.
AGCCTGATGACCTTCAGTGCGCTGGTTTTTAGAATTCCTAGACAGGATGTCCCAAAGGAATTCTGGGAATTGAAAGTCCAGCATAGGTGGAAGGCAGCCAGCAGGATGGGCTGCATTTAGAATATGTGAATTAAGGAGCCTGAATGGCACAGCAGACTAATGCTACTGTTAAAGGTAGAATTTAGTTTCCAGCTGCCTGCAATTACTGCGAGTTCAATTCTCACCAGGCTCAAGGTTGACTCAGCCTTCCATCCTTTCTAAGGTAGGTTAAATGAGGACCCGGTTTGTGGGGGCAATAAGTTGACTTTGTATAAAATATACAAAAGTATGAAGGCTATTGCTTAACGCCTTGTAAGCCGCCCTGAGTCTCCGGAGAAGGGCAGCATATAAATAAAATAAAAAATAAAAAAATTCATGACATGGCATGCAAAACTCTGCAGAATATTATGAGATTATATTGTGGATACAGCATTTCTTTCCTTTGTTAAAAAAATTAATAAAATAAAAAAGCTTTTTTGCCTTTTCTTCTGAATATACTTTAAACTGAGACATTCCTTCCCCAAGCTATGCCTTTGCCACTACATGTATACTTCTCTACATGATTTCTATAGCAGATAGATTATTTGGAAGGAAATTATTTCAGTTGGAGTTTGGCTGTAAAATAATCAGCTATGAACCAACAAGCTTCTTGGTTGTTTTTCTTAGTTCATGTTCAATATTAGGCAATGATCCCTGTGTGCCTTTGTACATATGTGCATGTGTGTGTGTGTGTGTGTGTGAGAGAGAGAGAGAGGGAGGGAGGGAGGGAGGGAGAGAGGGAGAGGGAGAGGGAGAGGGAGAGGGAGAGGGAGAGATGGTATCACCTATCCAACTCTGCTTGATTTGGAAAAATCACTTGGATAGAAGCCAACCAGAAAATCCCAGGTTGTTGGCTAGACTGGGGAAAAAATGAAAAAATGTCTTAGAAGTAGGCACAACTGACCATTTCTATATTGCAGCTACCACATTGTTGCCTCCATGAATGACCAAGAGTCCATCTCAACTGGAGGGAGTCTTGACTTTTTAATGAAATGGCCATGTGAAATTGTACAAGTAGGAGAAGATTCCACTCCATCCCAAAGCAACTGCATGCATAAATGGGTCCCACAATGAGTGTTAGCAGTTGTAACTCCTCTGCCAGCAAAGCTTCATAAAATTTGGAACCATACATCTTGCAGCAATAACGTTTTCGTGGATTTTTTTTCACAGTCACTTTTCCTTGGGCAAAAATAAGAAGAAAAGTTGATAAAACCCAATTGCTCAATAGTGATAGAGATGATGGTGTGCTATAATATCACTCAATAATAGTTTGGTATTCACCATGTTTGAACTTCAAGCCAAAGGTAAAACCTTTTCAATCGTTTTGTGTCATCATGATTGTAATCTACCCATTAAACATGGCAAATACTCACACAATCCTAATTTTGCTTTTGGCATTCAGAAAATTGGCCTTTTATTTTCAGACTTCACCTTGCTTGGGAATCCTTACAACTGACAAAATAATGACCTTAAAAACAAAAGTATTGTTTACGGTGGATAACGAACTCAGAAATAAGAAAATCACAGATAATCCTGTCAGCAAATACCCATCACTCTCAGGTTCATTTGTTCTTCCATCCTTCATTTGCTTTGCTTCCCCCACCCTGACTTTCATTTTTGCAGTAGGCTTCTTTTCTATCCAGGAGTTTGAGCTTTTCCAATAATAATGTGACTCCTCTTTATTTTATTTTATTAAAAAGTTTTATCAAATATTACAACAATTTTTCTCCCCCTCCCTCCTCCCCCCCTCCCTCCTCCACCCACCCCATCCCCCCTCCCACCTCTCCCTCCAACCCCCCTCCCCCCACCCCGGACTTCCCAGAGCAAATACAGGGGATAACATTTAACAAACATAAACTAAAATATGCTAATTTTCTATAAACTCTTAATTCCCTCTTGCTCTTTAACTCCCCTTTCCACTAACAAAACATAATTCAAAAAGAAATAGTTGGTTTCATTCATAAGCTATTTGAAGCTTTTTAGTCCGATATTTGGTTTGAATATAGTCAATCCATCTTCTCCATTCCGATATATATCTTTCATTTGAATGATCCTTCAAATACGCTGAAATTTTAGCCATCTCTGCTAAATTCACTACTTTTCATGTCCATTCTTCAATAGTAGGCAAGTTTTCCTTCTTCCAATACTGCGCCACCAAAAGTCTGGCTGCTGTTATTAAATTTAAAATCAACTTAGTCTCTATAACAGTACAATCTGTAACTATACCTAACAAAAAGAACTGTGGAGTAAATTTTATCTTCTTTTTGAGAATATTTTGAATAATCCACCATATTTTTATCCAAAATGCCTTAATTTTTTTACATCACATTCGCATCTCCAACACTTAGGTTGCACACTTGGATACATACAGGCTAGCTTTTTAGGATTGAGATGCCATCTATAAAACATTTTATAAAAATTCTCTCTTAAGTTTTGGGCTTGCGTAAACTTCATATTTCTAACCCATATTTTTTCCCACGTATCCATCATTATTGGTTCTTCAATATTTTGTGCCCACTTTATCATACAATCCTTAACTAACTCCATTTCTGAATCTATTTCTACCAATGCATTATACAGCCTTTTTATATGCATTTGACTTTGAGCTCTAATCTGTTTTACCAAATTCTCCTCATTTTACAAAATACCAATTTTCTGATCTTCTTTCCATCTAGCTTGCAACTGTACATATTGAAACCATGTTTGAATTATCCCTTCTTCTCTTAGTTGATTCGAAGATTTTAATTGTAATATACCTCTTTCCTTGTTAAGAAGCTCTTTTTTTTTTTTTTTAATTTGATTTATATGCCGCCCTTCTCCGGAGACTCAGGGCGGCTTACAATGCGTTAAGCAATAGCCTTCATTCTTTTGTATATTTTTATACAAAGTCAGCTTATTGCCCCCACAAACTGGGTCCTCATTTCACCTACCTTAGAAAGGATGGAAGGCTGAGTCAACCTTGAGCCTTGGAGAGATTCGAACCAGCAGAAATTGCAGGCAGCTGTGTTAATAACAGGGTGCATTAACCACTGTACCATCAAGGCTCTTTTGTATGTAATCACATCTTGTTTTTACTCTACACTTACATTCTCTATCGTGTGTCTGGGTATTGCCCACATTGGTAACTTCTCGTTTAATTTATACTTATACTTTTTCCAGACATGCAATAAAGAATTCCTTAATATATGACTTTTAAAAGTCTTATTCACTTTCTTATCATATAGTAAATAAGCATGCCACCCATAAACCAAATCATATCCCTCAATATTCAATATTCTTTCTTCTGTTGAGTTTATCCAATCACTCATTGCTGATAGGGCAGCTGCCTCATAATATAGTCTTAAGTTGGGCATTTTGAGACCTCCTCTTTCACGTATATCCTGCATTATTTTTTGTTTTATTCTCGGTCTCTTCCCTGCCCAGACAAAATTATTAACACCCTTCTGCCATATCTTCAGATTTTCATCTTTTTTAAGTATTGGTATCATTTGAAAAAGAAACAAAAATTTAGGCAAAACATTCATTTTTACTGCTGCTATTCTTCCTAACAAGGATAACTGTAATTTTTTCCAAGTTTCCATCTCTCTCTGTATTTTTTGCCACAACGGATCATAGTTATGCGTGAATAGTTTCACATTTGATGTCATAATATAAACCCCCAAATACTTAACTTTTTTAACTATTTCAAATCCTGTTAATCTTTCTAATTCCTCTTTTTGATTTGTAGTCACTTTTTTAGTTATTATCTTCGTTTTCCCTGCATTTATTTTAAATCCAGATACTTGCCCATATTGCTGAATTATATCCATTAAACTTACAACCGACTGTAATGGTTGGGTTAAAGTAACAACCAAATCATCTGCGAATGCTCGTACTCTGTAATCATACTGTCTAATTTTAATTCCATTTATTTTGTCCGACCCACGTATCTTGCTCAACAAAAATTCCAAAGTAAAGATAAACTATAATGGAGACAAAGGACATCCTTGTTCCTTTTTCTATATTAAAAGTATCTGTTAAGCTACCATTAATTATTATTTGCACTGTTTGTTTCTGATATATTGCCTTAATAGATTGTGTAAAATATTCTCCAAACTGCATCTTTTCTATTATTTTCAATAAGAAATGCCAATTCAATCGATCAAATGCTTTCTCCGCATCGAGAAAAATTAGCGCCGCAGGGATTTGGTTGTTCTTCCCCAGATACTCCAATAAGTTAACCACTTGCCTTACATTACTCTTCATTTGTCTACCATTTATAAAACCAGTTTGATCATTATGAATCATTTGTTGCATGACTGTCATTAACCTATTTGCTAGTATTTTAGCAAAAATCTTGTAATCTGTATTTAAAAGTGATATAGGCCTATAATTTTTTGGCATCTTGCTCCTCCTTTGGAATCAAAGAGATAAAAGCTGTCCTCCAGGATGGGGGTACATCTCCTCCAGATTGTACGTTAGTAAATAAATCTTTAAATGGTCCCACCATTTCTAGCTGCAAGTGTTTATAATAAGCAGCTGTCAAACCATCCGTCCCAGGGGCTTTACCCACTTTCAACTGCTTAATTGCAAGCATGATCTCTTCAGAGGTTATTGGTTGATTTAAACCTTCCCTTTGCTCTCTTGTAATTATAGGAATATTCTTTCTGTAAGTATCTATCTACAGCTATACTTTGAATTTTATCACTAGTATACAACCTCGTGTAAAATTCTAAAAATGCTTTTTTAATCATGTTTTGCTGATAAACCTCTTTACCTTTATATTCTATTTTCTCTATGGTCCGTGACTTTTGTTTTTTCCTTAACAGATATGCTAACCATCTCCCTGGTTTATTAGCATTGCAAAAAGTATTATGTTTAGCATATTGCAAATTAGTTGCGACCTGATCTGCCATTAGCATATTAAATTGCCCTCGCAATAAGTTAATTGACTCTTTTATTTTCTTGTCTGCTGGGTTCAATATCAAAGCTTGTTCTTTTTTTTTTATTTCCCTCTTCTAAGTCCCTCCTTTTTTTCTCCTGTTTACGTCTATGTTTATTATTCAAATATATCAAAATACCTCTCATATATGCTTTGCTTGCATCCCAAACCATTTCCATAGATGTACCCTTATGCATATTTATAGTAAAAAATTCTTTCAAAAATTTTTTGCATTCTTTTACATTTTCTTTATATCTAAACAGATTTTCATTTAGCCTCCAAGACCTCTTAGATCCCATTCCATACTCTAATTCCATCCAAACTGGACTATGATCCGTTAAAACTCTTTGGCAGATCTTCGTCTTCTTCATCCTAGAAAAAAGATCATTAGTAATTAATATGAAATCAATCCTAGAGAAGGACTGATGTCTATCAGAGAAAAAAGTAAAGTCTTTTTCTTCAATGTTCCTCTCTCTCCAAATATCTCTCAACTCCATATCATCCATCATTTCAAAAAAAGATTTTGGCAATCTAGCACGCGTTGAAATATTTTGCAAGAGTCCCTTCTTATCTTTTTTAGTGTCCAAAACTCCATTCCAATCGCCCAATAAAATGCATGATTTATAATCCCATTGTAGTAACTTGGAATGTAAAAGCTTATAAAATTTTTCCTGCTGTTGGTTCGGTGCATGTACTCCGATTAAAAGTATTTTTTCTCCTTTTATTAAAAGTTCAATTGCTATAAACCTTCCTTGATCATCTGCTTCAATTAGTTTGGCAATTAAGTCTTTTTTTTAGGTATATACCTATACCATTCTTCTTCTCAGGAGCAGATGCAACAAAATGTATTCCTAACCTTGCATTTGTTAAGTATTTTTGATCTTTACTACTGATGTGAGTCTCTTGTAAGCAAATTATATCATTTTTAAACTGTTTCAAATAATGAAATATTTTTCTCCTCTTTCGTGGTGAGTTTAAGCCATTAACATTCCAAGTCAGAAATCTAGTTGCCATTCTTGGCCGCCTGAAGCCTTTGGAGCATCTGTTGGAAGTCTCCATGCATTTTACTTTTTGGTCTTGCTCCTCCCACTGCTTCTGTTTTTGTAATTTCTTGAATCATTTGTAATTGCTGCAGTCTTAACTCTTCTTGACGCTTGGCTGCCGCTTGGGTCTGTCTTTGATCCTTAGGTTCTTCTATTTTATCACCTCCGAAGCTTGAGCAGTAGTTGAAAGTTGTATTAAATCTTCTTGAGTAATCAAAGCTTCCCTTTGGGCCTGTGCCAGCGATTCTTCCTTCTCCCCCTCTACTTCCGTCTTCCTTCTAACTTCTGGGGACTGTGGGCATCCAGCCTTTAGTGCATTGGTGTAAAAATCTCTTGCCTTCCACACTGAATTAAGACGATATCTTTCTCCTGAATAGTTCACCACCAGTCCAGCTGGAACCTCCCATCTGTACTGTATCTGATGTTTTCTCAGTTCTTCCACCATAAAGACGTAATCCCTTCTGGCTCTAAACATTTTGGGGGGGATTTCTTTCAATATTAAAACCTCCTGCCCCTGCACTTGAAGTTTATTTTTAAAGGTAACTTGTAAGATTTCGTTGCATATTCTCCGTGTTGTAAAATAGACTACAATGTCTCTTGGTAGATGTTTCTGTCTGGCAATCCATGAATTGACACGGTAAATTTTGTCAATTTGCCATTCAAGATTTGCTTTTTGATCTCCCGTTATCTGTGCAAATGCTTCTGAAAAGATCTCTCTCAAATTTTCTTGCTTATTTTCTTTGAGGCCTCTTATTCTCAAAACGAATTCCATATCTCTATATTGTATAATTATCACATCAGCCTCAGCCCTTTCCATCTTGTTCCATCTTGTCCCATTTTATTTTCCAAGTTCTCATTAGACTGCTTAATTTCTTCCACTTTTTCATCTATTGCTTCAATATGGCCTGCCAGACCTTGAACTGCCATGATAATATCTTCTCTAATTTCTTGATTACATTTTTGAATAATCTCTTTAATTTGAACTATCTCTTCAGCAACATCTCGGATTTTATCCTCAAACTTGAAGCAATTTTTTTTTTCTATAACAGAGGCTTGTGTTTTAAGGGCTTCCTGCAACATTTCAAGTGTTAATATTGGTGATTCCATTGGAACAGAGAGAGATTGCAATTTGGATGTTTGAGCTGGCGAAGTCCCAGCACTTTTGGTAACAATAGTCTTTACTTGTTTTGAAGCCATTTTTAGTTTCCAATTTAAATTTATTTTTAGCAGCCAGAACAACAAATCCACCAACTCCAAAAATTCCCAGTCTTTAAATAATATCAATCCTTTTTTTAAAAAGGTCACTGCTGTAGTCTTTTTAGCCTTAATCTTCTTTTTTCTTTAAAACAAAAATCTCTAGTTTTGAACAGGGGCCACCAGCACTAAACGAAACTTTCCTCTTTAACTTTTGCTTTCACGCCCCATTAAAGCTCAATTGCCATCTTGGTTTCACTTTCTCCCCTTAATGAATCAGAAGGAAGTAATACACATTTGGAGTTAAAGTTCAGTACTTGCAAATCTGATCTCTCCTGAGTTTGCTCAGCCTGCTTCCGAATGATGTTTATTCCAAGCATTGTTTTCAGGGGTGGTCGCGGTGTCTTCTTCTGCTTAAAGCAGAAACGTCCCAGATCTGGAGCTCTGTCGGGCTTCCAGGGAGCTCTCACCCTTCGAGCCCCAGAATTGTTCCTGGGGCTCCTTGGGGAGCTCTACTTATGCCCGTCTGCTCTCTTCCTCCCCTTTTCCCGGGGAGAAAGTTTTCAAGCCGCTAGACAGCTGATTTGCGCTGTTCTAGCGGCTTTACGAGATCGCGGGGCTGGCACTCGCAAAAGGAGCGTCTTCGGCGCGTGCGTGCCACCGGAAGTCCCACAAATCCAATGTGATTCCTCTTATAGGAGTATTTGTACCTTCATTCTCTTCTCTAGTAAAAAAAAAAAATCTGCAAAATTCCATAAAACCAGTCACGATGTTGCATTACTATGTCCTGTGTTTATAGAAGTGTGTGTCTCTATATTTTGTCTTAATATATAGACTACAGGTAGTCCTCGACTTACAACAGTTCACTTAGTGACCATTCAAAGTTACCATGGCACTGAAAAAAGCGACTTATGACCATTTTTCACACTTATGACTGTTGCAGCTTCCCCATGCTCACATGATTTACATTTGGATGCTTAACAACTGACTCACATTTATGACCGCTGCCGTGTCTTGGGGTCACGTGATCACCTTTTGCAAACTTCTGGCAAGCAAAGTCAATGGAGAAGCCAGATTCACTTAACAACCGTGTTACTAATTTAACAACTAATTTAAGTGATTCATAAGTTTATTTGTCAAGCATATATAAGATAGCAGATAAAAGTATAAACATAATTTGAATAAATGAAAAGAATAAGTAAAAAGAAATATTAGGACAGGGACGGTAGGCACACTGGTGCACTTATGCATGCCCCTTACAGACCTCTTAGGAATGGGGTTAGGTCAACAGTAGACAGTTTAAGGTTAAAGTTTTGGGGGTTTGGGGAAGAAACTACAGAGTCAGGGAGTGCATTCCAGGCATTAACAACTCTGTTACTGAAGTCATATTTTCTGCAATCGAGTTTGGAGCAGTTTACCTTGAGTTTGTATCTGTTATTTGCTCGTGCATTGTTGTGGTTGAAGCTGAAGTAGTCATTGACAGGAAGGACATTGTGGCAGATAATTTTATGTACTATGCTTAGTTCAGACTTAACAAATGCGACAAGAAAAGTCATAAAATGGGGCAAAACTCACTTAACAAATTTTTCACTTAGCAACATAAATTTGGGGCTCAATTATGGTCCCATGTTGAGGACCACCTATTCTTAGAAAAAGTGCATTTAAGTAGAGATCAAGAGATTTCATTCTTAGGCAATCATGTATAAATAACATGGCAATTTTAAAATGGTCCAGTATATGTACCACAGAGTTTGATTATTTGTGCTCAAAAACTTCTACTGAGAATGAGGAATGTGTAAATGAGAATGAGGTAAATGTGTACAAGATTGGAACCTCCATTCTGATGTGATAAACAACTCACACAAGGATCAATTTATTCCCTGTATGTTCCGATGGAGTAGAAACAAGCAATAGCAAATATTTCCTGATTCCCATATTTGAAATAGCATTGGCTGATTCAGCAGGACAAATTGTAAAAAATGTTGAGCTTCCCAACTTTTTATTTCATCCCTCCACCAGCCCATCTTACTCTTAATGGCGGCTTCTTCATCTTCTCAATGTATCTGCATAATCTTACCTAGCTTGGATGGTCTTTAAATGAGTGGAATAACAAATCTCATAATTCTCAGTCAGTATAACCTGCTTATTAAGTCATGTGAGTTGCAGATCATCCCATTAAAAACAAAATTAGGAAAGTCTGTTCTGTTGCTTCTGTGTTTATATTGATTTGATACAATAAGTCATCCTGCTAAATTTTCAAAATGACAAATTTTGAATTTTGAAACCATTTGTTTAGTGACCATTCGAAGATATGTCTGTCAGGTTTCGATGCTATCTCAAAATAAATGAATTTCCAAACTGCCGATCTTTGAGGAAATTTTCTTTTTATTGAGCATAGTGATATGTCCCTGGCTCTTTCGCGGTCAGCACTGACCTTTGCCCCCCAATCCCTCCCTTTCCGATCCCCAATTCTCTGCGTCTCATTGGCTATCTTCCAAGCCACTCTCCTCATCCCATCTCCGTCAGATCACAGGAATGTCCCCCCTCCTCCCATCTCCAAGGAAACAGAATCTTCAAAGGAATTAAGTAGGCAAAAGTTCAAGCTTCTCCTCTCCTCTCATATGCCAGCGCTGGAACGCTGACAATGACAGCACTGGAAAAAAAATGACTTACAACCAGGGGTGAAATCCAGGAGGTTCTGACAGGTTCTGGAGAACTGGTAGCGGACATTTTGAGTAGTTCAGAGAAATGGCAAATACCACCTCTGGCTAGCCCCAGAGTGGGGTGGGAATGGAGATTTTGCAATATCCTTCCCCCAGGAGTGGGGTGGGAATGGAGATTTTGCAGTATCCTTCCTCTGCCACACCCATCAAGCCATGCCCACCAAGCCAAACCACGCCCACTAAGCCATGCCCAAAGAACCGGTTGTAAAAAGATCCTTGTTAGGACCCCTGCTAATTGATCGGCACAATTCTTTACCACTATCCCCAGCACCCCTTCTGGGTCTGCAGCTTTACACAGATTCACAGCCTTCAATACAGCTCTCACTTGGTGTTCATAGAGAGCGAGTGGCTGGGAATAGGAAAGCCGGTGGGCAGTGGTTACGGGATGTAGTCTTTTTACCTCATGGCGGGCGAAGAAGGTGTTCAACTCCTCGACCAAAGAGGCGTCAGTGTTGACTGTGTTCCTCATGTTGCCCTTATAGTTAGATGCTGCAGTCCCTGCCACACATATTTCAGGTTGTTATCTGCCAGATGGTTCTCTACCTTATGTTTACATTGTTGTTTAGCCATCTTAATGCCTCTTCTAAAGTTTGGCCTGGCCTCTATGTTTATATCACTATCCCCTGCCTTAAAGGCAGAATCTCAGGCTGTCAGAAGCATCCGTACCTCGGCAGTCATCCAGGGTTTACAATTCCCATAGATTTTAACACCCTTATCCGTTGTTACACTGTCTGTGCTATTGTCTGTGATACTCTATGATTATGTGCATCTAGTTTTATTAACTGTAACTATATAGAAACTAAATTCTCCATTAGTTCTCATGTTCCAGAATTTTCGGTACCGCTATACCCAAAATACACATTCACCTTTTTTTTCTCTACTCTGTCTGCAAAACCCAAAGTGTGATATTGTCAAGACTTTGGCATCCTTTTGTGTGAAAAGCCCAAATCCCTGTCAAATATGTTCTAGGCCTTCCTCCTGCTCCGCCTGAATAAGCCAGCTTCTTCTGGCAGAATAGAAAAAACAAAATCTGACGTTTTGGCTCAGTAGGTGAAATTTAATGATTACTTCTCATAAATCAAACAAACTAGATAACAATGTAGTGGAAAATTCAGAGGAACTGAGCCCAACACTGAGGAGAAGAAGCCAACCATTTATTTCAATGGCCCTTGGGTTCCAGCTTCACAAGGTGACAGGAATAGAGAACAATAGAAAACTAAGGGCTTTTGTATGAATTTTGAACTCTAAAGAGGGAAATTCTAGGGCTCTTATAGGAAAAACTGGATGAATTTGGTTGTGTATGAGGAGCCTTTTGATTGCTAAGGGAAGTGGCACTTTTTAGAGGTGGCAGCAGTGCTGGAAATAGCTGACGGGTCTTGTTAACCAGCTGAGAAACATGAATGAGATTGGGTGCAATTACTTTCTTGGGATGTTCTTATTAGGTCCTGCTTTAGTCAGTTGCACTGGGGTTGTCTCTTGGCTACCTTCGGCCATTTTCTTTCTGCCTTTGCTAATGGGGAGCATGCCGCTTTTCAGCAAGGGAAGGATTATGGGCTTTGTTTAGGGGCAAGTATAGTTCCTCTGGGTCTGACAGGGTCATATAAAGCAGGACTGAACTTGCTCCCTGTCATGGTGGCAAACTCAGAGAAAAGTGCCCTGAAAAGGGTCCCAGCATCTTTAGTTTCAATGACCACTCATTTTTGTTTCTGATTAATACCTCTTGAATATAAGTGGGGGGCGGGGGGACAATTGATGAAAAGGGCATTTTGCAGTTGTTTTTGCATCCAGGACAGTGATTGGACAAGGGAGGGATTAAATAGCTTAAACATAAACCAACTATTACTCTGCGTTTGGACGATAACATACTGTACTGCAGGGGGCTGGACTAGAAGACCTCCAAGGTCCCTTCCAGTTTATTCTATTCTATTCTACTACACTACAAAATCAAGCCATCTTTCCAGGTTATGGTTAAGGTATTCTAACAGCGACAGTCTGATCGATGGTCAGTATTTGTGTAACACATTAAGCCAAATCACAACATGAATTATCATGTCATACAAACCAGGTGTATATTATCTATGTGTTTTGGTTCCATAGTAAACCAAAATGATTACCATTAGCGAGATCTTATGAAGGTAAAGATGGTAAGCACCAACAACAATGGCAACACTGAGATGTAGCAGAAAAAAGCAATGTTTTGACATGCAACAAACATTAACTTATTGGGTCCATTCAAAGATCATTGTCTCTTAACATCCTTAAAGTAAGTTAGATCCTGTTGAATATGAACAGCCGATCTCAAGAAAGTGAGCCTTGAGATTTTTGAAACATAAATTAATTCAAATGTGAGCTTGATGGAAATCTGCTCAACCATTTTGATATATGTAATAAATATTCATTTGTTTGTTCATTTCTATTTTTTATGGCCACCCATCTCACAAAATCGGCTCTGGACCCCAAACAAGGTTTAGAAAATACAATACAAATAACAATGGTAAACCAAACAGCACATATTTGAAGGCAAAAATGGCAACCAAGGGTATTATTATATCAAGATTAACAAAAAGCCACATGGGCTCCATTAAGTATCTGATCCCAGCCATGTTTTAGGCACTGACAAACAGGCACATTTTTTTTTCACTTTCTGGAAAACCAGCCAGGTTGTATCCCCTCTGATTTTGGGCTGTAAGGTATTCCAGAGGACAAGCATTGTGTTGTGGCCCATCAGCGGCCTGTGCAGCTAGGAGCTGATTCCAACAGTGAGGAGACTGGCGTGGTGCTGTGCCAGTGCAGCTGGTACTCGAGTCAGACAATGAGGAGACTGGAGAAGATGTGGTGCCAGAGGCGGGGATTCAGCCAGGGCCTTCAGAACCTCCAGAAGCTCCCATAAGTGAAGAGGAAGAAGAGGAGGAGCCTCTTCTCGATGCACGGGCGCGCAGAGTTGCCAACAGGCAGGAGTGGTTCCTCAGGAGGAGGTGTCCTCGAGAGTAAGGCTTGGGGCTAATTGGCCACTCCCTTAGCCTATTTAAGGAAGGACGATGACTGAGGCAATTTGCAGGGAACAACTTTGTTCACTCTCTTTCGCGTCCTGATCTTAGTTCTCTTATCAGTTTCCTGCAAATTGCTTCTGGGCTTTCTGCCAACCATAGTAAGATTACGATTATTTATTCTTTGGATTCTTGTAGGCTGTTAAGAAAGTTAATTAACAGCCTTTATTTGAAAAAGACTGATTTAATTTAGTAAACTAAGGTTTGTACAGACTTTGTGTGTGCTGCGTTCTTTGGGGTCCGTAGCTGGGGCAGAACACATTGCAACAGAAAAGACACCATTCCTGAGTCCCACTAGATGCATTCTTTAATTGATGGAACTTCTTCAGTAGAGAGTCTCCTTCTGCTGGAACTAATGGGGTGAGTAGAGATGTTTGAATATCATCCTTGCTATCTTTTCTATTGCAATGATTGGGGTATCTTTATTTGCTGATCAACAAATGCTATCAGAAGCATGTTCAAATAAGATGCTTGGTTGCATTAGCCTAATTCATTACAATATCTAAAGTACAATTCCAAATATTGTATATCTCTGTTAATATTTCTGCCTACTATCGGAAACCTTATCTATACAGCTGGTTCTCTTTTTGTGACTCTTAAATGTTATTATTTATCCTGTTTCAACTCCTACCCTCAAAACGATGCTATAGAGCACAGCACACCAGAACAACTAGACACAAGAACAGTTTTTTCCCAAATGCCATCACTCAGCTAAACAAATAATTCCCTCAACACTGTCAAACTATTTACTAAGTCTGCACTACTATTAATCTTCTCATCGTTCCTATCACCCATCTCCTTCCACTAATGACTGTATGACTATAACTTTGTTGCTTGTATCCTTACGATTTATATTGCTATTGTTTCCTGATTGCTTATTTGCACCCTATGATTAACATTAAGTGTTGTACCTTGTGATTCTTGATGAACGTATCTTTTCTTTTATGTACACCGAGAGCGTATACACCAAGACAAATTCCTTGTGTGTCCAATCACACTTGGCCAATAAAAAAATCTATTCTATTCTATTCTAAAAAAAAATACAGAACTATAGCTGAAATCTGTTTAGATACTACAATATCCAATGTGAATAGAAAGACAGAGTGTAAATCAATAGTGCAAATACTATCACACTAGCTTTGAATTCAGCCAAAGTGATAGTGCTTGCAGTTTAAGCCTTATCTGTTACACAGTGGATCCATTAAGCATGAGCTTTTTTCTGATTACATATGGTATACAACACTTTTTTAAAGTCACACAAGACATGCTAAAGCATAAACTGGAGAAATACAATAAAGTTGAGTTTTTCCCCCTTGCTTCTCAGCCAGTTCATTCACACCAAATGTCAGGAAGATGTGACATCACAATCTATCATGATTTAAAAACAAACAGCCCTCTGGGCAAAAAAAAAGGAAGGTTGCTATCATTTAAAAAAAAATTAATTTAACTGCAGTAGAAATAAAAATGAGCCCGCTCCAATGCATTTATATTACAAAACATATTAGGCAATATGTAAGGGCTCTTTTCAACACCCATCAAAAATAATCATTCAGATCTTCACTCTGAACAGCACATACAAAAAAGGCTATTAACAAAATCACATCTTGCTGAAGTTTGCCTGGTTGAAGGGGCATCACCTAATCTGGGACTGCCTAGAGAGGTTTCATAATAAATGAAGACATCACTCTAAGAACACATAGAACATCTTTCTTACTATTGAGTAACCAAAAAGACAGATTTCCAGATACGAGAATGATGGTACACCCACACGTACATACACATACTGCATCAAGATCCTAGAGTGAACTTCATGCTGAAAAAAAAATCAGGCATAGCTGGAAGTGAGGGACCAAGTAGGGGAAATTGCAGCAGATTAGCAGATGGTTATAGCTTTTGAGCAGTGATTCGAGTAGGCGTGCTTCTTTCAGCTAATTATTTTACAAGGAAAGTAAGATTACAACCATCTTAATAGTAACCAAATCCTTGGATACAAATACTGAGAACTGAACAAAGAATTCAATCACTTTCTCTGAAACAGAAACCAGCAAGAATGACTTATGACAAGGCAAGAGTGACTTCTCCGTCAACCATGAACATCAATGAGTGTGGGCATTCAAAGATATTAAGGAATATATGGATGGTGTCTCTATTATTTTCCATATAAAAATGGTTCTTTTGCCCAGAATGTTACCAACTTCACCAGATTTGAATAAAGAAAAACAAGCATGAATATTTTTATATGATGGGATTTCTTTTTTTCCACTCAATCATGTTCAATTCTCCAGTTTTCTTGGCACCATTTTTCACAGGTGCTTTGCCCTTGTCTGCTCCATCCTAGAGCTGAGTGAGAGTGACTGGCCACAGGTTACCCAGCTGGCTCTGAGCCTAAGGTGAGACTAGAACTCACAATCTCCTGGTTTCTAGCCTTAACCAAAGTGGCTCTCATATGGTGGATAGCAACACCATTGATGACCAAGAAAACAAATGATACATAGAACAAATCAATACAGAATTCTTAATCTGGGCATAAATGACCAGGCTCAAATTATTATTTTCTGGACATAGTATACAAAAATTCAGATCCTTTGAGAAATATATTATACTGAGAAAGATGGAAGAAAAGTGACTGCATACCTCTTATGGACTTTTTGCTGAAAACAGAAAAAAAAATGAGCTTGTGATTTATGGCTTTGAAGATTAGGAAGGTTAGATAATGGAAAGAAAGAAATTATGTTGTAACCTTAAAGAAAGAGGGTATAATATAAATATACTTGTAATTGCTATTGAAAAGACTAGGAACCACTTCTTTGTAACCTTATCTTTCCTTTCCTTTCCTTTCCTTTCCTTTCCTTTCCTTTCCTTTCCTTTCCTTTCCTTTCCTTTCCTTTCCTTTCCTTTCCTTTCTTTTCCTTTCCTTTCCTTTCCTTTCCTTTCCTTTCCCTATTATTTCTTCATATTTTTCCACTTATTTTCCTTTCCTTTTTCTCTTTCAAAATTTGTAGTGTGTGTGTGCATGTTTGTATGTGTGGAAGGAAGTAAAAGGACAACAAACAGCAAAATGGATGCACTGGATTACAGCAGTGAATCATGGGAAGACCTTATGGGTCAGGATGGGACAGATCATCCTAAAGAAGGCCCATCTATACATTCACTAAAGTTTGACACTTGCTTGATGGTGCTCTCTCTCTCCCTCTCCCTCTCCCTCTCCCTCTCCCCCCCCCGTCTCTCCTATCAAAATATGGCTTCATTGAGATTTTTCTTTGATGCTAAACATCACATGTATGTTGTTCTGCTGTCAATGAATCATCACAAAACAATTGGGCATTTCAGATGCTCCTCAGTAATGGTTCCACCAGAGGCTTTTAAAAGAAAAAATGCCTCTGCTGATCAGGCAACTCAGCTGGGATTGTCAGAGCCGTTTGAAAGCATTTTTTCTACAACCTCTGAAGAGGTTGTAGAAAAAATGCTTTTAAAAGCCTTTGACAATCCCAGCTGAGCCGCGCGATCATCAGAGGCTTTTTTTTTTTAACTTTTAAAAGCATTTTTTTGGCCAAAGAGGTTGTAGAAAAAATGCTTTTAAAAGTAAAATAAAAAAGCCTCTGATGATTGTGTGGCTCAGTTGGGCGGGGGGGGGGGGGCAGGGATTTTTGCTACCGGTTCTCTGAACCATCTGCCTCCATCGCTACCGGATCAGGCGATCCGGTCCAAACCAGGAGCATTTCACCCCTGGTGCAGGGTCTGGATTTGGGGTTTTGATTTACTGAGGGAAAACCCAGAATTCTCAGATTGGGGTTTTCCCAGATGTGCCAGTATACCTACTCTAATAAATGGAACTTTGAGAAATGCTTGCCTCAGAGTTTTTATTTGGAGTTGGGCAGGGGTGGATTCTTCTTACCTTTACTACCGGTTGGCAATGGGGCCGTGCATCATCAGACGTTCTGATGACATCAGGATTGGTGGGTGGAGCCTCCCGACGGTTTTACTACCAAATCGGGGGCAACCCACCACTGAGTTGGGGCTTTCTGGAATGCTGACAATAACCTTTCTCCTTTTGACTCCAGAACTACATAGGCCTAATGAATACCTAGTGAAAATATATTGAGGTACTCTGGAAATTATGTGTTCTACGGATATCTGCTGACATGTGCATCCACAGTTGTGCTGTTTATATTATGAGCAGAAGATTGTTTACAGGAATTAATTCTGAATTCAGAATGCACTCAAGATGACACAGCTGGTTTCTTGGGGGGGGGGGCTTATCATGATTTGCAAGGACAGTCAGATTTCTCCAAATCTGTTATCTCACTAGTCCATGAATTGAATCTACACTAATTTGTGCTCCTCCTGAGCAAAGATTTAAACAGAATTTCTAAAATTAATTCTGAAATAGAAGCATGCACCCTTAACCACAACTTAGTTGCTTCATTGCATCTTCCGTCCCCCAGCATTAATGTACACTTGTACAGTAAAAGGTGTATGGCAAAAAAATTAATATTAATGCAGCTAGATCTATGGCATTAAGGTGCTATAGTGCAGTGTTGTACCAGGAAGAATCATAGTTGTTAGCTACTTTTAGGTCTACAAAGTAGTCAGTTCTCAGATCCATGAGACTGTAATAGTCATTGAACAAAACTTTGCAGTTGGGAGCTCTGGTGGCATAATGGTTAAGTGCAGCTTTGGAGGCAAAACTCCTGGGGGAAGGATATTACAAAATCTCCATTCCCACCCCACTCAGGGGCCAGCCGGTATTTGCCAGCTCTCCGAACTGCTCAAAACCTGCTGGATTTCACCCCTGATCATTCCCCTCCCAGATTTTGGACTCTCATAGAAAGTAGCAGCATTTTGACATAGTTGGTGGGAGTGGGGAGGAGTCACAAAGTTGGTGGTACAGCAGGTTTGCTCCTCATGATTAATGAGAAGACTTTTAAGGCATTTGTTGTTTGTTTTAATAACCTCCTTTAACACAACTTTTTCCCCCCAAACTACATCTTAATTTTACTGTAAATCACAATAACAAATGTTCACAGATACAGTATATGCCCAGAAGCATATGGAGTATATGAGAAGAGAAACATTAACAATTTATTTTCATTTCTGTTTGACAACAGGGGGGAGATTGGGGTTTTTTTAGGCAGTAAAATCTGAAGGAGCAGGGCTAAGCATCAGTTTGGGACAGCTAGAAAAGACAGTAAGTGAATATTTTGTTCAGCTATTTGTTGGAAAAAAAGAGGCTGTGGCAGCTGAAAACTCTCTGAAACTTCCAAAGTGGCAGACAAATAAAGCTACATATTCTTTGAGTTTCTTGATACCTGAATAGATCTGCAAATAGTCAAACAACTCTAGAATGATCTCACAAGCATTTTGAACTGGATGAAGAGGTTTGGGAGTTTGAACAATTGGTCGCCAGATTTTTCAACCATTCCAACTCCCTTGTCCAGTTTAAAATTCTTGTGAGATGTATTTTGAGTTACATTTAGCTGGTAGACTGCTAGGAACCTTCCTTCACCTTGCTAGGAAAACTTCTTGTAAGTTAGTAAGTCAATGGCAGAAGCTGTTCGGGTTTACCTTGGGATTTAATGTTTTATATTGGCTGGGAAGAGGTCCTCTCTTTATTATCTATTGTGAATGGGAATAAAATGTGGTAAAGGAGCAACTGTGTCCAGTGAGAAAAAAAAAAAAGAAAGAAATAACTGGGCCTTCCATTAGGTAAAGCAAGATGGCTTCTGAGAAAAGGAATTCAGAAGAATGCAGAATGGACAGAGAAGAGACGCACATAGGTTTCTCCAATCCATAAAGCTGTCCTGCTTTCTTGGGTGCTGTAGACCACACCAAAGCTGGTCCAAGAGGCGCTTGGCTGCCTGTGATGTAGTAACGAACAGCTCCCCCTTTTTCCCTGAGGGAGGACCTAAAGTCTCAAAGTCAATAAAACCATCAGCACTGAAGTAAGATTCATCTGCTAGTCAGATCAACCTTTATCCATGGAACAAGGCAAGAGAGGAAGGCCGTAGCGACAATTCTGCTTCAGGCAAACAAGTGTTTTGAACCTGCCAGTTCCCGGAAAAGAGTTACAACTAGAAATCAGGAGACACAACTGCAATTCAGCCCTTAGACACAGATCGTTCATTGCTTACATAAAACAATAGAGTTGTTTTTCATTAAAATGCCCATTAAAACTGGCTAGGGCCTGAGGAAAGAAAGCAGCCCTATCAGGAGCGATATTCATGAGGAGCATACAAGCTCCCAGAGCCTTTTTCTTGACAAAAGAAACCAAGCTTTTTTCCTAATAGAACACAGCTCCCAAAGGAACACCTTTCCACACTGAGCATGCCATTTGGAACACTGACCCCCGTGATCCCTTCTGAAGCCAACCAAATCTGAGCAGGATAAGAACTAATTTGCTCCATCGTCTCGTACTAATACTTCCTTCCAGAGAGCAAACACAGGAGTGTTTTCTGATGCCTTGACGCAAATGCGGCGTGTCATCTATACCCTTTTGTTGAACAACACTTCCCGGTTTTGATTGTGGCGACACTGGTTGTTTTGCTTTTTGTTTTAGAGATTTTCATTTAAAGCATTTTATCCCTATCGATCACAAACACATATTATATTCTTGCAACAAAAGAGAGAGAAATGAGAAAGAAGATTATTCCTTAATGTCTAATAGCAGTGGAAACGGCAATATATCTTGAGTTGCCGCGAATTTAAATCAGTTTACCTGAAATGCATAACTTTCTACTGATATATTTCATTTACAGCATGCGTATAGATTTGTGAATTGTTACCTTACTTTAATCTTTCTTTTATACTGCTCAATTTAGTAAACAGAATATATTGTATAAAATAATATACAATTATGACTGCAGGCTCCTCCTGTTCCTGATGACTCAAAAGTATTTAAACTTAAATATTAAAATTACACAGTAGAATTCTTCATTTTTATAATCTAGAGTAATCACTGGATCTACTATAGAAAAGGTGATGTGACAAATGCAATATTTTGCCTACACTATTTTCTGCTTTTTAAGAGCCATGAATAGAAAAAGAACATACAATTTTAAAATGTACCTGCCCTTATCATTGTAACCTATACATTTTTACATGAAAGTTAAGTCCCATTTCAGTTTATGAGACTTACTGTCATGGAAATATTTGGGAACAGTTTTAGTTTCAAAAGATAAATCAGAATTAGAGGAAGGCACATAGGTGCACACATACACACACACACACATATTTAACAGTGCAGAAGTATACAATAATTTATTTGCTAGTTCCTCCATTGCATGTGAGTGTGGATAGAGTGGTCACCTTATCTGTCTAATATAAAATACTGTATCTGTATCTAGCTCAAATTATTCTGAAATCCTGGCCTGGATTAAAGAATGGATTTGCGGTATGCGGTACAGTTTCATTCTGCACCGAGATCCATTTCATTTGGTAACTTTCCAGGACTTTCAGAGAAGCACTATTGTTTACACTCCTTGGATAAACCCCTAGATATCCATCAGTAGCAAATAGTGTCTATCATGATCTTCACTTCAGTAAATTTATATTTGGAAGGTGCAGAACTGAAAACCATACGGCTATCTGTGTAATACTGTACTGCAGAGCCTAATTGACTAATCTTTCTATTGCCCAAATAGTGGGCAATGAATGCTGCCAACTGATAAAGAAAAAAAAAATGCACACGTAGTGCTTCAATTCATGTTAACTCAGAAGAAGCCTATTTAGTTATTTATTTATACTGTGTGGGAATTCACACACACACAATGTTTTATGTTAAGGCTTCATTACAAAGTTGCAGTGTTACTCATTAGAGTAATGGGACATCACAAATGTATTCAACCCTAAATATGCTTTTAAAATTAGGTATCTTCTCCCCTCAGTTATATACCAAGATATATTTCTGAGAAAGAGAACAAGAGAGCAAAAGCCCCACCTTGTGGTCAACGAATGTCACATTTCTTCATGCTGCAAGGTTTCCCCCCCCCCCCCCAAAGTTACAGTGGATCTTTAAAAAGGAGTAGGATTTTGCCCTATTCTATTGTTAGAGAGATACATAATATGTATACAGTTTTATCTTATGTGAAAAATCTGGTGAACCCAGAGCACTTTCCCCTAAGTAGCAGGGATTGATGGATTTTTCTGTAGCAGTAGGTAAGGAAAGGTAGGGTGGAATGGAATGGAATGGAATGGAATGGAATGGAATGGAATGGAATGGAATGGAATGGAATGGAATGGAATGGAATGGGATGAGATGGGATGGAATAGAATAGAATAGAATAGAATAGAATAGAATAGAATAGAATAGAATAGAATAGAATAGAATAGAATAGAA
The DNA here is from genome assembly GCF_029215685.1 of Pituophis catenifer annectens. Classification (NCBI taxonomy): domain Eukaryota; kingdom Metazoa; phylum Chordata; class Lepidosauria; order Squamata; family Colubridae; genus Pituophis; species Pituophis catenifer. The sequence goes on along the minus strand of NW_027256881.1, from coordinate 205,314,504 downwards.
TAGAATAGAATAGAATAGAATAGCCTTATTTGGCCAAATGTGGTTACATACACAAAGAATTTTTGTCTGGTACCGAAGCACTGAGTGTACTAATTAAATTACATTACATTAAATTAATTAAAATTCAAACTGTTTTCAAGAGTTTGGGGAGCGAAGCTAGTGATGGTGCTGAAGAGCATCCAAAACCTTCAGTATGGACATTTTTGATTCCAGTAAAATAAAAGTTTCATTGTTGGAATCTACAGATAGTCCTTTACTTACAATATTTCATTTAGTGACCGTTCAAAGTTACAACGGCACTGAAAAAACTGACTTATGACCATTTTTCACACTTATGACCACACTTATGATCACATCATCAAAATTCAACTTGGCAACTGATTCATATTTATGACGGTTGCAGTGTCCTGGAATCATGTGATCCCCTTTTGCAAACTTCTGACAAGCAAAGTCAGTGGGGAAACCAGATTCACTTAACAACTGTTACTAATTTAAGGATTGCAGTGATTCACTTAACAAATGTGGTGAGAAAAGTCGTAAAATGGGGCAAAACTCACTTAACAAATTTCTCACTTAAACAACATAAATTTTGGCTCAATTGTGGTTGTAAATTGAGGACTATCTGTATTTGGTTGGATGGTTGGTTGGTTGGTTGGTTGGTTGGTTGGTTGGTTGGTTGGTTGGTTTGTGTGCCATCCATCTCATCCAGGTGCAACTCTGAGACGCTCTAAAATGTAAATCTAATTTAAATCTAAAAAGGTGTAAAAGGATTGCTAATTTCTAAAGATGGATTTTTATAACATTGTATAAATCTCCCTACGTTGAAAATGAAAGCTTATCTGATAATGCTAACGTATATGGGCCTTAGCATTTTAAACTTTATCCAAACTCAGAGAAATCATCAAACTTCTGTGCAATTGTGCTGAGACTGTAGCTGCATGATATTTGATTTTCCGATGAGTTTCCATTGTCTTTAAAAGAATAAGAGTTCACTAGAAGATAGAGTAATTAGTAAAATCATGGAATGTGCAGAAATGGACAGACTCACAAAGGAATTACAAAATAGAGAGGAACATGACTACTATTTAACATGGGAAAAGTGGTATACATGGTTGGAAGATAGAAAAGGGAAAAAAGATTAGGAAGAATGACCCAATATAAAAATAGGAACATACATTATCAATGCAGGTTAACAGCGAATTATAAAGATAGATATAAGAGAAAGACCAAATAAGCAGGACTCAAAAACACAAATAAGAACAGACAGTACAGTTGCATCAAATTAGATAAGATATATATTTGAATTTTTGTTTACATGTTTATATGTTTTGTATGTTTTGTTGTTATTTGTTTTGTTTTGTCTGTATTTTTAAATAAATAAAAAATATTTTAAAAAAAGAATAGGAGTTCACATAGTGGGAAAACTCTTAGAGTCCAATTATAAACTGGCTTTTATGAATAGCTTTTATACCCCAAAGTATCTCCCAGCATCCTTGTAGAGATGCCACAAGACAGTAATTTGTACTCTCCTTTCATCTGCTCTTTCATGCACACACATAGGTAGATTTCATTGGCTTCTATGATGGTGTGGTGGAAAGAAATGGGTTTTTAAGAGCATCACAGAACCCTAGAGCTTGTTTTATTGAGTAATTAGACACATACACTTAATGGGAAATAAAACTTCATTGATTCGATACGACTTCTAGTTAGTTCTACTATCTATATTCAGTTGATCTGTAGAAAAAAAACTTGGCCGTCTCAAGAGGGATGTACAACAAAGTGAATCTGAACCTATGCCAAGAGATTAGTTCAAACAACCACAATTGTACCTAGATTGCCTGAAGGAATGTGAACTTGCTGTCTAGTTAAACTCATGGGGAGAAGGTCATCTCAATATTCTTTAACTTGCACAGTCTTAGTTGAGAATGAGGCAAATGGTTGTGTCCGTCTGTGTGTATGTGTGTATGTGTAATGAAAGAATCTCTTACCTTTCTCATACACAGAATAAGAATTTGAGGGATCAAGAAGAAAATAATCACAAAATATTTATACTATTGTTAATATATAACATATTAATATATGTTATAAGCTTGTAGTATTCCTGCTTTAGATTGAGGTGGTTCTTAACAGACGACCCTATGAAGCTCCCCAAAATGCTATTCCTTTAGAATACTTGAATCACTACATCCATAGTTCTTCTGACTTAAGTGGTTCAAAAGGAATAAATATATCATTCTGATTTCCCATAACTTAGCATACTTTGAGGCTTCATGGGAAATTCAAATGATACCTCAAGGCAGGCTTTCATCACCAGTATCAGTCCAATTGTGATGAGCTTCCAAACTGGTTGTGGTCCTGACCAGGGGTGGGTTCTACTTACCTTTACTACCGGTTCGCAATGGGATCGCACGCACAAGTGAGCAAAGCGAGAGCACCTTGCTTCTGTGCATGCGCAGATCATAGATGATGACATCCGGGACAGTGGGCATAGCCACCTGCCAGTTTTACTACCAGTTCTTGCGAACTGGTCGGAACTGGGGGCAACCCACCACTGGTCCTGATACTTCAACCAGCAACTGGTTGAACTGTGACTGGCATCTTCTGTATCACACTCCAAGCAACTGAGCAGGAACTAACTGAGTAGTGGTGTTTGCAACTTATTGGACCATGTCAACAGAATTCTGGAAAGCCAGTTTCTGACTGATTCTTCATCCAAGTGAATTTATCATTGGTCTGATTTCAAAAAGTTCCAAAGGAGCTACTTTTTACTGGTCTGTGTTTCAAACACAATACTACTATATTATTATTATCGTTTTATCACATAGTCAATCAAATGTTTAGACTGGATTTGACATTTTATCCACCTATTGAATTCTCCCCAAGGACCTGGGATATCTCATTATTTCAAATGAGACTGTGATATATGGCATTGGTTAATTAAGGATTGTTTTATTTTGGTGTGATATAAAGGTGGAAACTTTGTCAATCTTCGAACTTTCTTCTTTCTTGTTAAAAGTTATTGAGATATTTATACCTCAATAGCGTCTCTAGATGGTCATGCCTTGATATGATTGCTAATACTTGTGGGTTTTTATCTGATGTTCATTATATAGCAATATGTGTTCAGCTACCACTGATTTATTCAAATTGTCCTAGTCAGCAATATATTTCATAGTCTTTTAATCAAGTGTTAATATTATGTTTTGTATTTCCAATATATATATATATATATATATATATATATATATATATATATATATATATATATATATATATATATATATATCTGTCTGTAACTGCAAGGTAACTCCCTCTGATAAAAGTGGACTTCTGACATCGTTAGATGATAAAAGCGTTTCTTGGATTTTTCTCATTGGTTTGTAAATAATTTTTAAGCTTTGTTTCTCCAGTAATTTTCCAATGTTATCTGTAACATTCTCAGTATAAGAAGCACTTTACCTATTGGGAATGCTTTGTCTTTTGATCACACCTGGATATTCTGGATATTACATTCTGTGAGCCACATCTGGCCCTTCAGCTGTCCCAATCCAGCATGTGATGGTGGCAGCAGCAGCAATGATGGGGGGCAGGGCAGAGGCCCCCCACAAGAGTACCAGTTTCTCATGTGAAAATTAATTGAAAGGACATGGTGGCTGGGCACCATCAAAGCTGACACCAGCCAGAACATGATAACATCATCATCATGATTGATGTTATTTTTATGGCTGGATTGTATCACTGCCCTGATCTCACTGTCAGAGCAACTTACTGCAGAGTATTAATCTATAAAGTAAGGGAATGCGGTGGCACCAGGGCCGGATTTTCCTATAGGCTAACTAGGCTTCAGCCTAGGGCCTCAAGATCAAGAGGGGCCTACATTCAAATTGTTAGCAAAATTAAAATTACACTTTCACTATAGGTGAAAGGGCCTCATAAGTGGATTAGCCTAGGGCCTCTTTTCATCTAAATCCGGCCCTGGGTGGCACAGTGGCTTAATGATGCTGGAACGCCTGGTCACAAATAGTCTGCACTCCGGCAGTTCGAGCCCAGTTCTGTGAGATGGAGTGAGCTCCTGTCACTCAATCCCTAAACTCCTGCCCACCCAGCAATTTGAAAGCATGCACTATTGCAAGTAGATAAATGGGGACCACTTTGGTGGGAAAAAACTAACTGTGTTTGTGTGGAGAGAACTGAAGCTGACACTGGACCTGGCGAGGCAAGGCAAGACTGGTGAAGAAGCCCGGAAGAGCCAGCAACCCGAGCGCCATTAGTCAGCTAGTGTATGTTAGTTTGCCCCCCAGTGGTGGACTAAGGATAGGCACGCAGGCACCGAACAGAATGAACTATGTATCGCTATATGCTAAATAAATAAATAAAGACTATAAAGTGCTGTCAATGTATCTCAGCTTATCAGATCATCTTTCAGGCTCACAAATGTATCAAGCAGAGTAGGTGAGAGTTTTAATGATAATGATTCTTTTCTAGCAGGGATGATGGTTAGACCTTTCCTCTAAATAACAATTCATATGTGCTGGTTTCTAGTGTACATCCTAGTTATTCATTTTGCTGATGTTGCTGACAAAATAGGACACTAAACAATTAGGCCACACCTGACTTGCCGAAAAGTTCATCTCCATTGATTTGAATGATATCCCTCAGTCAATGATAACTTTCACTCAAAATATGCACACATGCATGCCATTCAATTTCAAGACAATCATTTCGGCAGTTGTGGTCTCCATATGCTGTGAAGTATGTGTTGTCAAATTACAGTATTATCAAATTCACTTGTGGGATGTTACATGCACATTACTATAAGCAGGGGAAATCAAGCAGGGGAAATCATGCAGGGCAGTTTTGTGTTAGCACTATGAACTTGACTGTAGCAATTAAAATCAGCCTGGCTGCTAAAATGAGCTTACAAAAAGGGCTACTGTACAGGAGGGAGGCATGCTACAACCTCTCTTCTTCCTCCAAAATACTAGTACAGGAGCCGTCAATAAATCATCTGTGTCCTTAAATAAACAAATGGTATTAACTGGATAAGCTTACCGTGTTTGTTGGGTACCGAGGGCCACAATTCTCTGGGGAAGAATTTGTTTGTTTGTTTCCATTTAATGTCCATCTCTGAGATGTACTTCCTGTCATGCAACTGAAGAAGCCATTGCACATTAATAGAATATGGATCTTTCATTCAGCAGATCCCAGATTTAATTATAAACATGAATCATAAATATAACTAAAACTTCAGGATTGTATGTCACTCTATCTGTATTTTCTAAAGCAACAAGGCAAATGAGGACAGTATGTATGTATGTATGTATGTATGTATGTATGTATGTATGTATGTATGTATTTCTCTTTAGCCAGGTTCTTCCTACGTAAACCAAGATTTTTCTGCAGCCCTAGTTCAGTGAAATCCCAATCCACTAGTTTCTAGGCTTTTTTTTTTTCTCCAGCAGCCAGCAAGCTCCCTGCTGCCCATTGGGAGACTAAGGAGACTAAGATAGATCTATTTCAGGTTTATAAGCCCTCATCAGTGAGCTTGCTGGCTGCTGGAGAAAAAAAAGCCTAGAAACTTGTGGATTGGGATTTCACTGACCTAGGGCTGCAGAAAAATCTTGGTTTACATAGGAAGAACCTGGCTAAAGAGAAATACACATAAAGACCTACGAAAAGAAAAGAAAACACACACACACACACACACACACACATATATATATATATATATAATTTACAAATTAAATTTAACCATCTACTTAATTCATTAACGAGGACATATATAAAGAGAAAATAAATTTATGAATTACATTTAACCATTTACTTAATTCATTTGATTTGAATTTAATTACAAATTTCATCAATTTAATTTCTTGCTTTCCCAGCCACTTCTTCTGGACTGTAAACCAAATGTGGCTCTTTCCTGAAAAAAAGATGCATATGCCTGAGGAAGATTATTCTGAGTTATATGGATTAATGGCTTGATTTTGTATAAGGCAGATTCCTACATTCAAGTTTCATCTTCCTTTGAATGCTGTCCAATCTCAGCTCTGTAACACACAGGACCTTCTGCCCAATCCCTCCAGTTCTGTGTCTCCTCTACATGTGTGTGTAAACAATGCAGTGCAACCAATGGGAGACATAGTAAAATCTCTGTTCTGTATTTTCTTATGGAGCTCTAAACCATAGGTTAATCACTATTTTCTTCACTGAAATTTGTTTGATATTATTTATAAAGTTCAAACTAAGCAATGTCAATGCATTTGTCAAAGCAAAGACTAGGAAGGAAAATAGATGTGCAGAGTTTCCCATATTTCTGCAATTCACGTAACTGTTAAGTATCTAACATGAATATTCATTTCTGTTTTGTAACTGATTCTTAGTTCTGCTTGCAACACTTGAGCCTCACATTCTGCCAAATAAGTTTCTCAGCAAGAACATTGGGGGAGTGAATCTAAAAATGTTTCATGCATATATTTAAGCGTATAGAAAATTGGTTTTTTAAAGCCGTATAGTTTGCATGAAATCGAAGGCATTTGAAAATTCGGTCACACTTAAGTGAATCATGATTCCCATTTACTTCAAGAGGATTAAGGTATGATTATCTAGTCTGGATCCAAGCCAAGGTGGTTTTGCAACACCCATTTTTCACTACAGTATAATATTATATAGTATTCATGTATCACAAGGATTTTCACTGGCCTTTGGATGTGTGTAATACATGTGATTTATTTCAGAAATTGTATGACCTTATTGTTCAAACAGCTTAAAAAGAATATATCAAACAAACATAAACTTGGTTTATATCTCATAAGCCCCCACTTATGAGGTAAGATCTATCCCTTCCCTTCTGGCCTTCCGGAAGGGCATTCAAACATGGCTCTGCTAGTTAGCTTGGGGGCCCAATGGGGGAGCACAATGTTGTCAGTGGCTGGTGGATTAACAGAAGAAGCTGTAGCAATTGATCTTGCTTCTTGCTGCTTGTTTCTGTATTTAATGTTTTAATGTTTCTACATTTACTTTAATTGTACGTCATACAGAGTCACTTTGCAGGAGATGGGTGGCATATAAATTGAATACATAAATACATAAACTTGTAATTTGAACAAATAAGACTGAATTTGAAATAGAATTATGTACTAATGATGAACATATTATTGCTAAGATGTTTAAACTTTTATTGAAATATGAGACAGAAGAAAAAGAAGTGAAACATAACATAAAATAGGCTAAAAATTTTGGCTCTGTTATACAAACGTGATTGAAAGGATTGAAATTTACATTATGTTCTAGCCTTAAAGATAATTTTTACAAAATGATGTATCATTGATATATGTCATCAGAAAAATTGTCCAGAATGTATCGTTGATACAAGTCACCAGAAAAATTATCTAGAACGTATTTTGAATCTTTGCTGGAAATGTGAACAACATGGAAAAACATTTTATCATGTTTGATGGACAAGTAAAAAAGCCAAAACATTTTGGATACAAATACATGCATTAATTCAGAAGATCTTAAAGGTTAAAGTACAACTGAAATGAGAGATTCTTCTTTTGGGACTAGCACAGAGCAATTAAAAAAAAATCACAAAACTTTGTAGACCACCAAGTGTTGCTTCACTGAAAGAAATTCTATGGCTTTCCAATATTTTTTTTTACTGTGAAAATAACCATTGGGAAGTTTCCAACAGTTAGCCCACCTGAAAGAGCTTTGAGTCAGCACGAAGAATATATGCTGCTAAACAGGCAACAAAGTATAACACAATTCCCATAAGATCACAGGTTAGGGAGTCTGACATGGAAGTGACTAATAAATGACAGAGGCAGACAATAATTTTAAAGGATATGATAGAATTATAATAGCCTGTGCTCTTTATTCTCCGTTAACTCCATCAAATACATTTGGCATATTGACTGAAAACTTTCAATATCTGTTGGACCAAGGAGTCAGAAAATTGAATTTGTTCATGACAAGCAAGAAGACTCTATCATGCAATTTTATTTTTTTAAAAAAATATTACTTGGCTCCCTAATACTTCTGGTCTTCCTTTATTACCAACCTGGGCTTATTGTCATTCTCACTATTTGGTCCTCCCAATATCTTCATTGTTTTTTGGACTGTAACATCAATATCTCTTAGCCTAACAAGGGGCTGTAACCAGAATGCTCCTCAAATTATTCTATCAGTACATTAAGATATATTGGAAAAGAGGGATAGGTAATGTCCCACAGGATCAACATTACCTTTGGTCAGAATAAGGTCAGAATAGTAGTTTTGATGAAATAACTGTCAGCAAAAAAGTGACTGAAATATGAAATAAGTACTTTCAAATTATGCAGTTCATTCATTCAATGAGTGACAATCCTTATAAAAACTATACAATTATAACTATATTGAGGAGGCTTCAAACTAATTTCTTGATTCTTTCAAGCATTTGCTAAATGAAAGTATAAACTGCAGGCAGTATGTTTGGGGGAATGCTAATAGTATAGGGAATCCTGCTATAGGTAAACATTTGGACTTATGGATATATGGGAGAAAGCATGACAAAAGCTAGAAGAAAACTTTTGATAAAATCTAGAATTAAAAATAGATGATGAAAAGTTCATGTAATAGAATCCAAGAATAGTAGTAAAATAAATACCGTATTTTTTGGACTATAAGACACACTCCTCCCCCCCCAAAAAAGTGGGTGGAAATGTCTGTGCATCTTATAGAGCAAATGTTGCCGAAGCCCTGCCCATCCACCGGCCCCCACCCACTGGCCTCTGCGCATCCCATTTTCCACACATCCTGTTCGGTGGCTCTAGGAGGTGGTGGGGATTCCCGCTGCCTGCAAAGGGCCAAAAACAGGGTGCATGGAGGCCAAAAATGGGGTGCACGGAGGCGGCAATAGGCGGTAGCAATCCCCGCAGCCTGGAACAGCTGATCATCGGTATTCCAGGAGGCCAATTCAACCATTAATCAGCTGCTCATGCTAATTCAGGCTGTGCTGAAGCTGATCAGGCTGTTTGCAGTTTGCTGCAAGGAGGCAAATTGCTGGAAGGCAGAGGCAGATTTTTTTTTTTTTCCTCCCAAAAGCTAGGTGCGTCTTATAGTCCGGAGCATCTTATAGTCCAAAAAATACGGTAAGTAATATGCCTTCAATTTTCCAGAAAGGTGTTGAGAATAATTCTCTCCCATGCAGAGATAATTTTTGTTTCTCTTCACTTAGGGATTCATCAGAACATACAATTTGACCAGAAAGGCTGAAGCTTGTGCATGCAAATATGTCATCAGTCTCCCTCCTGTGTCATCTTTCTGATTATTTTACACTTTCCTTCACATGAGAATTGTCATCTAATTAAGATCCTGAGTTGAAAAAGGACAAAAATTCAGTGAATCATTTCCCAAAGGTGCAACCCCAGGACCAGCATACTATACAGTATCTATGTATAAAAATCCAGATGGCCACTAGGAGGTAGCCAAAAAAATGACTTTCTGTATTTTGGGGCTGATAGCAAGTGGTCATCTAGATTTCTGCACTTCAAATATGGTAGCCTCAGTCAATCCAAAAAGCAGCAATCTAATATCTGATAATGACCTCCAGAATTATATCTAATACCAATACCACTTAGACTTATATACCACTTCTTAGTGCTTTACAGCCTTCTCTGAGCTGTTTAAAATGTCAGCATATTGCCCACAACCATCTGGGTCCTCATTTTACTGACCTCAATAGGATGGAAGGCTCAGTCAACCTTGAGCCCCATTAGGATCAAACTGCAGGCTGTGGGCAGAGTTTGCCTGCAATACTGTGTTCTAACCACTGCGCCACCAAGGCTCCAATGCCAGAAAGATTATGGATCTCTGCAGTTTGATGTCTTTAAATACTTAAATAAAAGCAACAAAAAGCTAATGGCAAAATTAATGAGTGAATAAATGAATATATACAACTGAATTTAACAGCTCTCTCAGAAAGCTGAAGTCCTTCGATATTGTCTAGGATACTTCCCACTGGTCTTCTTTCTTATTATTTCTTATTCTCACTTACCAAGAAATACAGGCAGAAATAAAAGTCAATATTGTTTCTACTCTATAGTTACTGTAATGATATCCATATAAGATTACAGTTAGAGGAAACACACTTCATAAATTTTAGTCCCAACTTGTCAGGTCTGCTTTTTAAACCATTAATCCAATCAATGGGTAGAGGTATGAAACAAAACATTTAAATCATTCAACTGTGTTGTTGCATTATTTTGTAGATTTTACAAATCCCCAGCTCACTACTGACAACTTCACAAATTTGGTTTAACTGTTTTGATATAACAATATAATTAGGTAACAAGTTCAGCAGTGGATCATGTTTCGTTAATTTCAACCATCTGCTTCAGCATTTGTTTGTATGTGTACCAGATTTTCAGGGCTTCTCTACTCTAATAGTAATTAATGGCAATGTTAATATGATACATGAATTATATACAGCAGTAATTCAACAAAGATTCATTTTATGAGACAGATTATATTTAGCAAGCATAGAAAATACCTCACGTTCCTGAACGTTGCTTTTTTTCTAACTACTGTAGATGTTTTACTTTCTTCATAATGAAACCCCTAATTAATTTCACAAACACTTTATGCATAATTTGTAATTTAAAAAGCATTATCAGGTCAGTTTTTATCATTGTTTATTTAAAACACACTGTCTGCCTTTAGAAGACACGTATTAGCCAAACCCGCCCCTTCTGCAAATCCGCAGAAGGCCTGATGTTCTCATTTTGAGTATTTGTGAATATATTAAGCAAATGTATTCTGATCTACTTCCCCTCCCCAAATAATTATTTTGCTTTAACTAAATTTTATTTATTAAATGTATATGCTGCCCATCTCACTTTCAATGACTCTGGACAGTTTACAAACATAAAAAAACCCTCCCAAAATTCAAAATATTAAAACATTAACTATTAAGTAAGGAGAGATTAAATAAATTTAAAAATCCAGAATACTATGAGGTGGAGGTGGAATCTTCTTCCTAGTTCAATAATCACCTTCAACATGCAACGGCCCCATCAGGGACTAGGCTAGTTGGCAGAGCCAGGAAAATTATATTCTTCCTGAAAGATTGCATCATGATGCCTCTCTAGCAAAGAAACCTTCCTTGGGATCCCAAAAGAGGAATTCTCTGCAAGAAAACAGTGTACCATAAGAGAAGCGGCACCAAGAACAACAGAGAGCAACAATTCTATAGGTAGTCCTTGACTTATGTCCATAATTGAGCCTTGAATTACAGTTGTAAGTCATGGCGGTCATTAAGTGGGTCACCACATGACTGTGTCTAATTTTACAAACTTTTTTTGCAAGGGTTGTTAAGCAGACACAGTGGCCATTAAGCAGACACGGCATTTGTCAAGCGAAACTGTTTTATTCAATAGGCATTTTTTGCTGGAAACTGGAAGTAAATGCCAGAAACTGGCAAAAAAAGTCAAAAATTGCTATCACATGACCATGGGATGAAGCAAATGGCTGTAAATGTGAGCTGGTTGCCAAGCGCTAAAATGTGATCATGTGATCGCTGGGGAGGCGGCTATCGGAACTCCAGAACCAGGTTTTAAGTAGCTCTGGGGAAGTCCATTGTAACTTTGACCAGTTGCTAAGCAACCAGTTGTTAAGATAGAGTTACCAGTATTGCAAGGAATCCCTGGTAGTGCTAGTGGCAAATCTGAAATACTGTTGGCATTTATATTTTCAAAGGAAATGTAACCTCTAGTATTTCATATGAATAGTCAGTTTTTGCATCTTTCTTTCTTTCTTTCTTTCTTTCTTTCTTTCTTTCTTTCTTTCTCTCTCTCTCTCTCTCTCTCTCTCTCTCTCTCTCTCTCTCTCTCTCTCTCTCTCTCACACACACACACACACACGTGTGCACACACAGTGATCAGGAAGCATTTCCTTTCTCTCTCCTGCCCTCCTTTTTTGCTTAAAACCCAGCTTTAAGAGAAAGCTTGAATAGTTCTTTATGACTTTTTCATCTCTTATAATGAAGACATTATAAGAGGACAATTACTTTTGCACTCTCTCTATTTTTTTGCTCCTATGCCTTAATAGAAAAATGATTTTAAAAAATTGTAAGCATTGATCGAAGGGCCTACTGTTTCAGTTCTCTAGTGGGATTTTGCAAGACAGCTGTCATTAGACAGAATAAGGCAATGGCCTCAGTTAGGCACCATGCAAAACGCAAAATTATAGGCATGTAATACGTCTTATAATAACTTCAACAGTTCTGCTGGTCTTGGAGAAATGCAGCAGAAGTTACTGTCTTGTCACCAAAGCTGAAATAAAATTTCATGGTTAATTGAGTAGTCTGAGTTATCAATATCTTCTTCAGGACAGTTCTTTGATGTGGTATTTAATAATATTTTCTCCCTGAAAGTGAATACTGCCTAGTAAAAATACCTTTTTGTTGCCAATAAAGGAAGAGCTATCAGGAAAAGCAATCCCAAAATATTCTTATACATGTGGAACAAATCCTTATTACAGTTTGTTGGTGCTTATTTGTTAATGAACTGTTTTAGGATGGCTGTCAATGGATTTTTTTTAATTCAAATGCAGCAGAAGTAAAAAAAAAAAAATGACAGAAAACAGTCAAAATGACAGAAGTAATAGTTTCCTAACTTATTTAGTGAAAAAATATGGATATTTGTCCATCGGGCTGATATTACCCTCCATCTAAAAGCCTGCCTCTGGATATCTTTCCAAATATCTTTCCATCAGTGTGTCTTTGGATGAGATAGTCCAAATTGGTTTCAAGACTGGAATTTTAAAAGCTGCATAAATATTCAGGCTGAGGTCTATGTTCTCTACCCAAAAAAATGAACCATTCTTATTTGCTTTCCAAGGATTCCTCAGGAAGTAGGAAAGATGGAGTTTTTCTTATAATTAGCTGCTCTGTGTCACGGAACAAGTCTTTATACATGCAAGAATGTTAACATCTAATTACCGCTTATGTGATTGCTAACAAAACATTAGTAAAGTGGCAAATGTTGGCAAAGTGGTAAAGTGTGAAGTTGCAAAGTGACAAATTTTCCACGTGAATAGTACACATCTAAGCTTTGAATTCAAAGTTCAATTATGAAATTGTGAGCATGAAATACTTAACAAAATTTGCATGAATATTCAAAACAAACTTAATATTCATTGATGCATCAGTATATCCTTTGTCCAGAAGACTTGTTTCTGTAGCTTATTATCAAAGCAGTTACTTAATGACTCCAACAAGTGTAGCGTGAGAGGGAGACTACACTAGGAAAGAAAAACAACCTATGGACTTGCTATAGTAGCAGCTGAATTAATTTTTGAGTAGACTTAAGGCTTGGTTGCTTTTGCTATTCTGGGGCATTTTTACCTGTAGATAAAGAAGGCTTAGATCCTTTACATTGTATAGTAGTAATCTGTTGTAGCGCGGGAATAACCAGAGGCACAAGCAAGCTAGTGACAACAGCTCTTTAATTCAGGGTGAGACTTCAGCAAAGAAACACAGGCAACAGCCCTCTTTATATACTTTTCAGAGGCAACCAAGAACCAATCAGAATTCACTGTACATTTGAATTTCCCGCACAAAATAGATACATACATAACACCCCTCCACTCCCAGAAGGCACTTATTCTATCTATTTACATATTTACATACAAAATTACGCAGGTGACCAGGGCGTGTCTTAATCCTGGTGACCTGCGCAGTTCAGTTGTTGGCAAGGCATTGAGACGGTTGGAGGGACCTCCCGGCTCCGCCAATGGAACCTCCTGGATTTCTCCGGAGGTGTGGCTATCCCCGGCTGGGAGTGTCGACTCGCTGGGGCGGCGCTGGAACTCTGGGTTGCCAGATAAGTATTCTGGCTTACTCGGGCTTGAGGTAGCTGTGTCAGGAAGACATTGATAGTTAGGACATGAGTTTTAGTTTTGTAAACATTTACGCAATTGATCTATATGTCTCCTCCAAATTTTACCATGCCCTATATCAACTGTGTAAGACTTTGGACCGGTAATTCCTACGATGGTTCCCTCTACCCATAAGGGCCCGTTGGTGTAGTTTCTAGCAAAAACTGGTGTTCCCACTTGGAATTGTCTTAGTCCTCCCCCTTCCCCCTTGAAGTTATCGGAGGAGTAATTGGGATGCAGTCGATCGAGAATGCATCTTAGCTTTCGGCCCATTAAGAGCTCAGCTGGGCTGTGGTCTGAGGTGGGGCACAGGGTGGCGTGCTGTACAGCTAAGAACTCATCTATTCTAGCCTGCCAGTCCCCTGCATTGAGCCGGGAAAGAGCTTCTTTGGCCGTTCTTACAAATCTTTCTACAAGGCCATTCGAAGCCGGATGAAAAGGAGTGGATAATGCATGTCTTATGCCTAATTCGGCTAGGTAGCCCTCAAATTGAGTTGCCGTGAATTGGGGCCCATTGTCGGATACCAGGGTGTCCAGCAACCGGTGTGTTGCGAATAGTTTTCTGAGTACTTTGATTACGGCCTCAGAAGTGGTAGATGGCATTAAGGCAATCTCGAGCCACTTAGAATATGCATCTACAATGATTAGAAAATTCTGGCCATGGAACGGGCCAGCGAAATCGATGTGAATCCTCCCCCATGGCCCCTTTGGTTTTTCCCATTCCCGAACGGGAGCTATAGGAGGATCTGGGCGGGATTCCTGGCAGGGCCTGCACTTCCCTACCCACTCAGTGACATCTTGGTCGAGATGTGGCCACCAAACATAGCTACGAGCTAGGCCTTTCATGCGAACAATACCAGGGTGTCCCTCATGCAGCATTTCTAGAACTCTGTGCCTTAACCGCGAAGGAATGACCACCCTGTCTCCCCACAACAAGCAACCCCCCAACATTGACAGTTCATTTTTTTTGTTAAAGTACAATTGAAAGTCACCACCGTCCACCTTGGTAGGCCAACCCCTCGTTACTCAGCCCATTACAGTGCGCAAAACAGAGTCTCTGGCAGAAGCCCTCACCACCTCATTTGAGGAAATTGGGCCCGGGGAAACAATGTCAATAAGTAAAACTGGGGCTTCCGGGGTCGGGTTGTCCAACAGTTTGTGCAAGGGACATCGGCTGAGGGCATCAGCATGTCCCAGAGTTTTGCCCGGCCAGTGGAGCAGTCTGTAAGAATAGGCAGCTAAGAAAATGGACCATCTGGTCATCTGGGGGAAAGAGCAGCCAGGGTCAGTTTATCTCCAGCCAAAAGTCCCAAAAGAGGCTGGTGGTCCGTAATGAGTTCAAAGGTGCGGCCAAACAAGTACTCGTGAAATTTTTTGACCCCAGCTACAGCCGCTAATGCCTCCCTGTCTAGCTGGCTATAGTTCCTTTCAGCACTAGACAAGGTGCGAGAGTAATAGGCGATGGGCGCCTCTAACCCATTCGGCAGTCTATGGCTTAAAACTGCGCCTACGCCAAAGGGGGAAGCGTCACAGACCAATATTAGAGGTAGTTCAAAATTGTATTGGATGAGGAAACTGTCCTGAGACAAAAGTTTCTTTACTGCGTTGAATGCAGCCGCTTCTCGTTTGCCCCACACCCACGGAACGCTTTTTCCAAGGAGCCTGTGCAGAGGCTCCGCAATGGTGGCTTTGTGTTTTAAAAACATGGTGTAGAAATTGAGAAGCCCCAGAAAGGCCTACAGTTCGGTCTTTGACTTGGGGGTGGGTGCGTTTTGAATGGCCCTGACTTTGCTTTCTGTGGGGTGAATGCCTGTGCCATCGATCCGGTAACCTAAGAATTCCACTGATGGAAGCGCTATTTTGCATTTTGCTTGTTTGAGTTTGAGTCCCGCTTCTCTGAATCTGGTTAGGACTTGTCTAACCATCTAACCTAACTGAGTCTCGTCTTGGCCACTAATCAAAACATAGTCGAAATATGGGACGACACCTGGGAGGCCTTGTAGAAGGCACTCCATTGTGCTCTGAAAGAGCCCAGGGGCGATGCTGACCCCAAACTGTAGTCTGGTGCATTTAAAGGCACCTCTGTGAGTTACTATTGTCTGTGATTCTGCCGTAGCGTCATCTACAGACAGTTGTTGGTACGCCTGCGCAAGGTCTAGTTTTGCGAATAGCTTGCCAGGCCCCAGGGAGTGTAGTAGATGGTGGACTATCGGAACCGGATAGGCGCTCTGCTGCAACGCCCTGTTGATCGAACACTTATAGTCAGCGCAAATTCTAATTGAGCCGTCCAATTTGACTGGCGTGACTATTGGGGTTTCCCACTTAGCGTGATCTACGGGAATTAGCACCCCTTGCTTAATGAGCTTGTCGAGCTCTGTATCAATTTTGGGCTTTAAAGCAAATGAAACTCGTCTTGCTTTCAGTCTAATTGGCGCTACGTTGGGTCTAAATTAAAAGATATAGGGGTCCCCACGTACTTGCCTAGAGTCTCTTCGAAAACGTCCTGAAACTCGTGAAGGAGGGTTTGAGGGATGAGCCGCCGATGCTGTGAACGCCGGTGAAGCCCATGCCGAGGGCTCGGAACCATTTCATGCCCAGGAGACTCGGTAGTGGCTTGCTTACGATGGTCAGGGGCAGCTCTCTCTGGAACTCGCCGTAGGTGACCCAGAACGTGCCCACGCCTTCTACGGGAACTCGGTTTCCCTGGTAGTCGAGGAGGCGAATTTTCTGTCGGGACAGCTGGGTTTTCTGGAACTTGGGAAGGAGGGGCTTGAGTGTTGTCCAGGACATGATTGATAACGTAGACCCAGTGTCGATTTCCATTTCACACGGTCTGCCATCAATTTCTACTTTCATGTAGACTTTATCATCGTCGGTTGTGCTGGCTTGGCCGATTCTCATGCTATAGGTCTCCCGCTTTTGAGATTTGTGCCATTTCCTCGTGCCGTCATCTTTGATTGGCTGTTTTGAACGAGCCGGTTCTGGTTGGTCGCGGTAGTCACGTGGCTTGCGACTACACAGAAATTGAGCTCTACAAACTCGTGCTAGGTGGCCTTTCCTATCGCAACGCCTGCAAATGGCTTCTCTGTTATTTACACGATTGTCTCTCGTGATCCCCGCCACAGCTAGGACAGTTCTCGCGGCGGCAGCTTTGCTCGCTCAATTTCTTTGCAGTATGGAAGACGTCCTCGTCCGACTCTTCCTCTGTGCTAGTTCGCGCCTCTTCTCTGTGGACGGGGGCTGTTTTCGGCCTGTCTTTGCTTGAAGGTGGTCGCTGCAGCGCTTCCGAAGCCTTCGTTGATGCCTCATGTGCATGGGCTTCGTCTAGAGCGCCGGCTAGCATTAAGTCTGGCTTGGCCAGAAGGCGCCTTTGTAACCGGATATCTCGAACCCCGCAAATCAATTGTTCAAGCAGCGCGTTACCTAAGTCTCTATAGTCACAATGCGTTGCGGCTTTTCTAAGTGCGGCCACATAAGCGCTGACTGGTTCTCCTTCTTTTTGTACTCGTTGCCGGAGTTCGTAGCACTGTACAAATTTGGAAGGAACTGGAGCATAGTGGGCTCTCAGGTTGGCTTGAAGGATGTCCCAGGGGACTGTCTGGACTGGGGTTGGCTCGCAGAGGGACTCGGCCATCTTGAATACGTCTGGCCCGCAGTGGCTTAAGAACAGGGCTCTTTTTCGGTTCGCTGAGAGCCCTTGCATTTCGCTTGCTTCCAGGGAACACTCGAACCTGGTCAGATGAGATCCCCACTTCTCTCAGGTTGGGTCGAAGGGTTTTGGCGGAACGTAGGCAGACATGCCGTGTCTCCGTGTTCGCTAGTCACCCTGGCTGAAACTCAGAGCTCTTTTTGGGTTGCTTCTTGTGGCCTCTATCCCACCTTCGTCGCCAATGTTGTAGCGTGGGAATAACGAGAGGCACAAGCAAGCTAGTGACAACAGCTCTTTAATTCAGGGTGAGACTTCAGCAAAGAAACACAGGCAACAGCCTTCTTTATATACTTTTCAAAGGCAACCAAGAACCAATCAGAATTCACTGTACATTTGAATTTCCCGCACAAAATAGATACATACATAACATAATCTATACAGTGAAAAAATAAATCAATGTTTGGGAGTCACCTTGCAAGGAATTATCCTCAAAAGTGATATGTGCATAAATGTGCATTAATGGAGATGCCAAGGATTTCTGACTTCTACTACCTTAATGAAGTTGCTTTTAGAAGAATGGCTTCTAACATTGCCAGTTGTACACTCATTATATTTTCCTTCTTGCTAGCTGTAAGAAGAAAGTCTGAACAAGCAGTGATAGGCAGACTTGGTGCCCACAATAGAAGATGACAATTTTTGGATTCACCATAAAATTCTGTGAGACAAAATAACCCTATGAGAAAATCTTTTTCTGGCCTCTGGATTCACATGCACATATATTTAAATTGCCTTATGCTCATTTATTAGTTCTTAGCTACAGTGCTTTTTATTTGAAAAAAAATGAAAGTACAAATCAGTTGCATTGATCAAGTTTCTTTGCCTGCTACTACTAAAGTATCTGAATCCACTTTTCTCTTCAACAAACCTCTTTCTTTGTTCCTTCTTCCATTCACTTTTCAGATTCTTTTCTCCTCCTTGAACATTAATCAGCATTTGGTGCTGGATTATTTTATTTTTAAAAAGTTTTTTTAAAGATTGCTTGAAGATGGACGTGCAAGGGCCATAAAGATGTCAGGTGGGATGCTATTCCAATGGACATAGAAGACCTTCTTTCTTGGTCACACAAGATGGCTTTACTTAGTCGAAGAGACCTGAAGCAAGCCAATTCTGTTAGAGTAACCGGATGGGCATATATAATGGGAAACAGGTGGGCTTTAAAGGTAATAACTGGCATCTTGAATTAAAACTTTGAAGCCAACTGGTACCTCATATAGTCAGTTTGGTGCAGTGGTTAAGACACCAGGAACCAGGAGACTGTGAATTCTAGTCCTGCTTTAGTCATAAAGCCAGCTTAGTGACTGTGGACAAGTCATTCTCCCTCAGCTGAGGAAGAAGGCAAGGGCAAATTTCTAAAAATGTTGCCACGAAAACTGCAGGCACTTATCCAGGCAGTTACCAGGAATCAAGATGACTTTAAGACACAAGCATGTGTGTGCGTGTGTCACGTCTTTTGAGGGAGATGGTTGGTTTACAATGTACACAGTGTATACAGGTAGTACTTGTTTAGTCATCCCCAACTGGGATTGGCAACTTTGTTATTAAGCGAAGCAGTTGCTAAATTAAACCCTCACAGTGTTTATAATCTTATTTCATCTTTCCTTTGCTTTACAGACCTATGCAAGTCATAAATATGAGGATTC
Source organism: Pituophis catenifer annectens (assembly GCF_029215685.1). NCBI lineage: Eukaryota > Metazoa > Chordata > Lepidosauria > Squamata > Colubridae > Pituophis > Pituophis catenifer. The sequence goes on along the minus strand of NW_027256881.1, from coordinate 205,295,238 downwards.
TACTAATCTAAATGAAATGTTAACATATATTGCTAGTACATGTCTGTTATGCCATAAGCTAAATAAATAAATAAATAAGAGGATTGGTCACAAAGTTACTTTTTCATTACTGTCATAACTGAATATTTGCAGTATGAGATAATTGTTAAATGAAGACTACCTTTACATAGTCACATGTAATCCCTGTGTAAGCAATGTATCAGAGGTGACATATTTCTCTGGAGATCAGATGCTGAGGCAGGCTGTTGCTGTCACATCCTGTCATAGGCCTTCTCAAGACAACTGTTTTTGCTACTCTTAAAAACACAATAATAGATGATGATGGATGGACCAATCCAGCAAGGATTTTTCTCTTTTGCATATTGCAATCAAAATGGTTAGAAATTTTCTAAATTATGTTCTAAATCATGATAGATTTAGAACATAATTTAGACAGATTAGATTCAAACTGTGCCACACTTTAAGATGTTTTTACAGCCAGGTTAGTTAGTTCCCTTACTTATCTCTAATCACTGCCCAAAACATGTCCTAGCAGTATCTTTTTCCTCCTTTATCCCAATGGCACTGCCTTCTTCTCATCCCCAACTCCAACCTATGAGTGAGACAGGCTTTAGTCACCCTCACTCTGACATTAAACAAGGGGGATCTCTAGGTGCATGTAATCTGTCAGGCTATGTCACCCATTGTCTTGTAAGGGAGGCCAATAACTGACAGTGATTGGGAACAAAGGGGAACAGAGATCACAAAGGGGACAGCAAACTTCAAGCAGATATAGTTTTCGGCTTGACTTCATCAATACGCCTTTGGCTTTTCTTGGTTTTACAACTCCATAGAAATAAATCCTTCTCAAAGGATTTTTTTAAAAAAAAAAATAATCCCAGTAAATATATAGTTCTCCAAGTGCCAATGAAGCTTAATTTACGTTTTCTTAATTACAGTTTTCAAGATTAGCCAATAGAATATCAGCTAGGTACTAAAAATCCAAGGTAGAGATTCCTAGCCTCTTGGTCTGTTTAAAATTGTTTCGACCAGTCAGATTTTATAAAGCAGATTTTGAATGTTTTATTCAATGTTACTAAATTTTATTCCGGCAATAATCTATGTAGTATTCTAGTTTACAGAAATATTGTTTGGTCATAATTATATTGTTCAGATACATACAGCTTCCTTGGAAACTTTACAAGAAAGCTCGTATTTCCTAGGTGATCTTTTATACAAATACATGGTATTTAAACTGTTTTCTTTGTCTGGCTATGCTCGCCAATTTAATTTATGGTTCTTCAAAACCCATCTCCTTTAAAAAAAAAAAAAAGTGGAATCAGTTGCTAGATTTTTAAAGAAAAAATCCACTATCATTTTTATTTTTGCGTTCATTAGGAAAGCATACTTCATGAATTCATGAAGATGTTCTTGCATCTAATTTTTAAAGCTTTTAAAAATCACCTATCATATCACCTAGATGCAGAGATCTCAGTCAGCATTTGTAACGTATCAGTGCCTAGGGAAAAAAGCTACATTTATTTAGATTATGAAAGCTTCCTTGCCTAATGATTATATTATATTAGGACACACCTTTAAGAGCTGCAGGAAGTTAGATAACCACTTGATACCTCTTAAAGGGGCAAACATAAAATCTCGTACCTAATTCTTTTTGCTTTGGGGGAGGGGGTTTTATTTGGAAGTAATATAGGCTTACTATAATTCCTTGTGTAATGTTTTATAAATTTGATAGTTCAGCAATAATACTGACACAATATTTTGGCATTTGAACAATGACGTGCAAATGGAGATTACAAGGCAATCAGAGGCAAAGCTATATAGTTTACCTTTGTTCTGTTTACAGTTTAATAAAAGGAAACTAAAGTAGAAGATTGAATCAGATCTGAAATTAAGCGTAATTGAAACAATGTGAAAATAACATTCAGGAAAAAAAATCCACGCCAAATAGAAACTTCAGATACGTCAAAAATAGTTTCAAAATAGGAAAGATGAAGCTTTTAAAATTCCAGATGTATAAGAAAGTATTCATAAATAGTATGAAATCTTGATCAAGAACTGCAGGAGACTACTCATAATTATCCCTATTACAACATACCTGTTTCCCAGAAAATAACATATCATATATATATTCTCTGACGGCCATTTATATATCACTTTTAAAAGAAAGCACATTAGAAATAAACAGAAAACCAACAAGAGAAAATAAAATATTTAAGAACAATAAAAATATCAATAAAGTGGTAATAACTGTCAATACTAGATGGATTATTTGATTGCTCTCTTATATCCGAAAAAGGTTTCCTGGTAACTAGGTGGCTCAGTAGCTAAAACACTGAGCTTTTCAATCAGAAAGGTCAGCGGTTTGAATCCCTACCTGCCTGAGCAGGGGGTTGGACTAGATGACCTCCAAGGTCCTTCCAACTCTATTACTGTTACTTAAAGGAAAAAAACATCCTTCAGCACAGAAATTAAGTTACAATTTTTCATATATGTAATTTTGTATAGGAAGGAAATAAGGTTTAGGTTTTGTTTGGAGTCTATGATTACAAACTAATAGAGCTGAAAACAAACTGGCAAATGTAGATTTTCAGATCTCACTACTATTAGCTCATTGATCAGAGGAATCAAATCCCAGCTTTATTAGCAGTTCGTTTTCAGATTTAAAATAGGTTAATAAAGTACAGTTAAGTATGTGTTACTATTGCAATCTTCATTGTCAAATTTGCAGTGTATTTCATGCAAAGCAGGTGTTCTATTCCAATATCCTGTAACACGATATCTTAAATATTTATTATAGATAGGTGAGGTCTGGCTTGATTTCTTATTACTAAGCACCAATCCATGATCTCCATTTTGAGTTTTGTGTATTTTTTTCAAAAAGAGAATGAAAAGAAGGGAAAACCTTTATTACATGTTAAATTTTCATGTCCATGTGAGGTTGACCCTCAGTATTATGTTAATGTTAGTGTTCTGGAGTAAATTAAAAGCTGTTATCTTATGCTGAACAAGTATGTCCAAACAGAAACCACACGTGTATTTGCTGAGTGGTAAAGCCACATTGCAAAGTTTATGGTAGCACTATTTGATCATGCCATTTCCAGCTCTGAAATGTTTCATGATTCATAATGTGCAAGCATAGTTTAAACGTGAGGGCATACTCCTTCGTTTATTTTCAAGAATTCATTCATGGGGTGAAAGGGAGGAGAAACTGCTAAAAACACCCTATTTTATGTTGTTCAACTATTCTTAGCAATTTGTGGCTAGCTGATGGCGTGAGAAGCTAGTATTCAAATAAGGCATCAGAGATGTTTGAAACCACAATATGGCAACTTTAAATTTATTTCCTTGTACCACACCAAAGGAACAGCAACAATCTTTCATGTGCTTAGTTTTATGCTGGTTATATTCATATATACTGCCAGGCCAAAATGTGTTGGGCTTAGCAGTATGTGTGAACAGAGTCACTGTGGGTCATACCATAAAGGCTGCTATCATTTACAGCAAGAGTAGGTAACCTATAGAGCAGTGATGGTGAACCTTTTCAGCACCGAGTGCCCAAACCGGAATGTATGTGTGCACACGCCGGAGTGCTGGAAACTCGAAAACCAGCCAGCCGGTGCCATTGCATCTTTCCGGCACATGCATGCACGCCAGCCAGCTGGTCTTCACGCACGCCGGAGTGCTGGCCAGCTGGTTTTTGGGTTTCCGGCACACACAAAGACCAGCTGGTCGGCCTGCATGCACATGCCAGAAACCAGAAGAGCAGCTGATGATGGCGCGTGTGCCCACAGAAAGGGCTCTGCATGCCACCTCTGGCATGTGTGCCATAAGTTCACCATCACGGCTATAGAGTGACCCTAATCCACTCTACTGCAGCTGTCTTGGATAGCTTCACTGAACCTTGTGTTTTTATTTAATGTGCTGGGTAGAAGGCTCTTCCAAGTCCAGGATAACTGCTACATATGCATTTTCTACTTTTCTTTATCACTTTTTATACCACCTGAAACTTCTATCCTACACAAAAAATTACTAACTTTTAAGACCAACAACATTTTTCTTTACTCGGATATAAGTCACATGGATTTCAATGGAAACTACTTCCAATCCAGATAAAATTGGAAGTAGATTTAGGAAGTAGATTGGGAGATTTAGGATTGCAGCTTCAGATTATCTAAACCTGTGATGTAAGATTAGAATGAGATCTTTCCTGAGCCATATCTCACTAACTACCAAGTATCTGCTTTCGTGCACTTGGAACCCATGTTGCATTCTTGTTTTATGTACCATTCAGAGCATCCAAGTCAAATGAGTAAATAAGAAGCAAAGGCCGTATCCAATAACTATGCAGCTTTAAATTCAGTTCTACCAAGTAATGGCTCGCTTGTAAGGGCTTTTTATGATTTGCATTCATTTGTTTCTGCCATAGCTCCATGATATTGCCTTCATCTCATTGTCAATCCATGATTGAGATATCACTCCTCCCCCTCCCCCCCCCCAGTCCCTCCAAGAGCCGCTGTGAGTTATGTTATAGTGACTTAACAGACGCAGGACTGGGGCTAGCAACAGACTGCAAATTCCATGCTGGAATACTGTAATTTTTTGGAGCATGGACATAAGGAAGAACAAGGCTCCCAAGCAGGGAGAGTAAGACCCATACAATCTCCTCTGACTGCTGTTGATGGTTAGTATGGTAACCAGACCTCACTGGAAAAGGAGGTTTTTCAGTGGGACATCATCTCTGTAGGCCTCTACCAGGGGAGGGTCAATTGCACCTACCTTTAAAAATGTTGCCTCGTGAGGGAATTGTATATTTAATTTTTAATTTCTGACCTATTTTATTATTGCATGAATATTTTTAGTCTAGTCTTTCTTATGCCAAGATGGCTTTTTATTGTTAGTTTGAGTCTTCCCTAAAAGCCTACTTAAAAATAAACACAATTTGAAAACATTCTCACTGGTTGCTCCTATTCCGAATATCAGAAAGTAGTAAGAATAAATTGCTTTCACGCACTTCCTCCCCTTCCCAGTCTCTCTGATCCATGGCCGCCAGCCACTGAAGTAACATGCTAAACTGAAACGCAGTCTGCATACTCCTGGCTTGGTATGCCAGCTAAATCACCAAACTGTGATTGGTGAACTTTGTGCGCCTTAGCGTAACCTCTGAACTCAGCAAATGTATTCAATAAACCACGATGAAACAAACCGTGGCTTGCCAAAGAATGGGAAAAAACCCTGGCGGTTAATTATTTTATACATAAGAAGAATCATTCAAGATCGTGCAAGGGAGATTCTTAAGAGAATTTTCCCATGACTTCCATCATACACTTCCACATATACACAGACAGAGGCAAGCAGCAGGCTTGTTTCTGGCGTTTCGGCATGATTTTCCAAAGTATCTGGGATCTCGGAAGGTAGTAGCAGAGGCCACGCCAAAGCGGTGCGAAGTTTGCAGTTTGTTTTCTCTCCGAGGCGGTGTCGAATTACAGAGAAAGAAAACCAGCTTGGGCAGGGGCGGGGGGCCGGGTGGCTGGGATCAGTTTCTCCAGCTGATCTGCAGCCGCTTATTAATTTTTTTTCCCCCCCAGCAAGAAGAATGGAGAATCCCCCAGGCTGCCGAGAGAAAAAGGAAGGGGACTCCTAAAAAAAAAAAAGAGGCTGCAATCTGCACCTCCGGCCGCTCGGGCCCTGGTTGCAGGCTGACTGGCTGGCTGAGGACATGCGGCTGCAAGGCCCGCCACGCGAAGCTGAGGAGACGTGGATGCCGCGCTATAAATATGCCACGCAGGCAAAGCGCAACAGGCGACTTCTCCTAGCTCGAGATGCGGGCGAACTCCAGGGCGAGGGGGCTCCGCGTGGCGCTCCTCTTGCCGCCTCTGTAGGTTAAGGAGGCCCGGGGGCGGCCGGAAGAAAAGCTTTTTCAGAAGCGAGGCAAACTTTCTCCGCAATGAATAAATTCCGGAAGGTTTGCCGAGGCAGCGGGAGAGCTCTGGCTTTGATCTTCGCAGCTTCGGTGGTTTGGCTGATCTTTGACATGGCAGCCCTCAAGTTGTCCTTCGGCGAGAGCGGCACCAAAGTGCTGCAAGGGGAAAGGACGGCATGGGGGAAAGAAAAGGGGCCAGGGCGAGTTTGGCGCAACTCCGAGGATGACCCGGGGAGGTGGTCCCGAGAGGAGCCCGAAACTTCCCCGCCGTTCCCGGGACAAGACGGGAAGAAGCCTTCTAGGAACGGCGAAGATGCTGGCCAGGACGCGGAAGGGAGAGGGCAGCGCTTATCCCCCGGCGCGACCCCGGCCAAAGCAGCACCTGGGAAAATACCCGGCCTGCGTGACATATTCCCGCTGAAACGGCAGCGACCGCCCGCTCAACCCTTGTCCCGTGCCCCGGAGAAGAAAGTCAACGAGGCCGCCGGCGGCGACCCCGGGCACACAAAGCCGGCTCTGGCCCGGCGTGAGCAGGAGCCACACTCAATAGGGGCTGGAGGGCGAGCGCCTCTTCCAAACGGAGTCCCTCAGAAGGTGCCAGTTCAGAAGAGCGCGGGAGGAACGGAGGTGTTAGTGCACACGGAGTTCACCGATAAAGGGGCTTTGGTTGGGTTAAAACGTGGTGTCTCCCCTGGAAGCATGACTGAGGAATGGCTGGCCAATCCTGGTCTTCTCAAAGCCAACAGGACTGAGGGGCTAGTCAGAACGATGGAGGTTCCTGAGGTCAAAGGAAGGTGGGGTTTACCTGCGGGCAAGCTGAATACCTCGACATCAGAGAAGAAGGAAGTCTCCCTGAAGAAAATAGCTCCGGGAAACCTGCCAAGCAGGAAGAGTGCAAAAATACCTCCGGCAAAGGATGCTCTATCAGAAAACCAACAGGTCTTTGTAACCAAGGAGCTGGTCCCTATGGTTTTTCCAACAATTCAGCATCTCCAAGTCAGCACCAAATTGATGGGGAAGTATGTACAACTGCCAGGTGAGAAAAGCAGCAATAAGGGGAAAGCCACCAATGCAACCCAAATAGATGGCCTTATTAAAGCCACGGAAGGGATCGTTGCCAGAGGAAGAGCATTGGGGAAGGTTGACAAAGGCCATTTAGCAGGTGAAGAGCAATTCCCCAAACCTAATCAGAGTAATGTGGATTTTGCAGAAAATACGAGGCTGCACAAAGTGTTAACTATCGATAGGACCCTGACCCCAAGAGACCCCGGAGCACCCGGTCAATTTGGACGCCCTGCTGAAGTCCCAGGTGAGAAGGAGGAGGAAGCCAAAAGGAGATGGAATGAAGGGAATTTCAATGTCTACCTCAGTGACTTAATCCCACTTGATCGTGCCATTGATGACACAAGGCCTGTTGGGTAAGCTGTAAATACTTGTGCTGCACAGCACACGTTTGGGCTAGTGCAATTGCTGATTTATTAAATGCTTGTCTAGAACAGGAATTCTTGGGGGCCTGAGGATAGATTTCATGGGGTCCATGAATTTGGATGTATTATATGAATAATAATATTATACCATACAGTTTTTTTTCATATAGTATTTGATAACTGCATTGAGCATAATTGACTTGCTTTGTACTGAGTTCTAGTCCCTCCTGTCGGCTGGATGACTTTGACTCATTGTCTCTCAACCCAACTTGCCTCACAGGGTAGTTGTTGTGGGGAAAAGAGGAGGAGTATTAGGTATGTTCACAGCCTTGAATTATTTATAAAAATAAAAAAGTCATAAAATAAAAGGGTAAAGATCCCTGGTTCAGATGTAGTCCTTCAGAAAGAGAGACTATTTTAAATATACAATATTTACAAAAGTCATAAGTACCTGGACAACTAAATATATATTACATAAATTTGTATCAGCAAATTGGTAATAAGCATAATTAGCAATATGTGGAGTGGAATTAACCTTTAAAGTTTTCCTCAAAGCCAACAAAGACTATATATGCTTTTCGGGGGAAATATCTAAACAATCTGAGGCCACCATATAGAAAAGGCCTCCCCCAATACTTAAAAAAAAAATTACAGAATATCAGATGTTAACCTTGAAGCTCAAATAGCAAGATCTCAAATAGTTTAAGGATTTAAAGTCTACTGTGACTACTTTAAATTTAGTATTTTTTATACAAGTACATTGGGCAAATGGAATTACTGAACAATGCAATCCTTTTAAAGTTTGTTCAGAAATTAATTGCAGCATATTTGCTTTATCTAGTTTTCTTGTGAGTGTATATAATTTTGTGAGATAAGCGCATTTAAAATGGTGTGTCACAATTGAAACATAGCTATGGCCCTCCCTCACAGGGAGGGCCTACTCAGGGTGCCGTTGGCTAGACAATGTCGGCTGGCGGCCCCCAGAGGTAGAGCTTTCCCTGTGAGCGCGCCCACCCTTTGGAATCAACTCCCCCTGGGGCTCCGGTTGGCCCCTGACCTTCGCACTTTCCACCGCGAACTAAAGACATGGTTGTTTAAATCGCCCAGCCTGGACTGATGGGGTTTGATTTTTAATGAGTTTTAACATATGTTTAATTTGTATTTTAATATGTTTTTATCTGGTTTGATTTTAATTGTTGTGAGCCGCCCTGAGTTCTATGGAAATAGGGCGGCATACAAATCAAATTAAGTAAATAAATAAATATGGATTTTTATATCTGGAATCTTGTTAGTGGAACTGTACAACTAGAATATTCATGCTGATACTAAGATGCGCATGGAAATTGGAAACTGGCCCATCAGATTAGATATCATTACTACCAAAAAAGTTAACACTGAGTGATGTGCTGAATTGTGTAAACACACACACACACACACACACACACACACACACACAAACTGATTGTGTAGCCTTGAATATGGAACACAAGGATTTCCTTTCTGCTTATTTCAAAGAACAAAGTCGGCCCTTAGAGGAGCAATTTTCCTGCAAGAACTTTGCTTTGGCAGCTACCACCTCAAAAAGAAAACAGAAGTTTGAAACCAGTCTCAGGAGTATCCATCACTGCCCCTGGTGCTAAACCAGTAAAGGGCCACAGACATCCAGTTACAGGAAACCCATAGTTTTTGGTCACTTTGAGTGAGATAGGCAGTATTTAAATTTTATAAATGAATTCGTTTTTGAGGGGTCCTTGGTGCTCTCTGAGCTTGCTTGTTTTCTTCCAGACGTTTCATTACCCTAACTAGGTAATATCATCAGTGCTAGTTGAGTGCTGTTTGCTGTCAGTTTATATTCTGGTGTCTAGTCTGTGTGGGTGGGATTGGTTTTAGGGATTCTTTGGTTGGGCTGTTTGCTGATGGCTCTTTGGCAATTTCTTAATTGGGGTATTGCTTACTTGATTGTTGGTCTGACGTTAACCTTAATTAGTTTTCTCCAACTACTGTTCCCAGGCATGAATGCATTACATAGTCCTCCAGTCCTTATCCTGCTTCTGTATTTAGCAGCCTTTCCTTTGTTTAAATGTCTTTTTTTTCCCAGTTATAATTCTATTATTACTTTCTGTAAAAAAAAATGTTCTATTAAGTTTTTTTATTCTGTTGTAGGGAAAACAGTTGCATAGTACTAAGCTGAAAGCTGTAAATTTACAAATCTTGGTGACTTAGTTCAGACAATATAAGCCACTACCCCCTCAAACCAGCACAACCGTAATATAGCTTCCTGTGATGTGTGAACTCAGCCACAGAATCAAATCAGTGGCGAACTGTCATTATTTCATTTTAACACAGGCTTTCAGAGCCCTGCAAAACAGTATTACCCATGCATGATAATCGGCTTATAGAGAAAAGTGCACTGATTTGGGAATTGCATATATTTAAAGCAGCATTTATGTGTCTTAAACAGTTGGTTTCTGGTACCTAAGACAGAAAATACCTGGTGCTGTTTTAACCTATAAAGCACACATGGCTTAGTAGCTGTTGAGTTGCAGAATCAATCTCTTAAGAAGGCTGCTCACTCTACTTGAGTTTAAGGCTCTTGCAGACAGCATCTTCATTAGGGAACACTTGGGGCTCTGAGGTGGTGGTGGGAGAGCCCTCATCTTACTTGTGTTTGTAAAGCTATGGAAACCAACCTTTTCCACCAAGATTTTTTAAAAACCATAAAATGTTTGAGCAGTACAGAAATATTGTGATAAATAAATTTGACCCCTCCATTAAAGTCATGCAAAACAGTTGAGTTTTCAGAGGCCTTTGAGGAAGATAAGTAGCCTTTCATTCTTAAGTTAAATTCTTCTACCTAAAAGCTGTTTCCCATTTCCCCTTTTGTCTGCTAGTCTAACTGAACTTGAAAGGACCGGTAAGTAGGCCAACAAATGCCGTCTTTAACATCTTGAAGCACAGTGACATTAATAAAGGCACCAGAGAGCCTTTAAATAATCTGTCTTGGATGTTGTCGTAGATACGTGTTGGTATATCGCATGCGAAAACTGTAGTTTGGCATTTACTTTATAAATCAGATTATTTGTACAATGCACTGTTGTCGTATTGTGACTGGCACTTGATATCCTTGGGTTTGGGCAGAGATAGTGGTGCATTATGGCAATATTTGGGCAGCCTTCAGGGATACCTTAACAGATTGAAGGCTCTCAAATGCAACAGGATTACGTGAATAGATGACGAAGCCCAGAATGGCAAAGGGCAGAGAATAATGTTTCCCATCAACTGCTATTTGATCTGTTTTAATCAGAGATGCCAGTCATTGAAACAAGAGCCTTTTCATGTAAAACAGGCGTGCTCCCATTGAGCTACAATCCACTATTTTTCCAACAAAACAACCCAGAACAAAAAAAAAAAATAGTTTTCCATTTAGGTTGGGAGGATAGGATCAACCACCCTATCAAACATTGGTGAAAAATGATCAGAGGAACAGATTCTCTGTGGGAGGAGTTCTTTTGGTAAGTTGCCCTGGCCTTCTCAAGATCTTCTGGAAGATATATTAGCCTAAGGGGTAAAGATTCCCTTAAGGCATCCATCAAACGCTTAGCTGAATTGCAAATAGAAATTGAGAAAAATGCTTTCCCTTCAGCCTTTTGTTCATGCAGAGAAGACCTGACCAAAACCTTTGACTCTTCTTCTATTTTTTTTTTCTAAACCAGCATGATGTAAAATGACAAATTCAATGAAATGAGAGAAATCTTTATCACCGGCTAGAGATCTACAGATTTTCTGCCGTACTTCTTTGATAGGCTTTAGTGGGTCACATTGAAACGTTGCTTGCTTTGAGGCTGTCAGTGTTCGCTGATTGTGTTGCGGGGGTCGGGGAAAAGCTTTTATTTGGACAACATGACCGGAAAAAACAGTCTTGCAAGTATCTTTTTTCCCCTTTTTTCTAAAGGGCGCCAGTTCTCCAAACAAATCAATTTATTCTACTAAGTATATGCAAACAAAATACTTGAACATCCTGAACGTTAGTAATACCGGTACTCCTGGAAATTAAAGTCTTGTCTGGATATAAGTGAATTTTGTTTTCTTTGACATTGCTGCTTTTACTTTGTTTGGCTATTTGAAGAGGGAAATAATGCATGGAATTGCCAAAACAAAACAAAACTATATACATACTGGAGCACTTTAAATGCACCCATTTTCTAATGTTGAAAGCATTCTTGGGAACAATGGTCTGACTCAGTATAAGGCAACTTGCTATGTTCCTTCACCTTTTTGCATGTATATATACATTTCACGCAAGTCCACTCCCACCTCACTTGATCCGTGTTTTTTCTTTAGAGACTGAGCACTTAAAAAAGACTGGCTCTAGGTTTACAGGGATATTAAATGTGTTTCTAGGGACTGCAGGATCCATACACTTTATTTGTGATTTTTGAAGTGGATTTGTTATCCAGACATCCACTTTCCATTCACCTTATAGGGAAGATGGACAGCATTAAATTAAAAAAAACAAACAAACAATAAATTAAATAACATTCTCAACTGCACGTCTTTTCTATTTCTGTAGCCGTCACTTCTACGAGGTTCTCTTTCTGGAATATCTTTAGCCCTTGACTTGATAGCTACTACAGGTAGTCCTCGACTTACAACAGTTCGTTTAGCGACTGTTAAAAGTTACAACAGCACCGAAAAAAGTGACTTATGACCAGTGGTAGGTTTCAAACAATTTTACTACCGGTTCTGTGGGTGAGGCTTGGTAGGCATGGCTTGGTGGGCTTGGCAGGGGAAGGATACAGTAAAATCTCCATTCCCACCCCAATCCAGGGGAAGGATACTGCAAAATCCCCATTTCCTCCCGATCAGCTGGGACTTGGGAGGCAGAGAATAGATGGGGGCGGGGCCAGTCAGAATTTTTACTACCGGTTCTCCGAACTACTCAAAATTTCCGCTACCGGTTCTCCAGAACTGGTCAGAACCTGCTGAAACCCACCTCTGCTCTTTTTTCACACTTATGACTGTTGCAATCATGTGATTAAAATTTAGATCTTTGGCAACTGACTCTTATTTATGCCGGTTGCAGTGTCCAAGGGTCATGTGATCAGCTTCTGTAACCTGACAATCAAAGTCAATGGGGAAGCCAGATTCACTTAACAACTGTGTTACTAACTTAACAACTGTGGCAAGAAAGGTCATAAAATGAGACAAAACTCACTTTACAAATGTTTCACTTAGCAACAGAAATTTTGGGTTCAATTGTGGTTGTAAGTCCAGGACTACCTGTAGTTCAGCATTTTGTGACCTGGAATGGATATAACATAAAATTATTTTGCCCTTGGATTACTATACATCCTTAACAGCATCAAAAATAACACTGAGGCCTCCCTCTTAGTATAGCAGTTAGTTTATTTGTCCAGTAGTACTCTTTGCTTTATATAGGTCTGGTAGTCATATAGCAAGAATTGCAATGTGTTTCTTTTTTTGAGACATTTATATATTTCTTTTCAATGTGTTCCAGTTCCAGGGTATCTCACAATTAATAAAATAGATAAATAGATAATAAAACAATCCATAAAAAAAGCAATACGATACAGATAAGTCTTTGATTTACGGAATCAATGGGGACCAGAATTTCCATAGTAAATTGGGGCTGTTGTAAAGACAGTCGTCATGTGACCAGACCCAATTTTTTGTGATCATTTTTACCACAGTTGTTTTTTATTTGTTGTATTTTTATAATGGATGATTTTAATATTTTTTCAAGGTTCTTTATTGTTGTAAGCAGCCCAGAGTCTTTGGATACAAGATGGGTAGCAAATAAATATGAATGAATGAATGAATGAATGAATGAATGAATGAATGAATGAATGAACGAACGAACGAATGCACATATGAAGTGAATCATATCATTAAAGCCAATCCAGCTTCCCCATTTGTTGGAAAGTAGCTAGGAAAATTACAAATCATTGTCATGTGATTTCAGGATGCTGCAGCTGGTCATAAATGGGAACTGGTTGCCAAGCAACCGAATTGTGATCATGTGATCATGAGGATGATATGATGAACATAAGTACTGGGACATTTTATAAATCATTTTTTCCGAGACGGCCATAGCTTTGAAGCATTGTTACACAAATGGTCATAAATCAAGGACTGCTTATGTAACATAATTTAAGTTTCACAGCAGTAAAATGTGTTGGAACGAGCATCAGATGTAGCAATGTTTTTAAAAATTTGGCTTAAAATAAAGTCTCTGGCACACATAAAAAATGCAATAATAGACAATATATACATTTTCCTAGGGGAAAATAACTTGAAAATTTCTGTCCTGCCCCATTCATCTGGTAGGGACTCTAGAGGACAGTTTCAAGGACAATTGTGAATTGTTATTTTACATTGTACTAAAACTATATTAAAATGAAAGTTTTTGAAAGTACCTTGGCCTAGTTAAAAGTGTGTGCGATCTGTGCTCATAACCTGGGGCATACATGGCAGCAAAGTATCATAGTGTTGCCTTTTTACTAATCTTTGTAAGAACATTGTGTCACATGACACCAGAGGTGGTATTCAGCAGGTTCTGACCAGTTCTGGAGAACCGATAGCGGAAATTTTGAGTAGTTCGGAGAACTGGTAAATACCACCTCTGACTGGTCCTGCCCCCATCTATTCTCTGCCTCCCGAGTCCTAGCTGATTGGAAGGAAATGGAGATTTTACAGTTTCCTTCCCCTGGAGTGGGGAGGAAATGGAGATTTTACAGTTTCCTTCTCCTGGAGTGTGGAGGAAATGGAGATTTTACAGTATCCTTCCCCTGGAGTGGGGAGGAAATGGAGATTTTACAGTATCCTTCCCCTGCAATGCCCACCAAGCCATGCCATGCCCACCAAGCCACGGCCACAGAACCAGTAGTAGAAAATTTTGAATCCCACCACTGCATGATACTCAGATACTTACTGATGCAGAATGTTTTAGGGGTTTGTCACTATCGCTAAAGCTTTATAACTAAAAGGTTCTTGCTATCTTCCTGACACTCTTATCTTTTCATCTTTTTCTGAGTACCAAAACTAATTCATTCTGAAACCTCACATTTCCAACCTGCAGCCACTAGAGTGCACTGGAAATCAAGTTGTTTTTTCTTTCTCCCAGCTGGAATAAAACTAGGTTTGCTTGTATAAGAATTGTGTTAAGAATAAAAAATAACTTCCATAAACTCACATTGCAGTTTTATGCTAGGGAATTTTCAGAGATCAATCTATAGTGTTAGGTAATTATAGTAGTAGTGGAACACATTTATAGAGAGGTAGATTCAGTGATTTACTTTGCCCTTTCCCCTGGAGAGGCATTTCTTACTACAGCCTTTTCCAAGCTGATTCCCATTGTTGAAAGAAAAATCCATCTGGTTCAGTTCCAAGCCGGGAGAAAGGTACTGAAAATAAAATGGAGGCTGGAGACTGATTAGAAAGAAAGGTTCCCTTTATTGATGAAGCAGAACTACCAACCACATGTGATTCAGGGACAGTTGACAAAATGGAATTGAGAGTAGGTGGATTTTTATACCTTCTTTGGGCTTTGTATTTGAGCTTCCTGTTCCTGTGCAAGAAAATATTCTATTGGCTGTTGTCAGATTTCTATGGGGTCATGGCTGGCTCTATAGGCAAAGGGGGAAATGCAATTCCTAGGTACATGTCTGAACTAATTCTCCTAACCTTTTTGGCTTCTTAATTGCTTATTTGGAGTTTCTTGTCTTACCCAGTCTTTCTGAACAGATTGCCAAATCTGCATTTCTAAAAGCTGGCCTCCTCAGTTTTTGCTTGGGGGCAGGGAGACTGATGCTGATTTCTACCTCCCTTAAGATTTTTTTTCCCATTTCTCCTTTAGAGGAAATATTCTATCCTGCCTTTTTAATATTTTGTAAAATATTTCATTGTTCTAAAAGTGGGGGGAGGGCTTCCCACACCATGCTGGCTTGCCATTTTTGGAGTTGCAATGAGTGTTACTGAATAAGTCCAAGTAAGACCCAGTTCATAATATACGTGGCCTTCAGGCTTTGATTATTCTTTCTTTTTTCAATCAAAATGTAATTTTACCTTTGTTATGGCAACTTTGAGAAGGTTCAGCTTTGGTGCTGGCATGTTAACATTTAGGCTCAAAAGAAAAATCATATGTTCCTTTTATGCTTCTGGATTATATATCATAGGGTTTTCCGTATCTTCAGCTATTTCTATATGTTAGTCTTTCTCTACCTGAATCCCTCTATGTTACTTGGAATTACAACTCTCATTTCTCAGTCACATGGAGAATTATTAAAATTGCACTGAGAAGAACCAAAGTGGAGGAGACTGCTAGAAGGTCTCACAAGTTGGCAAAAAAAGAGAGAAAGGTTTACTGTACAATAATGCAGATCTAGAACAGATGAGTGCACAAAAAATTAGATAAGCCATGAGGGTCCTATCCATTTTATACTTGAGCAAGTTACCTATTTTCGGGCTTTTATAACTCCAGTTAAATCGGGATTACAACTCCAAGGAGACCCGGGGCCATGTTGGCTTAGACTTCTGGAAGCTGTAATCTCTGGGCAGTTGGAAAACATTAGTTTAGGTATTAGATGCTTCCAGTTTACACAGAGTTTACATTTGCTTCACATCTAGCTTCCTTGTACCATAAAATCTACAGTGTTTGCGCTTCATAAATTATTTCGTTTCTCTTGACTTCTATTTCCTTATAACACATTGTGATTGCCAACCCTTGTTTTTTTTTTTTTAAACAAAGATTTTCCTCTGGAAAAATAATGTAGGTGCCTTGGGATTTGAAGACTATTTTGGCCACCCTGCTTGATCACAGGAGGCGGGTGCTATTTTAAAACTAGAAACTGGCTAATAGAAATCCAGGCTGCAGCCTGGATCTTTTATTTTTATCATCCACTAGGGACTATTCTTTGCCAGCGACAAGGATGTATTAATACAAACAGAAATTCTATCAACAGTTAGTGCCAGTGTATGAGGTTATTTCTCAATTAAACTTAACATAGAGTCTTTGTGATTGAATTTAACACTTGTTCAGGAAAGCATTTAAGTTGGAAGTCCTTTATGGGGGTCCCTTCTCTGCCAGTAGACCTTCACTATGATATTCATGGTCAGAGTAGCATTGAATGGCTGCATCTAGCTTCTTTTAATTTACTCAAGTGCTTTGGTTGACTTTGTCCAGCTTGGAATATTGTGACAAATTTATAAGAGTATTTATCTCCAGCCATATGTTTCTTCATGCAATCTTAGGTCAGAAAAATGTTATATTTTATGTGGGGATGGAATATGGAAGAGTGCTATTTCAAGGCTTTGCAGCTATCTGAGGATACCAGTAATAATAATATTATTAAATTAATAATAATATTATAAAGTAAATAATAACCTTGTCTCCTTGCAGGAATGCTTAGAAAACACCACGCCTCATTATAGTTTTTACTTTTCAGTCTTCCCATTTCTTGATTAACCCTTGAAGGAAACTGGAAAACATTCCCCAATCACAAATTCCTGGCAAGGGTCTTTCCCTTTTTTTTAATCTTACTACAGAATTAGTTCCTTTGTTGTTTTCTTTGGGTAGTAACTTCATGGCATTTG
Organism: Pituophis catenifer annectens; assembly: GCF_029215685.1. Classification (NCBI taxonomy): domain Eukaryota; kingdom Metazoa; phylum Chordata; class Lepidosauria; order Squamata; family Colubridae; genus Pituophis; species Pituophis catenifer. The sequence goes on along the minus strand of NW_027256881.1, from coordinate 205,278,279 downwards.
CAGAATTTTTTACGTCTTGCTTTTTCCAGCATCCTATATAATGGCAGTAAGCTCCATGGCTTTCTTGAAAAAAGTCTTCTAGTCAATCTCAGAACTGGGTACATATTTTAAGATAATATAATGTGGATGTGCCTGAAAAGCCTATTTGGTAGCTGGCAATATGTATCTCGAAGTTCAAATACTTTGGCCACCAAATGAGAAGAAAGGACTCATTGGGAAAAAAATTGGGAAAGATTGAAGGCAAAAGGAGAAGGGGACGACAAAGGATGAGATGGGCAGATAGTGTCACTGATGCAGTGGACATGAGTTTGGGCAGACTCGGAGACAGTGGAGGACAGGGAGGACCTGGTGTATTATGATCCATGGGGTTCTAAAGAATGGGATATGGCTTAGTGACTGAACAACAACAATATGTTTCTTAAAACTGAAGCAATCAAACCAGGCCACAAATCTGGATTTTAAGTTGAACTTTAAAAGTTCTACATCTGCTCTTTGGTATACTAAGCTTTCCCCTTCTCCTAATCCCTCTATTTTCAGTATTCTTTTGACAGTTGAAGAGAACCAGGCAAATCTGTCTGGACCCATCCAGAAATTAACGAGGATCTGAAATTTTTACTCAGGAATGAGATATTGTGAGTGTCTGAGTTAAGGACTTGAAAAATGCTCTTACTAAAAGAGGCCAGAAAAAACTTGGTTTTTAAATTTAGAATGTATAAAAAATTATGCACCAGCGGGTCCTGTTTTTTTTGATATAACGTAAATTGGATCTTGTGTGGCATGAAGACGCAACTGTAATTTATGATTTGTATCTAGCATATAGCTACACTGTAGGCACAAAAATTGACAGTCTAAAGGCCAAGGACCATGTCTTATTGATATGCTTCCACTTCTGGCCCAGGTTGGGGCATAAATTCTGTGAATTTCAGTGAAAACCAGCTCATTAATCCCAAAAAGTGGCCTTTTTGTAAAGAGCAGAATTTCTCACTGTGATATTTTTGTCAGAAACTCAGTCACTGTTTGGTTACAATAGTATTTGTGTAGTTGCAGTCAAGGTCAGCCCATGGAATCGGTGCCAAAGCCTTTAGTTTGTAATCCTAAACAGGGCCTTTTTCCTTGAACAGATCCTTTTCCTCCCTGATGCTCATTTACATATTGTCTTCACCTGGTCTGATCTGCTTGGATATGCAGAAGAAGATATGACAGATATGCACCTGCCACTGTCTGATCATGGAAGAAACAGTTTATGTTTGAAGTTTGAACAATCTAACTTTAATTTTGAGATTAAAAAATTATCAGAGGAAAGAGTAAAAACCTTCAAATTCCCTAATTAGAGAGTACATGGATAGCAAACTGAGCAGGCGTAATAGCTCTAATGCTCCCCACTATATTGAGATGTATTATAGTATTATGTCATTACTATTTCTCAATTTCTATTAAGCAGGTGCCTAGCAATGCTTCACAGCTGATGCTGTTAGCTGTATTGGATTCCGGTACTCAAGTGATAGTTTTCCTTTCCTTACGCTCAGATTTCTTTCCCACAACTTTTAATTGCCGGGGAGGAAGTGTTTGCATTTTGAGAGGTATAATTTAACTAGAATTTATTTTTTAGTGATCAACTCTCGTCCTCAGAAGAAAATATCAGTAAACTAAGTTTTTATGGCAATTAGAGAAGTTAATGTTCACTTCTACCAGTAAGCTTGTATCAAGTGTTTATGATATATTATGCTATGCTATTAATCTCTTTTGCTCCAGATGTTCAGATCTTCTTGTCCACAATGACCTTCCCACCACTAGCATTATCATGTGCTTTGTCGATGAAGTATGGTCCACTCTCCTGCGCTCTGTCCATAGTATCCTCAACCGGTCCCCCCCTGAATTGATTAAAGAAGTTATTTTGGTGGATGATTTTAGCACAAGAGGTAAGTCAGTGTCTTAGAATCAACATGCCATTTGATAATTTGTTGTTTGAAAACAAAACTTTTTTTTCATCATGATACAAGTTACTGAGGTTCTCCAATGCATCCCATACATTTCCTGAAATGTCAAAATGGCCTTATTTTGCTTCAGTGGGCCCCCATATGTCAAGCACAAAAGATCAAGTCCACCCATGAAACTCCAATAAATGGATTTATTGCTACTCATGCCTATGCACAGGAATCTCCTCAACTAACGATGGTCACCTCTTTGGATAAGAGTCAACAGCAGTTAGTTCTTTTGGGGCTACGTAGGGATTCTAGTGTGATCCCTCTTTTCACTCCGCCTCCAGATTCTGCCCCCCCTTCTCCTAAATTATATCATATTATTCCTCCCCTTACAATTTAGAAACAAATGTACCATACATATGCATTTGACTTAAAAGCATCCAGAATATTTTGGGGTCATTGGATGCTTGTGTGTAACGAATGGGAGATCAGCTAAGTATGCCGCTGAAGCCTGGTAGAAAGAATTTGCTTTTGACCTATAGAGAGAGGGAAGTTGTGCAAATATATTATGACAAAAACACTTTAAAACTATGAAATCCTTATAGGGGGAAAAAAGATTTGGCAGTACTTGGTCGATAGTTGTAGATAGTGCAGATAATTCTTTTTTCCTTTAATAATAATTTCCCAGAAAATATCATTGGGCCATTTTGTAACGCAGAAGCAGCTGATTGATGACAGGAACATTTTCATGACTGCTTCAAACGTTGGCAACTCAGGTTTTTTTTCTCTTCAGGAAAAGTAATTCTCTGCAGCCTCATAGGCCTCCTCATCCCAAAAGTGCTATTTTATTCCTTCCTTTTTGTGGGACATAAAGAATACTGCAAACCTGGAGATAGCTATTAACCAAGTCCTTGTTTCATTTAGAGGATCCTTGGTTTTTATTATTTAAAACGGTCAGCAGTGACACTTTTAAGCAGCTTGACAGGTAGAAGGTGGTATGTTTATTTTTCCAAATTGCAAGAATACTGTAGTCCCAAAGGTGCTTTTTCAAGAGGCAACTGGACTTTCTGGTTTTTCTTTGGAGACGTTTCGCTTCTCATCCAGGAAGCTTCTTCAGCTCAAGAATATTATAGATTTCTGGATAGACCAGTTGATATAAATAACAGGCATTTTGTATGTGTGCATCTTTGTGAACATTTTACTGGATCAATTCTTCTTAGTAAGGGTGACATGTAATCAGTTGATTAATATGTAATAGTAATATACAGTTTCTACCCCAATAATAACTGTCGGTAGAAAATAACTTTTTGGTATTTTTCAATATCCTCTACAAGTATCGGAGGCAGTGTTTGGGGACTGATGACCCATTTTATTAGTTAAGTTTGAAATAGGTACAATCTGTAGTCCACATACTTGATTCTTCTTTGTTCTAATTTAGCTTACCTGAAGGACAAATTAGACAAATACATGGCACAGTTTCCAAAAGTCCGTATCCTTCATCTGAAAGAAAGGCATGGTTTAATACGAGCAAGACTAGCTGGAGCAGAGATTGCCAAAGGTAAGCAGAATGGCATTGATTGATTAATTGCAGCTACCCTACAAGATACAGAAATAATTAGAACAATCTAATTTGTTAAATGAAATTTGTTTGTTTAAATTTCATTAGAATAAAGGGAACTAAGTAGTTTGTTCCTTGCTTTGGTTAGCTGGGAGCAGGTGCTAACACACAGAACTCAGCTGAGTTCGCACATTGTGTGAAGTTATGGCTTGTTTTATCCACTCTCATTATTCTAAGCAGTTTACAGTTGAAAATAAAATAAAATATAGGCAGTCCTCATTTAATGACGGTTCTGACTTTATGACAGCAGTAACCGAGTTGTACAAACGAGTTGTAAATATATCCAAGTTGTACTTACAACTTGTACTTGTTTTTTATTTTATTTTTCCTATTTTGTGTTTTTACTGCTGGTAAGCCACCTAGTTGTCGTGAGCATATAGGCGGCTATATAAATTTTCTAAAATAAATAAAATAAACTGGTCCTCAGAGTTCCATGTGATACAATTCCCCATGGTCACAGGATTGTGATCTGAATGCTTAACAACTGACCTGGATTGCCAGTTGTCGCCGTGTCTCACAGTCAGGTGGACATGATTTGCAGTCTTGGGTTCCCACAAGTAAAGTCAGTGGGGAAACTGGTAGGAAATCCGAAGTTGCAATCATCTGAGGTCCTTGCTTAACAACCTGCAAGGTCTTAGCTTAACAACGGTAACTGGGGACTGCCAGAAATATTGTTGTTAAGTGGTGCAGTGACATGATATCACACTTCTTAGGAATGGAAATTCTAGCCCTAATTACTATTAATATTAAGGAACACCCTATAAGCTTTGAGACCACTAAGGATTCATCAGTTCAGCCCTGATCTACACATATATTTCCTACTTTTGGAATAAAATAAGAATCTAAGAACTTGAGGCTATCAACACCACTCCATAAAATTATTAAATTTTTATGTTTAATTAAAAAACCAAATCAGACTTCAAACTAACGTTAGAGATAAAACTAAAAACAACTTCCATACTTCCCCACTGTAAAGGTAATAACAAAGAATTTGTTGATTTAGCGACAGTGGCTCTTTAACCATGACATTGAGACCTAAACTTGTAAAAATCTCTCTCTGGTTTTGTACGCTGGGCTAAGCCATAAATAAGCTGTAATACAATGTAGTATAATGTATTATTCCAACAACTATACAAGAAATTTATTGAAATCGAGATATTTTTTAAATTACGCTGCACAGCATATTTAGCATTAATTCACCTACATTCCAAAATGTCTTTCTAATCTGGCCTTTTTAATAGTTTAATAGATAATGTTTTTAATTTTTAAATATTTTTTCTTGTTGATGCAGTATTTCATGAATTTGATATTGTTTTATTTGCTATGAAGCACCTTGGTGTTTTTAGCAGAAAGTGTTACACATATATTTAAAATGTTAAAACTTCCTATCTACTAAAGATAGAAATTTAGTAGCAAGTTAATATAAAGGTTTTGCCAAGAACTGACTTTGAGACCAGCTCTGCTGATATTCCAGTGTGAAGATCTTGTCTACTTTAATAGCTATTGCAACAAATTTTCTTACCAATACTTTACCAGTTTTCAGAATAATTTTATATTTGGAATTGTTTTTCTTCTGAATGTTATCTGTTATCAGCTCTGGGAAATTTTATGAATAGGAATGGATAGAAAGATATGCTTTTGCTTTGATTTTTGGACTCAAATAGTTTTTTGAGATGTGTGATAGAAATACTTCCTGAAATTTTCTTTTTTTCTATTTTATATAAAAATAATAATCTGTGTTCCCCAAATTAAAGGATTACAGAGTCATAAAAAGGGTATTCTATTTGGTATCCTTGCTGCATTTTCCTGTACATTCTATCACCCTATTTCCCTTCAGAATCCTGAATAATTTTTCCACACAAGCCTGGTCTATTGGAAATCGTGTCATGAATAGGATAATGTAAATAAATTAATAAAGTCTCCAAGTTTTGAAAGCTGATGACCATCAAAATGAAATGTGAATTAACCCAGTGCTTCTTTAATGAGTTGGTTGGGTTAATTGTAGCCAGAGAAAATGAGGTAATTACATTACACAGTCAATAAGGTTTAATTATGCAGACTCACTGAGGGAAAGTAAATTTTGAGAGAGGTGAATATTTTCAGAGGTAATACCAAAAATCATCAAAAGGAGGAGAAACGTTCTGACTTCTTTCTCCATCTTCCTTCCTTTAGATAATATACCTCTATTGGGATTGATTTTCACATCTGGTAGTCCAGCAGCCACCCTTATATGTTTAAAAATAAATAAATGTCTTGCAAATTTGTGGAGGCTAATCCTACCACTATGCACCCAAGTCATGTAACCACTAGACATATGTTTTATGACCATAAGGGGCTTATGTGCAAAGATCCCCTCCAGGCAAGAGAGAATCTATTACATTATAAAAGACCTCAGTATTAGTATATTAGTATGCATATAACAACTCCATTTTGAGTTTGCCAGATATGCAGCAGTGATGGAGGCATTAGCGGGTGATAGGACCAGTTATTGCTCACATAGAGCTAATAAGCACCTTCAAGATTGTTCTGCATGAAATAAAATTTGTCCTTCCGTAGGTATACCTTTTTATTATTACACCATTGCCGTGTTTGCAAGTCTCTGTTAATAAAATGAAAAACTTTATTAACACGTTTCCAACTCATATGTCATATATATTAATGAAGCTTTAAAGCACATCACAATTTCACTACTCTAGAGAAATTTCTAATTAGGTGAATATGGTGCTGACCAGTGAAGGCATTCTTATCAATTAGTGAAATGCCATAAAGGACATTTTTCCCAGTGGTATATAAAAATTGTGTGTTGGAAAGAATATATGGTATGATTAAGATACAGTTAAGAATTAGCATTTCCAAGTTACTTTTTAGTGCGGAATATTTTTATGATTCTTGACAAAGTGAACAGTAAAAAACAACATTATATCGTGGCAAGGTGGAAATTTTTGAATAAATAATGAAGAGATATAATCTGAGAAAAAAATTGCTTAAACAACGTCTCTTATGAACTTCCTTGCTATGTATGGATTATATGTTAAATATCTATCCACAGTAGGAAGCAAATATAATTTTTTTTCAAGAGGCCAATAAATACTGTAAACCTTTCCAAGTTTTTCCTGTCTCCTTGTTATAATGGCAAATTTACTTGCTCCTCTAGGTGATGTCCTGACCTTCTTAGATTCTCATGTGGAATGCAACGTGGGGTGGTTGGAACCACTACTGGACAGAATTCATTTAAATAGAAAAAAAGTTGCTTGCCCTGTCATTGAAGTGATCAGTGACAAAGATATGAGGTGAGTTTTATTCTTCCATGTTTCCCTTGAAAATATGGGGGGGTGGGGGGTGATCCATGGGCAGAGGGGACATTTAGCATAGTTCAGAACTGTAGCCTGAACTTGGTCTTCCAAGGGTACACCGATAACTGAATTGGTCACACCTTCATGATCTCATGTACTCTGACTCTCTCCTTTTAATATTCAGCTTTTCTATATTGAAAGGCATGATCCAGCAAGCTCTTCTAGGCATGTTCCTTCAAAATACTTTAAAAACATTTATAAAGTATGAGTGACAACAGGAAAAGCCTTGGGACTCTAACACAGATTACTGCCCTCCTTTGGGCAAAACAAAAAACATCGTTTTTTGAGGTCTTTTCGTTTGTTATAAAGTTTAATTCAAAATAAAGTAAGAAAACACAAACGTATCATAACATTAATCAGTTCATAATTTTGCAGGCTATTATTTTTAGTCTAGTTTTGTTAACCCCAAACCTCAAAGATGTCATTCAGTTTATTGTAGCTTCTGACTCAGCATTTGCTTCTTAAATTAATTCTTTGCATGTTCTCCATCATTTAGTTACATGACCGTGGATAGTTTTCAACGTGGTATTTTTACATGGCCAATGAATTTTGGGTGGAAGCCAATTCCTTCAGATGTCATTAAAAAAAATAAGATTAAGGAAACCGATATAATTAGGTAAGTATATGAAGTTAAATTTTTGTGATCAGAATTGCTTTTTAAGTAATAAATGTTCAACATGGTAGAATGACACATAGTTTATGATTTGCAAATTTCTTCTTTCTGGATGGAAACTAATATGATGTTAAACCTGACCTCTTTATTCAACTAAAGATGTTACTTTAAAGCAGAGTAAAGAACTTTTGATTTTCTAGATATTACTAAATTACCTCTGCCCATTCTGGTTCATGGAACTTGTAACTTGGCAATAAGTGGCCACAAGTTCCCTGCTTCTACTTTAAATTATTGCCTAACATAAATCAAGAGATTTTATAAGATTTTGAAAAAAACATTGAACTATTGCCAAACTAGTTTTCCAGTGTTGTGAACTTTCAGGTATGTTTGCATTTAATGCAACAATTGTCATTTGTGTGCAAAAGGACATGTCTCAAAATAGCAAAAACTTCATTTGCCCTCCCAAACCACAATGTGCAAGTAATGTCTGGTTCAATTATTAGGTGTCCTGTGATGGCAGGTGGGCTGTTTTCTATTGATAAGAAGTATTTTTTTGAGCTTGGGGCATATGATCCTGGCCTTGATGTTTGGGGAGGTGAAAATATGGAGATCTCATTCAAGGTAGGTTAAACATATTTTCATTTGTTTCCGATTCGTACTTGAGAGCATCAAATTAATGCTCTCTTGTCAGTAGCTAAATCGTACATATGCATTCATTTCCAATTCCCTTAACTATGGATGATTAGGAATAACTGTATTAAAATAAACAATATGTCATCATGATGTGATTATTTGTATCTATGGAAGGGGATATCCCTAATACCCAATGCCTGGTAAATCAAAAGTATGTTATTATGGCTGCACAGATGATACAAATCTCTAAGCAAGATAGTCAGCAGACAAATGAAATAAAGTAACATTTGTTATTTGTGTCTATTGTGTGCAAAGTCAGTGCACCAAAGTCAAGAAAACTTAATTTTCCTGTATATAGATAAGAGTATTATTTATAATTTTATAACTAATAATCTATTAATATTTTAACTGTCAGGTTTTTTAAGCAATATATATGGTATTATCTAAATATAACTTTCATTATAAAATCCTAAGCTTCCTGTTCAACCAAGACATAAAGCTTCAAACGGTAACCAATCCCTCAATATCTATACTTGTATTTAAATCATTAGAAAGAAATGATCAATGAAGTTTTAATACAATTCATCATTAAGTTTCAGTCACTAAATGATAGACTGAGGCCTACCCACTGGCTTGCATCAAAAGAAATTTTTTTAAAAAGTGTGCAAAATAATATTTGTGCTCATTATAAGTGGTGTAATGTCTGAATTGCTAAACAACCATTATGGCTATTGTTTTACTTCTGAAGGTTTCAACAAGAAAGTAATTCTGAGTGTAGAAATTTGAGGGGGTGTTCTATAAACCATAACTTATCCAGGAATTTGAAACCCCAAGCCATTATTTGTGCTGTAAATACACGGTTGATGCAAATCATAATTTTATATTTATTTATTTATTTTTATTTTTTTAAATTTTTATACCGCCCCCTCTCCCGAAGGACTCAACTATGTTCTCAACTTAGTAGATATGGAATTTCTCATTAAAAAAACAACAAAGTAAGACATATGCAGAAATTAAGACATCTACACACTGCAGTTTGTGGAATAAAATTTCTAGAAATTGTATCTATTGTTGGCCTGATTTTATTTCATCAGGTTTGGATGTGTGGAGGAGAAATTGAGATTATTCCGTGTTCCCGAGTAGGTCATATTTTTAGGAATGATAACCCCTACTCCTTCCCTAAAGATCGTCTCACTACAGTAGAGCGGAATTTGGTCCGGGTGGCAGAAGTTTGGTTGGATGAATACACAGATCTTTTCTATGGACATGGTTATCACCTTATTCAAAAAAACTTGAACATTGGAGATTTGACTCAACAGAAGAAACTGAGGGAGCAGCTTCAGTGCAAGAACTTCAAGTGGTATTTGGAAAACGTATATCCTGATTTGGAGGCCCCTCTCGTTAAAGCTAATGGGCTGGTATGTTCATTTTACCAACTTGGGTTTGTGCTATGTGCTTATGTTAATTGTGGTTTTAGCTTAATTTCTTTTCTTCTTATGCACTATAAAAATCTTGTGTTAGCAGCAGCAAAATGTATTAAGTTATGTTACTTGAATTTTCCATCAAGTTCTGAAGAGATGAGTGGGTGAATTGGTTGGCTTATTATGTCACCTTGTTGCATAACACAGTTTTATTCTAATAATTCATAGTAATTTTAAAACTTCATTATGGATTTCTGTATGTATAGTATACTGAATCACTATCCTGAGGCTAACATCCATAATATAAAAAATCAAAGGACATTGCTATTGGGTTTTCCTTACTGTCAGATCCATGAATGTTCTAATATTCTAATGTCAGTATGCTTTATTTAAAGTAAAACATAGAAAAACATAGAGTTCATCATTAGCCTATGAAGGCCCCAAGACTGTCAGATGACAAAGAGGGTGCAGCTCTACTTTGTCATTTGCTGACATCACATAATTGCCAGCATACATACAGAGCACAGCTAATCTGCAATAGTCTTTTCTACTGTTATAGCATTGGGTAAGCCACAGATACTGCTCTTGCTTTTTTGTTCAAGTTCTGCTTGTTTAAATACATAGCTGAAAAAAATTGGATTCAGTTGGTTTCAGGTAAAAGAAATCAACTTTGGGAGTAAAATTATTGAAAAGATCTTGATGACCAGTTAATATTGAAGTGTCTTAGTGGGACAATTAGGATTGATAGAATTATGAAATTGTACTTATTTATGAAATTTATGTGTCACCTCAATCCAACTGGGCTCTAGAGAACTGGTTCTCAACCTGTGGTCCTTGGATCCCTGGGGGCCTGCAATATCATCACAAGGAGTCTGTGAAAGCTTGAACAAATGTTATGATTTAAATCTTGAGGTACATTTTGGTGGTCTGAGGCAGTGGTAGGATTCAAGTAATTTAACAACCGGTTCTCTCCCCTAATGATTTCTTCCAACAACCAGTTTGCCAAACTGCTCAGAAAGTTAACAACCGGTTCCCCGAACTGGTGCGAACTGGCTGAATCCCACCACTGGTCTGAGGCCATGGTTCGTTGCCACAAAACATATTTAAGGAGGGGTCCATGTTGAAGAAAAGGTTGAGAACCAGTGCTCTAGAGAATTAGTTTAACTGAAAACAAATCTGTGAATGGGTGGGGGATATTTCTGGTATCTCCATGTTATGGATAAATTAACTGAATGCAAATTGGTTTGAAAGCATCCTGAGTGAAAACTAATTTTGGGGAGATTAAGGATTACATAAAGGGGGGAATTGAAGCAATTTTCAACTTCAAATTAAGGGCCTCTTTACTTCAGATTGTGATATTGAGTTATAGTCTTCCCCTGCGGATAGCTGCCCTGGGCTCTATAAATTCTCTGCATAGTCTTTGTCAGATGAATATTTTGAAATAGATTAATACTAATGAATTAAGGCTGCTGATATTTGGAGCTGTGACCAAAACTCTGATTTGTATTCTGTTTACATAGAAAATAGTAACTTTCCTTTACTTTACCAGCTTTTCCTTTTTTAAGAGTGACTGTGTAGCATACTCTGGTTCACCCAGCTACTAGTTTTTGAAGGTGTATTGCCTCAAAAGATAGAGAAAGTTAATTTAACTGTCAGGCCAAAGAGAAAAATCTTTCCTAGTTGAAGTTGACATTAATACGGTAGAAGGTGCTCTGGGGAAAGATAAAGCCAAGCAAAGTTATTGGGAATGGTTTATCCGTACAAATAATTTAATCCACACATTGTGCTATAGTCTGGTTTAATTAATTATAATTTTAAAAATGTGAAAGCTTAGCTTAACTAAAGCCTGAATCGGCAAGGAGATTAATATATATGGGTCCATCTGGTGATAATTATGACAAAAAGATTAGAACTTGGAATGGAGATGGAGTAAATGGTAAATACAAAGATTTTATAGAATTTAATGGGCACGCTTGGAGTAAACTTAAGTTTTGGTTAGTCTTGTAGCATGTTGGCCAAAATGTGCCCAAATTGATTACCACTTTCTGTGCCATGCCATTGGCACAAAATGTTGCTTCTGGAATAGATATGACTAATGACTTAGTTAACTCAGTTAACCAAAGCTATAATAGATGGTAGGAATCAATATCTATGGGGCCATCATAGGAGAGCCATGACATATGGAAGATTAGATGTGTGATGTAAGAAGAACAAATATTAAACATGAATTAAGAAAGTGTGTTGATAAAAGTAAGAATAAGTTGAAGGATATAATAAATCTGAATGATGATGGTCTACATCTACAGTTCTACGGAGAAGTAAAGGAATAATAACAAAAAGGTAAAATGTATGTTGGAAGATATTGTCTGTGTATGTGTACACACACAATTAGATTTGATGATAATTAGAATACACTTTTGTAAATGTGGAATTGATTGCTAATAAGGCAAGAGTGACATACAATTGAAGTAAAATAAATTGAAATATTAGATAATGGTTCAGGACTAAGCAAGTGTGGTATTTTCTGAGTTGTTTAATATATTTATTGATAAATATCAAAATGCTTAGAGTTTTTTTGGATGAAGATGTAAAATATGTGTGTATTCGTGTCCTCGTAACGATTGAGTATCTGAATGATATTTAATGAATGTATAATGATTGTAGGATGTAGAAAGGATATGGCGTATGGATAAAATTAATGTATCAAAGATCAAGCAATTATATTTGACTAAAAAAGTTGAATTAATAAGAAAGTTGCAAATTATACATAAATGATGAAGTGCAACATGTAGATGATTTTTTCTATTTTTTGTAGAATATTTACTAAAAAAAATGAAACAAAGGTAGCAAAATTTCAAGACATACAAAGGCTAGTAAAAGGGTAGTATGTTGTATGTTGCAAGACTCAAAAGAAGCAAAAATGGCTGTCTACAAGAAGGTGTTTTTCTTCTCTTTGACATAATAATGGTGAAAGTTGGGTATGTCCGGAGAAATGAAAAAATAAAATGCAGTGGGAATAAGTTGAGAAATCTGTGGTAAGAGGAAGTGCTAGGGACAAGAATGAATAAAGGTGGATTGAATATGAAAGTGTGTGACCAGTTCAAAAAAGTATACTGCAGTAGTTTGGTTGTACAGTATAGAGAAAGTAAATGAGGATTGAATTTCAAAGTAAATCTCTATATCAAAAAATGATGTATTGATAGGAAGGGAAAGTACCAGAAATTATATTTGGATAGCATTTATGAGATCTTAGAAAGAAGTAGCTGAGAAAAACAAACCTAATGAATGTATAAATCAATATGTGGATTTGGTAGAAACAAGGATAGTTTCCAAGTATATAAAATAGTTTGCAAAGTATGGAGAGATATAGTGAATTGTGTTCATATAAACTAGATATAGTTTATATATAACTGTTTTTTAAAAAATCTTATTTAATGTGTATCCATTTTTAATGCCTGTTGTTTATTTGGTTAATGTTTCTCGCTTCTTTGCTGCATGTAGCATATTATGTTCATTGAAAGGAAATAATGTGATGGGTATGTATGTATGTTCAATAAGACTCTATTACAAGAGCCTTGGTGGTGCAGCGGACTAAAGTGCTGTTAAGTAGCACTTAGCTGCCAGCTGTCTGCAATTACTGCGAGTTCAAATCTCACCAGGCTCAAGGTTGACTCAGCCTTCCATCCTTTCAAGGTAGGTAAAATGAGGACCGGGATTGTGGGGGCAATAAGCTGACTTTGTATAAAAAAGAAACTACTTTGGGGTGGGGGGGCAAAGCCCTACTAAGCAGGTATATACAAAAATATGGAGGCTATTGCTTAACGCATTGTAAGCCACCCTGAGTCTCCAGAGAAGGGCGGCATATAAATCGAACCAATAAATAAATAAATAAATAAATAAATAAATAAATAAATAAATAAATAAATAAATAAAATGTGTTTACGCAATACACAAAGCTATAGTAAAAGTAAACTCCTTTATGGTTTAGATTAATGAGTGAACCTGACCTGTACATATGTATTTGTGTTACACAATAGACTGGCATTTATCACTTCTAGTTTTTGGAATCACAACCTACTGGTAATGGGTTCCCTATGCAAACTTAGCTGAAGTCTTGGAAGTAAATGCTGCAGAATTCATGCATTTTTCTCTTAAATCTACATTTTTCCTAAGCACTGCTTTTTCTTTTATCAATATTTTCTATTACTACTCCTGGATATTTTATGTGTTGCAATGCAACATCTCTGATTTGAAATCAGTTAACTATAATGGAAGGATAGCAGTTTTGTCAGTGGAAAGTTATGTATTACGAGAAGTACATTGGGATCTAGAAGAGAAAAAAGCAGTATGTTTTATAATTTTTTTCCCCAGAATTATCTGGCAGAATTTATACAGGAAAACTGGTATAGATCCTTAGAACAATATTTGTAAATTAACTGAAATGTATAAAATTTGTAAGCCCCAAACACTGATCCTCCTTCAGTAAACATAAAGCTTTGCTATTTTTGCCTTCCAAAATCTATATAATTTATCATTTATTTATTTAACTATTACCTAAATGAGGTATGTTGATATCAAGCAGATGCTTCAGATATTCAATCTAATTGTAGAACTGTTCACTTCAATGCCTTAAGGATTTCATATTTTCAATTTGCAACCACTAGAGTGCACTAGAAATCCATTTTATTCCTTTCTGGAATAAAATAGGAATTGTTTCTGTAGGGTCCCAAAGCCAAGACCTTCTATAAAACTGTATTATGGTGCATCTTAAGGAGCTTTTAATACCCCTTCTCCAGTTCCAAAGATAACTTAGCAGCTGTAAATGATAGCCATCGTAACACAAAATGTATTGGAGCCATAAAGCTTTTTATGACCTATGGGAGATGAGAGGAAGTTGTTTGGCTTCCTTTTTCCAAAAGCTGTTTTAATTTTTATTTTTTTATGATTGCTTCTTCTGATAACTTTAACATAAAATAAAACCATTCTCTTTAATATATATATATATTGGTGTGTGTGTGTGTGTATACACACACACATCAATATATAATCAAAATGCAGTTTTCCTGCTGTAGCTGCCTTTTTACCTGGCATCACTAAAGGCAGCTTGAGAAGCCTGTTCAAGCCATGTAGGAATCTGTTGGGACTTCATTCTGCTGTTTCAACACCCTGAATCCATGGAGCAATAGGACGACATACAATTCTTGTCAGACATAAGGCATAATTAAAAATTTCATGCCATCATATCAGCATCTTGTCAACAATCACATGGAACTGTACTTCTTATCGTTACAGTTTTCTCTACATCTTGAAGGTACATTTCTCAGGACTCTTCTCCGTACTTCGTACTAAGAGCTGTGGTGGCACCGTGGTTAGAATGCAGTATTGCAGACAAACTCTGCCCACTGCCAAGAGTTCAATCCTGACTGCTCAAGGTTGACTCAGCCTTCTATCCCCCCAAGGTTGGTAAAATGATGATCCAGATTGTTGGGGACAATATACTGACTCTGTAAACCGCTTAGAAATGGCTGTAAAGCATTTTTGCCCTAATGGAACTACTATGTGGTATCTTGCTACCATAACACATAATACCAGATACAGATAGTCCTCACTCATGATTCCCCTCATTTAGCAGCCATTCACAGTTAAGACAGTGATGAAAAATCACTTTGTAGCTAATGCTTACATCTATGACCTTTACAGTGCCTTTCTGTGTCACACGTTCAGTATTACAGTACATATATATTCTCCCATGTAACATCATAAGCACAGTTACACTCACCATTTTTCACTTAGCAAACACATCACCAAGACCAAGTTATCAGTCCCAAGTTAGAAGGACTACCTCTAAAAGCAGTCTATTTACCCTGGACTGTATTCACAACTCTAAATAGCTTACAAAGTGTAAATATTAGGATTAAAGCAACAACATGGCAGGACAAATCAAGCAAATAACAATAAAACTGCTAAATCCCACGTTAGGAAAACAGAATTAATTATGTATGATTAAATGTAGTTCAACAAGGAGGATCATAGTCTACCTTGCCTCGCATGCTAAAAAACCTACATCATGAAAACATAAGACCAGGGCCATATTGAAACCCCCTTCTTTCCATCAGACCTTCTGTTCTACAAACCCATCAATGTTCTCCTGCTATCCCAGGCTAGTCCTTGCATATATCTCATGATAAACTATAATGGTATGAAAAAAATAATCTTGTTTTTGATAATGTTCATCTTGACAAATTTTGCAGAACAACTTGAATGGTGACCTGATCAAACAATTCGGACCTCTTGCATTATAATAGTTGTGTAAATAGCAATAGCATTTAAACTTATATACCACTTCACGGTGCTTTACAGCTCCTCTCTAATCAGTTTACAGAGTCAGCATATTGCTAACAATCTGGGTCCTCATTTTACCAATCTCGGAAGGATGGAAAGCTGAGTCAACCTTGAGCCTGGTGAGAATCGTATTGCCGAACTGCTGGCAGCAGAAGTAGCTTGCAACTGCACCACCTCGGCTCATAAAAGAGAGAATTCTAGGCTAGTTGGTATATGTACATCTACTGAGATTCCATTTTTTCAGCACAATTATGAATTTGTATAGGAAGAAGGAGTCCTTCTTCTTCTAAATCTCCTTACTCTAAGGGCAAGGAACAGGTTAGAGTTTGTTCTATTATCCATGAACTCAAGCATCACAAAAATTTGGGTATTATGAAGTGGGGGAAGAAGGAATTCTTGATATAAGCCTTATATCTCAGTACTGAAAAAAATGTTATATATAACCAGTCACTCATCTTCCAAATCCATTAGCAAACACAGATCTTATAACAGCAGGAGGGCTTACCCACTTATTTATATTTATTTTTTTGACCTTTAAAATAACAAATTACAGCTCACTTCATTAATCTGGAAGAGTTTGTTTAAAACTATGAATTAGTCTTGGTTAGACCAACTAATTTTAAGATAGAAGATTGCTGTTTCAATGGGTTGGGCAACCAAATTAACTGCAAAAGGTCAGCTGTGGATAATTACATTTTTACCTGTCCCTGCTTAGGTTGCTGATCCGATATAGCGACAAATAGAAATAACTCTTGGAAACTCCCTTCTGATAAACTGCGACAGCATCTGAAGTAGAGAAAGTTAAGTTTGGACAGCCAAGGATTGTTGACAAGAATCAGGAAGTGTATTAACTTTGATCAACAGAAATTAAAGTGTTTTTGTTTGTTCACCTAAAACTGGAGATGGGGTAGAATCGATCAAAGAGGCATGATGCAAACTGTGCTTTTTGTGCAAATAGTGCATAGCAAAACTTTTATAATATGAGCAGAGGTGAGGGAAATGAAGCAGAGGAAAAGATGCCTTGAGTGAGAGATAGACAGTTGTAGAAGTGACTGAACACTGGTAAGAGCTTAGGTTCAAGTCTACAAGGTGAAGACTGAGATAGTGTCATTTTTGTGTGTGTGCTTATCTCAGCTTCACATTTTCACGTAGAAGGAGTTGCAGAATCATTTTTGTAAGTGTGGTGTTGGAAATTAATTGCTTAATGTAATAAGACCTGAGACTTATGTAATAGCACTTAGACTTATATACAGGGGTGAAATCTAATTTTTTTTGCTACCGGTTCTGTGGGCATGGCTTAATTAGTGGGCGGGGCTTGGTAAGGTGACTGGGTGGGCGTGGCCAAGTCAATGTCACTTCTTTGCCCTTTTTTAACCTACAAAACACAACACAACACAACTGGCTCACCCATAATGTAAAAGCAGCTGTGCTAGACTCAAAATGGCCCCGCAACAAGCAGGAACCTCACACAGCCACAAAAAGCGCAAAAAAACCAACTTTCACTCTTTACACACACACACAACACAACGCAACTGGTTCACCCACAATGTAAAAGCAGCTGTGTTAGACCCAAAATGGCCCCTGCAACAAGCAGGAACCTCACACAGCCACAAAAAGCCCAAAAAAACAACTTTCACACTTTACACACACAAAATTCTACATACAGCTTTGTGAGATTTTGTGTATTTGTGTAGTTAGAGTGAAACACTACAGAAACACACTAAATCTCAGAAAGCTGCACAAATATTTTATTTTAATTTATTTTTATTTTTATATAAAAGCAGCTAAATTTAAAACTTCCTAAACTTTAAATGGCTAGGTCTAAAAAAAGAACAACTAAAAAAAAAACCCAATTAACTATTTTTTTTAAGCTCCCAAAGGGGAAAAAAACTTACCCAATAGAACAGGGGTCTCCAACCTTGGCAACTTTAAGACTTGTGGACTTCAACCCCCAGAATTCTTCAGCCAGCTTTGCTGGGAGTTGAAGTCCACAAGTCTAGGCAGGAAGGCAGGCAGGCAGGCAGAAAGAGTTGCTCACCGATGAGCTTGATGGCAGGCAGGGAGATTCAGTTGCTTGCTGATGCATGGATTGCGATCGACATGCGATCAGCTAAGGTAAGCAAGCTGGAGGCTGGGAGAGGGGGGGGCTTTTACATGGCTCTGGTGATCCAAACTGAGTTGCCTGATTAGCAGGCAACTCAGCTGGGATGTCAGAGCTTGGCTGGTCAGAGCTATTTAAAAGGAAAAAAAGACACTGATGATCGCGGAGCTCAGCTGGGCATGGGGAGGGCGGGAGCAGGGATTTTTGCTACCGGTTCTCCGAACTGCCCGCCGCCATCACTACCTACTCGCCCGAGCCGGTCCAAACCAGAAGCATTTCACCCCTGCTTATATACCACTTCACAGTGATTTACAGCCCTCTCTTTACAGAGGGTTATACAGAGTCAGCATATTGCCTCCAACAATCTGGGTCCTCATTTTATCGACCTCGGAAGGATGGAAGGCTGAGTCAACCCTCAAGGCTCAATTGTGGTCGTAAGTCGACGACTACCTGTACATTCTATCAGCAATCAGTTCATTTTTAAATTCTCCATCCATTTTTCTATCTCTAGTGAATGTTTTCTGGAGCTGTTCACTCATTTCCTCTAGTTCTTTATAAAATTTATTTAAGGTCCTTTCAGATTTCTTTTCATTTCAGCCTTCTGGTAGTACTTTTTCCATCCTGGGAGAATCAGGCATACGAATACATTTTGCTGGTAATAAATTGGCGTACTCAGTGCATAATATTTTTCTTCCACAAATAAAATACAATCAGATGCAGATTACAAATGCTAAATAGTGATTATAAAATTTAATTGCGTCAACATTTTCAGTCAACCATTGTCTTTTTTGGTATAATTTGAAGTTATTTTTTTTTTCTGAATATGTGTTTCAATCATTTATTTGTTCTAGATTATTAATGTAGCAATGAATAAATGCATCACTGTGAAGCAGCCTAATCTTACCTTTGAAACATGTGATATTAATAACAAGGTAAGACTGGAATTATTTTTTATTATTCTTAGAGACTAAACCCTTTAAAACATCTTCAAAGTACTGCATATGGTTTGGTCATATATATATTCTATTAAGTTTTCTATCCAGCTGTGATGCTTGTATTATTTTTAGTTTTAAAGCACCTTTAACCACCCTGCAGTCAAAAGGAATCCAGTTCTGTCTGGATAATCCAAATGTCAGTTTATCCAAAGTATCGAAAGTACAGAGCAGTGTTTGTCAATCCTGGCAACTTTAAGATGTGTGGACTTCAATTCCCAGAATTCCCCAGCCACTGCCTTCTACCATAGCTCCCAGCGACCGGTAAGATCCCACAGAGTTGGTCTCCTCCGGGTCCCGTCAGATAAACAATGCTGGCTGGCGGGCCCGCGGGGGAGGGCCTTCTCTGTGGCTGCCCCAGCTCTCTGGAACCAGTTACCTCCTGAGATCCGGACCATCCCCACCCTATTGGCCTTCTGAAAAGTGGTGAAGACCTGGCCTTTCCAGCAGGCCTGGGGCCGTTGATCTCGCTATTGCGATCTGGCGAAATCCAGCCATGAATGGTGTGAATGGGTTTTAATTGTTTTTAATGTTTTAATTTTTAATGTTTTCATATATAGTTTTTAAATGTATTGTAAGCCGCCTTGAGTCTTCGGAGAAAGGCGGCATACAGGTTGAACAAATAAATAAACAAACAAACAAACAAACAAACATACTGGCTAGGGAACTGTGGGAGTTGAAATCCATACATCTTAAAATTTGTCAAGGTTGAGAAACCTGGGTGTACAGGGTAAGGCAGATAACCTTGATAGAATCCTGCAAGAACCATTACATAGGCAAAAGGGGCTGAAGCATTTTTTAAGTGCAGAACAAGGTAACATTTAGAAGCTGCTCAGGCAGATACTTCGCTAATTCACTGAACTATAAAGAATAAGGGGAGGAAGTACATCACAATTAGACTTGGAAGATTCTGTTATTGCCAGTCCCAATTATAATAATCTTAGCCTTCCTGTGGAGTTGATTTCCTGGTTAGATCTACCCAGTGGTGCTGACAGAAGGGGATTACAATGTGACAGTGATTCATCTGGCTTCCATGCTCAAAATTGAATTGCGGCCAGAATTCCTCCTTCAGGCAGGGGCTGAAGTTCCTGTCTATGCTATAGGATCTTTTGATGGCCTCTGCTTGAATCACTCTGGCCCTTTCCCTACAAGAAGCAGAAGGGGTGCAACAGTCAGGCTGATCGGAGAAAGCTGAGCACAGGCTTGTGATGCCCCCCACCCCCAGAAGAAGTCTAAGGAGATTCACCTTGGAATAGGAGTAAGGTGAAATTAGACAAGAGCACCCTGATCCTGGCTGGGTGGCCTTGGGAAGTGGGAAACTGGGAATCTGCATCCAGACAAAACAGGATTGTGGCCTCTTTCAAGTTTGCTCATGCTTCCTAACTTTTTGCACTCACCAAAACAAACAAAATGAATGCCCTGTTGGTTCTGCCAGGGATACCGACATGAGGACCCACAAGAAGAAGAAAAAAAAAAGGAAAAAAATGAAGGTGGAGGATGTAGTTGCAGTGTCATGCAGAAGAGGCTTAAGAAGTTTTTTTTAATGTGTGTGCCCCAAGAAATTTTTTAAAATGGATTATGCATTATTTTCTAACATTTTATTTTTAAGAGGGGGTAGTAGTTGAAAATACATATCCATCTGTCTCAATATAGGCAAACTTTTAATAAAATTAAAAGAACGGATATGCTGAGAGCAATAGTATCTCTGATGCAGAAAATAACATGATCAGATCATTTTTCATGTAACAATATGTGTGTGTTTTGAATTTTATTGTCCCCCTTCAAAATTTTCCCTGAAAATTAATCTTTTCTAGATCTGTTCTGAATATGCAACTTCCTTTGTGTTAGGTGAATTAACAGTTGCTTATGTTTTCAATAATAACTTTATTAAAGGAAGGGACAAATGAAGCAGCAGTCCATTTATAATAAATTTATAATAAAAAATTGTGTTCAAGTGAATTAAAAAAAATAAATGTGAACTTAAGTTTGAATAACCTACATTTTCAATTTAATACACCAAACATAGTTCAGTGCATTTTTAAAGTAACAAAAAGGTAAGTATGTAGAGAGGGGGGAAGGGGACAATAAAAATGTCAGTTTAACAGGCTGCCTTTTACTTAATGGATTATAAATTTGAAAAATATATCTTATGTGTGCCTTTAGCACTGGTCTAACTGAGAAAGGAAATTGTCTTATTTATAGTGAACCTTTGGTCAGTATTTGAGTAACCCCTGGAAAGAGCATCTTAGAGTGATCCAAGGCATAGTCACTGTAATTCAGAAAACCCTGATTGAATCTTTATCTTTGCCAATTCTTTTCTATGTGCAGAACCAAAAGTTCAACTACACTTGGCTGAGGCTAATCCAGCATGAAGACTCCTGCCTGGCACTTATTGATGCTGAAGGGACCCTGGGTCTGCACCCTTGCGATAAAAGAAACAATAGCCAGAAATGGTTGCATAAATCACTGGTAGCTTTTCACCCAGAACTCGTAAGTGCAGCTGTTTAGCAAATAACAACCCCTCTCACTGTGGCTAAAGTGGAACTGGTTCAAAACAAAGACAGCTTGCTACATCATTTCCCTTTGTATGCCAATGACAGACAGGCGGACATTTGTTATTCAAGTAAGGAAAGGACTTGTGCAAGGTTTACTCTTAGCTTTTTTTCCCCCTGGGAAGAGAAGTAACACCAGTGAATATTTAATCTATCATCAGCTACCTCCAAGAGGTCCAGAGCAGTGCATATCATTCTGATTGCACTTAACTCTTCACCACATCCCTGATCTGAACATTAGACTGAAGAATGTCTACGGAGATTCTCAGTCATCCAGGTCATGGTTGTTCCAAAGGTGCTTTTTCAAAAGGCAACTGGACTTTCTGAAGTCCAGTTGCCTCTTGAAAAAATGCACTTTTGGGAATAGACTAAAGATTATGCTTCTTCAGGGTCACCCAGTAGTTAGCTTAAAGTTTAGCCAGGATTTGGACATGGGTCTCTTTATTGCTAGCTTCACACTTTTAACTCCAGTATTGCAAGTAGAAAGTCTGACTGAAAGTCTAAGGGCTACCAAGCTAGTACCAAATTTTGTAAAATCAAACCACTGTCAAAAAAAAGTGTGAGGGGGAGGGGAGGGTTGGAGCTATACCTGACAGATACTTTAAGTTCTAAATTTTATTATCTGCCAGTCATGGAATTTCTATCCATGCTCCATTTTTAAGTGAAAAGTGTAGCAGCAAAAGTAAATTTGGGAACATTGCCTTTTGTTTAATGCTGTTCAATTATATCACTTCCCATTTATTTCAGCAGGGACATGTTCCTTGGGATAGCCAAATTGGAATATTGTCATTAAAAAACAAAATTGCCAAACAAAAATTTACAACCCACAAGTTAATAAACACTAAAAAGCTAATAGGCAACCATCAGATTTAGACCCAAATCTAATACAGATATAATTCATAGGCAGCTCACACTAAACACAGATAAGAGTGACTCATGCATTTTGCAAGAAAAAACCCTTCCCCCAAGGAAGGTCTCTTTCATGACTAGTTGACTTTAGGGACAGCTTTCTTATCAACAATATGTAAACAATTTGTCATTTCCTTCTTTCTTAATTCTAAAGCTAGGTAGGTGGTATGAGGTTGGTGGGTGATAACAAGCTCTACCTTTTTTTCCACAGAAATTATGAAATTGCAGACATGTACAAAAGGGGTGGAGCTTGTATTTTTGTGGAGCAACACTGCTTTCATCATTCTGAATGATTCATCCTTCTAATGAAAGCATTGGAACGGTGGGCACCTCTGCCAAGTTCCCTGTAATTTCCTCAGTAACCCTGCATGGATTTTTTTTTAACATCCGACAAATTTGGCTAGGACTTGCTATAAATTACTCTGTTACTTGAAACAAATGACATAAGGGTGTGGTGAAAAACAGTGAAGCAGGAAGAAAAAAGACACTAAATAATGTCTATAATATCCAAAATATGGATTGATACAAAGGGCACTAAAAGAGCAGTCTTAACAAATTAATGTAAAACAATATTTGTTGCATTGGATATGTTCCAGATTCAGTACTTGTAGTTTAAAAAAAAAATCTCATGCTGTGAGAAAATGCCTCTCTACAAGATGGAGAAACTCTCCCCGTCATTATAAAACAACATTGGTTAGATGAAATGCAAAAATTGCTCCTTATATTATAGAATAGATGTCAGTATGTATAGAGGTTAAAGTAACAAGGACAGCCAGGTGCCCCTCCCCCACTTGATCATGGAACTCCGTAGACCAATCACACGTTCTCAGTCCATTCCACCTCAAAGGATTGATGGTATGGGAGAAAGATTAGGGAGAACCTCATGTAATCTGCTTTTCGCTATTAATAGGAAAGGCAGGATATAAATGTAAATAAGAAAAAAAAGTATAAAACAACAGCAGTGAATAACTTACTTGTTCCAGTTGGAATATATACATCCAATTTTGTATTGGGCTGTGCTGGAAAGTCTTTTAAAGAGCCAATGTTTTATTGACGTTATTGAAAAATAATCTCATTCGGTTTCCTGTTGCTTTGATACAAACCTGTCAAAGCTATAGTTTCAACCTTTCAGATTTATTTACCTTAGATGACAGCATAAACTGCTCACTTAGCAGTCAAAAATAGTTTTTACCAAGCTGTTCTGATCCGGGGAAAAATGGTCTAATGAATGTTTTTAGAAAAAGAAAAAATAAATTCTATTTTACTCTCCATAGCTATAGGACAGTGTTTCTCAACCTTAGAAGCTTGAAGATGGGTGGACTTCAACTCCCAGAATCCCCCAGCCAGCGCTAGGACCTAGAAATTGATCTTAATGCTAAGAAAATGCCAAAGTAAATTAGAATTATTTTTCTGCATCTAAAATTGGAATGGGGATAGAATATGTCAGTAGAGTCTTTTGGTTTTTGTGGGGAAGGTCAATTACAGCAATTAGAGTATCTCATCAGTAATCATGTACCCAGTCTTGGTTATAGAGATGCCTTCCATTTATTCTTCCATCATTCAGAAGGAAAAGGTATTGTCTTGAGCTAAAAGGCTTCCTAAAAATTTAAGAACATTTTTCATCCATTAAGTTGTCTTGGATGGGTGGTGTTGTTGTTTTCTTTTTCTAGCTAGCTAGACTATAAAAACTAATTAAACACAATTGGACACATATTATTGCAATATGGGTATGTTAATTCAATATACAATATTGTTTTATCTGCTGTGGTAAAATATCAAATTAGTTTTTATGGGAATTTTGGATGTTAAAGGAACAGAATATAAGGCTTATGGGAGAAATGCAGCCTAAAGATATCTCTGTCACAGGAAACCAAAGTATGGATTTTTTTTAGACAAAAGAAATAGCTGTTATTTACAAGACCTTGTTATTTACAAGGCCCTTTTATGCTGTTTCTATTGAAAATAAAGAAAAATCAGCGGAGCAGCCTGTTCTTTGGGGGTAGTCATGACAAACTTTTTCTTCATTTTTCTTTGTATAGAAGGGCAAAAAGGAAAAAAAATTATTTATCAAATGTGCATGCTGCCCATCTTGCCAAAGATAAGCAGCTTCCAGATAATTGAAAGAAACCTACTTCTATCTTTCTGGATATAGTAGAGGGAGTCTTCAACTTAGAAACATAATTGAGGCGAAAATTTCCAGTTGTTCAGTGAGTTGTGCCTCATTTTATGACCTTTTTGCCACAGTTGTTAAATGAATCACTGTAGTTGTTAAGCAAATCATGCAGTTGTTAAATGAATCTGTCTTCCACCATTGACTTCGCATGTCAGGAGCCAGATAGGAAGGTTACAAATGGGGACCACATGACCCTGGGACACTGAAACTGTCATAAATACATGCCAGTTGCCCAGCATCTGAGTTTTGATTATGTGAACATGGGAATGCTACAATGATCATAAGTGTGAAAAGAAGTTATAAGTCACTTCTTTCAATGCCGTTGTAGCTTCAAACAGTCACTTAACGAATGGTTGTAAGTCAAGGACAACCTCTAGTATCAACATTGTGCCTACATCTATGTACACACATGCAACTTGACACAGATAGGAACACTTTGCAAGACATCAAGCCTAAGATACGAATCTGATGGGAGAGACACTGAAGTGGGATGCTAAAAAGTTTATTTATTTATTTATTTGTAAAATTTATTGGCCGCCTATCTTACCTCGGAGTAATTCTGGGTGGTTTCTTTCCATGCTTTCACAGATTTAGTTTAGTCCCTCGACTATAGTCCTAATTGTTGTAGTCCTCGACTTACAACAATTCACATAGTGATCATTCAAAGTTACAACATCACTGAAAAAAGTGACTTATGACTATTTTCATACTTATGATCATCACAGCATCTCCATGGTCACATGATCAAAATTCAGACCCTTGGCAACTGATTAATATTTATGATGGTTGCAGCGTCCCGTGGGTCATGTGATCCCCTTTTGCGACCTTCTGACAAGTAAAGTCAAGGGGGAAGCCAGGTTCACTTAACAACTGTGTTACTAATTTACCAACTGCAGTGATTCACTTAACAAATGTGGCAAGAAAAGTCGTAAAATGGGGCAAAACTCACTTAACAAATGTTTCACTTAGCAACAGAAATTTGGGGCTCAATTTTGATCATAAGTTGAGGACTACCTGCAGTTAGCAAGAAGTGAGTGAAATGCTAATGATCTTTGTTTTTATTGCCAATGCTGTACCTTGAATGCTGAAAATCCCTTCATTATGATGAGCAGTATTTACTTTGCATTGTGAATCTCTAGATTTTGAATATTTGTGGCAATGAAGTTTTTTTTTCATTTCCTTACCTTTTTCAGCTTTTAAATATCAATTTTTATCAAAGATACTTCAAACTCATTTCTTAAATAAGCTGTTTGAGAATAGTTACGTTACTTATTAGGAAACCTACTTAGAGTTAGTTGCACCTGAGAATATGATTCTTGCTCATTCAAAACTTTTCAGGAATTTATAATTTGATTTTGACAATTAACAAATTATCCGGCCCTCTTTTCATTGTGATATGCCCCCTATTTCATCAGCTGAGTAATATTGCAATCTGAAGGGCAGACTCACCTGCCATTAAATTACCCATTATTGCAAAGGCCGTATGATATAATTTCCTTTGCATAACAATTACCATTTAGATGGGAAGAATTGTCTTTGAATTTTCATAGAATTAGCAAGCTGTGCCACATAGAGACTCTAGTCCAAGAACAGATAGACCTGTTGTACACTTCTTGTCCAGAAGACATGTTGTATACTTCCTGTTCTGCTTATAAATGATATATGTCGGGAAACATGGCAAGAGTTACTTTGTCAAGATTTTTTCTAGTACAAAAGCAATGGCTTACTTTTCAGCTTTGTGCATATAACCCATTGTCACCATCTTCTCTCTTCTCTTTAGATGGATCACATTGTTTTAGAACAGATTTCAAGGGCCACATGTTTGGAAATAGATCAGTCGCAGAAAACCCTGAGGGCTAACATTTGTTTTTCAAGCAATATTCATCAGAAGTGGCAATTTGGAAATTACTATGCTGAGTGAAACAGAAGCCAAGCAAGCTACATGTAGGAGCTGCTTAGTACGCTGATAAGTTCAAGAATGACAACTCTAGAAATGGGAAGTACAGAATCAGCAATGTTTCTCAAAACCACAATTTAAAAGCAGTGTATGGGGAAATCAACAGATGGAGAAAGAGCACAGCTGATTTAACTGGTGTCATTCCAACCAGGGTTGTTACCTCAAAGGAGGCTGGGCAGAAATCTGGCCGGGGGGGGGGGGGGGAGGGGGAGGGAGAGAGTTCAACGAAAAGGAAGTACAGTACTTTGAGTATCTTTTTCCATGATAAAAAGTAAATTTAACAACAGAATATTATGTTATGTTATTATGGGACCCATTATGAATATTTCATTTCATTATTGTTCCCTCCCTCCCTCCCCCTCTTTTTCTCTCTTTCTCTCTCTTTCTCTCCCCCCTTCTCTCTCCCTCCCTCTCTTCCTCTCTCTCTCTCTCTCTCTCTTTCTCTCCCCCCTTCTCCCTCCCTCCCTCTCTCCCTTTCTCTCTCACTCAGTAAACTCTTTGGCAAACCTTGTAGTCTTAAATCTCTAAAACCTTCATTTCAAAAGTATGTACAGAAGGTTAAAAATGTCTTCCAACTCTAGGAGAAAAAGTTTTATTGCTGACATCTCCAAGAAAATGTGGTCACTCGGCTGTAGAGATCAGAAGTAATTTTTTTCGACAACCCTTTCTCTTAGAATTACAGCCACTTCAACACCTTTCAGATCATCCAAAATGGGAAAGAGAAAGAAGAGTCTCATAGCTGTATTGAAAATGGGATCACAAGCCTTTAAAAAAATGTAATTTTGCTTTGAAATTTCTTTTTGGATAACTTGCAACTTTGGCTGGATGTTCTAGGTGTGTTTCCCTTTTGTGGCAAGAATTCACATTTCTTGTTTTAGAAACTGGACATAAAGATGCGATCCCTTCAGAAGGATGACAAGCATTCCTTTATAATATAAAGCAGCATCATATATGTCAATGATGTGATTCATCTCACTAGGCACAAAAAATTAAAAGAACCATGTAAACTCACATTGGGTAGTTCCTCCAGCAGTTCGTATTGCTATCATAAGGCACTCTAGGATGGAAGAATCAGCCAGGCACTTATTACTTGCTAGCCAATTGGGAACTAAAGTGTAATGATCCTGACAGCATGAAGAGCCAGGTGCTTGTAGCCTCCAAATACACAGTGATTTCAAGCATTGCCACATGAATGCAACTCTTTGGGTCACAGAAACATTTTTCAGAAGATTGCTTGTTTTGTACTTTGGAACTGGCCACCTCATCAGTTAATATTCTATTAGATTTTAGTGATTTTCACAATCTACAAGATCATAGGACTGAGATGTTCCTGATGTAAAATTCAAAGTGAACATTTCTTTAAAAAGATGCTACTTAAGAATGGACCTCATTGGACCCCACCACTTTCAGCTCAGTCCCCCCCTAAAACAGACAATTAGCACTTAAGAAAAAACAATCTTGAATGTTTCCAAAAGCAAAGTCAAATTTTACATATACCCCACTATCTTGAAATAGTTTGTCATCTTCTAAAAAAACAAATACTTGTGTTTTTCATATGTAACTTTGCCAATATATGAACTTACATTTTTTGATGTTGGGAGAAACACCATTGAGTTATCCACCTATTAATAATAACTTTATTGTCATTGTACGTGTATACACAGTATACCCATACAACGAAATTCACTTAACACCCATTCACATTATCTGAAGTCACGTTGCCCAACATTATAATGAAATTATTTATGCACTATGCAATTGTACACTATAAATATATTTTTCCATGTATTTAGCACACCAGTGCATAGCACAAGGAGACTATGCCCTGGCTTGCAACCACCCTATCTTTAGATATTTGAATGTGAAAAGAAACACCTAATGAAGGACCTAGAGCAGGGGTCAGCAACCCGCAGCTCTGGAGCCGCATGTGGTTCTTTCATCCCTCTGCTGCAGCTTCCTGTCGCCGGTTAGCTCCACAATTGATAGAACTTTCCTTGATAGGACAGGTAGAGGAAAAAGGATGCCATTCTAGGAGGAGACTGTATGGTAGGGGAACCGGACTTCTGGTTGGCGGAGGAAAAAGGACCCCACGCTAGGAGGAGACTCTATAGTGGGGGAACCGGACTTCTGGTCGGCTCCAGAATTCAATGGGGGGGCTTCCGGTTAGCAGCTTTGTGGCTCTTTGAGTGTTTAAGGTTGCCTACCCCTGATCTAGAGCTAGTTTGGTTTAGCAGTTAAGGTATGAAGTTAGAAAGCAGGAGACCGTGAGTTCCAATTCCCACCTTAGCTATGAAAGCCAGCTGGGTGATTTGGGCCAGTCACAACTCACAACTCACAACTCACTCTCAGCCCAACTCACCTCACAATGTTGTAGGGAAAATAGGAAGAAGATGATGTATTGATTATGCTTACCACCTTAAGTTGTTTGTAAAAATAATAAAAGGTGGGATACAAATAAATAAAATATGGGCTTCCCCAATAGATGGATGCCTGACATTACAGCACATTAAACATTATCGAGAATGTGTGTTTCTCAGGAATTGGGGGTCCTGAGGAATTCTGATCCCGCTTCTCTACATTCTCTTGGTTTGTTGTGGCTTGAGAGTGGTGACCATTGTTAAATTAAGCTGTTATTTGACAGGACCAAAATATTTAACAATAATCTTCATGGTATTTATTTAAGAGCAATAAACACTGGTAACTCTGGAATTAATTTGCTGAAACAGCTCATCAGCATAAGAATTCTTATGATTGTGAATTGCTCTGGAACAAAAGACTTAAAATTCACATCTTGTGTCTCAGAACATTGTATGTTTTTGTAAGACAAACTTAGAAGGCAGCCAAGCTTTCATCAGCCATCATATTTACAGCCGGTTATAGGATTCTTTGGTGATGTCTAAGTGGGTCTCGGTATATAATATCACATAATGCTGACAACGCTTGGCAAAGCAAAGTTGCCAAAATATTGATTTGCCTAAGAGACATCACAGTTTCATTCCCACCTGTCTTTCTGATTTCCTTTGCATATCATTTAGTATTGCTACCCTGTGGGCACTATCAAAAAAATTACACAGATGTTGTCTGTGATCTCATGATTTATCAAAAACATTAATTTCATTACATTTTGTGTGCTGATATTCTGTCATTCTTCATTTAGCCAACATAGAGAGGCCATATGTAACAGTCACATTGTATTTCACATAAGTCCCAATGCATTTTCACTATTCATTTTCCGAAATGTCAGTTTCAGTAATGGTTTTGTTTAGGCTTTAAAATAATTTGGTATTCTCTTTGTAATGTGGGGAACTAAAATATGACACAAATATCCCTTTACAATCAATCGTGACTTCGTATTTTCATTCTTTAACAAGCAGTCACGTTAACATATTTCCCTACATTTTGCAACTGTATGTTGTCTTTTTTGCTTACTGGTGAAGATTACAAAAATGCATTCCAAAAAGGAATTGGGCTTAGAAATTTGATGCCATGTTTTTGGAAATGATGCCAAATCCAACGTGTCCCTGCCAACCAGTGTAGAAGAAGACAGAAAGAACCTTCCCTCATTCACCAACCCTGATTCCTGGATTCTTAGTCTGGAAATAAAAGACAAATAAATCCCTCATCCTTACTTGAGCTCTGAGTTGGTATTTACTTTGCCTCATTGGCTTCTGTGTTCTGCAGCACTTTGTGTAATTGTTTTCAGAATCAAGCCAAGATATAGATGTTCTCTAGCCTATGCTTCTAAGTGAATCTACCTGCTTTGTGCAAAAAGATTTGAATACAGTTTACTTGCTTGTTGCTGTGATGATATTTGTGTCAATATACCGTGTATCCACAAAAATAAGACCACCTTGGATAATAAGCCCAATTGGGCTTTTGAGCACATGCACGAAAATAAGCCCTTCCCGAAAATATTTAAACTCATGTGCAGCCGTTCCCCGCCATTTCCTCTGGTTAGGGTTAGGGAGACAGAGCTGGAAATCAGGCAAGACAGCAAGAGGAGCCCCATCTTGCTCCACACTCCCCAAAATAATAAGACCTCCTTGAAAATAAGACCAAGTGCTTATTTCGGGGTTCAAAAAAATATAAGACAGGGTCTTGTTTTCGGGAAAACATGGTAGTTGACTATATTCTTTTTTACTGTTTGAATTTATCCAGTCCATTTCTCGGCTCTTAAAAAAAATTGCACATGATGCAATTTTGACATTTCTTAATTTTTCGATGAACAAATATCAGACTGTGGAATTCAGCCATCCATATAGCATGGTAAATTGCTTCACGTTCACTGTAATTTAAAATCCTGGCATTGAACATCTAAAAATATCCATAGACGCCATGTTAATTATGTTAATTTGTTTAATAATGTTAATACATTGTGAATGCAGCCTGCCATCACTTTTACCTTTCTTTAAAAGCCCAATGAAACTGAACTGTGTGCTTGTGACGATTTTTGCATTTCTGAATGAAATGCCCAATTGATAAATCATAACAGCAGCAAGCCCAGGTGAAAAACTGATCTTTCCATATTGATCTGTACAACACATGACAAACATGGACATCTTTAACATCTCTCCAAGGTAGATGTCAACTCTGAAATATGAATGAACTCAAGTTGCACCTATAAACCTAAACTTAAATTGAGCTTCACTGAAATGATTGCAAATTCTCTGCAGTTAATTTCCCTTGATATCTACAGGTAGTAGATAGAGGCAGATATTTCTAGGTAGAGGCAGATATTTCTCTCTTTGGGCACAATGAGTAAATATCAGCTGCGAACTCTGCATTGGCGACAGGAAGGGCATCCGGCCAGTAAATACTCAGCTCCATTCAGTTGCCCTGACTCCGCCTTGCAAGGGCTTACAAGGTCATTAAAATATTTTTTTTTAATCTACAGGTTGTGCTCAATTTACAACAGTTCATTTAGTGACCGTTCAAAGTTATAACAGCACTGAAAAAAGTGACTTATGACCATTGTTCATACTTAAGATCGTTGCAGCATCCTCATGGTCATGTGATTTACATTTGGATGTCTGGCAACTGACTCACCTTTATGACGGTTGCAGTGTCCCAGAGTCTTATGATCCCCTTTTGCAACCTACTAACAAGCAAAATCAATGGGGAAACCAAATTCACTTAACCACTGTGTTACTAATTTAAGAATGCAGTGATTCACTTAACAAATGTGGTGAGAAAATTCATAAAATGGGGCAAAATTCATTTAACAAATTTCTCACTTTTTGCTCAGTTATGGCCTACATTGAGGACTACCTGTACTTAAAGCACAATCTTGGTTTTAACTAAGAACAACAACAAAAAATCTTGGTGGTATATGGAAAATTAGTTTATAGAATTTTCTACTATCAATACCTGAACAGCATCTATTTGTGCAATAAAGCATGTTGCATTACTGTATTTTTTTATGTATTACCAAGCCTCAGATCAAAAAGTCATTTACTGAAAATTTGGACCATTCTGTTAAAAGTTTATTACTCATGATAATGAAGGTGCTGATACTGATGCAATTGTTCTCTTTATCACTGATCCGAGGAACTCAAAATGAATCCCTAATAACTATTGCAGGGAGCCTTAAATGTTACCTTCATGCCTCACACTAATCTGAATAATATATTGTTTCTTTCAACTTTGTATGTATGTCTGTATGCACCTAGCAATTGTGACTTCTTAAGTAAAATTTTAAGCAGACTTCCATGTTTTGTTTAATAGATCTGTGTCTGAAAAGCAAAAAGCTATAGGGATCAATGTATGGGATCCATACATTGGGATCAGTGTATGAACTCTGTCATTATTTTTGTATGAAATATAATTTGTTCTGGTTGTATATTATGTTCCTGGTGTTAAAATTGTTTCAGTTAATAGCTGCTCCTTGTTTTGTTCTGTTTTGTTTTGTTTTAGCTGAATTAGCATCCAGAGAAGAGCTTTTCTTTTCTTTGGTGAATTTAAGTATATATTATTGGAATGATTTGGATACAAATTTGTATACATAACTATGGCTGGTACAATGGGACTTTTCATCATTGGGTGTTCTTTAAATTCCATTCAAGACATCCTCTGAAGTAGTTTTCAATGGTGTGTTGATGGATATAACTATTCTGCTAGCCAGGCTCCTCCCATCGTAGTTTCATTACTGGATTTGATTCTTACTCATGCTTAGGTAGATTTATTCAAATCAATAGGATTTGTAAATCCTTGTAAATCGATCAGTGATTTATATATCTGAACTAACAAAATGTGCCTTAATGTGCAGTCCCCTATGACTTACATTGGAATAAATTTCACTAAACCCCCCAGAAATTGTTGCAGAATAGACACATATGAGAGATTATATTTTCAAACTTGAGCACATATTATTTATATAAGACATTCCTTCCTTAATGGTGTTTGTTGATAATGTTTGACATGAAGTTTTAATTTTGAAAACTAGTAATAAATACCAAAATTCTTGCTATATAAAAATGGTTTGTGTGTTTTAATAAGTTCTTACTGTCTCCCCATCTGTTAATTTTGCAGCACCATGGATATTTAGTTGTTTCTCAGTTGTAGCTCAGCATCTGAACTGCATTATTTTTTTCTCACCGGTGATTGCATGACTGAAAGCTTGAAACTGCTGTGTCAAATAGGGTTTCTTGAATACTATACACCTTTGCAATGTTTGGTTCCCTAAAATTTTTGGGCAAAGGAGAAATTAAAATATTTTGCATGTTATTTGAAGCTCACTGCTGGCTCATACTTAAGTGGTGGTCCAGTAAGACTCCTAGATCCTTTGCACAATTACTGCTGTTGAGCCAGGTACTGTATTATCTATTTAATACCTGTGCACTTGGTTCCTTGTCTCTTTCTGCTTTCTTCTGTAGTGGAATACAGAATTCACATTAAAATCATGATCACTAATTGTATATAAAGCAAGTGACCCTTCTTTTGGATTTGGTTCTGTAAAACTACCAAACTTGTGTGTGTAATCCACAAGGACAGCTACTGAAGCAGCTTAGAGCTGATGTCACCCAGATTATTGATTTCTTCAACTCAACTGCAGTTTTTGCGAGCAAATTTACAACACTCCCCAAATTGTGCCTTGATAATGAGACATTTCCCAAGGGCGTTTATTGAAGCCAAAGCACACCAAAGCTGCTGAAGTCTATAGGCTTATTTGAGACTAAAATATTTGCACTAGGATACATGGAAAGTAACCAGGAAGACTGATACTCCAAGTTTAGTTTATTACAATTTGATTGCAGGCATGGAGGATGGGGACAATTTACCAGACTTCAGAAAAAAAAGATATTTGTACCAATCTTGACCATTTTGAAAGCTATTCTTGGAAAAAAACTCTTCAAAAAAAATTCAGATTTTAAGAATCTTGCTATGTGCTGTTGCTATATGTATGTGTTTGGGGGGGGAGGGTGGTTGTATGTATGTATGTAACAATGCATATATGTGTTCAACTATTTCATTATGCAACAAATAGAAAGTATACCTGCTGAATATAGTTGGGATAAAAAGGGGAAGATGTTAACTTCAATAGTTTGGAGAGCAAAGTAGACTCTTCATTCAGTTTACTTCTTCCCAAATATTAATTTCAATAAATCTGTGCACTCGCAAGCACATTTTTATTTCACACAAAATAATAAGTGTGTGTTCTCAGAATGAAGATGAAATGTTGATTGAATTCTTAGCATTTGTCTGGAGACAAGGATCATAAACAGAAGCCTACTATTTGCAAATATATCCTCTGGGGTCATACAGACTAATGGGGCGAATAAACAACTTGCTTTGGTACAATGAGGTTAGTGTTTAGTTTGTACAATACTGTCATTTTATTCATTTAAACAATAAAGGAGTGATTTGTACGATGAACAAAAATAAATTCCAAAACATGAAAAATAAACCTAAAGCATTATTTCATTTCTAAACTTCAGTGGCATTGTAACAGCTCCATTCCCCCACCATTTCACTTTTGTTGGTTTATTTTTATTACCCTTGATGTTCAGTTAAGTCAAGTGCAAAAGAAATTTAATAAAAATGATAAGGACCCCACTGGGCATGGGCAGCTGCTGAGCAGCGGTGCCCTCTGTAGCATCAAAACAGAAGCCACAACTCAGGCAATCAAAGACCCACTTTGCAGACAATGGGTGCAAATTGCCCACATGTCCCTGCCATGTAGATGTTGGCCAGTCATGGATGCCCGTGATGCTGTGCTTATTCATCAGTGAGACCTGCAAATGTAATAAAATATTTATTTATTTTATTAGTCGCATTTCTATGCCGCCCAACTCCCTAGGGACTCTTAAATGTAATATATGCACAGTCTGAAATAGATGCCTATCTATTTATATGGTAGATTCAGGATGGGAAGCTAATATGCATGACCCCTTTGAGGACCACGGACACAACACCAAAAAGGAGTTGAGGAGCTCTGGTGGCTCAGCAGACTAATTAACATCCACTTACATCTGCTGCCTGCAATTACTGCAAGTTCAAATCTCACCAGGCTCAAGGTTGACTCAGCCTTCCATCCTTTCTAAGGTAGGTAACATGAGGACCCGGATTATGGGGGCAATAAGCTGACTTTGTATAAATATACAAAAGTATATTTATATGAATATAAATATAATATAATATATAATGAAGGCTATTGCTTAACGCATTGTAAGCCTCCCTGAGTCTCCGGAG
Source organism: Pituophis catenifer annectens (assembly GCF_029215685.1). Classification (NCBI taxonomy): domain Eukaryota; kingdom Metazoa; phylum Chordata; class Lepidosauria; order Squamata; family Colubridae; genus Pituophis; species Pituophis catenifer. The sequence continues at coordinate 205,243,005 of NW_027256881.1, read as the reverse complement.
AAGGGCGGCATATAAATCAAATTAAAAAAGAAAAAAGAAAGAAACAAGCATAATGCTGATGAACAGCTTTGAATAAATGTGTGTGATCCAATTTAAGCACCCAAATGCAAATTTAGATATAGTTTAAATAGCCGAACAATTCATCACAGAATCAAAGATTGTGTCCAGATTTGTGTTGGCTGCCCATTCTACTAACAGCACCCTTCTTAAGTTGAACTTTGACTGAGCATCTTTTCCTATGGAAAATGAGTTGGCATAGACTGTTGTCCTTTGATTGTGCTTCAAATGGCTAAGGAAACCTGCAGTCTGGAAGCAGAACAAAACACGTTGAAAGGAATTCCAGGAACAGAAAGTTGCAGTTTGTTGAACCTCACAAAGTAGCAGGTCTTGGCAGCTGGAAGCTATGAACAGGAGTGCTGTTGCCCAGCTATGCCCAGCTGCAACCCTTTCTGGAATATGAGGACCTAGTGAAGGCAACTCACACCTTCATCACTTTGAGATTGAATAGCTGCAACATGGTGTACACATGGCTGCAAAAAGGGTAAGAGCCATGGTGGCACAGTGATTAGAATGCAGTATTTCAGGCTGACTCTGCCTAGTGCCAGCAGTTCAATTACATTCAGAGACCTAATATCAAAGTGTTAAAATATTTCGTTTACAATAATACCTAAACTAGCATAAGGACTGATAAAAAGTTTGAAGTTTATAATGAGCAGTAGCTCTGTCATGGGTAAATAAGCATGCTGCAAAAGTTGTCTGAAAATAAAATTAAAGACTTGGGGGTTGTTGTTTACTGCAGGCACTGTCTATAACCATTGCAGCAAACCATAAATAAGAGGGGAGGGGAACTGCACATAAGGAGTCCTTGCTAAGAAATCTTAATTGATTGGCCAATGCCTTGTACTGTTATTGTTAATGATTGGCCTAAACTTTTGAATTAGAAAAGTATAGGAGGGGAGGAATGGCGAACTCCTCTCTGTATGCTTGCTGATTTCGGCTCTACTTTAATAAACAATTTCCTGATCTGCTCACAAGTGTCTTCCTGCCTTTATTGTAGCCCAGCATGGGAACAAACTTTTTAATTTTGCTTAGATGACTATAGGGTCACTGCAACAGCCATAACTTTGAAGACTGATCATAGTTACCATTTGTTCAGTGTCATAAGCCTGAACTGCCGGATGGGTGGCAAACAAACAAACAAATTGCATAGGCAGGCAGGCAGGCTCACTGAGCAAACAGTTATTGATAAGCAAGGATTACCTGAATAATTATATTTTGCCATCTAGTGGTCGTCTGGATTTTTGCAACCTAGATCTGGTAGCCCTAAAATGAGAACAAAGCATTGCTTCCACAATTTCATCACACCCATTTATAAAAAAAGAATCACTAAAGTAACATGTCCTGCTAAAAACGTTATAAAACAATCAACAAAATAACGACACAATACCTTCCCCATTCCTCCCACCACGATTCTGTAAATGTTAAGAAATCAGTTCACAGATCACATTAAATCATGATATTTTAATCCTAGGGTATTGAATGAGAGATACATCCATTTTGCTAAATCAAAAGCTAACCATATGGTGGCTTATGATCTGTTAACTCAGTCAATCTGTTGAATACCTTCAGAAGATAAACATGAAAACTAGCATTCATAATTTCCCTTCATTTCTCAGATGGTTGGAATAGAGACATAACTGTTATGCACATCTACTTGCTTGGTTATCTTAGGAAAGCAATTGCATGGTCATCTGTATTTTTGGGGAAACCAAATAAGGTGCCCCAAGTTTTCCAAAGATGATTTCATGGTTGTTTCTCTCCTTGATTAGTTTCCATCCATTGATTCTTGTCCTGCCCTCAAAACCATTGTACTTGATGGTACGTGTGTATAGGACTGTAGTTGATAGAACCCTAATGAGTCATATTTTCAAAGCAACTTGTTTTCTATACTCTGTCTGTCAAATAAGCATGAAGTGGATCACTCTCTTAGAAAGATGCTACTGGGCTGAATTAGTCAGTATATGTAATTTATTAAGATTGACATGAAATGCTGATGAGAACTTATGCAGGATAGCGCTATAGAAAAACCGGCAAAAACAGAACAAAGTATCAATGATGTACCAAAAATGGACAGAAACATTTTGTTTGAAATGTATCTTTAAAATCAAATTAGGGTAAATTGATCGCACTATCGACTTAAATCCTAAAACTGTCGTTTTAAAATAGAAGTAGTTACACTGTTTAAGTCTATAATCAAACAATACATACTGGGCCTCGATCCAGCTACAATCAGTTGCATCTAAGTCCACTGAAATCAGTAGGCCTGAAGTCAGACCACAAGTTTGTTGCAAGATATGTAGGTACGTACTTGCCATCGTAAGTTACATTACATTGAGTAGGACTTCTTCCAGTTAAGTGTGTATAGGATTGCAATCATGCATCCTGATCTTATGTATATATTTATTTAGAAGCAAACCTTCATGCGGTCAATGTGGCTAACTCCCAAGTGGCAAGGGAGCCTCTTGTTACACCATTAGTCAGGACTACTACATTTAGTTGGATTGAAGCCACCGAAGACTTTACAATAACTTGATATTGTAGATGGAGAAACATCTGGAGTGGAGCTAGACGGAAAGGAAGAATCCTAGCAAGCCTATTTGATTCTCTGCCTCAGTTTATGAATGCATCATGGACTCAAATTCATCGATTCTCTGTTTAGTGTTTCCCTTCCGGATCTTCCGATAAGATATTGTGTTATAGCGAGAATAACTGTGCCTAGAGATATCATTTTTTTTCAGGGGCCCTGGTTGGTCATCATATTGCTCAGTCTGAGAGGCACAGCTGGGACTGGTAGGAAGGCCTTGGATATTATTGTTTTCTTGCCCTTTTTTATGAGAAGCCGCACTGTTTTCCTGTTGAAATTCGTCATCTTCACCTTCCCAATCTTCTTCCGTTAGGCTCTCATTGTCTTTTAACAGGGTTTCTTCTTTAATTTGCTCGCTGGTCTCGTTCGACTGTGTCTTTCCTTGCTCCTCCTCTGTTTCTGTAGGGCTATTGATGTTTTCATCCTGAAGCTTGGATGGGACATTTTCTTCCCCCTGACATTCTTTAGTACTTAAAGTAGCAGTTTTCTCATGGAGCCCTGTAACAAATAACAACAATCACAATATAGCAATATGCTAACAAGCAGACAGTTTACACTTGTCTGGCTCAACCCATAAGTTCACTAAGGCTCCCTCCTAGTAACAGACTTCAGGATAATCATTTACTCATATTATTAACTTTTGGTGTAGCTTTTTTTTTTTTTTTTAAACCTTCAGTCCGGGGGTGAAATGCTCTGAAGTCTGCTACAGGTTCGCTTTGCTACTGGTTCACTGCAGACCAAATGCATGTTTTTCACGCATGTGCACTGCATGCACTATTGCACAATGCTGAAAAAGGAGGATTAAGAAGCCTTTTCAAAGGTAAGTAGAACGGGGGGGAACAGCTGTGCCACGTGATTTAGATTCGCTAGAAAGCAGGATTTCCTGCTTTCAGGTGAACCGGTCCGAACCAGTAGCATTTCACCCCTGCTTCGGCCTTGACCTCTGGCAATGGCCTAGACAAGTCCATGTGGTTATCTAGGCAGCATTTTCAGAAGAGGTTCACCCTTGTCTTCTTCCTAGGGCTGAGAAAGAATGATTGGCCCAAGATCACTCATTTGACTTTCATGCCTAAAGCTGAACTAGAACATGGTTTCTCCGTTCTTAATCCAGCATCCTAATCACCACACCAAAATTGGCTCTACTGTACTGTACTACTGAATTGCTGGACTAGCCTTATGTTTGCCATGCCTGTTGGAGACAATCACATCCTTGATTAGTTTTATGCCTCGCATCTCCACTAAAGTTTTGTCTTTTAGGTTAGTCATTATCTATAGATTCTATGCAGGTAGTCCTCAATGTATACCATTTCATTTAGTGACCGTTCAAAGTTACAACAGCACTGAAAAAAGTGACTTAGGACCATTTTTCAGAGTTACGACCTTTGCAGCATCCCCGTGGCCATGTGATCAAAATTCAGATGCTTGGCAACTGGTTCATACTTATAACTGTTGCAGCATCCCAGGGTCTTGTGATCACTTTTTGCAACCTTCTGACAAGCAAAGTCAGTGGGAAAGTCAGATTCACCTAACAACCAGGTTAATAATTTAACAAGCGCAATGTTTCACTTAACAACTGTGGCAAGAAAGGTCCTAAAATGGGATAAAATTCACTTAACAAATCCTCACTTAACAGCATAAACTGGGGGCTCAATTGTGGTCATAAGTCAAGGACTACCTGCATTAGAGTTCATATCCAACACCCATTCAGGGATTCCTTTCCTTCATTAATGATGGTACCTCTGAATTAGAGACATACTTCTTTCTCCAACTATTTGCCTTGCCCTTTGGATATATTGTGATAACCTCTTTTCTATGTATGCTTTAATGCATTGTGCTAATCTGCCTCTGTCTGCCTTATGCTATCACCAAGGCAGCAGTGTTCTAAATCTTCCTCTTATTATTTTCAAATAGATACATTGCAATACATGGTGGATTTGGGCACCTTTCCTCAACCTGATGTCCTCCAGATGTCCTGGACTCAATTTCCATTATTTTTAACAAATATAATCAGTATTCATGTCACTGGGGATGATAAGTACTTAAATCTAACACTTCTGAAGGTCTCCAAGTTGAGTCTGGTTAGTCTCAAACCATGTTAGGAATGACAAACTCCATAGTTGTAAACATGGATCTCTAAAATAGCAGCCAATGGCCTGCACTCTGTCTTTGAGTTCATCTGTGTGCATAATCTAGAGCAGGGCTCTAGATTAAACTCCCGGCCCACGGGCTGGATGCATCACGCACTGGCCATGGCCACTCCCCCCTTAGTGAAGGGGGGGAAAGTCCCAATACATCATGTGATGCCGCCGTGACAATGTGAGTTTCACACCCGTGATCTAGAGATAACCAGCAGCCATCACTGCCATCAATCTATTCAGAAATGTTAGTTCTCAAAGACTCTGAGGAAGGGAACTTTTAACACCAAAGAAATATTAAAAAACGTATCTAGAAAACCAAGTGGGCCTTAATAAGGACAATGATTTCTCAGAAGCAATTAAGGACATCTACTATGGTATAATAGGTAACTTATCAGTAACGTAAATTGATCTCATTTTCTCAGCCACTCTGACAAATTTACAAAGCAACATCGAAAATCTTTAACGCTGTAGTCATATGTGTATGTGTGTATTCGAAAGTGGGCCTCATAATTTGGGATTGGGGGGGTTGATAGCTTGTACATATAATTGATTAGTCAATATAAAATGTTACATAAATATCTATATCTTCTTGTCCTGACAATACAGTAATTCATGCATAGTTATCTAAGCTTTTTATCTCCGCTTTCTCATTATTTTTTGTTTGATTCTTTATAAGTGGAGAGGAAGGGAATCAATAGGAGATTTTCTCAGGAACCAGAAAAAAAAATCATGTTTTATTCCCTGATTACCAAACTAGAAAATACTAACATCTAGGTCTGATTCCCACAAAAATATTAAGTTTGAAGATAAATAAGTTGAAGCCTTTTCTGGGGGCGTTCACCCAAAGTCACTTCGTAAAAATTCGGTGTATGTATATCAGCACTGCAGGACAGACAGAAAAGTGTCTTCTTGTGCCCCTTTGGGTCACTGGATAAGTATGGTTTCTGACATGCAGTTAAAGTGGCTCTAAATGATTGGAATGATTTGCCAAGCTTAGTCATGTGAAATGTGAATCATGGGCACTAATGCAGTGTGAAGGCTGTGAAATCAGACACTTAGCAAGCCCTGTGCAAGCAAAAGCCTTCACTGAACAAAGTTAATTCAACCTGATTTGCAAAATGGGATTTGTACTAGCCTTGTGCTTTTAAATCCATGGGGAAGAAGTAGCATTAAACCTTTTCATTCAATAGAAGTTATGCCAGGAGTTAGCATACACCTGATAATTTTGAAAATCTCTGTTTAGAAAGAACTGTAATCACTTTGGAATAAACAGAACAGTGAAGATACTTAATGCCAGTATCCCACTAGTTTCAGCTTTGTGTTTGATCTGGTAATGCTATCTTCCCTTAATGGAGAGATTTATAAAGAGCCTGAAAATAAACCAGGATTACCTCTAGACCTAAACAATCAATAGATGGCCTTGTTGGTTAGTGGAATATTTAATAAATGGTAGCTCAGGTTGCAGAAAACCCAGAAAGAAAAGAGTTGAACTTTCAAAGATCACAAGGTTCATGTGAGACCACATGTGATCTCACATGAACCCATGAGGGCTGGAGAGTCCTATCACAATTTCCAAGATTTTATATTCCCAGCTCATCATTGTTGCATTAAAATGTATTGTCAAAGTCTGTATGATTCCTACTTCCTTGACTGTGCCTTCCTCTAAGGGGCTTGATGATCCTTACTTTATGCCAAATAAAAATGCATAGAGATAAATGGCATAAATGGGAAAAATTGTACCAATCTGCAGAGCTCTCAAGACACACATTGGATTCATACATAATGCTAACCCGGAAAGTGTTGGGTTTGGCTTAGCCTCTTGTGGGAAGACAGTGAGTGTGCTTTATTTAGCAAATTGAACAAGCCATGGCTAACGCAATGTGGGAGCTTCACCAAGGTTTACTAAGCACCATTTGCCAAATTCTTGTGTAGGTAAAGAGTCAACATCTTCTCAAAATGTCCTGTGAAGCACAGAACTCCACTGTAGGAAGACTTATTAATAGTTTCTTTAGGGAGTAATAGGCAGTCCTCAACCTACAACTGCAATTGAGCCCAAAATTTCTGTTTGTAAGTGAGACATTTGTTAAGTGAGTTTTGCCCCATTTTACAATCTTTCTTGCCAAGTTAATAACCTGATTATTAAGTTAGTAACCTGATTATTAAGTTAGAAACCTGATTACTGCCTGGTGGCGCAGTGGACTAATAGCCTGTTATTATCATCCAGCTGCCTACAATTACTGCTAGTTCGAATCTCGCCAGGCTCAAGGTTGATTCAGCCTTCCATCCTTTCTAAGGTAGGTAAATTGAGGACCCAGTTTGTGGGGGCAATAAGCTGACTTTGTATAAATATACAAAAGTATGAAGGCTATTGCTTAATGCATTGTAAGCCGCCCTGAGTCTCCGGAGAAGGGCGGCATATAAATCAAATTAAAAAAATTAAAAAAATAAAGAAAAATTATTAAGTTAGTAACCTGATTATTAAGTTAGTAACATGATTATTAAGTGAATCTGGCTTCCCCATTGGCTTCATTTGTCAGAAAGTCACAAAAGGTGATCACATGACCTTCGGATACAGTGACAGTCATAAATATGAACCAGTTGCTAAGCATCTGAATTTTGATCATGGGGATGCTGCAAAGGTCGTAACTGAAAAACGGTCATAAGTCACTTTTTTCAGTGCTGTTATAACTTTGAATGGTCACTAAACAAATTGTTGTACATTGAGGACTGCCTGTATTTGATAGGGACTGGGGCCACGCAAGTCTTAGAATTATATTCTAAACCAACTATTATGTGGGATTATGTGATTTTTTTTGTTTTGCTTTAGAAAGATCTTATACTGCACATGTCTTCAAATATAACAAGCAATGAAACTAGGCTTCGTCTGAATCAGGTAGCAAATCATTTGCATGCCTTCTTAGCCATAATCTGCCTATGTTTTTAAAAGAGTCAATGTTTTGCCATCTCTCAGATGAGGATATTTTTTTACTCCTTAAATCACCTTAGGAATGGCATTGATGAAATTCAGTTGCGGTAATAGCACTTAACTGTAGTAAAGTTGTAACAAGCAGTCACTTTCAAAGCTAAAGTAAATTTCCCTTTTGTACATGCTCCCATCTACCATAAGAAGCAGTGGCTCAGCTTATAATGAGCGGGCTATGGCAGTTTTGGGTTGAATCACAATAATCCGGAGCCACTATGAGCATGGATACCAGAGAGCTCCCTGGTTTTTTAGAGGAATTCCTCCTGACAAAACAGCATAAGAGATGCCTACAGCACTTTTGGAGGAAAATGAAAAAATGAACTCAACTGAGCCAAAGTAAGAGCCTTCCTTAGGTTTTATGTCATGATGATAAGGGTGGGAAAATGTAATTATTGTGATGGATGGAAGGAATAATCTTGAGGAACAGAAGGAAGAGTTACTAACAAGACAACAGTTAGAGAAAAGAAACCTGAGTCTGGACCAGAACTGTAATCTGAGGAAGCATCTCAGAAAAGACCTTCCCTAATTCTCATGAAAATAAAGGAAAAGAGCAAGAAAGTACATTTAGGTATGGAAGATTCTATAATCTTATAATAGAAATAGTATTAATCTGCATGAGTTTAGTTTCCTAACTGTCTACCTCAATGGTTGACAGTTAAGTTTCCATCCTCTTCTCTTTGTGCATCTACAGAGAGCTGGTCAGTGATCCTGTTTAGATGAATTAAATTTAGAGGAATTTAAGGAATACTTGCAGGGCATTGTTCTATGCTCCTGTCAGATAAAGTTGCTTGGAGTCATTTGGAGTTGAACTACAATTGTACAGGTCCTATTGAGATGCCTGCGATCTGGTCTTTACAGATTATCTGAGAAAAATGTGAACCTTTTAGAATTGATGAAGTGGCCTCAATGTTTTGTGTTCAGCCATTTTAGGTATGAATTCATATCCTTCTTGGTTAGTGAAGACTTCCTGGGATGTGTGATATGGCTGGTCTATGGAGTGGTTAATGCTTTTCTGTAGAGGGGTTGGTGCTGCCTGATTTGAAAGAGGAGGAAGTTTTGCCCAAAAAACCACTGCTTGACACAGCAGAACTGGACAATTTTTGCCCAGTCTCCAATCTTTGTCTTTCACAGAAAGTTGTAAAGATAGTCGGCCTGCAGTTCTAGAGTCCCCTCAAAGGATTCCAAACCATTTTCAGTCAGGTTTCAGACCTAGTTATAGCACTGAGGTAACATTGATTGCACTTGTTTATGCCCTTTGGCACAAAATAGATGCAGTGAATCCATCCTGGCACTCTTTGACCTTTCAATGGTTTTTGATACCATCACTCATGGTATTCTTCTGTAGCAACTCAGAGGGTTGCAATTGGGAGGCATGGTGCTATTATCCTCCTTCCTCTGGGGATGGTTCCAGCCAGTATTGGTCAGTGGGAAGCGATCATGTTCAAGGCCCCCGCTTTTGTGGAATTCCGCAAGGTTCAACCACAATTAATGGTGGTTTTCCCAAGGGGCCACATGAGAAACTGGGCTTGTTATGGAGGCCCACCATCACTGATGCCCTACTCCCTGCTGCTGATGCCATATCCCCAACAATGACATCACCCCACCTCCCACCACCAATGATGCTTTATCCCACCGATGACAGTGGGCTTGACTGCAACAGCCTGTAAGCCGGATGTGACTCATGGGCTGTTAAATGCCCAGGTCTAGTCTACTATATCTCCACTTCTTTTTAATTCCTATAAGAAGCTTCTTTTTAATTCCTATAAGAATGGAAGAACTCCCACAGAGATTGACACTGGCCAAGTTATAATATGCTGATGATACCCATATGTTTCTACTCTTGGTCAACCAAATGAACACTGTCAAGGTTCTATCCAAGTGTCTGGAAAATGTGAGGATCTAGATGGAGAAGAACAAGATCCAACTTAATCCTAGTAGGATTAGGTAGCTATGGGTTTTGACCACATCCAATCCAGTGATTTTTTAAAAAATCTTTTTCTCTGAATGCCATAACACTCATCCAAACAGAGTAGGTGAACAATTTGGGGGTCTTTTTGAGCACACAGCTTCTTGTTTAGAAGGCCTTTATAATGATGCATCTTGTGTGCAGTTGTTCCTGTTGCCAGACCAAGAGGCCCAACGCATGATCAGTCATGCCTTAGTCATCTCTCAGCTGGATTATTGCAATGTGCTTTATGTGGGCCTGGCCTTGAAGAACATTCAGAAGCTGCAGCTGGTTCAGAATATGGGCAGTTATCTCTGTGAGCTGCACTAGCGCCCAGTGGGCTTTAAGGCACAATTCAAAATGCTGGTTGTCCCCTATAAAGCCCTACATGACATGGGACCATTTGTCTCTGGCCATTATGCTTTGCCCACCAGAATCTGCAGGATTGGCATTCTCTAGGTCCCTTCTATTAGGAAATATCATCTTGTGGGGCTTAGAAGTTATGCCTTCTCAGTCGTGGTGCCTGCCTCATGGAACAATGACCTTCCTTGCCTCCAAGAGATATGATAGCCTTAACCCTTAAGCAAGTTTTACTTGGTCTCTTGATTAGAACATCATCGACTATATGTCAAGGTAACAATTCCAATAAAACAAATCTAGGATCTAGGGATGTCACAAATACAGTGAGGATTATTTTTTTCTCTTTGTTCATCCATGAGTTTTAATACACATTGTGATTTATTTATTTCCTACCAGATATCAACAGGAAACATGGCGGTGATATGCAAAACAAAACATCTGCTTCTATATGATTATCTTGTAATGCCTCCTATTTCTGGTAATATGTGTCTTTCAGTCATTCTTAGAAAATTGTTTTTAAAAATCTCATGTCTCACTTCTTGTGAAAGTGTTGTATACCCCACTTGTTCAAAAGGAAGCCAAAGGTAAGCTGGGCAGAAAAGAGAATTTTGGGGTCCTGGAGAAAGTGTTCTTTTATGAATGACTATGGCAGCCATTTTGTGAATAAGCAAGCCGTTTTCCTTAACATCCATTTTGTGAGAGTACCTATCGTGTTTTAAAAATTACAAATGTGCCTCTAGTCCCAAAAAATTGCCAGACTTAAATGTGGACTAGATATATACTGTTTCTTGCCATTGCTGCCTTATAATGACTCAGTTCAAAAACACTGTCACAAGCTAGCTAGAATTTTCCAGCCAACATTTATTGGTTCATTTGGGACTGGATAGAAGTTGATAAAATAAATGGAGCTCTCCTATTTCCTCTTCTTCAGTGTATTCATTTCTGTGGAAATGAACCAAACTATACATTCCTTAAATTCAGGAAAGCAATGGGCATGTGCTTTGGTAAACAAGAGGTCAATCATCCTGTATTTAACTATTTCTTCTCCAACACTCTCCTCCTAAGCATTTTCCCATCCCAGAGGCTGCTTTATCCCCACAATAAAGATTCTCACAGAGGCTGGAGAAATATTCCTTTCCAAGGTTAAGCATGGCTTTTGCCGATCATCTTAACCAAAACTGCAACAACAGGCAAGGGTTAACCGTTCCCATGGCTGTTTTGATTCTGCCACTCTCTCACACATCTATGGCAGCTATTTCCACTAAGGCAGGGTCTAGCCTCCAAACAAGGAGGGAAAAAAATGTAGACTACTAATCTATTCATGTAAGAAGCCTTTTTCAACCTGGATCTATTCAAATGTGTTGAATTACTACCGCCAACTCTTCAACCCAGTTTGGGCATTGCAAAGAGCCCTTGAAATAATATTGGCTTGAGAGATGCTGTTAGATAGCAAAATTAGGCTATTGTGAAGTCCTCATACTTTGATGGAGCATAGCTATAATTAATTTAAATCTGAAGCAGGGTAAACATGTTAAGTAACCTATTAAAATAAACTTGAACCCATTGTCTATAACTCAAGTTAGATCATGATGCAATTCACAATATCCACGATGTTTCTTTACTTCCAAAAACTAAGTGTATTTCTCACCGTCTCTGGATTCTTCTTCACAGACTCTTGATTCCTGGTAAACGAGACAATTTTTTTCTTCACTTTTTCCTTCTGGCTTTCCTTGAAAAGATATAAAGTATAAAAGTGATATTTCCCTAAAAACAAAGCTTAATGATTATAACTTGCAGTTATTAATCCCTTCACAGTACAATTCAGCTGGGACTCGAGGTGAACTAAATTTGCAATTAAACTGGTTTTTTTTTTTAAAGACTGTGGACTTATAAGTAAAGTCAATTAAAATTATCAGCCTGAGACAAAATTCAGCCAAAATACAATTCTTTTAAATCAGGCTACTTTCAACAAGAACATGTAGTACACATGATTACATTTCTTCAATTTGAAATAAGTAAGAATTAAAAGTAGTTAATTTTATCTAGACCTTATCTAAAATAAGGAATATTTGTTTGTTTACATTCTTTTTAAAAGCTCAGAAGATTTTTTTTTTGGGGGGGGGGATGTCCTTTGTAACCTTGGGTTATTATTCATCATTCTTTAAAAAATGTAACATTCTTTAAAAATAATGCTACTGAACTATGATGCAATAGAACAAAATCCAAATTCATTATTTTTTTCTAAAGCTACTGAAAAGAACAATTTTACCAATGTCATTTTACCTTGAAGTTCTTTTGTAGCATCCGAAATTTGGTGTGCCGAATTCTCTGCCAAATGTTTAGCACCTTCTTGATTTTCTTCTACAAAGGGAGAGCCAGGATTAATCTCTGTAATTTCATATGGACGTATCTCAGAAGAATTAGCTAGTTGATCAATAATATCAATGACCTGGAGCTGAGGTTTTTCAGAAGACATGTTCCGATTAATACTGGTCGGAGCTTGGATATTTTCTGTCATAATGAAGGTAACGTCCAGTTGCTTCCTTGCAGATTTGTATCCAGTGACAATAAAAAAATCCTATAATTATTGCAATATTCAAACCAATTGTTCTGTGTAGGTTTGTTTGTGTGTTGAATAAAGAATTGTTGAAGAATCAACAAGCTTCCCTTCCCTTCAAGTTGTTGTAACCAAAATAGAGAATAGATGTATCTTGGGTTTGTCCGAGCTCTCCTCACAAAAAAGCCAGCCAATCGGTAGCTCTCCTGTCACTTAGCCTTTCTGTTGCATAATAAATGCACTATTTTCAATTTACATAAACAAACAATCTACAAGCAACAAAGCTTTTTGTGCTGGTATGCAAAGCTGAGCTTTCCGCATATCAGCCCCGCTGAAATAAGCAGAGATTTTTGTCCATCTACCATAAAGCTTCTTTGTCCGCTCGCCTTGAAACAAGAGTGTGATTGTCCCAACCTTTTAATCTACACCAAGTGACCACCTTAAGGCACAGTACTGCAGTATAAACAGATTAACATTCCCCAATAGGTTCTGCTTAAACCTTGATATCCTTCTGGATCAGACAAAGAATTCATTTGACATTTGTGAAGGGCACTGGGTAATCTTGCATGTGATTGCATGTGATTGCATCACTTTTTTCAAGACATGTTAATCTGGGTACAGTATACTCTTCTCTCATGTCCTCTCCCCCGTTTTCAACCTGGCATTAAAAAAATTAAAATAAAGTCTTACATATGGTAATAATGCTTTTTAAAAATGAATGTTTTGACAAAAGTAGCCACAAAGTAAAGTTCTGTTGTTGATAATGTAAAGGAGACATTTTTAGGATTGTTGAGTCAAAGCAGCAAAAGGGAGATTACCATTTAGCGACACAACTGTCAAGTAGTTCTTGAAGATCTGTCTTCAATTCTACTTCTCTATGGTCTTAAATGTTTCAGTGAGTTGTCTGAACATTACAGGTCAAGGAGGCCACCAAAGTGTCTTTCCTCCATCCCAGGACTCAGTGGATAAGATAAGAAATTGGTTTACAGCATTGCTGCACCACAAAACCTCAGATCAGTCTTTTAACACACTACCCTTCTCCATCCAGATTCCAAAGACTATTTGGCATACGTATCTTATACAACAACAAGATAACATTTGGCAGCTGTCTGGGTGTGGCGCTTCTCCAGATAAGCTCCAGTGATGTGCTGTAAAATTCTCTTCTGGTGGATATTATTATGTATCTCCAAGGCATCACAATTGCATGCCTTGCTCATCCTGCCCAGAGGCGAAGAGGCCCGCTACCCATCTGTCAAGGATGTGAGCATCCAACATCGTCATCTTTCCTCAGCCCAGAAGAAGAACAGCCTCCACCTATCTTTTTTTTTTTCCATTTTTGCTTCCCATCAAAAGTGGAATATTCCCCTTTCTGCCATGAAGTTCATGAGTGACAGAATAAACAGGATGGAATGTTAGGAGTACATATTTTATAAAATTCAGCCAAGGGAAACATTGATCTACTTCTGTAGAAAAACAATTTAAGCTGAATGATATTCCCATTGAAGATGTAAGCGTTGTATTTTTCTCCATTTTTTTTTCTTCCACGGTCAAACTACTAGGCTCAGTTCCAATATTGAGAAATGGAAGAAAAGTCTAAAAGCTTTAAGTCAGAGGTGTCAAACTCACAACGTCATGTTGTCGTCACGTGACGTATCACTAAAACGGGGGTGAGCATGGCCAGCACGTGATGTATCTGGGCCACAAGTTCAACACTCCTGCTTTAAGTGGTCACTGAGATTCTGCTAGTAGCCGAATATCTGATTGATCTCTGATGGTCAGTCATCACTGAGAAACAAAATGGAGGTGGTTAAGGAATGCCCTAGCTTTGTGTGCAAATAAATTGTGTCATTAAGTGATAGACCTTGCACATGATAACATTCATGAAGGAGATCTCTTTCTCTGTTGTAGGGAAATGGCATTGCCTGAAAGTCCCCTCCCCAAGCAATTGTCTTCCCCTTACAAGCCCATGCTCAGATTGCAATCTGTGACAAGGTTTTTATGTTGGGTTTATTGGCCAAGATTTGCTAAATAAAACCACAGCTGGGATTCACACATAGGGAGTCATGATTTATCAATACCATCACTGGGTTTATACAGCATGATATTACATCATACATCAAGATATTACATCAGACACTATTGCATCAGATTCAAATGGCAATGGCCAAATGTAAGATGTAAAATGTAAGATTTTGGCTGCCACAGATCCATTAGTCTCCGATACTTGTCTGTTTAGATGAATACTGGTCCCAATAAATCCAACTCCCAAGAAAGAGGATGTTTTCTATATCTGGCATCCTTAGTACCTGCATCCCAAAGCTCTTCCTATTAGAGTCTACCTTCTTTTCTATTTACTTTGCTGTTTCTGGTGAAATACTAGATAGTGCTTCGTTTTCAGTCGCTGTACAGAACTGGACTGCAGTTGAACCTTATTTCAAACTGGATGATGGGATACTATTCTCCTCTGGATTTGAGATAACAGTCTAGCTTAGAGCAGGCAGGTCAAACTCATGGCCCATGGGCCAGATGCATCACCTGCTAGCCACGCTCACCCCCAGTTTAGCGAAGGGGGGAAAAGTCATAATATGTCACATGATGACGATGCGCGTTTGACACCCCTGGCTTAGACTCATGGGACAAACTGGACATTTATTTATATACCAACTTTGAAGACCATCCATCTCACTCACCGAGTGACTCTGGGCAGTGTACAATTAAATATGGGTGTGATGCAGAGGTCAGAACAACAATGTTCAAGAGGATCATTTGGGAGTCTTCAGCATCTGCTGTTTGAAACAATTGCCTTACTCTGCCTAAGAGCACAGTTCTGCCTGTCTTCAAGCCATGTTCTTTCTTTGGTGCTGAAAGAGGTACAAGACTTGTTAGCAAGGAAATCAGTATATACATAAATACACGGTAAGTGGGTAATTTTCTCTAGACACTAGAGTGAATTAGTTAAGTATAAGTAATGGTCCATTAAGTCTACCTTGATTCCTGTTGACCACAGGGACAAATCTATGCAGTTTTCCAGAAGTAGATTGCTAAAGCCTTCTTTTTAAATTGAATGATTTATTAAGAGCTGTAACTATAAGAGGAGAATGCTGTAATTCCTCTCAGCCAAGGCTTCTGGTAGCCAGCTGTTTATGATGTTACTTTCCCCATGTTCTTTTGCAATTATATTTGTATTTTGGTCTGTGACCGCAAATAAAAGTTATTATTATTATAAATTGAATGATTTTCTGAAAATCAGCAAGCAAGGCAAGACTAAAATTCAAGGTCTCCTAGTTTCTAAGAAAACTGTTTATTACTAGAAACTTAGTTTAACTCAGAGAGGACTTTACCTTTACTATCTTACTATTTTTACCCCTGGAGTATCATATAGCTGTGATGGCAAACCTATAGTACATGTGCCACAGGTGGCACGTGGAGCTCTCTCTGTGGGCACGCGAGCCGTCGCCCAGCTCAGCTCCACAGTGCATGTGTGCGTGCTTCCCGCTGGCCAGCTGATTTTCGGGTCTGCCCTGCAAGAGGGGGGATGTACCTTTCTCCTCACTTTCTGCTGCCTGTGCCTTCCCAGATCTCCGGTGATTCCCCTCCCAGTGCTGTTTTGGGAGGCGAGGCTTTCCCAACCCCCCTCCCAGCCATTTTGGGAGGCAAAGGCTTCCCACCCCCAGTGCTGTTTTGGAACGTGAGGCCAAAAGGCGGGTCACACGCACATGCACGGAGGGAGGGGGTCACATGTGCATGCCCCACCCCTCCTGCATGCCCTGCCCCCTGCACATGTGGGGGGGTTGCCCGCATGTGCAGGGAGCGGGGCATATGGGAGGGGCATTGCATTATAGGTGTGGGTATGTGTGCGCACGTGATAGCATGCACGCGCATACTTTTGGCACCCGAGGAAAAAAAGATTAGCCATCACTGTCATATAGTATATTAAATATCTGACCAATTCCCATTGGATCCAGACTTAGGACATTATCAAAGCAGCTCCTTGAGGCTACCGATCAGGTGTCTATTTGTAGCCCTCAATCCACTACTCAGCCAAGATGATGGATGGCCTCTCCTACATGAAGTATGAAAAGAAGTGCTTTTAGGAGGTAAACTCTGGAATAGTGAGAACATATCCTTGTAGAAACACATTAAGAAAGAGCCAGCATATTTATTTGAGCTGCAACTACAGAGGCATAAGTAATTAAGGAATAATGAATATTTTAATTAAAAAATAAGCATTTCTAGGTTTTCCAGGAACTGTGTTGCAACAACACGGTTCTGTTTGTCTTTTGTTTCGAAGGCCTAAAATTAAGATGGTATTATGGAAGTTAAGGAAATTTTTCTACTAGCCATTAAATGTCCTTCTTCTCTGACAGGCTGATTTTTTTCCTAGATAGCTCTGCTGTTAGCAGCAGCACCTGCTACTGAAAACAATGCACATTTTTTTCAGTGATGCAGCAGATGGCAGCACTTAGCTGATGTTAGCTGATATCAAAAAGCTAATCAGAGTTAGACTTGATGGGAAATCTCAGGGCTATAGATTAGACAGGGAAGTTACCACCAAGGCTAGAAGGAAGCACTGTCAACCAGCTTCCATACGGTGGTCAAGAAAGCTACAAGGACATGTCTATGGAGTCACTTGGAGGCAAGTTTGACTCCAATGAGATTTTATTTGAAAAAAACAAAACAGATTGCCTGAGTGGTCTTCTAAGCAAGTAGAACAAGGCAAATCTGAGGCAAATCTACAAAGCATGACTTTATTGAATATTCTGATGTTCCTGCCACTCTGGGATCATCCATTAAGACCCATCTTTCATCGCTGATTAATAAGACAAACAGGCAATTTATTGAATGTTAATGATTGATCAAAACACCTTTGCAACAACTCACAGGCCATGCTCAAATAGATGCCTATCAACCAGTAGTGGGTTTCAAAACCCATCGCTACTGGTTTGCTCGTGGGCACACGTGCATTCAAGCTACTTACCTTTACTACTGGTTTGCAAAGGGGCTGCATGCAAGCACAGAAGCTTCTGCACATGCGCAGAAGCATTTTGATGACGTCGGGGTCGGTGGGTGGAGCATCCTGCCGGTTTTACTACTGGTTCTATAGAACCGGTGCGAACCGGGGGCAACCCACCACTGATTCACGCGCTGGACACTTCTGCACATGTGCAGAAGCGTCCAGGCGAGTGGGCAGAGCCTCCTGCTATCGCCGCCACCAATTCGCCCGATCCAGAGCAAACTGGTAGCAACCCACCACTGCTATCAGCAGCAGCTGATTCCTACAGCTGCCTTCTTTATCCAGCTATCAAACAGGAGAAGAAGAAAAATCCTGCTTTCCAGGGCATCAAGAAAACCTAGCCTTGGGGTGGGGGGGAGTCAGCTTGCTTGTGAAAATCTACCAGTAGATGACAAAATGAATAGTGGGGTTGTTTTTTCTTCATCTAGCATCTTTATGGATTTGGTGTTTCTTCAGAGTACCACTGGAGAGCGAGCTTCTGGGAAGACAACCTATAGATTAAAAAACTTGAAGGAAACTGTTCTTCCTCAACTGCTCACCTATTTCAGTCAAAAGGAATGTATTGGAACCCTGACTTAGAGGTAATTTTTAATATACAAAGGCCTTTGGTTATTTTATCATTAATAATTGTGTATGTAACATCGCAGAATAGCTGGAAATAGCAATAGCACTTAGATGCTTCACAATGCTTTACAGCCCTCTCTAAGCGGTTTACAGAGTCAGCATATTGCCCCCAACAATCTGGGTCCTCATTTTACCAACCTGGGAAGGATGGAAGGCTGAGTCAACCTTGAGCCCCATTAGGATCAAACTCCTGTCAATGAGCAGTTAGCCTGCAATACTGCATTCTAAACACTGTGCCACAACAGCTGTCCACTACTAAAGATAATTAAAACTGCCTTGAACTAAATCAGGGCTCTATTATTATTATTATTATTATTATTATTATTATTATTATTATTATTATTCAGAATATTCTCCCTTTCTCTCCTGTCCCAATTTGTATCTCTTTGATATGCTGCTTGATAGGCTGTAGGGTATTTTTGGGGGGGGGCAGACTGAAGGGAACTAGTCCGTGATCCATTCTCCAAATCCTGTGGCGTGCCATTGATTAATTGCAGTATGCCATATGGAAATGTACATAAATACCCTGTTCAGCTTGTCTACCAATTAATCATGCAGTTCAGCAAATGGCTTCTTATCATGTGGTAACCAGTGTGCCACATGCTAGAAGGATGCATCTCCGCTTAAAATTAATGTGTGTGCATATATTGCCTTCAGTGATGTTTTACTCAGTCAGATCCTGTGCTTTCAGCACTACTTATTCCCCGTCGATCTGCTTCCCGCAACAAAGAAAACACATGGGTGTGTCATAAAGCTCTTGCTGCTCAGCAGTGGAGCCAAAGGATTGTGGTTTCCACTCAACAACTGTGCTGTTCCTGAAATGTAGTTCATTGTAAGTGGTCCCCCTTTCTGATTTTAGGAAGGGTATCAAAAAGCATCTCTTTCATTTGGGTTTTGAAATAGATTTGGGGACAGTTTTTAGTTTGTATAAATGTTTCATGTTCTATTTTTGCTATGATTTCATTGTGCTTTTTATTATTAATGTGAATTTGAGTTGTTTTTGGCGTGGAGGTTGTTGAGTGTGCTTTATAGTGGAAAGGTGAGGTAGCTAATATGGTTATAAATCACAAATGTACAAATTAAACATTTTTTTTTCTGTGAACATATTCCTTTTCAGTGTTAGAAACAGAACCTCAGCAGAACTTCAGCCTATCAATCCAGTTTTTGTTTTGGGTTCAAGTCACTTCACTTTCCAGATGTTAGAACCTGGGAGATGTTTTATGATCAATAACATTGCAAAAAATGTTTGGCATCACATCAAATTAAGGCAAATTAAGTATCAGAATGCAACCACTGAAATCTCCTGCAAGGAAGTGAAGTTAGTGATGTAGGATAATAACTCTCCAGAGTTACTTGAGACTTGAGACAGAGATGGGCTGCAAACAAATGAACAAACAAAATTAAATTTCATATGCTTTTGTGTATTTCTTTATACAAAGAAGTTTAAATTGCTGTTCACTTGTGGTTCCCCTTTGATTTTCTCTCGTTTTCTCAGTATATGCATAATTACTTTCAGTCTTACTTCTTTCTCAAAGAGTGAAACCTTATGAATATAATGGAAGAATAAACCTTGTGAAGAGTGAAACCTATGAAAGAAAAGATGGGTTTTTTCTTTGCCTAATAAATGGCCCAACGGGTAGAATCATTTCATTTCATTCATCTACCATACTATCTTTATCCAGATGAATAAAAATGGATTTGATGTTAGTTATGTTCCAGAATTGCAACCAGGGTGTATGCATGTGTGCATGTACAGACATGTGTGTTAATCATGTTTGGTTTGCAAAACTTCTGATGACCAGTAGAGGGCAGCAAAGAGTCTTCTGTGTCCCTTTGCTCCTATCTAACTTTAGTTGCCCATACTGTATTTTTATAGCCCAGATATGCAAATTGGTAGAAATCTGTTTCAGTGAACAATAGGAAAAAAAGAGTGACGCCCCCAATAATGCATAATTGGGAATAGTAGAAATTTTAGAAGTGTATTTATCTTAATTAGTTAATTAATTAGGAGAGGGGAAAGTCAATATCTTATCCAAATGAGGATGGAGGATGATGCTACAGAATGTGATCCTAATTGATGAATAGGAAGAAAAAGAGCCAATGCTCCATACTATAAGGAAGAATGACTAAACTACCGAAGTAGCTAATGCTTTAATAGGAAAAGCAGACAAAGAACTAAGTTTATACACTTAATTATTGTAAAATAATTTATTGGTTTGTAACGACTGCGCCATTCCAAAGCCTCAAAGCAATAAAGTCACAAGAAAATAACGATACCATTAGATACATTGCAAGACAGGAACAAGGATTAGAACTGTGGCAATGCAGCTTAAATTCCTGAATTGATCTCTAAATGCTTTCCAGAAAAGTTGGGACTTCTGGATGAGAGGAAACCATTCCTACTGCTTCAAAGGAAGGAAGATGTTAGACCTGCCACAACTTAAACCTCTAAATAGAAACAACCCTTAGCTTCATCGGTTGAGAAAGGTAAAGTCAATTATATAGAAGTTATTAGAAGTCAAGTGTATTGCAAGTAATGCAAAGCTAGAACTGAGAATTGTGTGCCAAAATCAACTTTTCCCTTCCTTAGATGTCTCTCATTGCCCACCCGCATGTTCAGGCAAGACGTTTTCATAATGGTCAGTCCAAGTGTAGTTTGGTATGCAGCTCCCTCCTTCTTCCAGCTGAGTGACCTTGAGGCAGTGTCTCGAGGGGATACTGCACTTACTTTCATTTCCCCAAGCATTCACCCCCTTTGTTCCCCTTCTCTCCAGTTCATGGCAGTCTGTCACTGCATTCCAGCAAAGGTATCAAGTGACAGGAGCACCCCCCCAAGAATGCCTTTCTCTATGCGCCTTCTCAACATAGGTTAGCTTCAGCATTTTAACAGTTATTAACAGTAATAGAGTTGGAAGGGATCTTGGAGGTCATCTAGTCCAACCCCCTGCTCATGCAGGAGACCTGTACTAGGGATTCGAACCACCGAACTGCCGATCTTTCTGATCGACAAGCTCAATGTCTTAGCCACTGAGCCACTCTAAGCATTGGAGATAGTTTCTAAGCCCTGAACCCCATTTGCCCTGAGAAACAAAAAGGCAGTCAATGCAACTCCCATAACAACAATGTTGTCACATGGCAATATTGGGAGTATTCTGCAAGTACCTGGGTAGCTGCCTTTTGTACTAGCAGTAATTCCTGTTTGGTCCTTAAGGGCAGCTCCAAGACAGAGTAAATTGTCACCATCCCATACAAATAAATTAAGTTACTCTTTAACAAAGAATCCCAGGCCAATTTATAAAGTCAAATCAGGATGAGGATGGGAGTTCCCCATCTCTCTGACTTCCTAGGACTAGAACTGGATCATCTCTGAGAATCACATAGCAATTGCCTAAAAGTGCAGTAATCTTGTGTGTGAACTTTCCAATGGAGCAAGGATGGCAATTGGCTCATTATTGCCACCTACAGGCCAGAATAGTAGATTTGATCCAATCACAAATGCCACTTAATCAAAAAGCTCCAGAAAGTCAGCCATTTGTAAAGTTTCATGACGAGGACCGATTTCAGTGAAGGAATTTTATCTGATTAAATAAATTGGATTTATTCCATGAAGGCAGCAGAGAAGCTCTTTCATACCATAATGTAGAACAGATCTGAAGAATTTGCCAGCCATTTCTTCCATATCCCAGATGTGACCTGACCCAGCTGTTGCAATTTTAGATAAACATCCCTCAAATGTTATGACTGCTTTGACCGGACTCTTAAAATATTAACTGGTTCTGCTCAATTTTGTTAGTCATAAATCAGGGAGGAGGTATTTCCAACAGGAGAAAAGCACTGAAGTCTTCTTTCAACAGTTTCCATCTTCCACTTTTTTTGTTATTGACCCCTAACCTCCCACTTTATCTAGCATTTGAACAGACAAGGATGTCAGTGGCAGCCCTTCCATTGGCCACTTCATTCACTTCTTCCTTCCTTCCTAACCTCACACAAGCCAATGTCTGGCAGAACTAAATCCAATGGGCCACAGAATTTAATAATTTCCTCTTAAGTCCTCTTGCATTCATTCAACCACTCTTGTTTCTCATTGCAGACTACTTCCCATATCCTCACTGCAGACAAACAACATGTCTACCAATGAGCTCAAGAACATTATTGTAACATCCTCTACAAGGGAAAAGCCACCAGCATTAGCTTATGTAATATAGATAGTCCTTGACTTCAACCATTCATTTAGAGAACAAAATTGCAATGGCACTGAAAAAAGTGACTTAAAACCGATCCTTTTGCAACGTTCCCAGCCAATTTCTGACAAGCAGTCCATGGGGAAAGCCAGATTCACTTAACAACCACATGATTCACTTAACAACAATGGCAAAAAAAATATCAAATGCAACTCACTTAACTATTGCCTTGCTTAGCAATGGAAATTCTGGCCCCAATTATGCTCATATGTTATGTAACATTTATTGCAAGGGTCCCCCACCAGTGGTGGGTTGCCCCCGGTTTGTACCGGTTATATAGAACTGGTAGTAAAACTGGTGGGAGGCTCTGCCCACTGACCTGATGTCATCAAAACGCTTCTGCGCATGCACAGAAGCTTCTGTGCTTGCGTAGAAGAGCGCGTGTGCACAGGAGCGAAGCAAAGTGAGTGTGCGGCCCCATAGCGAACTGGTAGTAAAGATAAGTAGAACCAGGGGTGAATTGCTCCCGGTTCGGACCGGATCGCCCGATCCAGTAGTGATGGTGGCGGGTGGTTCGGAGAACCGGTAGCAAATCCCTGCGCCCCCCCCCATCATGCCCAGCTGAGCCGCACGATCATCACAGGCTTTTTTTTTTTAACTTTTAAAAGTATTTTTTCTGCAACCTCTTCGGCTGAAGAGGTGGTAAAAAAAATGATTTGAAAAGCCCCTGACGATCCCAGTTGAGCTGCCTGATCGGCAGAGGCTTTTCAAAGCATTTTTTTGCAACCTCTTAGGCCGAAGAGGTTGTAGAAAAAATGCTTTGAAAAGTTAAAAAAAAAAAGTTGGCCACGCCCACCCAGTCACATTACACCCCCCCCACCAAGCCACACCCACAGAACCGATAGTCACAAATTTTACATTTCACCACTGAGTAGAACCCACCCCTGTCCCCAACCCCTGCTCCATGGATGGTACTGGTCCATTGAGAACTGGACCGCACAAGTGGAAGGCAAGTGTGCAAAGCTCCATTTCTGCAAGCCGCAGATATGCAAGCAAAACCATCTCCTCCCCTCTGCCACCACTGCCAGTTCGCACAGCCATAAAGACTGGGGACCTACTGTGCATTTGAATTCAGCAGGAGCCTTGTTAGATGATGTGCTCCTGAACGTAAGCAGAGCATGAAAAGTACATAAAGTAATTTGGTCACAAGACATCCCATTGCAAAAATGAAGTGCTCGTGATCAAGCTGTCCTGGAGGCAAAGTGCTATCAGGAATTGCCAATGGATATTCGTGGCACTTGACGTAAAAAGGGGATTTACTAGGAAATACATGAGGATACAAGAACCTCACTTCTATCTTGAAGAGATATACATCAGCAGAATTCTATTTTTCTTCTTAAACACAGCGTTTCCTCTGACTAACAATTAGATCATGTGAGAAACAGACACAGGGCAGTACGGGAAGAGCCTTCTCCTTATCTTTCTGTCCCCATTTGGCCTTGTGGACAAAATAGTTTATAGGTGCAAAGAAAGGGTGGAGCAGCCAATCTGAAAGCTCTTAGGGATAAAAATCCATTGGTCTTTCCAGATTTACTAAAATCCTATTTGATATATTTATTCAGATTTATTCAGAAATAAATCCCCTGATAAAAACTATTATGGACAAGTGGACCGAAAGGGGCAGAAGTTTTGAAGACAGCTGGGGATGGTATCAAAGAGGCACTGCTGCTTACAATACACACTCAGTTTTGAAGAAGATTCTCCTGTTAGCCCAATTTTTGCATCTTTCTTTAGCACCACAAAAGACTGAAAATCCCATTCAATAAAGCTTAAGTGGGATGAATGTCTCCCAAATATGTGAGAAGATGCATATCATAAAATTTAACATGGGTCAGGGAGGGTACCCAAATATTTACCACTGTCCTGAGGAAATCTGTAGATAACCTTCGTATTGTGGTTAAACTTGATTTCAAGTGAGACAGCTCCCCATGTTCACTCCAGTAGCCACTTCCTGTTTGTGTTATTGAGCACGTCAGAAAGCTCCGAATATCTTGATTTACAAGTCATGCTATGATGTGAGAAGAATGAAATCTGATTTCCTTGCCAACACTAACTCTGTTTGATGCAGAACATATATTCTGGACAGGAATAGACTGACAGATCAAGCCAAACATCATTTACTTTGTTCTTTCCCCCTTTTTTTTTCCTGTGAACTTTGTATTAAATGAAGTTTAAAAAAAATTCAGTATATGTGTTGTCCTAAATTTGGCATTTACTTTTCAAATGCATTAAATATACAATCCCTATGCTTCTTTGTTTGCTTTTTCATTTATTTTACAAAAAATAAAGAGGAACAAAACTTGGAAAAGCAAAAAACTGAAATTAAAAAAAATCCAAAAAAATAGAAACCACACAAAAGCAAATATTTTTAAAAACAAAAACTTTTGAGTAAGCATTAGTACATGTGTAAACATAAGGAGAAATACAAAATCCTAAATATCCGTAGTCAATCTTTCTATTTAAATTTTTTTTTTTTTTTGTTGAGATAGAGGTAGGTAACTCAGGCAGGAATTACTTTGTCAATATAGCTAAAAAGAGAAATCAGATGTAATTAAAACAGTATCATAGCACAGGGCCTGGTTATCTAAGAAAGAACTTTTGTTTGCTCAACCTGCAATACTGGGCAGATTAAGCATGCATCCGGTCCAGTGCTTGAAACACTGTCATCTAACAACATGAAGGATATTTTATCATGTGTGGTAGATGAATAAAAAAGTGATGGAAAATGCACACAGATTAATACACTATTTCAGAACATTTTAAAGACGAATGTAGAATTGAAACCAGAGACTTTTCTTTTGGGATTAACGGACAGATAGCTAGAAAAAAACCCCATCTTTTATATATTTGACAATTGCGGGCAGATTATTAGATGCTCAAAAGTGGAAAGATTCGACACTACCAACCACAGAAAAATGGTTGGTGAAGAATTTGCAGATGGCTAAACTGACTTCCTTGATTAGAGAAAAGATAATATCTACATTTGTGGCTGACTGGAAATCTCTTACAAACTTTTTGCATGAAACAAAAAAAAAGCACTTATAACTTGTGGATGGATGATTAGGGGGGAAAAATAGATAAAGTAAGCTGATTTTATAGCCATCGCATAAGAGATAACTTTGTAAACATGCTTATATTTGCTGCAAAGGAAATTAGAAGTTGCTTCTTTCTATTTCTTTTTTTTATTATTTCTGAAGTTTTGTCTTTTTTCTTTTCTTTTTGTCTTTCTTTTTAAAAATTCTGTATTAATATAAACCCACCAAAATTGCAGCACTGAATTGCTACTTAGCCAAGATAGTTCCAGGTGCACATTGTGAAAAAGTCAGAGTTTAAAGAGAGAAAATTGATGAGAATTGTGTGCAATTGAAAATATACAATCATAATGTAAGATCAATGCCAGAGACAGCTTACAGATCAAAGGCATTGTGAAAACTAAAGCAGAAAAAAATATGCTTCTAAAATTTCAAAGAAAATAGATTCAAGAGGCTTTCAGAATAAGCTAATATGATAGTCAGAGAAACATGGAGGATAAAACTTATGCCAAAAGAAAAAAAACAACAACAAAGATGTCCAGTCAGTAACTAAACTCAGATTTCTTTTTTATTTCCCAAACAAGGAAACTCAGGAAAAAAGATCTCAGTCAAGAGTATTAACCAATAAAGTCTATGAATAAGAAAAAGAAATGGGTGATGTTTTTAAGAAGATCAGAGAAATTACTGGATCATTAAGTAGGCATGTTAAAGAAAAGGAATGTGCAAAATTCATCAATCCAAGAATGGAATGTTCCAGAGAACTCCAGAATGTTCCAATTCTCTCCAGGTCATGTCAAATTTGTTCCCAAACTGTATCTGAGGGAGATGGGCAATTTAGAAATAGGAGAGATGATAGATAGATAGATAGATAGATAGATAGATAGATAGATAGATAGATAGATGATAGATAGATAAACATTGGGGGATGGGACAATTTGGTGCTTTTCTGCAATAAATCCTCCAAATCAGAAGAGGTTTGAGGCTAAACCAACTTTGTAATGTCTCACATTGCTTTATATATATTTGCATATCCCTTCTCAAAATAATCATAGAAAGGATCTAACTGAGGCAAATGAAATTAAAGATAAAGGCAAAGACATTGTTGAATCTGTTTACAAATAGGAGTATGAAATAACAAAACATTTGCTAAAATAGAATAGCAATAGCACTTAGATTTATATACTGTACCTCTCCATAGCTCTCAATCTATCACTCAGCCTAAATGATGGATGGGCCTTCCTACATGAAATATGAAAAGAAGTGCTTTTAGGAGGTAAACTCTTGAGTAGCATTAGCATTTAGACTTATATAGCACTTCATGGTACTTTACAGCCCTCTCTAAGAAGGTTTACAGAGTCAGCATATTGCCCCCAATAATCTGGTCCTCATTTTACTGACTTTGGAAGGATGGAAGCTGAGTCAACCTTGAACCAGTCAAGATGAAACTCCTGGCTGTGGGCAGAGTTTTGCCTGCAAAACTGCATTCTAAGCATTGCTCTATCATGGCTCTTGAATATGTATTTTTACCGGGCTCCAATTTATTGTGACTTTGGGCAGCGTACAGGGTAGGACAAAAAAAGCAAACACAAAACTCTTAAAAAGAAAAAAAAAAAGTTCAACAACTTCGGTTGACTAGGCCAAACCACCATACAAGGGATCCATCAACCCGCTCCTGCGCGAGCTGCACTGGCTCCCAGTGGTCTTCCGGGTGCGCTTCAAGGTGTTGGTTATCACCTTTAAAGCGCTCCATGGCATAGGGCCTAGCTATCTTCGAGACCGCCTGCTGCCACCGACGACCTCCCATCGACCTGTGTGCTCCCACAGAGAGGGCCTCCTCAGGGTGCCATCAGCCAAACAGTGTAGGCTGGTGACCCCCAGGGGGAGGGCCTTCTCTGTGGGGGCACCTACCCTCTGGAATCAACTGCCTCCAGAGATAAGGAGAATCCAAGACCTCAGTGCCTTCTGCCGTGCCCTTAAAACCTTCCTTTTCCAGCAAGCTGGGCTGGCCTAATTTTTTAAGTGTTTTTAAGTGTTTTGTTTATTGGTTTTAATTAACGGGGCCAAATTTATATATGTATATTTTTAACTGTATTTTAATATTTGTACTTGATGTTTTTACTTGGCTGTTCACCGCCCTGAGTCCTCAGGGAGAAGGGCGGTATACAAATTCAAAATAAAATAAAATAAAATAAAAAATAAACCACTCTAAACTTGGCCAGGATTTTGATGACATCTCCACTCTGGCCTGGGATAGCCATTACTGTTGGTGAAGATATCATGCCCCGAACCAACAGATGACCTCTGTGGTGGCTTCAGGTAGATAATAAGCAGTGGGGGGGGGTTGCAGAACCCACAAAGGAGTAACTACCATTGCCCCCTACACAAAACTGGAACTGCCACTTAAAAGGGAATGGGATTATTAAATTGCATATCATTCAGAAGTCTACCACAGTCAATTATTTCTGAGGTCACAACGAGTTCTAAAAGGTACCAATAAATATTTATAGCTCAGGGCTGAAATAAGAGGTCCTCGGTGCTAGTGAGTAGCACTGATGATGTTACCTAGTTTGGGTAATGAAACATCTGCAAGAAAATAACCAAGGTCAGAGAGTATCAAGGATCCTTCACTTTCAAAAGGACTTGAAGGCCAGCAACTAAGGCTACCAAGACCAATGTCAGGGCTGTAAAGCTAAATAAGTTTGGGTCTGGTTAGTATTTCAGTTTATAGCTATAAACCAGGGGTGGGTTTCAAAACCCATCACTACTGGCTTGCTTGTGGGGGTGTGCGCGCTTGTGGACAGGTGGGCAGAACCTCCCCACCACCACCTGAAGAAGCTTCTTAGATAAGAAGTCTTAAAGAAAAAAACCAGAAAGTCCAGTTGCCTCTTGAAGAACAACCTTTGGGACAACCATGATCTGGATGACTGAGAATCTCCACAGACATTAAATGCTGCACTTTCTTAATATTGTCTCAGAACATTTCTAGGGCTTGGAGGGCATCCGCTGGAGAGTTGTCTAGAGTTAGTTTTCCTTCCTGGTTTCTCCTCCTAGGTCCAGCCAATGCTTATGATCTTTCCTCTTGCATTTCAGTATTATGTAATTGCTATTGCTTGTTATCCCATCAGGCTCTGAAGTCTCATCTTTCTTTTTTCCCCCACGTTGCTCAGAGAAAATAAATCAGGATACATAAAGCTTAAATAATTGGGAGAAACAGGTAAATTTTCGGGAAAGGATGGTCATATTGCCCTTGTTCAACCTGTATCTCTAATGGGATTGAAGCCATACAAGTAGCATGGGTCTTTATTTAATCAAGGACTTTTTTTTCCGAAAGAACATCTGGCAGTTGAAAGTTTTTGCGTCATCGGCGTGAAGACTGCAAAGCCAAAGTTACTGTGGCAATGGCTGGTGTATAACAAAACCATAGAAAACCACTTCCTCTTTCCCCTGCTCTGCAGAGAAACAGGCAATACATACCCACCTGAGTAATGTTAGCATTGTAAACAAGCAGGGCCTGCAGATCAGCTTCAGATTCATGTTGCGAGGGTGGACTGTGCTTGAGAACTGTTTCACATGTCTCAACCACAGGACAAAAATATTACAACTCCCAGAACTCTGAACACATTACAAAGACACAAGAAGAGCTAGAACCACTCCCAAACACTCTCTTGTCCTCTTCTTGGCAAGTTTCTCACCATCTCTTCACACACTCTTATATGAACCACCTCTAAAATGTGCTTCCTATGGAGGTTTGCCTGGTGCCTTCCTTCTTATTTAAGTACAAATGAAATGTCTTTCATTCCATCAGCTATTAGGCATATTAGGTCTCTCTGCTCTACTTTGCCAGTAATTCCATCTCCTTTTCACATGCCAGTATCTAACTCAAATATGGAAAGTGTTTGGTAAAGAATAAGTAATATATTCAATTACCTTCTTGGCATCAGTACATCTGGAAGGGACTTTTATGAGGCCTCACATCCACATCCACTAATAAAAGCTGGATGCTTTTTAAAATTTACCTCAGTAACCAATTGGTCTATAGAGATTCTTAGTCATACAGGTCATGGTTGTCCCAAAGATGTTTTTTCAAGTGGCAACTGGACTTTCTTGTTTTTCTTTGAAGACGTTTCACTTCTCATCCAAGAAGCTTCTTCAGCTCTGACTGGATAGTGGGGTATGGAAGGATTTATATTCCTTGCAGACAGCTAGTCATTTGCATTCTTTTGGAGAGTCATTGAAGCCACTTGGAGGTTTGACTATGACCTCAGGGGCACTTGTAGCCTTTGTCTTTTAAATGCAGATGGATTATAGATGGACTGCTGAATCTTGTCCTAATGGGTTTTCTCTCTCTCTCTCATGGCACAATGTAGGAGAACAAACCCATCAGGACAAGATTCAGCAGTCCATCTATAATCCATATGCATTTAAAAGACAAAGGCCACTCTTGAAGACAGCAAAATCCACATTTTGGACAGAGAGGACTGCTGATTTGAAAGAGGGGGTCAAAGAGGCCAACAATGTCAAAACTAAACAGCTGTCTCTCAACAGAGGGGGAGGGATATGACATCATCTATCTCCTGTCTACAACAAAGTCCTTTCAGCAGTTCCAAGAAGGCCCTGCACCCATTTGCACTACTCAGGTGACCCTGAGGACACTGATAAACCTCCAAGTGGCCTCAAAGACTCTCTAAAAGAATGCAAATGACCAGCTGTCTGCAAGGAATATAAATCCTTCCATACCCCACTATCCTGTCAGAGCAAAAGAAGCTTCTTGGATGAGAAGCAAAATATTTTCAAAGAAAACCAAAGTCCAGTTGCCTCTTTAAAAAGCACCTTTGGGATAACTGATTGGTCCTGGTCCTACTCCAGTGCTATTTATGCTGTTACTGATGTACTACTTGTAGTGGTTATCTCAGATGTTTGATTATATTACTATAGTGATTTTAGCTAGCTTTATTTTTAAATGCCATTGGGGGGGATCTCCAATACGGGGACTAGGTGCTAAAGGGATCACCTACCATGGTGTCTGCTCTACTTGATTTCAACATTTAAGACCCCCCCCTCCAGATCTAATGTTTCAAAAATGGAAAATCTTTAACATAGTTTTATTTCCAATAACACCATCGTGCTTTCTGACATTCCAGTTTGCCTACTATTTTTCATTTTATTACAGATAGGCACCTCCTTCTCAGCTGGCTACTTGCAGGATGCCAGGAATGTTTCCCTCCAGAGTTCATTGTCATTTCTGATCACCTTGTTCTGATCACAGCTGTCCTCTTCTAAGGAGACCTCAACCTATGAAGCAATTCTTCTTCCCTTTGGATTTAAAATATGCACGCATGCACACACACACACACACACACACACACACACACACACACACACACACATTTTCCCTTCTAACTCAAGTGAATGGAAGAAGGGTATGGTGGTTTTCCTTCCTTCCTTCCTTCCTTCCTTCCTTCCTTCCTTCCTTCCTTCCTTCCTTCCTTCCTTCCTTCCTTCCTTCCTTATCTGCTCAAAGAAAGAAAAGTTATTATAGCTTGTTTCATGGCCAGGAGGGGAAGGGTAAAGAAACCGGAAGATCCATTTGCCATTAGCCATTGGCCAAAGAGAATAAAGGGCCAGAATTGGGACCAAAGTAGAGAAAGGTGCTGAAATCCAAAATCCAGAAGGGGGTTTCATAAACTGGCTTCATTTCCAGACAGTTTACACACAGGAATCAGGCAGCTTCAGGCTGCACTGCAGAAAAATTCAAGTGTGGAACATTTTCACTGGAAAGAGAAATGAAAGTCTCAGCTGCCCTCAAGGTAATAATATAAAATGAAACCGCAGGCTGCAACACTGCAGCTGCCTCACACAAGGTTCCTCCAGAGGTTGTGATAGAGAATTATCTTAGCCGATTGATTTGTTTGCATTTATATCAGTCGAGAAGCATGCTTCGTTAAATTAAAGTTTGCTTCAGATACCGTGTTGGAAATGCAAACAGTACTGTATGTCTGTTCAGAATCAGTCCACTAACAGGACCCAAGGTGGTGAATAAGGGAACAAGAACCGGGAGAAATTTGCTAAGTGGTACTATCAAAGCAGTGTTTATTTTGTTGATTTATGAAAGGGAACATTTTGCCTGAAAATTAAAAATGATTAGCCTCCTTCCAAAATATTCACTCTCCAGACACTGGACTCTTAGGAAATTTGCCAGTTCAACCATTTCACTTCAAAGATGGAACTATACAAACCTTTAAGCAATACCAAGCCAAATGTTACATATTTTGTTTGTTGTTTGTTTGTTTTCAAGTTGGATATTGATATTTGACATTTTATTTTTCAGTCTGCTTGACCTGTTCTTTTTTTGTTTCAGCCTCAGATGACAAATCTCCGGTATTTCCATTTTTGAAGAGTTCACTGGAATTTCGGCACCCATATTAAGGCAACACTAGTTTTCAACCAACTCAAACACAAAGCAGCGGGCAATAAATACCACGTTTGAATGTTTAAAAGACTGATATTAACCCCCCATGGGTTAAATTATTATTCAGACTATATTTACGAAGAGAAAAAGAAGAAGAGGTAGAACCTTTGTATTAAAGCACTTCCTCTTTCAATGCCGAGTTCTTCGGTAACAAGCCTGGGAGTTCACAGAACAGGAAATATCAGTATATAAAAATCTAAAAGCAATAGCTATTATCGTAATTCAGTATGCTAACAACATTTCCTTTAGGCCTACTCCAGCTCCAGTTCCTCCGCAAGAAGTAAGGTACTATTATAGGTAGATGAGTATAGTAGCCTGTTTTAATTCTCACCCTTATTGCAATTGGCTTCGTGGTGTGTTTATATTCTTCCATAATGTTCCAATCATAAAAATCATTGCATTTCTCTGAACATACTCACACAGATTTCTGGTTCACATACAGCTTCTTCCATGTGATCATCATTTCAAATATATCAGTTGATTACAATTTTTTTTTTAAAAAAGTCCTTATGCCTATGGGTAGATTGTGCCTTCCTCAGTCTTGGGTCCTATCTGTCAGGGCAGGGCCTGGGAATTTGAGGGATCGTGGCTGTTCCTAGCACTGTCCTCTTCTGGACAGAGAGCTCTGAGGCTGTTCTGGAATTTGTTGAAACTTCTCTCCCTACTTAGGAGTCAACGTCCCCATATCACTACTGGGATCACTTTGGCCTCTAACTTTCCACATCCCCTCTAGCTCCTCTCACAGGTCCTGGTACTCTTCCAGCTTCTCATAATCCTTTTTCCTAATTGTTAGATCAGGCGCAGGAAATGAAGACGTGACCAGCTCGATACATTTAGTAACTTTAATAGCTACAGTAACGAGACAAGACAAGACTGGCTGCGCGCTGCCGGAGCTCTCCTTATATTCGCTCCGGCAGTCGCACCGCCCCTGACAGAGATTCAAACTTTCCCGCCCGATGGCTGGCAGCCAATCCGGGCGGATGTCCTTATGAGGACATAACACTAATGTTGCTATAACATGACTAGACAGTGGTTAGAATGCCACTTTTGATGTGAGAGACTGGGTTTAAATCAGAGGTAGGTTTCAGCAGGTTCTGACGAGTTCTAGAGAACAGGTAGCGGAAATTTTGAGTAGTTCGGAGAACCGGTAGTAAAAATTCTGACTGGCCCCGCCCCCATATATTCTCTGCCTCCCAAGTCCCAGCTGATCAGGAGGAAATGGGGATTTTGCAATAACTTTCCCCTGGATTGGGGAGGGAATGGAGATTTTACAGTATCCTTCCCTTGCCATGCTCACCAAGCCATGCCCACCAAGCCATGCCACGCCCACCAAGCCACACCCACAGAACCAGTAGTAAAAAAAATTGAAACCCACCACTGGTTCAAATCCCAATTGGTACCTACAGGTAGTCCTCCACTTATAAAAGTTCATTTAGTGACTGTTCAAAGCTACAATGGCACTGAAAAAAAGTGACTTATGACCGTTTTTCAGTTACGACTTTTGAAGCATTTCCATGATCATGTGATCAAAATTCAGATGCTTGGCAACTGATTCATAATTATGACTGTTGCTGTGTACTAAGGCCATGTGATCAGCTTTTGCAAACTTCTGACAAGCAAAGTCAATGGGGAAGCCAGATACACTTTACAACCATGTTACTAATTTATCAACTTCAGTTATTCACTGAATGACTGTGGCAAGGAAGGTCATAAAATGGGGCAAACATGCTTTAAAATGTTTCACTTAACAACAGAAATTTTGGACTCAGTTGTGGTGGTAAGTCAAGGACTCCCTGTATTTTGCCAGTATGGGTCCTTGGGCAAAGACCTCTAACGCTTCACTTGTCTACCTCAAATATTAGAGTAACATAAACTAGGGGAATCATGTTGGTTTAGTCGTCACCCAGATTTACAAGGTGCGAGTCAGATGTTGGGTAACCAGAACAATATATATTTTTATTTAAAAAATACATTTAACTTGTCTTGCTAGCAATTGAATACTTATAGATGTATGTGAAGTCTTAGCTACTACAAATTGCTGCCTTCTTATTGTTTCAGGCCTATATTGTAGTGTTACTAGGCAACGACTCGAGTCTTTCCTGCTTCCCGCCAAAAATCCACAAATAACACCCAAAAGTATGTTATCAATCCAATTGTCTTGAAACTATATCAGGAAAAAAAGCCCCAAAGCTATCAATCCAAGCTATTTATTTTACTTCCATTTATTTACTGATTGAGAATATGAAATGCAGGCCTGATTTGAATATGAAATGCAAATTGCAGTCCAAGATTTCCATGTAATTCTAAACTTGTTATTTAGATACGACTTTCATCCACTTCCACAGCTCGGTGAAGGCCAGGAATGAAAGTCAACAGCTTCCTTTGAATACTTCCCTTTCTGCTTTTCCGTGGGAGAGTCCCAAAGATCTTTGAGAAGTTATCTCCATTCTTTGAAGGAGATCTACAGACATTGCTAGTCACACTGATACTCCGATGCCTTCTCAATGATGTCTTCTTTACTTCATTACTACCAATTGGAAGAAAGCAGTCGTCTTCTGTGCTTGACTGTCGGCTAAAAATCTCTTTAGCGGGGTCTTCGAAAACACTGGATTGGTAAAAACTGTCCTCACTATCCATAGTCATTGAGCTAAGGCGGCTTAAGCAGCTGCTTTCACTGGAAAATCGGGCCTTACTGCCCAAGTGGGATTCTAATCCAGCATGATCACCAAAGATATTAGGTCCTTCTAATCCTGCAGAATCTGGTAGTGAGCAGACTTCTCCTAAAGGGCAAATGGAAGAGAACAAGCATTATATTCTCAGAAATGTTTGTTTGTAGCAGAAGAATATCAAAAGTGCCATTTGATTACTGTGAAGACACCGGAAGCCTTTACATGTGGAGCAAAAGGTTAGTTTCCAGACTTATTCTGTATGAGTGTGAGAGTTGAACAGGCATGAGGGAGACCTGAAAGCTTCCTCATATTACTGAGTTACAATCCCTAGCGACCTTTAAGCTGTTTCCTTGGTAATCACTGGTAAAGTTTTCTTAGTATCATTCGGCCCTGTTGAAACAATAAAACCTGTTCTCATTGGTGTCATTTTGGCCTAAATCAGTGTTTCTCAACCTTGACCAGTGGTGGGTTGCTCCGGTTCAGTCCGGTTCAGTCCGGTTCAGTCCGGTTCTTGCGAACCGGTAGTAATGGTGGCAGGAGGCTCCGCCTACCTGCCCTGAAGTCATCACTGATGATCTGCGCATGCGCATATGCACTCCCATTGCAAACCGGTAGTAAAGGTAAGTGGAATCCAGCCCTGATCTTGACCACTTAAAGATGTGTGGATGCTGACTGGGGAATTCTGGGAGTTGAAGTCCACACATCTTCAAGTGCCCAAAGTTGAGAAACACTGGCCTAAATAATGCTTGGTTGACTCTAGAAGAGGCAATAAATTGCTATGATGCAGAGCCAGCAAAGTCAATGGAGGAGAATACCGAGAACTGTAGTTTGGATTATTTTCAGACTCTGGATGCTAAGCTATAGTTTAGAGAGTCCAGATTCTGACCTTTTTTCTGCCACTATCCCCTCTTCCATGAGCATGACCAAGCTAAACAAATAAAAAAGTCCAGAGTCACCTTATAGAGGCAGCATATACATTTAATAAACAGACAAATAAAGAAATAAATACATCACACAACCTTTGAAAGTTTTAAGTGTCAATCAGAACTCAGCAGAGTCCAAAAGGAAAAAAATTAACAAAGAGAAACCAAAATTAGTTTTGAAGTTTCTAGAATACTCCATGCACCCTGATATGAAAAATATTGATTTTTCCCTCCAAATCAGACAGAAAAGATGATATGAGTCAGACAGAAAAATTAGTGCTGATTTACTTAATGTATGTGCTGTAGCTACCCTGTTTTTCCCAAAATAAGACATCCCCTGATAATAAACCCAATTGGGCTTTTGAGTGCATGGCAATAAGGCCAAATGCTTATTTCAGGGTTCAAAAAAATATAAGACAGGGTCTTATTTTCGGGGAAACACGGTATATGTGAGCCTACATAAAAGTTTATTGGGGAACTGACAAGGAACTATAATAAAACTAAGCAATTGATAACCATCAGAAGGGCAAGGTTAAAAAAATAATGACTTTAGTATCTAATTTTACAACTTCCTCAATATGGCACACCCACAACATAGACTATCGCAAATGTTCTTTTCGTAAAAGCAGAATATGGCTCTTATTCCTCTTCAGAACTTCCTTCAAACTACGCAAACAAAACTGAAACTAAGCAACTTTATAACCATTAACTGAATTTGCATATGTCCGTACAGAAATTGGGCGTTACCGTTTCTTACTTCTGCAACAGGACATTCAGACTTACCGCGAGCAAGGTCCTTTTCTCGTAAGCACAGGGCCTGGAGCTCGGCCAACTTATCTTGCAAAGTTTTCTGTCAAAGGGAAAACAACACTTTGTCATTTGGAAACTACTGTGTCTTTTATCAAGTAGCAACTCCATGCTTCAGTTATTTCTCATCGTGAAAAATCTGACCTGAGGATATCTCAAGACTGGATGCAAAAAATACAGGTAGTCCTCGACTTACAACAGTTTGTTTAGTGACCGTTCAAAGTTACAATAGCCCTGGAAAAAGTGCTTAGTGACTGGTTCATATTTATGATGGTTTCCATGTCCTAGAGTCATGTGATCAGCTTTTGTGATCTTCTGACAAGAAAAGTCAATGGGGAAGCCAGATTCACTTAACAACCGTATTACTAACTTAAGTAATGCAATGATTCACTTAACAGCTGTGGCAAGAAAAGTCATAAAATGGGGCAAAACTCCCTTAACAAATGTTTCACTTAGCAACATAAATTTGTGGCTCAATTGTGGTCGTAACTCAAGGACTACCTGTATATGGATTTTTCTTTTGTATAAGTCCAGTTCTAAATTACTTTAATGGAGCCTGATAGCTTTCTATCGTAATAGTAAATGACTTAATGTACAGGTAGGCCTCAAATTATAACCACAGCTGTTTCTGTTGCTAAGCAAGACAGATGTTAAGTGAGTCATGCCCCGACATTTTGTGCCATGGTTGTAAAGCAAATCACTGAAGTTGTCAAGTGGATTGTGCAGTTGTTAAGCGAATCTGTCTTCCCCCATTGACTTTGCTTGCCAGAAAATCACTAGGATGGTTGCAAGTAACAATCCCAGCATTCTGGGATGCTACAACCATCAAAAATACATACAGGTTGCCTAACACCCAAAGTCTGATCACATACCTTTGGGAAGGTTGCAATGGTTATATGTGTGAAAACTGGTCATAAGTCACTTTTTTCAGTGCCATGGTATATGTGAATGGTCATTAAATGAATGATTATAGGCGGAAGACTACCTGTATTGAGAAAGTCACAGTATGGGTTGTATTTCAAGCATTATTTAGATGCACCGTTTCTTGGAGACTCATGGCCACAGCTACTCCTTGAGTGGTGGGCCAATTGCTG
The DNA here is from genome assembly GCF_029215685.1 of Pituophis catenifer annectens. Lineage (NCBI taxonomy): Eukaryota > Metazoa > Chordata > Lepidosauria > Squamata > Colubridae > Pituophis > Pituophis catenifer. The sequence continues at coordinate 205,205,505 of NW_027256881.1, read as the reverse complement.
CCCTCCAAAAATTGGAAAGGTTTTGATTAAACACTAAATTGCCTCTTTGGTCATAATAAAGATCACTATTTGATGGCAATTTTCAGAGTAGGAAAGCCATCAGCAACGGGAAAACCATCGTAACATAGACCAGAAATATCGTAGGATGAAGTTCATCATGAGGCTTAGATCTTCATTGTGAAACTAAAGGTCAGGCGGGTATTAGGAGCACCTGGCATCTCATTCGGACTGGCCATCCCACATAGTGAGAGCAAGGGTAGGATAAGATCCCATGCGCTACTTCCATAGAATGGGCTTTTCTTACAAATGTTGGAACAATTCAGTTCTGGAACCTTTGTGACTTATATGTAATTTATATCTTTTTTTTTTTAATTTGATTTATATGCCGCCCTTCTCCAAAGACTCAGGGCGGCTTACAATGTGCTCAGCAATAGCCTTCATCCTTTTGTATATTTATACAAAGTCAGCTTATTGCCCCCACAACTGGGTCCTCAATTTACCTACCTTAGAAAGGATGGAAGGCTGAGTCAACCTTGAGCCTTGGCGAGATTCGAACCCTGCAGTAATTGCAGGCAGCTGGTCTTAATAACCAGCTTAATAACAGGGTGCCTTAAACCACTGTACTACCAAGGTTCTTTTTCTGGTCCCTCTATTCTAATGGGCAAAACATTATGTGGGTAAGATCTAAGGAAGTACAAAAAAGCTGACTTGGATTTCCAGTAATATGGTGCAGCTGAAAATGGATCTCCTAAACTTCTCTGTTTTGGCCCTTTTGTTCCCCTAACTTTTTCTTGAACTTTGAGCACTAGCACTAGAGTAGAAGTGGACAACTTTGTTTAACTTTTATTTATTGGATTTATAGCCTGATTTTTTTTTCCCAGGAGAAAAAGGCAGTGGCTTATACTTTCTTCCTCTATTTTTTTTCCACAACAAAAACCCTGTAAGGTAAATTGGGTTGACAGAATGATATGTCCAACATCATCTCATTGAGTTTTGATAGTGGACAGTGGATTCGAATCTGGATCTGGATCTGGATCTGGATCTCCTTGGCCTTGATCACATTATCTTAACCACCATAGCACATTTGAATCCTCCTTGTAGCGGAGGGGAAACTCTGGGAAAGTTGCCCAGTCCAAATGGTTCTTTTTGGCAAGAAGGTTGTCCAATTTTATAGAAGACAGCAAAGTTTTAAGGTAGCTTCAGTGAATATTGCACTTTAAACAAATAATAGTAAACAAGTGTGTGTCTGTTAATTCGTTATTTGTTAATAGTTTATATCCTTTATATCCTAGAGTTTATATCCTAGTTATAAAGCAGGGAGGATATAAACTATAAATAGTTTATATCCTTTATATCCTAGAGTTTATATCCTAGTTATAAAGCAGGGAGACAAATCCTGGCAAAAACACCAAGTAGATAAGTGGAGGAATTGACTTTGACATCAAGGATTTTCATTTATGGAGGAATTAACCTGGATATGGACTTTGTTTGTAAGCTGTTTGTTTCTCTGTTCACTGAATTGCTTCCAAAGCTTCACAATAATCCTGACTCAGTGGGGCTGCTTTCGCTGGGATCCAGCTTTGCCTCCCTGAGCAGCCCAAGGGGTTCCCTTCACCTTAGAATCTGGCTGAAGCCAATATACACCCTCGCTTTCCATTTTACATAGAAATCGTACCTTCATGCAATGCAACTTGGTTTCCAGTTCCATTCTTTTCATAATCAGGGCTTCATTCACTGTATCTAACCTATAAATTGAATTAACGATTATCATCATCAGTGTCTAACCAATAAGCGAGTTACTGATATCATCATTGTCATTTTAATATAATTTTATAGTGGCAATACAACCCTAGGAATGGAAGCAAGAGTTGTTTTAGATCAGTCCATTTTAGAAAGATAGCCTACAGAAAGAAATATCATTTAGGGTTAGGGTTAGAAAAGCTAGAGTAGGCAAATGTTTTTTTACTTTTGTGACACTCTGACTTTTCTGTCATAGTCAGCCACAAAGGCCTTTGGAGGTCTCTAATAATGATACCAGTGAAGTTTAAGGAGAGAGAGAGAGAGTTAAAAAGAGCTGAAAAAAATGGGGCTGTGGATGTAAGTTCCCTCTATCTGAACTGGAAGATAATTTAACTAAAAGTTAACCTTTTAGTTCTTTTAACTAAAAGTTAAAATAAATAAGTGCCAGTTGTTAAGAAGTGACAATAGTTGCAAAAGAATGCTACCTAATCATGCCTTCAATTAGTCAAAGGGAAAAACAATGAGAAAGGTGGTTCACCTAGTTCCGTGATGGTGAACCTTTTAGAGACCGAGAGCCCAAACTGCAACCCAAGTCCCACTTATTTATCGCAAAGTGTCAACACGGCAATTTAACCTGAATAATGAGGTTTTACTACCTCATTATTCAGGTTAAATTGCCGTGTTGACACTTTGACACTTCAGTTGACACTGAACAAGGCAGAGTTCAGCTAAATGTTCTAAGGAAAACGTGATAAATGCACTTTTATGCCCCTTCAATTTTTTTCTGCTTTTGAAATATTACGTTTAGCAACAATAAAAAAGAAAAACTTTTGTAATATCATTTCTCTTTCCCTCCCTCTCTCTTTCCCCCTCTCTTTCTCTTTCTCTCTCTCTTTCCCTCCCTCTCTTCCCCTCCCTCTCTTTCCCCCTCTCTCTCTTTCCCTCCCTCTCTTTCCCTCCCTCCCTCTCTCTTCCTCCCTCTTTCTCTCTCTCTCTCTTTCCCTCCCTCCCTCCCTCTCTCTCCTCCTCTCTTTTTCTCTCTTTCCCTCTCTCTCTCTTTCTCTCTCTCTCTCTTTCCCTCCCTCCCTCTCTTTCCCTCCCTCTCTTCCCCTCCCTCCCTCTCTCTCTCTCCCTCCCTCTCTTTTTCTCTCTCTCTCTTTCCCTCCCTCCCTCTCTCTCTCCCCCCCACGGGAGAAACGCGATGGAGCTGGGCTGGGGCGTGCCCATAGAGAGCGTTCTGAGTGCCACTTCTGGCATTCATGCCATAGGTTCGCCACCACTGGTCTAGTTGTTGAATCTCATGAAAACCACGAGAGAAAAGAACAGCAACTGGACTGTCCCCTATTTCTGATTTTTGGGGACACTGTAACTTTGAGTGGCAGAGTGCTACAATTTAATCCTCATCTATTTCTTATGATGTATCTCATTCATCAAGTCATCTTGCCATCTTTCCTCCCTTTACAATACAAAGATGCGTTTGTTCCCATTTGTAGTGGATTTCCAATCTAAGGAGAGCAATCATATTCTTTCCTTAGCATGTGAAAAACTGATGGAATGCCCACTCCAATCAATAACAAATGCATAATATTACAAAAATAAGCTCAGGCACCAGCCCCATATATCTTGGTTACCTTAAAAAATTCCTAGATGATTTAATCATGTCCACCTGTTCTTTGTGACTTAGTCCTTTAATGCTCACTCCATTGATGCTGACCAGGATGTAACCTGTAATAATGCAAAATGAAATATGTTAGAATATGTATTTTGATGTTCATCAACCCTTCTACATTATCAGAAATGTGATCCCTTAAACCATGAGAATTCTAAGAAAGGTTAGTTACCATGTTGGAGTCCAGTAAGAGAAGCTGGGCTTCCTCCTTTCACGTTGCAAATATAAGTGCAAGTTTCCATGAAACGATTACTTTGGCACTAAAATGGAAGAATTAAAGAATTAAAGCAAAACATGAAACAAAAAATGTTGTTAGAAGAGCAACTCTTATCTTGCAACTTTTGACCCCAATTCCTAGCTACCATTAGAGTGGCCACCTGTCCCCCTTTTCAAAGAATAGCCTGTTATTTTAGTTGGGTTCACATGACTCATTGAGAAGCCGACTACATTTTAGCCTGGATGGTGATCAATTGACTGGTTTATCACACAAATCCAACAGATGAAGGGGAGTAAATCAATGAGGGATAAGCATGTCATGTCAATTAAGTCTGCTAGAAAGTGTTCTCCATTGACAGGGTTGCCCAATCCAAGCCTTTGAAGTTACTCATTATAGTTGGAAATTGGGCAACAATTATTAGACTCGGCAAGCAGATGGCTCCTACAGACCCCTGTATCCTCGCTAAGGGATAGTGTATTTTATTTAAATTTAAAATATATGAAATGATGTCTTGTTTTGTCTTCAGTTTTTGGTGGTGCATTTCTTTTTGGCCATGTGTAGACAGCTATCCTGAGTTTCCAACATGGTACAGGAAGGTCAGTTGCCTTACAACTCTACCAAACTGCCTACGCCCATGGAAAGCTTTACTTGTCAAGTGCAAAAATAAACATTTCCTCTTTTTATCCTTTAAAGAAAAATAACAAGAACAATCAGAGGAAAAAATAGGCTTCCCACCCAACAACTGGGCTGTCCTGTTCTTTCATGGCATATGACTGATTACCAAGCTGCACCAATATGATTAGGAGGAAACTGGGCCATTGCGCCACAGAAGATTCTCTGCACTGTTCCCCAGTGTGAGATGTCAGCTTTTAGAACATGCCATAAAGGGAAGAAAAGGGAAAGGGGAGTGTTGAAAAATCAAGAGGGCAGCACAATCATGCAGTTGAAATCCCACTTTTTAAAAAGGTGCATTGCACAAATTTGTGGCTGCTCTCTTGAGTTATTTGACCCCCCACGCCCTTCACAGAAACCCCTGAAAGAGGGAGAAAGGACCAGGAGCCAGACCCAAACATTTTGCTGCCTATGACAAAGTAGCATCACCTACCATGCCACATACTGTCCAAAATCTGATTGAAATCTGATTGATTGATGTTTCTTCAACTGTGATAGGAATACCACCTTTCTTTGTGTCTGAAGGGAACAAGCTAACTTAAAGATGCAGCTCCAGTTACCCGACCCTCAACTTTCTCCAAAGCACAATATCTCCTGGAATCTGATACCAGAGGGTAAATGACTCATTTTACCCCCTGGTAGGGCTGGCCTTTGAAGAACACATAATCCCCTTTCATTCTGTCTTGCAATTACTTGGCTATAGTTTCTCAGTTGAAAGAGAGGCCCCTCCACAGTCAGCAGAGTGGTGGGCATGGTGACAAAGGAGGACACATGGGATATCAGCAGCAAATGCCATGACTTGAATCAGAAACCACACAGTTGCTGTCATTAGGACACCAGTGCCAGTTGCTGCGGACATCACTCTTATCTTCCTTTTTAATTCTCCAGAATTGTATGGAAAAGTGTGGTCAACAATTATACAAAGTGAAACACTTTGCATATGTTTTAGTGGCAAGGGGGGAAAAGTGCACATACTCAGATACCAGTGGTGGGTTGCTACCTGTTCGCACCAGTTCGGGTGAACCGATAGTAGCAGCGGCGAGAGGCTCCGACCACTCACCCAGATGTCATCAAATATGCTCTGTGCATGTGTAGAGCGAACCGGTAGCAAAGGTAAGTGAAATCCACCACTGTCAAACACATATCTTCTGCCTAGGAATAGCTAAGATGTTTAAGAAGTAGATCCCTCTTTTTTGGTTTGTATTGCCTGTTTGTGCCACATAATCCCTTCAAATGTTTATTTCAAAGAATTAAGATGATTACATATCACTGCTCCCCTTCAAAGAAAGGTGTTATGACCCAGCTCCCCAAACTGAGAGCTCCAAGAGCTCCCCAAACATGACAAAACCCTCTGAAGTTAACGCAAAGATTCCTTTATTAGGAGCGCCGGCAACCCCGGCAAAAAGTTTCTCTCTCAAAGCAGGTTAACAAGTCCGGCTGACCGGAAGATGAATAGTTGTCTGCCACATCTATTCATCTCTGCCTCCTGCCTTTTATCCGCAAGCTAGGGTGGGGCTTTGTTAGCAGCGGTGGCTCGTCCTTCCCAAAGATTGGCCCATGGATTTCCACTGCTTGCTTCTTCTCTGCCTGCTGCACATCCACTTGTCAGGCACTGGCCCCAGCTGTTCCTCCTCTTCCTCATTAGTCATCTCCAGACTTGAGGGCTGTTGACTCTCCATCTGAGGGCTGACGGACGGCCCAGGCTCTGCCTCTTTTTCTCTCTCTGCCAGCTCCATGACCTCTTCCCCCTCGGAGCTCTCCGGTTGCCTTGCTGCTGACCTTGACTCACACCTCCTCCTCTTCCTTGATTCGGCTGCTGGAGTGGCTAGTGGCCAACACAACAAAAGGACTCTTTCTTTCATGATGAGTTAACTCTTGTGATTTCATAGATGTGTCTGTGCAATGTTATGGTTTACCTCTAAGGTAAAGGTAAAGATTCCCCTCGCACATATGTGCTAGTCGTTCCCGACTCTAGGGGGCGGTGCTCATCTCCGTTTCAAAGCCGAAGAGCCAGCGCTGTCCGAAGATGTCTCTGTGGTCATGTGGCCAGCATGACAAAACACCAAAGGTGCACGGAATGCTGTTACCTTCCCATCAAAGGTGGTCCCTATTTTTCTACTTGCATTTTTTATGTGCTTTCGAACTGCTAAGTTGGCAGAAGCTGGGACAAGTAACGGGAGCTCAGCCCGTTACACGGCACCTGCATGTAATTGTAAGTTCCTTAAGCAAAATGACTCTGATGGGTCTTCCTTGTCATTTGTGCCACATTCAGTATGGAAGTCAATAGAAGCAGCGCTCCAAGGATGGTAAGGAGCTAGTGTTTCAATTTTCCACAATGGTCCAGAATGCTTGACGCAGACAAACTTTAAGTACAAACTTTAAGAGGAAATGTTCAGGCCCTGTTGCCATTGTGGAATGAGCCAAGGTGAACCTCAATAAGTGAGGAACATCTCTATGAGTATCAATGAATGCCTTTGTTGAAATCAGTCTTCTGGAATTACTGTTTGCCATCCTACCTATTAGCCATGGAGATGCCTATTCACAAAGTTAAAGCCTCACCTGGATTTCAAATCCAAATGTTTCATTGTCTTCCTTGAAGATTTTAAATGTCTTTCTGTATAAAAAATAAAATAGGAAGAAGTTGTTTAGCTATGCCATGTAACATTGCTACCAGTAAATGATTGAAAGATATAGTGAACAAAAATAATAACTTTTGAATGGGCTTTTCTTATGAAATAATCTTCAACTTTATGGATAACAAAAGAAGTATGGCAAACTCCTACATTATGGAAATCAAATTGTTCTCCAGCTTGGTGTCCTCCAGCAGTTTTCAAGTAGCACAAAATCCCAAAATATCTTGGAGGAGACCATGTTGGAGAAAGTGGCTCTAAGAATGATGGTGAAATAAACCAGGGACACAAATTAGATAAAATGCAACTCAAGGCAAGGACCTCCAGGTTTGAACTCAAACTCAAAAGGTAACGAAATAGACCTGAGTGAGTTTTTGATTCCACTGAGTTCAAAATGAGCTTCAGTCATGATAGGGGCCAGAAAAGGCAGATGGTGGTTAGCACTCTAAAGGGGGGATACAACTATCAGTTCAACATGTGAAAAAATTAACAATGGACACAGCCGAGAAATCTAAGTGGAGCAAAGTGGGTAACAATTTTGCTGTTATCTCACATCTCCTCCAGCTCGCAATTTATGTTCATATTTATCTCTCTAGCATAATTTTTGGGACAACGGGCACACACAGTTAAAATATGTCTATTCAGCATATTTCTTTTCTGCATCAATCCTTTCAGGTTACACACTCGGCTTCCCGATTTGGTTGAATTAAATCAGATTATGAATTTAACAGAACATAAAATGGCGGGTCACTTCCTGGGGCATTTGCTACCAGATCAATCAGCGGTTTCTTTAACATAGATATGAACTTGCATGCAAAGTCTTCCAAGAGTTTTTTTTTTTTAATCTAATATACATACCTACTTAATCTCTTAATGCCATTTTGCCACAATGTGGCATAATAACTGTACTGTTAACTGGTTTCATAGAGAGATTGCCCTTATGAATTATTTAATCTTTTCACCTCTGTACAGCCCACATATTTCACTGCAGCAATCTCATGCTTACATCTTCACCATTCATTATGTTCCTCTATCTTCCTACACATTTGTTGCCTTACAGGCAGGCAGATAGTAAACAAATAATAGACGAAAGGAGCAAAGTAATATCTTTATTACCTGTGTGGGCCAGAAGATTTGCTTATGGAACTCGTTCTGTTTAAAGCAAGCTGGAAATAGAAATGGAGAGCAGGAATTAGTTCCATCACACACAGAGAAGTATTTTTTCTATCATATCAAATCAGTAGCATGATGAAAACGTTACACGTGGACTGATAGGAATCCTTAATAATGAAATAAACAAGACAACTGCTTTCCTAAATACTTCATCAGGAGAAGCCGACCAGTTTAACTAAGTTAGAAATCTTGCTCTAACTGACCCCAATTTTGTTCATAACCAACTTTTTCAGAGTAGAAAGCCACATATGGACCATAACCATAATTGCTGTCTTTCATCTTTAACTACTAGCAGAATAGAAATATACATATCTGACTAGCTGTCATATCTAGCAGCTACTTTGGTTGTCAAAAAGCCTCCCTGAACAAGAGAGACCTTTCATCGCAATCTGTGGACACCTCATTCAGTTATCATGGACAGCTTCTTCTCCATAAAGTCATCTAAAGCTCTCATCAAATCTATGAAGATCTTATCTTAGTTGTTGCTAGAATGGGTGAGGGAAATCTTCCTTCATTTTGCCATAAATTCGTTACTGATTACTTTCGTATACCACATGCTAATTTGTTAATTGTTCAAATATATATGTATGTGCCTTTCTAATTCTGTTTGAATTTGTATGTCGCCTGTTGTTACTACATGCAAATTCCAGTTTATTTATTCTTCCCAAACTTTTACAGGGCAGTCTCTGCCATCTTGCTGAACAAAATGCCATATCAACATAGATTCCTCATTCAAGAATATCAAGGAACTACGCAAAAAAACCAAAAAACAAAAAACCAACATCAGAAAAGCACAACAACAGCAACAACAACAACAGGAGACTGTATTTTTGGCAGATTTTGATTCTATTACGAGGGTCCATTCTAGTTGTACAGAATTTTTGGCTGGAATTTACTAATTCTGATAAATTAGGCACTACTTAAAACACTACAGGAGGACTTGGTTCAAGCATCTTTAGACATACACACGATGTTCATAAATTGAGAAAATGCTGTAGCCCTTTTTCACTGGAAAAGTAGAAGCTCCAATGAGGCAGGACACTGTATGAATTGGGTCCTTTTAATATTTATTTATTTATTTAAATGGATTAGCCACCCAACTCCAGTGGTCTCTGGATGGCATATAAACTAGGGAAAATATAAAAATAGTTAAAAGCACTTAATACGGTTGCCTTGAGTTAAATGTAGTCCAACAACAATATCTACTGACTTCTGAAGATATTATTAAAACGCATTCTCGGTGGCTCATTTACACGTTGCTGTAGTTTTCCTGACAATGATACAACTGTGGTTTTCTATTGCTTTCTTCTGAGATTATTTTTTTAAAAAAATTGGGATATCTGAGATTTTCTATATATGAACTCAGAACCAATCCTTGCTTCTCTTTTAACCAACCCAAAGCTATCTTCATAAGTCAAAGTAAACTGATAGCCATCTTATACCTGTCATTCAGTGTTATCTCCTTCAGACAATACCCCTGTCCTCTGCCTATCAGGTACATACATGTGATAAAAGTAGGTTTTCCCAAATTAAAGCATTAAATAAAACATAGAGGAGATGTATGGCAATTGTAATATGGAAATAAGATAATGCATGTTTAATGCTCGTTCCAATATAGAAATAAAATAATGCATGTTCTGCAGACAGAGAGGATGTTAGCTTGTTATTTTTCATGGTCACTTTCTTTTTCCTCCCATACAAACTTTTTTTATAAACTGAACATTTGAATGTTAAGCTATATAATCAGGCAAACATTTATTCAAGTAATCTAAAAATTAAACATCACCACTGTATGGACTGAAGTTAATGATTACATCTGGGAAAACAAAACTCATCTCCTTAAAATAGACAGTAAGAGCTGCTCCTGGTTTAACTACCACTGTCTGACCTCCTCAACATATTCTTAAATGCTGCACAAGTAGACACAAGTAGACAGTTAAGAAAAAACAACCGAATTTTGTGTCAAAGGTGGCTTGGACTATGGCCTGACCTTAAGCACAGAACCCGTGACCGGCTGTTTTAAAGCACCTTCTCTATCTGGGCACCCATGGCTGTCCTAATGCATGGGCCTGATGGGCACTTACCCATGGGCCCCACGAGCATAGGGGCCCCATACTAATCTGTGTATGTTAACCCTTCAATGCACCTTGTATCATATAAATACAGCAACTGAGTATTATTGTGTTTTTCAAGCCTCATGTATTGCTCAAATGTTTATCATGTGGATTAGTTGTTGCGGCACCACATGTTTTTAATGTTTCAACACCAATTTTGCTGGAAGTGCCAATAAAATTAATATATGTTTAATTTTATCGACCATTTACATTTTTATTCCTGTGAGTAGTTATCATAGGGGCCAGTCAGTGGTGGGATTCAAATAATTTAACAACTGGTTCTCTGCCCTAATGATTTCTTCCAACAACCAGTTCACCAAATTGCTCAGAAAGTCAACAACCGGTTCTCCCGAAGTGCTGCCAACTGGCTGAATCCCACCACTGGCCCCAGTGCACTGCTTTATGCCCAGGGCCCATAATGCTGTTAAGACGGCCCTGACTTTAGTCAAGCTGACCGAGGAGGCTGCTGTTGGAACAAGCTACATCTGGGCTCTGCCTTTGGATTGCATTAAAATCAATTGGGATTACAATCCGTTTATCAACGCCAATCCACTACCAAGAGACTGTCCCAAACATTTTTCTGTCTGACAGAGAAGAGCAAAGGGCACCATGCGCTCCAGCAACTTTCCCAGTGCTGAAATTGCTATGAATTATTTGGCCACGTGAAATAAAAAATATCCCAGAAGAAGGAGGGAGGAAAAAAGGAGTGTTCATAAATACATACATATATAGATATTAAACCATTTTTCTATATATAAACCAGAGAGCAATGTGAAAGAAAGGAGAAGACCAAAAAAAAAAAAATAATCACCAGCTAAACCCCCATTAAATTTCTGTAATTCAAGCAATGCTCCTGGTACAAAACTTTCTCTTAAACTAGTTTAGGCTTGAATCTTTTGAGCTGCCAATAAATCTTCTGGTAAATCTATTTCTGGTTAGCCAAAAAGGAAAAGAAAGAAATATGTCTTTTATAGGTGACACAAACAAAATCCTGCAAAGTTCCAAAGTGAGCAGTACCTGTTTGCAGTCCTTGGACAATCTTCCAGTTGGGTCTGAGAACATTTGGCTTCCCTGGTTGTCCAAAGATGGACCATCAATTGGCTCCAAAGATGGGCTGTAATTTGAGCTGAGACAGTAGCCCACACAGTTGGCATTGCCTCTCTGTTGAATCAACCTCTTCAAGGACATCTTGCATTCAAGCTGAACTCATTCAGCACTGAAGAGTATTGCATGAGTGAGGAAGCCAGCTAAAAGCATAACTACTCTAGCCCAAAATATTAAAAAAAAAAAAAAAAAAAGCATAGGGGAAACCCATGTGACTTGTGGTTTAGGGTGCAGGTTACATAAATCTTTTTTCTCAGATCATTCAGTGTTACTCAGGGCATGTAGAGATGGTGGTTTTTTTTTTTTTTTTTTTTTTGCTTATGAGACTGAACAATCTGCTTACTTTTCCCCCGCCTCCTTCAGCTAGTGGTAAATAGAAGGGATTCTTAACATGCTATTTTTCTGCCTTTGATAATCTGTGTCCAAAACACCATCTGTCAATCTCTCCAGATCTGATGATTTCGTGCCATTTATAGATGTCTTTAAATTTTTTATTAAGGAACCCACCATTTTCAACAGCATGGCAGAAATTGAGAGAGAGGGGGAGAGGGAAAGGAGAGGGAGAGAGGGAGGGAGGGACAAAAAAGGGAGAGGGGGAGAGAGAGGGAGGGGGGAGAGAGGGAGAGGGTGGGGGAGTGAGAGGAGGAGAGAGAGGGGGAGTGAGAGGGGGAGAGGGGGGAGAGGGGGAGGGAGAGAGAGGGAGAGAGGGGGAGTGAGAGGGGGAGAGGGGGGAGAGGGGGAGGGAGAGAGAGGGAGAGAGGGAGGGACAGGGACAGGGAGAGGGGGAGAAAGGGAGAGAGGGAGGGAGAGAGGGAGGAGGGAGGGAGACAGAGAGAGAGAGATTAAAACTGTTACTTAAAAGTAAAGCAACGCTTCTTCAAATATATAAATAGGGGACTATCATTCATTTTTGATTGTGGCAAGGTAGGGATGAAAAGGTTGATTCTATCTGATTGTGGAAAGGTAGGGATGAAAAGTTGGAAATCCTCTCTTATTATTTCTTTTTCTTCAAATAAATAATAAGAGAGATACGGGGGGAAAGATACAAAATGGAAAGAAGACCACCAAGAAACATTGTTTTAAAAAGAGGATATACAGTATTTATCTGTTGTATGTTATGTGTTTGTCATATTGTGCTATAATTAAAAAAATATATTTTTTTTTAAAAAAGAAAGAAAAGTTGGAAATCCTGTTTTATTTTCAATGCTCTATACAGACTTTTCCAGGTTGCACCTAGCCAAACATGTCCCCAGTAATTTCTTTTGTCTACCATTTTCTCTCTCTAAATGAATTCAACTCTCTAAAAGAATGCAAATGACCAGCTGTCTGCAAGGAATATAAATCCTTCCTTTCCCCGCCATTCAGTCAGAGCTGAAGAAGCTTCTTGGATGAGAAACAAAACATCTTCCAAGAAAAAATAAGAAGGTCCAGTGGCCTCCTGATAAAGCACCTTTGGGACTATCTGGTGTTTGGTAACTAAGACTCCTAATTGGTGGAGTCATGTTTCTAAATTCCTCTCACCTATGCTAGGCATACAAGTGCCAATAACTTTCCATTCCAAGGATGGGTTTTGTTGACATGTGGTTTACATTGAGAGATCTTTTGTATGAGCCCCATCCTCCCTCCATTGATTCTTCCCACATACTCAACACTTATCTGGGTGGTACATCAACTAGTAGACTGTTGTGCAGGGGAAAGGAAACACCACCATTTCATAATTGGGATACTAGGGAAAATTGGCCAAATCCATGTCAATTTCACTCATTTGAGAGCCAGATTGGTCTAGTGGTTAAGGCGCCAGGCTAGAACATGGGAGACCGTGAATTCTAGTCCCACCTTAGCCATGAAAGACAACCAGGTGACCTTGGGGCCAATCAAACTCTCTCAGCCCAACTCGCAGGGTTGTTGTTATTGGGGAAAATAGAAAGAGGAAGGTGTCTTAGATATGCTCACCACCTTGAGCTATTTGTAAAAATAATAAATGTGGGATATATATTAAATAAATAAATAAATAAATAAATAAATAAATAAATAAATAAATAAATAAAATAAATAAAATAAATAAAATAAATAAAATAAATAAATAAAATAAATAAATAAATAAAATAAATAAATAAATAAATAATAAATGCAGTATATTCAGAAAAACAAAAATAGTCCCCTATTTCATCAGTCCAGCCTTGAAAATGGGGGGAGGAGTCCAGTAATTCACTGGTCCTCTCTGACCATCCATTGCTTGCCTTCCACCTTGGAACATTGGTTGTAGGGTCTGAATGGGGAACTAGTGCTTCAGAGAACTGCTTATTACAGATAAAGGGGAGAAAAAAATTAATGAAATGTCCAAGATCTGCATCAGAAAGTACAGGAAGTTTCAGAAACACATGAAGAGAACGCATGGTAGCAAAACCACATACTAGGCTCATGTTTGTGCAAGTCAGAAACCCCTACTTTTGAAATACATTGGGTATCAAGCCCTTCCGGGCAGACCGACTCAAAAAATAAGAACCCCTTAGGTTTCTGGAAAGGTCTTTATTATTTCTAGGAGGGCGTCATACAAAACCTTGAAAGCCTGCCAAAGTCATTTCTGCAGAACTTGGTCACACCTGGTGTAAAAAAACTCTCCTTCTGGAGCTTTCTCCCCCTCCTGTAGATTAAGGTTTTCTTTTTTGCCACGTCCTTGCTTCTCTACTATGTTTGGACATTCCGCAATCCATAATAGCAGGAAAGCATATTGAACATGGTCTCTATTCCAAAAAAGTGTGAGCTGAAGGTCTTGAGGTCCATGCAGGTCTATGCAGAAAGGTCTTGAGGTCCATGCAGAAAGGCAGTTGCCTTTCAATATGATTATGGCAGTTAGCAAGTCATGCAGAAAAGACTTCTGTCATCCATTATCTTGGAAGGAAGTTGGTTGGCTTCAGTGACTTAACAGAAGTAGAAGTGGGATGGCAATTAGCAACGGGGATCACAAGGTTGATGCTATTTTGTCTGGATTCAAGAATGAATGGAAAAAAACATTTCAGTTCAGCCGTGGGCAGCTGTGGTTCACATTCTAACACTATTAAAGGATGTTGAAATCCTTACAACAATGCTTCTTCTATTGTATTCTTTTCTTTGGGTGTAAGAAAATTTTGATAGTACATAGGTCAATAACATAATGATGATAACTTGTCCCCTTGCCATCCCTTTATCATTCAACATCACTACTATGGGAGCTGTGTTGGCTGCCAGTTGATCCCAGGTGCAATTCAAGATACAGGTTTAATGTAATTTTCTTTATTTCCCTGCCTGTTTTTCAAAGTATATGGGCAGCTGCTCAACAGATGACTCAGGGCTGTGCAAAATTAAAAGCAACAAATATCAATCAACAAGATATATTAAGACACACTTTGTTGGAAATGATTCGGAACAATCAAACTATGCTCACATAATTCTGCCTTGAATAGTCCTCATAGTAGCCTTTCAGATAATCTTCAGACTCAGGAACTTGGTCTTCTTAAATGAGGCACCTGACCTGATAATAAACCACAGACACAATTACAGTGTCATATTAGCGATATTGGATAAGTGCAAATAGGGAAACCACTCTTTGGTCTGTGCATGGTTTTAATAGGCTAAATATATGCCTAAAGGTTCTTAAATAGTCTTTTCTGGAATGTGTGTGATTGCAGTACATGAAATATTTATTTTTTTGTTTTGTAATGAGATAGACATTTTAAAACATATTAAACTACTGCTTTCATTAGAAGTCTTGATGAGTGCTATGAATCATAATCAAACAACCTTTTATTTGATAAGGATGTTCTTTTGCTACTTCCAAATACTTGATGTGGTTCGTGCCCACATTCAAACCTTTATGTTCTCACATGTGTTTATTTTAACAAGTTAGGGTAAATTTCAAAGGCTCTTTCCATCATGGATTGGACTAGGAATAACAATTCTTACTAAATAATATAAAAATGCATGATACCACCTGGGAAAGAAGTATTAGAAGTGTGTTTATTTTTCCCTTGGGATCTTCATCGTGAAAGATCATTAACTACTAAACTATTTGGCGTAGGGCTTACAGCAGTTCACCCATTACTACTGAACTACCCACCAAACATCCTTTGGTACAAAGGGGCACTGCACAGATACCCATAGTAGCCATTCCCATGGTTGCAAGAACACAGTGGACACAATGAATACATATGTGAGTTCCACTGTAAATAGAGTTACTTCCTCTGTCCTCCATGCAACAATTTCCAGATGAGGAACACAGAAACCCTTAGCAACCCAATTTGTAATTTTAGAGAAAAATGTTTTGTTTTTTGTTTTGTTTGGAGCGTATGTATCAAGACAAATTCCTTGTGTGTCCAATCACACTTGGCCAATAAAGAATTCTATTCTGTTCTGTTCTGTTCTGTTCTGTTCTGTTCTGTTCTGTTCTGTTCTGTTCTGTTCTGTTCTGACTTTAATTTGGAAAGGGCTTTTGAAATTGAGAATCTTAGTTTTGAACTCAAGACAGACCAAAGACTTATGCAGTGCTGAGCCTAATCAGACAAAATGACCTGACCAATTAGAAGGCAGTGTCGTGTCCTCAGATACAAACGGACCTCAGAACTTTCTGAAGCCCAAAGATTGAAACTCCATGGGGATGTGGCTTTTTTTTTCTCTTGAAGAATTTACAAAAATGCAATCCAAAAATACCTTAATCCTGGCCCAGCTACTATGGAAACCTTAGAGAGTTATGTGTAGATTTTTATAGAATGAAAATGTTTTAGATAGGATTCTTTTCAGGAAACTGCTGTCCAAATGCAAGAGTATAAATATCACAAAATATAGCAAAAAATATCAGTAGTATGTTGTATTGTAACTTGGATGCTGATATCATGTTTATCGTACAAAATCAGCAACAAGCACGACACAGAATAAGATGTACTTGTTCCGAAACTACCGCTATATTCATGATATTTTTATGATGTGCAGCAGAGCCAGAGGGAACAGTTGGATATTAATCTTCAGTAGTACAACTGTTTTTAGGTGGGTCTCAAGAGACATGCCTTCTCCACTGTGGTGCTTGCCTTACGGAAGAATCTTCCTCCTGGAATTAGATTAGCTCCACCCCTTTTGATAATCTTGAAGGCCCTCAAAACCTAATTTATGTTATTGGGTTTTGGGCTCCCAGGGAACTGGAGACTTACTTAAATGGCTCCATTGCTGAGCCGGTTATTCTTATTCTCTCTTCACCTAGGGTTTATATCTCTGTTTTTTTAAAAATAATATTTAACTTTTAAAGTGATTTTAATGCATTTTATGTTGTTATTTTTACATGCGGTTTTAATCAGTTTGTTGCGTGCCAGCCAGAGTCGCCTTTGTGAGATCGTTGGCTATATAAAATTAATAAATAAGTAATGTGTACCTCGTATTTCCTCTATTTCACTTTCCTGACTTTCAAAAGGCTGCAGAGAAGATCAGCAAGTCAGAATGGGTAGAAATGGCATCTCTAGAGATCTCTGGAGATTTCTAGGAATACAAATCTGTAGATGTCAGTGAGTTGAGGGGTCATCAGCCACAGTCACATTTTCTTATGGTCAAGTATTTCTGCTCGAGCATCAGGAATATGGGAGGCCTCATGAGAGAAACTTCGAAGAACACATTGGCATTTCCCACGTGAAATGATGTATCAACAGCCATCACGGGGAAAGGCCCACAAAGTATTGAAAAATTGGGCTTCACTCTTTTAGCTTAATTTCTTCTGAAAATTTTTTTTAATCAGCAGCGGTATTTTCTAAAATTTCCTGTTCCCCAAAATGCTTTGATTTCCTGTACCTACCTTTGTGCATGAAAAATGTGCTTCATTTGCTTTCTTGTTTCCTGTAATGTGTATGCCTGGGCTGAATGCGGTTAGACAGCTCTCAAAACGTTCTTCTGTGTTAACTGCACAAGCCATCTTTAGGCAAATTTCTTTTAGGTCCTACGTGGTATTTGATAGATGCTTAGGATTTCCTACTAAGTTTCAACTATCCACGGATAGAGCTTCTCAAAGTTCCACCTGTTCTAAAAATTGTAGGTTGGAGGATAGAGCTGATGCCCTCACTTACTGGTAGTCCTCAACGTCCGACCACAATTGAGCCAAAATTTATGTTGCTAAGTGAGAATTTTTAAAAGTGAGTTTTGCCCCATTTCACGATTTTTCTTGCCGCGTTTGTTAAGTGAACTACTGCAGTTAAAATTAGTAACATGGTTGTTAAACGAATCTGGCTTCCCCATTGACTTTGCTTGTCAGAAAGTTGCAAAAAAGGATCACATGACCCTGGGACGCTGCAACCGTCATAAATGTGAATCAGTTGTTCAAGCATCCGAATGTAAATCACATGACTATGGGGTCAATGCTGCAATGGTCACACGTGTGAAAAATGGTCATGAGTCACTTTTTTCAGTGCCATTGTAACTTCAAACGTCACTAAATGAACTGTTGTAAGTCGAAGATTACCTATATTTCTATTTCTTTTCCATTATCTCTGATCCAAAAATTCTTGCCTTTGATTCACCAGGGACTAGAAGCAAATCAAACAATTGAATATGTGCCCTGCAATCAAAAACTGCTTTCTCCTTCTTTATAGATTGCTGCCTATTACCACGCTTTATTAGTATTGTATAAGGCAGGAATAAAAAGGCTGAAGCAGGGGTGAAATTCAAAAATTTTCCCTACCGGTTCTGTGGGCGTGGCTTGGTGGGTGTGGCAGGGGAAGGATATTGCAAAATCTCCATTCCCACCCCCCTCTAGGGCCAGCCAGAGGTGGTATTTGCCGGTTCTCCAAACTACTCAAAATTTATGCTACCGGTTCTCCAGAACTGGTCAGAACCTGCTGAATACCACCTCTGGGCAGGATGAATAGCAGAGACAGCCATACAGGCTCTAGTGTTTTTTACAATGTTATGGTGTTTAGCTTTGTATTTACTATTTGCCCTTGATAGCCTGATGTTTTAATTGTTGGACTTGTTTATGTTATTGTGGTTTGTCACCCAGTGATCCAGAAGTTCAGACTGTATTTGGCATTTTTGTCCACCAACGGAGTCCTTCCCAAGGACCTGGGATAGGCAGATGTGGATGTTTGATGGTGTTACAGATATCACAGGATATAAGCTGTTCTTAGTAAAAGCTTTTGCAATTGACTCCTCAGTTCAATGAATTAGTGAATTCGATGAATGCCGATGGTGGTGAATTTGTCAGTGCCGATGATGTTCAAGGGATGCTCCTGTTGTTTTGGGATTGCACTCAAGGTGGCTATATTGCTATTGGCATTACCTTTGCTTTCTTTATTGTTGTTATTCAGCAGCAGTGCCCACCCCAGCTTTGACCTAACAGAGCAAGCAAATCCTGTGTCCCTGGTGTATCTATTTCTCTTATCACCCTCATCATCTGCCTGCTCTCCATCCATTTTGCTCGTCTGTTCCATTTTCTTCCCTTTCCTCCCCTTGTGCGATTCCATTCCCTTTCACTTTCCTTTTATCCTGTAATTTTATTTATAGCTCAGGCTAAAGACCTGTCTTGCATCCCGGCAGATCAATCCTTGTTATAATCAGCCCCGCTGCCAGCCCTAACAAAGCAAAAATCAAGGGACAGAGAGAACAGGCAGAAAGCAAGTTATCCTTTGGCAGCCAGTCTGCATTTGGAAGCAGATTCTGAGCACTACAGACAATATGGAGAAGCTTCACAGAAAAAAGGCAGAGATAACAGACAGAAGAACAGAGTTGGAAGGGATCTTGGAGGTCTTCTAGTCCAACCCTTGCTCAAGCAAGACATCCTATACCAGTGATGGCAAACCTTTTTGGCCCTGAGTGCCAGAAAGGGAGCATGCATGTGTCTGGGTCACAACCCGGAAGAGGAGCTGCCCAGGAGGCATACGCGCCCCCAAAAATGAACTTCCAGTTTCAGCTACTGAACCTCCGGTTTCAGCCAGCTACTCTTCCAGGTTTCTGGCACGCATGCACACGCAACGATCAGCTGGCTGGCGCGCATGCTCACGCAGGAAAATGGAAGACCAGCTCTTCTAGTTTCTGGCACTGCTGCATGCAAAAAAGCCAGCTGATTTTCGCACATGCATGCGCGCCAGAAACCGAGAAGAGGAATGGGCGAAGCCACGTGTGCCAGGCGACATGGCTCCGCGTGCCACTTTGGGCATGCGTGCCATAGGTTTGCCATCACAGTCCTATACCATTTCAGACAAATGTATGTCCAATCTCTTCTTAAAAATCTCCAGTGCTCTCCAGAGCACCCACAGCTTCTGGAGGCAAGCTGTTCCACTGATAAATATGGGTCGCCTCAATCCAATCCAGTTTCACCATAAAGGCATCTTTTGAGACAAAAGAAAATCCAGCTCAAGGCAAACCCTAATATTTTGAATAGGTTGGTCAGGTGATCTGTGAGCCGAGCCAAGCCAAAGATTCCCACCCAGTTCTTAAATTCTGATTGCCTTTTGCTTTAGGGGGTAAATGGGTATTGGAATTCAAAGTGTGAGGAGAAAAACCACAGCTGGTTTTCTGGGTTCAAATTAAATCACCTTCCTCCTGGCTTTTCTTTTTTGTTTTTCAAAATATAAACTAAATAGTTCCTCCAGGGAGGATATCATCACTTCTCTTGCCCGAGTGACTAATGTATTGACACCCACTGGTTTAAATTTGCTTCCTCTTCTTATTGGTCCTTCCTCCTCTTCTTGCATTGTTTTGTTGTCTATTGCGGAATGCAACCAGTGCCCCCGAAATATTATAAGACGTTCTTATTTTCTCTTTTCAGATACTGGAAAAACTGAAAGAGTTTCCATCAACTTTATTACCAGCCCATAACTCTCCTTAGAAAGATCTATAAATACCGATAATACATTAATTTGACTATTTAAAAAGGATAACAAGTATTGTTTTTTTTTCATGTAAAAAAGCTCAACCTTGACTTCTAAATGGCAAGGTTTCTGGGTTTCAAACAGTAGACATTTCATTATATCTGAGAGGGGCAGGAAAAAAAGTGGCAGAACTAAAAAAAAAATAGATCCGTGAAATTTGATTACATTTCCGTTTAATTGAATGCTGCTAACATGTTTAAAACCTATATACTGCACAATTTTCCCTTGTGCCACAATAAAATGATGCTACAGTGGGCTCTTTTAAGTTGCACTGGGAATTGGGCACAAAGATTGGGTGGGTTACAGCCCTGGGCCTTTAGATAGGTCACCCTCCTTTGTGGATGTTTTCTGGAACAATTACCAGAACATCCACTCTAAACAAGAAGAAGATAAACTGTCAAGGCCCAGAAACAGGGGAGGGGGGGAGGGGAATGAACAGTAAAAGCAAAAAAATGGATTACAAAGCCATGGGAAATCACAGTTAGACCAATTCTGACTTTAAAATGCACCAGGGAAATCCTGCAGAGTAGGGCTTCTGGAGTTGTTTCTAATGCGGTGTGTGGCTCTCTGCTAACCTGTGATGTATAAACTAATTAAGGTGAATTGGGTTGCTAGGTAGATCAAATGCTAGCAGAACTATGGGGTTCTTGGTGCTCTCCAGGTTTGATTGTTTTCTTGCAGATGTTTCATTACCCCATTAGGTAACATCATCAGTACCCTAGTTGGGTAATGAAATGTCTGCAAGAAAACAATGGAGTTCAGAGAGGACCAAGAAACTCCCAGTTCAACCTTGAGCTGTAAACTCTATCCTCTGTGTTCTAACTATTCTCTTCCATTGGCGCTAGAAGTGCTCACTGGGTTTCAGTATGTTTCCAGGTGCTAGTAATCCCTTCATGGCTTGAGGCTGGGTTACTTATGGGATTATCTTTCCCCAGGTATTTCTACCCATCCTAAGCAATTCAGTAGAAGAGGCATGCTTCAAGTATCATTGGCTAAGAAAAAATGTTGGCTGGCAGGGCCAAGAAGGAGAGCCTTTTCTGCTATGACACCCACTCTCTGGAACATCATCCCTTTGGAGATCAGGTTGGCCTCAACCCTGCTGGCCTTTCTTTCTTTCTTTCTTTCTTTCTTTCTTTATTTATTTATTTATTTATTTATTTATTTGTCAAGCATGTACAAGATAGCAGGTATGAATATGAACATGGACATGAATGAAGGAAATTAATACAAATAATTGGGGACAGTAGGACAGGGATGGTAGGCACGCTGGTGCGCTTATGCACGCCTCCTTTCTCTTAGGAATGGGGTGAGGTCCACGGTAGACAGTTTAAGATTGAAGCTATGAGGGTTTGAGGATGTAACAACGGAGTTGGGTGGAGCATTCCAGGCATTGACCACTCGATTTGTGAAGTTGTATTTTCTACAGTTGAGTTTGGAGCGGTTTACCTTTAGTTTGTGTCTATTGTTATTTTTTATCATATCGTATTTGTATCATATGCCCTTAAAGACCTAGTTTTGTGCTTAAGTCTCATTCCCTGATGCTTGTTGGCCTAATAGCTGTTTGCGATTTTTTTTTCTGGTTGCTGTGTGCTTTAGTTTTTTTTTTTTTTCTAAATGGATTTGTTTTTATTTACTCTTAGCATTGTTAGCCACCCAACATCATTTATTTGAGATGGGCAGTCATAATAAGTCAAACAAACAAATTTCCTTCCTGAATTCTAACTTTGAGGAACAATAATTCCAGAAGCCTTGCTCTGTTCATATCCCAAGCTGTTCCACAAGCCAACTTCAGAAATTCCAAACCAGATTTCAGTGAGTTGGCTAGCAGCCAAGCTGGTGCTTAGTACAGACACCCTGTGAGGTGTACTAAGGAAGAGTAAACTCCCCTGGCTGGCTGTTTTGTGGACCACTCTAGTGTCTGCCTTTTTCTTGTAGGAATTGTTTCCTCCTCACTATTCCCAGTGAGGCTTTCCAGTGCTTTCTGATATTTGCACACCTGGATGCCTTCACTCCCCTTCCCACCTCATCTCTTTTGACATAAATGCAGACCCTTCCTTCCTTCCTTCCTTCCTTCCTTCCTTCCTTCCTTCCTTCCTTCCTTCCTTCCTTCCTTCTCAAACCAAGAAGGAACAAGTCATTCAATCTTACTTTCCTCTGTTAATCTCCAGAGAAACTTTGGGGCTAGGACTAATTGATCTAGCAGCTTCATAGAAACAAAATAGTAAAGTCCTTACATTGCAACTTAAAGATATCTTTTAAAAAATAAAAGAAAGGAAACGGAAGTTTGGCAGTACTGTGGGAGAAAATATTTTTTTCTCACAAACTAACCTGCAGGAACAAGAGGTTAAATTGTGGTGTTGCTCAGTCAAGATACCAGCAGAGGCTAATGAATAAAATCCAGAATTCAGTAGGCTCCCCGCACCAACCATTCCAAACAACTGAACAGCAAAATAGCTGGCATATTTAGACACACACTGTGTTATCACCAGATTTACTACTTTTCACCCCTTAAGTATAAAATGTAATATCAATAATTACATTATTGTTTGGGGACAGGCTGTGAAATGCCTTCCTCCTTCTGAGAAACAAACAAATGCTTTAGAAAATGATTTTTAACCAAATGTCTCAATCAGGAGAAGTCTTCCCTCTCGTTTAAAAATTTACCAAGGGATCAATTTCTATTCAAAGCAACATCTTGCATCAGCTTGGTGCCTTGGGATTACTTCAACTTGGTCTTTTAAAAACAAAACTTGTGACTCAACGCCTGCAACCGTTTCTCAATACTTGGGCTCTTTTCGCGTGAAAGTCTGCAGACAAGCAACAGTGAGCTGACGTACATCTGGAACCATCCTGACTCAGCGCCAGAGTGACAAGGCAGTGCAAGTTCAATGCAGGATAAACTGTTGGAGGGGAAGGGAGGAGGCCATGAAGAAATAGAGCAGGAATGGATCAGCAGTAGCGTGAGTGATTAGTGATGGGGGGGGGAGTGATAATCCAAAGAACATTGGGAAAAAAAGCTATTCCTTCAGCCAACTCACCTAGATTCGCTTATCCATGGAGGAATATCACATCTTGTTTAATAAAGCTTATGATCCATTAATCAGAACCTTCATGGACCATAAGTGTCTTCCATTAGCTTAACTGTCAGTCATTTGAACAAGAATGTGACCTGTGAAAATCTATCACATTTTTTGTTTGAGAAAGGGGCTACAACTCTGCTTGAATGTGCAGGAGGCAAGTCTGGTTGTGACCCGACAAGTTAGAAAGGCAATCACTGGACATAAAGGACACCATTTCAGATTAAAGGCAGCATTGGTTCAACTCCATATGTGGCCTTGGAAGGCTAGTTTTTTCTTATCACATTGTGATTTGATCAACCAATATTTAGCCAGAGTCCAAGGCAGCATGAACATTTTCAAAGAAGAATACCGTGAAGTCTCCACTCTATGAAAAGTCAACAGAGGGAAGAGGGTTCTGCTCAAAGTGGAAGAACATCATCCAATTCTTCTGCCTTCTTTATGGCTGAAACTAGAAACTAGAAAGCAGCAGCCTTTGGATGGCCCTTCAGCAGAAGGGTTTCCATGTTGCTACTACGGAGTTCAGATCAGAGTCAATGTACACTTTTTCCAGAAAAATAGCCATGTTGGTCTATTCTAGCAAAACCAGATACACTTCAGTCAACAAACCACAAAATATGATTTGTTTGGATTTGGTATAACATGTTATCTGGACCCAATTAAAAAAAAAAAAACTGGGCTTACGGTTTTGCATATCCCATAAATCCAGTCAGCAAACAATAAATAAACCATAATTTACTGAGCCATGTGAGGCATATCTGTCTGGTGGCAGACACTTTAAACAATAACACATATATTCTACTAAAGCTTTCTGGACTATATGGACTCTATATATGGAGCCTTGGTGGCGCAGCAGACTAAAGCACTGTAAAGTAACATCAGCTGCCTGCAATTACTGCAAGTTCAAATCTCACCAGGCTCAAGGTTGACTCAGCCTTCCATCCTTTTGAGGTAGGTAAAATGAGGACCTGGTTTGTGGGGGCAATAAGCTGACTTTGTATAAAAAAGAACACCGCTTGGGGGGGGGGCGAAAGCCCTACTAAGCAGGTATATACAAAAGTATGAAGGCTATTGCTTAACGCATTGTAAGCCGCCCTGAGTCTCTGAAAAGGGGCGGCATGTAAATTGAACCAATAAATAAATAAATATAGTCCAATGCAGAGGTATTATCCTTAAAAAGTTTACTTTGAAGGAGAAACTTTACATTGAAGTAGAAAGCTTCATACTCTACTAGGTAAAAGATGCAACTTATTCCAAATATTGTGATACTTATCATGCACTTCCTACATATGATTTTGAATTATTTGTAATTAAACCGAATGGAATTAATTATTGGAGGGATGTTATTAATACTTTACCTGAATAATATGCTATTGTGTTTTTCAGGATAATAATGGCTGTGCATACTTGGAAAACTTTTTGGAAACGATGTTTTGGATGTCATGGTAAATGCAGCACTTCTGCTATTTCATTAAAGCAATCCCACCCTACCCCCAGCTTCCTGTTCGTATTCTCAAGTTTCACAATTTTCACTCTTATTAACGATTGGCTCTCAAAAAGTGCTTGTCATTCTTTTTAAAAATGTTCCATTATATGAAGAGTTCAACCTGCTTGTCTGCCAAGGCAAAGGTTTTTGATGATGGATGCTCTTTCTTCTGCAATCTTGCTTTTATTTATATTTTAATTGTTTAAACAGCTATTATATTGTTTTAAGAGTTGGTCTACGTCCCCATATTCCTTTAGGGAAACATAATATCCCATTCATGGATTCAGGGAATGAGGAAGCGTTTTTTTTCCTCCCCACCACCATGTAATTCATTCATATAATTCATAGAAAGCAGCCATACAGTATGCAAGATCAAACAGGGCATCAGGTTTATCCCAACAGATGAACATCTGAAAGGACTATGCAATTTTGAGTATATCTTAGATCCAAACGTGACAGCTTTGTCTTGTGGACTTCAACTCCCAGAATTCTGCTATGCTGGCTGGATAATTCTGAGAGTTGAAGTCCACAAGTCTTAAAGCTGCCAAGTTTGAAGACCTCTGTCTTAGATACATAGAAGGACATGATACCCGAGATATCTTTGGCTTGGTTTGAGGGTTTTTTGTGGGAGTTTCTCTCTATGGGTGCACATATATTTGTGCAAAAAAAAAATCCCTTCTCACTCCTATAAGTAATGTTATCTTCTTCACTCCTAGCATTGCCCTCTTCTGGACAGAGAACTCTGATGTTGTTCCTGAGCCTAGGAGTCACAGCCCCAAGTGCTCCTCCCATCACTGGAATTATCTAACAGGTTAACAGAGTTGGAAGGGACCTTATAGGTCATCTAGTCCAACCCCCCGCTCAAGCAGGAGACCCTACACCATTTCTGACAAATGGCAGTCCAATCTTTTCTTGAAAGTCTCAAGTGAGGAAGCTCCCACCACTTCCCAAGGCAAGCTGTTCCATTGGTTGATTGTTCTCACTGTCAGAAAGTTCCTCCTCATTTCTAGGTTGAATCTCTCCTTGGTCAGTTTCCATCCATTATTCCTTGTCAGGTGCTTTGGAAAACAGCTTGACCCCCTCCTCTCTTTTACTTTTACTTCGAGACAAAAACCCAAGAACATATAAACAAATAAATGTTTTCCTTACTCCCAGTTTTTAAGGTTGGGTTTCCCCATAAAGTCAACCTGGCATGACTTAAAAATGGTGATATGGAAAAACTGGGTGGAAGCAGGGATATTGATTTGGACCAACTGTTAGATGATGACATCCAATTTTCAACATACTCTGTGCCAAGTTACAACATTTGTTAACAGCATTTACAACTTCTGAGACACCTGAGATATTAAAACAACTTGTTAATCCTTTAAAATTAAAAAAAAAAATACCCAGTCTTAGTTTTTAGATATTTGTTATCAGTAAATCTATTTGATATGCAGATGTCAAGAAATGAGTGGAATAAAGAATTGGAGGTTCCTATATTGCCTAGACAATGTCTTAATTTCTATAATAAACATGTCAATGGACTTCCAATTACGACTTATAGAAGAAAAAATATTTAGAATTCACTGGACTTCATTATGTTTGTATAGAAAAGGACTGTCAAAACCAGCATTTTGTTGGAGATGTAACAAGGACAATGCTTCTTTAAAATGTTTCTACAATGTGCTATACTTAGCATATTTTTGGAGAAAGTAATGGATTATATAAATATGATTCTGCAACAAAAGCTAAGATATTCAGAGGACAATATTGTTTTGAACCTAGTATGTGGAATTTGACAATCTGACAATTTAAATGGATTCTTTGTGTCCTTACTACTGGTAAAAGGCTGATCTTGTAGCATTGGAAAGATAAACGGATATATCATCATTATTTTTGTATTTTGCTCTTTTTTTCTTTTTATTAATTAAAAAGTAATGAAAATATGACTTTTGTTTTACTGGGGAAAAAGTCTGAATTCTGGGCTGGAATGGATCCTTATGTTTTAATTATTTGTGCTTGAATGTATCAGCAGCAAACCAGATAACATTACTCAGACATTCATTTTTTATTGTTTATAAGAAATTGTGCTTCACAGAAACAGCAAAGAAAAATTAAAATTGTAAAATTGACACTTTAAAAATATGCTTTGAGAGGCAAAAATAATATACAAAAATACAACAGACATATTATTTACAACTAGAGGCAGTAGCAGCAATAGTAAAAGCTTTTGTTTAAAAAATAAATATTTCTTGTGATAGTATACACTAGGTTAAAGCAAGTTATAGTATGAAAACTTATCTCATCATTCAGTTCCATAATTTTATTTAAAGATAGTTTAAGAGAAATCTATTCTTAACACATTTTCTTTATAGGCATTTGCAATTGAAAATTTACATCTTCCCCTTCTAGAATGGAGCTCTGCTCCATCATCAACCATCATTTGAACTTATTTCTTCCTATATAAATTTGCACAACTCGGATACACATATTTTCTTCAGATTTAATGTATTGCACTTTCATCACATTTAAGAGTACTACCTATTTTATGCATTTAATACTTATTTTCTGCCTAAGCCATAAAAGTGTGGTGCCTATAATTAATGGAAAGTGCTTGATTCTTATGGATTACTTCATACAAGTAAGAAAAGCACAAGCTTATCCATAACAAAATATTTTAAAACACAAACTCCCTGTTTGTGGCAGCATTTTGTTAACGGTAAAGCAACTACAGTAATTATTCATGTGAGAATTGCACACTTTATCAATTTCAGGCTTTATCAGCAGTCCCTATAGAACAAAGAATATGAGCAACAATTGTCACATGCAAGTCATTTCTCACTCCTGTTATTTTCACATAACAATATCAATTTCAGCAATTAGAATGTTATTCTAACTTTAAAATGTAAGCATAATGGCAAAATGACAAATAGAAGCGTGACACTACAGAAAATCTAGGAATATTATTTCTACGTCTCAAAAAGTCATCATTGGTGACTCAGGATCAGTTCATACCATTCTTTGCTTGTTTATCACTTTTGAAATGTAGCATCAAATGATTCTTGTGCATATAAATGGACCATTTAGAGATGATCAATCACAAGGGCGTTTAGATGACTATTCAAATTAAAACACAAGGAACATCATCAATCACTATGCACGAATATGTGACATACATTTCTTAGATATAAACCATAATCTCTAGAGATTACATCCATACTGTTTTCTTGGGATTGTTACAGTATTAGTTTGTCACTGCTTTCCCTTGGGAGAGATGTACAGCCTGCCATTGGCTCCAGTTTAAGTGCTAACCAGGGCTGCTCTTGCTTAGCTATGGAATTCAGCCCAAATTGGCTAGGATTATGCTAAAAGCTAGTTTAAGATGAAAGAATGATTGCCATACTGGTGAAGATGACAATAGGCAATTTATAGATTTCCATTTACTATTGTATTGGCACAGGTTACATTCACATCACAAGAGTCAGCATCAACAAAAATCCTATTTTCATGGTTGACTACACTGTTGAAATCTTGGCTTAGGGATGCATATAGATTTTAGAAAAAAAAAATTAAAGATAGAAGTCAACATACTTATTTTCATTTTAAGACCCCAAAATTAATATGAACATCCCTGAGATGGCTGGCTTGATTCCTGTTATAAGACAGAGAAATAATAAAATTAAGTGATACTGTTTTCAACTTCAGGGTAGCATTTTGTTCTCTCTCTAGCCCCACCCTAGAATCTGGGGCTTCTTCCATACAAAATACATGCTCTACCTCTTAAGCTACAGCTCTTTTTCCTAGAAATTTGGAGACTCACATTTGGGATTTCAGGCTGAATATATCATGGGTGGCTGACTGGGAACAGTTCACCCTCTCTGTCATGCACAGAGACAGTTACAACTAGAAATACCAGCAACAATTTGGTCTTACTAGTTTCCTCTATTCAAATAGTTTATGAAGTGGAATAATTGAGGCCATTCACTTGCAAACCATAATCATCCAAGAGCTGCCTTAAATTTGGCGATTCCATGCCACATTGGATTCATGTGAACCATGGGTACATATGAGAATTATGGTTCCCATGTTATCTTCCTACAGCTTCCTATAGCTTTGGTCACATGGGAAACATTGGCTGCATGAGAAGATCTTAACACAATTAGCTTATAAAAAAAGGCATGTCTATCCAGTTCTGAATAGCATCAAAATTGCATCTTCACAACTGAATGACATATTAATATATATATACATCCATTTTTTTTTCAAATTTACAGAAGTTTAATACTGATACTTGTGATTATTTGACATTTCTTTAGACTTCAGGGCTTTTAGTGATTTTTTTTCAAAATTATGGATCAAAACAGAGTTGTGTAAAATGCTATTTCTTTTTAGCCAAACACTCTCACACTTTGTGAAAAGTCAGGTAAGCATTACACGTATTTTACATTAGGACTTTGTGAATTTGTTCTAAATTTTGGCACCACCAAGCAGACATCCCAGATTTATCCTGTTGCGTTTATACTGCTTTAGATTTAGAACATTTAGTTCACAGACTGAAATTTGAAGACAAAAGACATGTAACATATAGAATTTCCAACATTTAACTATAATGTGGTGGTTAAAGCTTTAAATAAATGATCATCTATAATGTGACTAATAATATAAGAACAACTTTCACAGTAAGCATGTTCTATTTAATTACTCTTATTTGATTAATAAAAATCAATGTGCACATGTGCATATATACACACAAATACACATTACATATATACATGTGTGTGTCCATGTGCATACACACACACATATATTGCACCGCCTATTCTACAAAGTTCTGTGAAAAATGCCTTGATAGTTTGGTCTCAGTTTCTCACTTGCTTATTTCCTTAGGAATGCAGAAAAGCCAAACCTTTGGCTGGCTTAGCCCAATCATATCAGCTCTGACTGGTAGCATCTCTTTTTGATTCTGTACATCGGCAATGTCAAGAGTGTGTGCTTGCATTTTTTTCCCCTTTGGTCATAAAATACTATGGATTCTTTAAGGGGGATTTTTAATGCCACCAGTGGGGAGAGGAGGGAGCTCATTTTTCTCTAGGGGCTTCCTGAACAAAAGATGGAAACACTGCCAGATATTTGTATGTGTGTCCCCTCCCCCAGGTTGCTACAAAGTAAGGCAGGCACTATTGCTGGCTGAAAATAAAAAGTAAAAAAAAAAAGTACCAAGTGAGTGTAATTAACATGAAGA
This sequence comes from Pituophis catenifer annectens, assembly GCF_029215685.1. Lineage (NCBI taxonomy): Eukaryota > Metazoa > Chordata > Lepidosauria > Squamata > Colubridae > Pituophis > Pituophis catenifer. Next base: position 205,175,520 of record NW_027256881.1, on the reverse strand, counting down.
CACAGCCTGTGGAAATCTTCTGAGGACAGCCTGCAGTCAACCGTATCTTCCAGAGATCTCCAGGCTCAAGCTCTAAAGAGTTCTTATGGCTCATTTCTCAGTTCTTGAAGTGAGCTGAAAAGCCGGTCATTTCAAATATTTTTTTTTAAATAAGCCAGTGGCCAATATATTTTAATAAAGACTCAATGTATTTAATATCTTCAGAATTTACTTCGAAGAGTAAACAACATTGTGTTTGCACCCTTTCAGAGATAACTTTCCAGAATGCAGTGGGCTCCACCAGAAATAGATCAAGAAATCTATTTTCAACCTTTTTTTAAAAAACCAGGGGGATGAAGAGACAGTTTTTACCAAAAAGGAAGCTGTTTTTGTATAAGAGTGAAGTTAGATGGAACGGAAGGTGTGATAAAATCAGCTCACAAGTTGCCCACTTTTGGTTTAGTTTATCAAATTCATGCATACCACCAACACAAATGAGAACAGGGCTCTGCCATGGTGAAAAACTTTCGCTGATGTTCACTTCTCATATATTATCTGTAATTCAGGAGCTTCTGCTGCCATGGCAGGAAGTATCATGTCAACACTGTGGAGCATGTTCATGGATTATTATGCCCATAAAATAAATAAATCATTTTTCCTTTACGAGCCAAAACAAGACACACTTCACCCAGCAACCAAAAGTTAATTCTGATGAAATGTGAAGAACCAATGAAGCTACATTCTAGTATTCTGGGATTTGGGCTTTGCAGTACGATTCTGAGTATCACATGAGGTAGAGCAAAATCAAAAACAATTCAAAAAACAAAGACATAAATGCATTTTCCTGTTCCATTTTTACAAAGCATGTAAATTTAAGCTTTGGAATTTTGTCCACAGTGTTGAGAAATTGTCTTCTTAATACGAAGTGCTGTCAGTCGAGCTGCCCCATTGGTGAACCAGCACTCACGCATGATTCGGCCCATAAGTCTGAGCGCCTTAAGAAAGGACAAACCAAGAATAAAGAAAATTATTCCCACTGCAATGTTTTTGGTATGGTATAAATATTGCAAGGCCTCAAGAAAACAATTCAAAAATATTGATCAATGTATATTTATTATTCACATATTTTGGCTTAGACCCTAATTTTCATTCTGCTCATGGAATGAACATACTTGTCTCATCCTTCCCTCAGCAACTTCCTGTGTACCCAAAATATTATTCTGGTGAGAGCTGGGATATACTCTAGAACAGGGGTGTCAAACTCATGGCGTCACGTTGTTGTCACGTGACGTATCGTGATTTTTTCCCCCTTTGCTAAAATGGGGGTGGCCAGCGTGTGACTGACGCATCTGGCCCTTGGGCCCGCGAGTTTGACACCCCAGCTCTAGAACAACATGCAAAAAAGACTGCCTGAGAAAGGAAGAAAACCAATGAAAAATAGGAAACATTTATTTGTTCAAATGAATGTGACTTTCATTCCTCCACCTATTTCTTTGGATCCATGTCTAGATTCATACACTAAAAAATAAATAGCAGCTTCACAAGTAGATAAGCTGGTGATTAAATGATATAGTAATGGTCATCAACTTGATGGCTTTAAAAGGACAAATTCATGGAAAACACTGTTATTACCGTGTATGTGTTGATACAATTTATACTCCTTTTCTACTCAAGCACGTACTAACCATATCTCCAATTGGCTTTTTAATACCAGTTGCTGAAGGGCATGAACAGAAAAGGGTTATGGCCATCATCTCCTGCTTGTAGGCAATTGGTGGCACTTCAGTCTTTGCTAGGAGCACCTTCCTAGAGAAATCCCAAGTGCCGAGAGCTTGTTTAGCCACAGATTGCCCACCCCTATTTTCCATAACTGTGTGGGAACAAATGCTGAATCGAGACTTCGGTCTGATCCAGTGCTGCTGTCCTCATATTTGTACATACATTTCATACAGAAGATCAACAGGGCTGCCTGAAGGTTTCCCTCAACCAATATTTCCAGAAATATGGGTAATATAGAAATGGAGTTGCCAGCTGTCTGGCAAAAGGAAGGTATTTCCTCCTTTTTGTCCTCATGTCTCTGTCCAGCCCTTTTTATCCTTCTGTCCTCCATCTACCTTCAATTCAAATATCATCCAGTTTTTTGATATCTATCAAGATGTCTCTTCTGGATCACCTTCTCTCTGCAGTGCGGCACTTCCCTAATAAGTGATATCAGCAAGTTAATAAGTTCTGCTGACCTTAATTGTGACCTTAATTGGTTGATTCATACTCTCCTGGGGCTGGCACAGCTGCCTGAAATTGGCAAGGCCTTAATCACTAGCATACTATCTTCCTTGAAACACCAGCCTTTCTGATGTTGGAAAAAAAAAATCATATACATGTGGGCCTAAGTACTTTTTTTTTTTTTGCAGTTTTATATTTTTAGTTTGTAAAGGAAAGTTAAAAAGATAGTGTGTCCTCCTGTCTCCTCTATTTGTCCTTCTTTCCAATTGTCCGTGTCCTCATTGGCCTGTTCAGCTGCCTGGTGCCTCTAGATCAGGGGTGTCAAACTCGCATCGTCACGGCATCATCATGTGATGTATCATGACTTTTTTCCCTCTTCACTAAACCGGGCGTAGGCATGGCCAGCACATGACGCATCCAACCTGTGGGCCATGAGTTTGACAGCCCTGCTCTAGATAGGTTAGCACTTTCTTATCCTAGGATAAAAGTTAGGAATGTGAAGGTACAAGGCACCCAAATTTAAACCCTGCTTTACACTGTGTCTCTTTTATGCCATTAGAGAATATTGAAAATGTACATTTTTTTTATATGAAGGTGATGAAGTTACCTCACAGCTTTGCCATTGATTTGGAATATTTGGTCTCAGCTTTTGTTCACAGACTGCCTTTCTCATTTCTTCTATTGAAGGATCAGAAGACACTGCATCGTAATAAGGTAACTGGTACTCCTCCAAAATTCCTAAGAAAGTAATGAGGTACAAATAGATTTTTGCATATTAGTATCATTTCAAATGTTGTAGGAAACAGGTTTTAGAACTTTTATGACTATAATAGTCACAAACTTCCTAGCACAACTTTCTGTTGCAAGCTTGGTGTGTCCAAATATGGTGGTGGTAGAACTTCCTGAATTCATCAGAAAATTCAGAAATATTGCTGAACACATCTGGAGACACTTGTTTGGGAGAGAATTATTTCTCTACCAACATCTGTTTTTCTTTCAAAACATTATTCTATACCAAAATACTAATTTTTTGTAGAGATATATACAATGTAAGCTATAAAACAGAATGTCCCAAAGGTGTTTTTTCAGGAAGCAACTGGACTTTCTTGTTTTTTCTTTTGAAGATGTTTCGCTTCTCATCCAAGAAGCTTCTTCAGCTCTGACAGGATAGTTGTCAGATTACCAGCTATCTGCAAGGAATATAAATCCTTCCATTCCCCACCATCCTGTCACAGTTGAAGAAGCTTCTTGGATGAGAAGAGAAACGTTTTCAAAAGAAAAAACAAGAAAGTCCAGAGGCCTCCTGAAAAAAGCACCTTTGGGACAACCATGACCTATGATGACTGAGAATCTCTTCAGACTTTTATAAAACAGAATCTTTAGAGCTATTAGGCTCAAATTAAAAATAACTGGAAACCATCTTCATTTGAAGGAGCCTGGTGGTACAGTGAACTAAACTACTGTTAAAAGTAGTATTTAGCTGCCAGCTGTCTGCAAATACTGCAAGTTCAATTCTCACCAGGCTCAAGGTTGACTCAGCCTTTCATCCTTCTGAGGTAGGTAAAATGAGGACCCGGATTGTGGGGGCAATAAGATGACTTTGTATAAAAAAGAACACTGCTTAGGGGGGGCCAAAAGCCCTACTAAGCAGGTATATACAAAAGTATGAAGGCTATTGCTTAAAAGCATTGTAAGCCGCCCTGAGTCTCCGGAGAAGGGTGGCATATAAATCAAACTAATAAACAAACAAACAAATAAATACATCTGTAGCATTGACAAGATCCTGAATTTGATAGATATTTTCTCTACCAATCCTTCTTATGTAAAAAAAAAAAAAGCTGATGATTAATCAAAGTTTGATATGGTCTGAGGGAAGAAGGATGAGATGCATTTGTATACAACAGTAATAACAGACTATACTTACAAGGTAACATAACATGAGATGGCAAATCTTTTACAGGACTCTATATCTAACCCTACAATGTTAAAATTTAATGTTTGGGTGACAGAAAGAGATTCTCACTTTGACTTTGATACAGATGGTAGAAATGTTCTAAGAAAAAAAAAACACCAGAATTTTATACATGTACATTTCAGAATGGTGTTTCTAAATGTAATCCAGTTTCATTTTGTTTTGTTTTTTGTCAGTGACGATTCCTGCAACCGCCTAGACCAGGGGTGGGCAAATGTGGCTCTTTTACAACCTGTGGACTTCAACTCCCAGAATTCCTGAGCCAGAATTCCTGAGGCCCTAGACTACACCCTGCAATTATCTTAGCAAGATTTTTGGAAGTGATTTGTTATAAGCAATAGCAATAGCACTTAGACGGATATATCACTTCACAGTGCTTTGCAGCCCTCTCTAAGCAGTTTACAGAGTCAGCATATTGCCTCCAACAATTTGGGTCCTCCTTTTACCCACCTCAGAAGGATCATGGAAGGCTGAGTCAACCTTGAGCCTGGTGAGATTCGATCTGCCGAACTACAGCCAGCAGTCAGCAGAAGTAGCCTGCAGTACTGCACTCTAACCACTGTGCCACCATGGCTCTTGTTTTTTTCTTAAGACTGAGAGAAAATGATTGGCCCAAGATAACACAGCTAGGTTTTTTGTTTTGTTTTTTTGCGATGTACAATTTTAATAAACATTTTTTATTAAAAGCTTTATAATGTTCAAACATACAAAGAAAAGCTATTTATATAGCTACATACACACTGTATTCTTTTCTATTCTTCAAAGATGATGTCCTAAAGGTGCTTTTCCCAAAGGCAACTGGACTTCCTTGGTTTTTCCTTTGAAAAAGTTTCGCTTCTTATCCAAGAAGCTTCTTCAGTTCTAAATTCAGTCTTAGAACTGAAGAAGCTTCTTGGATGTGAAGCAAAACGTTTTCAAATTAAATAAAAACAACCAAGAAAGTCCAATTGCCTTTGGAAAAGCACCTTTAGGACAACCATGGCCTGGATAATTGAGAATCTCCATAGACAAAAGATCATAAGTTTCAAAAAGTGTCCACCCCTATTGTCCATATTCAGAGAAGTAATAGCAATATAAAAGATTATTTCCCCTTAGTGTTCAAATCAGTGTTGCCAGAATTTACTTCTCTGTGATTTGAAATCACCTGGAACTGTTATGAATAAGAGTTGCCTTGCTTTCATTCCATGTGCTTCTGAAAACTGAAAACATTTACCTTTAAATAAGTTTTTGATTCTATTTCTATCTCAGTTAATTGAATGTTCATTTTGGTATATATCCTGTTTAAGCTTTTTGATTTGGTTAATATGTTAGATATATATATATATATATATATATATTAAAAGCTCTTTAAAACAGGTTATACATTTTTCTATAATTAAATGTACATCATGTCCAAAGTGAATCAAAAATTCAATAAGAAGCAAAAGCTTTGGTTCAGTGTAAGTAACCTTAATAAGGGACAAGGGCCATACCTCCATCTAAGCATCTTCTGGATATCTCCCAAAACACCAGTCCAAGAGAGTAAATATCTGCACGCTTGAAAGACTCAAAGTTATTTATGTTCATTGTATCATCAAGTATTTCTGGAGCCATGTACCTTTCAAACAAAGAGACAGTGAAATTCAGAGATTTTTTTTTATTGGGGATATATGCTCCCAACCAACAGCAAGAGAAATTTTATAAATTGATACATACAAAATTATTACATTGGGATTATAATTCATGTATATTGATGGGAGATTGGAATGGAGTGTTAGACCCTAGTATTGATAAGAAAAGAATAGTACAATCTACCAAATTGCGATCCAGACTGCCTAAGACTTTTTTTGATATGATGGAGGATATGGAATTAAGAGACATTTGGCGTGAAAGGAACTATAGAGAACAAGATTTTACATTTTTTTCAGATAGACATCAATCCTTTTCAAGAATTGATTTTATATTAATTACAAATGATTTTTTTTCCAGGGTAAAGAAGATAAAGATCTGTCCCAGAATTTTAACTGATCATAGCCCAGTTTGGATGGAACTGGAGTGTGGGGAAAGAGCTAGGAGATCTTGGCGGTTAAATGAAAACCTTTTCAGATATGAGAAAAATGTAATAGAATGTAAAAAACTAATGAAGGATTTTTTTGTTTTCAATATGAACAAGGGAACATCTATGGATATGGTATTGGGATGCTAGTAAAGCATATATGAGAGGAGTTTTGATAAATATGAATAATGCTTATAGGCGTAAACAAGTGGAGAAAAGGAGGGAATTAGAAGAAGAGATTAAGAAAAAAGAAAGGGTGTTAATTGATAACCCAGGGGATAAGAAAATCAAAGAAGAGATCAGTTTATTACGTGGGCAATTTAATATGATGCTCTCAGACCAAGTGGCAACCAATTTACAATATGCTAAACATAATACTTTTTGTAATGCAAATAAACTAGGTAGATGGTTGGCATACATGCTGAGGAAAAAACAAAAATCTCATACCATAGAGAAAATAGAGTATAAAGGTAAAGAGGTGTATCACCAAAATATGATTAAAAAGGCATTTTTAGAATTTTATGCAAGACTGTATACTGCAGACAAAATACAAGGTGCAGAGGTAGAGACATATCTGGATAGACAGAATATTCCAATAGTTACAGAGGAACAAAGAGAACGGTTAAACCAATTAATAACAGAGGAGGAGATCCTCTCAGCAATTAAACAGTTAAAAACTGGTAAGGCTCCTGGCACGGATGGATTAACAGCTGTGTATTATAAATATTTACAACTGGAGATGGTTTTACCTCTTAAAGAATTATTTAATAGAATTCAGCTGGGTGAAGGGGTACCACCCTCATGGAAAACAGCTTTTATTTCGTTAATTCCAAAAGAAGATCAAGATTTGACACAACCCAAAAATTATAGACCCATATCCTTATTGAATACAGATTATAAAATATTTGCTAAGATATTGGCAAATAGGTTAATGCTAGTAATGCAAAAAATGATTCATGCTGACCAAACTGGTTTTATACAAGGTAGACAAATGAAAAATAATGTAAGACAAATTGTTGACATATTGGAATATTTGGAAAGGAATAACCAAATCCCTGCGGTGCTTATATTTCTGGATGCGGAAAAAGCTTTTGATCGATTAGATTGGCAATTTTTATTGAGAGTGGTTAATAGGATGCAATTTGGGAATTGCTTTATGCAGTCCATAAAAGCAATATATCAGGAACAGACAGCTCAGATAATTATTAATGGCAGTTTGACAGAAACTTTTAAAATTGAAAAAGGGACGAGGCAGGGATGTCCCTTATCGCCATTATTATTTATATTAACTTTGGAGTTGCTGTTAAATAAAATACGTAATGTAGATGGGATAAAGGGAATCAAAGTTAGAGACTATGAATATAAGATACGGGCATTTGCAGATGATTTGGTTATGACCTTAACTCATCCAGTGGAATCAGCAAAGGTTTTGATTGATATAATAAAACAGTACGGTCAAGTATCTGGGTTTAAGATAAACATTGGAAAAACAAAGATGATAGTTAAAAATATGACAGCTAATCAAAAAGAGGAGTTACAAAGGGTAACGGGATGTGAAATAGTTAAAAAAGTCAAGTATTTAGGAGTTTATATTGCATCTTCTAATGGTAAATTGTATAAGTATAATTATGAACTGATTTGGCATAAAATACAAGCTGAAATGGATAAATGGAAAAAATTACAACTGTCCTTGTTGGGTAGAATAGCAGTTATAAAAATGAATGTGTTACCTAGGTTTTTGTTCCTCTTTCAAATGATACCAATACTAAAAAAGGATGCCAACCTGGAAGAGTGGCAGAAAGGTATTAATAAGTTCGTATGGCAAGGTAAGAAACCAAGGATAAAATTGAAAATAATGCAGGACATACGAGAAAGAGGAGGATTGAAAATGCCAAATTTAAAATTGTACTATGAAGCAGCTGTTCTATCAGCAATTAGTGATTGGATTAATTTAACAAATGGAAGGATATTGAATATTGAAGGGCATGACCTGGTCTATGGCTGGCATGCTTATTTAGTGTATGAAAAAAGGGTGGATAGAGCATTTAAGAGTCATATACTGAAAAATGCTTTATTGCGTGTCTGGAAGAAATATCAATATAAGTTAAATGAAAAAATACCTATATGGACAGCACCCAGGCACGCAATAGAGAATACGAGTATAGAAAGTAGACAGGATATAATTACGTATAAAGATATTCTCATTATGGAGGGAGGTATATTAAAATTAAAATCTGTGAATGTGATGAAAGAGGAGAAAATAACTCAAACATGGTTTCAATATGTACAATTACAAGCCAGATGGAGAAAAGACCAGAAAACTGGTGTTATACAAAGTGATGAAAATTTAATTAAACAAATTAGAGACCAAAGCCCAATGCACATAAAAAGATTGTATAATATATTGATAGAGATGGACTCGGAAACAGAGCTAGTTAAGGACTGTATGATAAAATGGGCGCAGAATTTTGAACAGCCAATAATGATGGAAACGTGGGAGAAAATATGGGTGACAAATGTGAAATTTAACAAAGCGCAAAATTTAAGGGAGAACTTTTATAAAATGTTTTATAGATGGCATCTAGACCCAAAAAAGTTATCTCGTATGTATCCGAATATACAACCAAAATGTTGGAGATGTAATTGTGAGGATGCTACTTATTTTCACATTTGGTGGACATGTAAAAAGGTTAAAGCGTTTTGGATTAAAATCTGGTGGATTTTACAAAATATTCTTAAAAAGAGGTTGAAATTTACACCACAGCTGTTTCTTCTGGGTATAGTTACGGATTGTACAGTTATAGAGACCAAATTGATTTTGAATTTAATAACTGCAGCAAGACTGTTGGTGGCACAATATTGGAAGAAGCAAGATTTACCTACAATCCAAGAGTGGACAATGAAAGTTACAAATCTAGCGGAAATGGCAAAAATCTCGGCGTACTTGAAGGATCATTCAAATGAAAGATATTTAAGAGACTGGAGAAGATGGATAGATTATATTCAAAATAAATACCGGAATAAGAAATTGCAGATAGGTTATGAATGATTATATAGATATTTAGTGTGTCTCTAAGTAATAAAGCTAGGTGGGTAATTAGGGAATTGAAGGAACAAGAGATGTGGAATGTCATAATTGTTTAGACTAGGATTGATTATGATTGTTGAAGTTTATACCCTGTAATTTGTTCTGGGAAAGGGAGGGGGAGGGGGGAGGGGGGAGGTTGAGGTAGGGAAGGGGGGGGAATATGTAAACTTCTTGTAAAACTTTTCAATTAAAAAAAAAATTCAGAGATTTGTTGATGAAAGGGAAATTGCAAGTAATCACAGCTAATGAGAATTTAATCAGTATTTCCAATATACAGCAGCATGATTAAAGGAAGCATAATTGAAATGGACAATACATGTGATATTTTTAAGTAAGTGAACGTATTTGAGAGGACAAATTCAGAGTATTATTCATATTTTTCCCCAAATCCCACTTTAGCAGTTTCCTTATAATCAATCTGAATCACACACATAGGAAAGGAACAAATGGTTCCCAAAGATAACATTGATCATCAATTTACCATAATGCAAAACAAAATATGCACTCCAACATCAGGTGCAGATCAATTTGAGACATGTTCAGTTTACTTGATTGTCTATATAAAAAGGTTTCAATAAGTTCAATTACTTTCAGATGGACATAGGAAGAATGATTCATTCACCTATTTGTCTCTCTGAAGCTATTAATTTGCTTTGATAGGATATACCCAGCAATGAGCAATAATGTTCCTTTTATAATAAATTACTGCTCTGTTTTTGCTCCCGAGATCTGGGGGAAAATAAACCCTACACAACTCCTCACAATCCATGACTTTTATTTAAGGAAATGCCTTATTTGATTTCAAAAGGTCATAGAGTTTACCAAGGCAAAACAATTAGACTGAGTCATACAAAAATAGTTTCTGAAGGATCAGTATTTTGATTCTTTCTTGCCCAGACATATAGGGCTACAGATCATGTGATAATTAAAAATGCTCAACAACAAAGCAAAATTTGAAAAGCAAAATTAGAGAATGATTTACAAGACTGCACAAATCTGGGGACCTATCACTAAAATGAAGAGGAACAATTTGCAAGAGATTATTTGTCCAACACCGTTTCAGTTTTATGCTCATATCACAATTTTATAAAAACTTTACTTTTTTTGACCGTCTTACCTCTTGGTTCCTACTCTAGGATTCTGTGGTATGTCAATTGTGTTTAATACGGAGTCATGCTTCACAGCTAGCCCCAAGTCAGCAATAGCACAGCTTTCGTTCCTTTTGACTAGAATGTTTTTAGATTTCAAGTCTCTGTGTGAAATAGCTGGCTTTCCTTTGAAGCACAAAATGTATAATGTAACATATATGGTAACAAGTTCAAATGTTAGGTACAATTGGTTTACTTCACAGAAAACATATATTACACTGGCATTCAGGCCTTAGGATAAATACAATATGTCAACACTAATAAGAGGAATGTAATAAACTATTCTTTCTACTTGAGAAAGCAAGATTCCCGACTAAGTGGCTACTTCTATTTATGTTCAAGTGAAAACAGATAGAAATCTCAGCAGTCTTTGCTGCTTAACCTGAAATGGTTAGGAGCCTTGCAACAAAATTAGCATATGCAGCCCCAAAATGGATTCTTCAGGCACAGTAACAACATTTTGCACACAAATGCAACTAGGAGAGTTGAAAAGAGCAGGAAAACCTGGTTTTTCTTTTAAGTGCTGCTTAAAAGTGCTCCTTCAGCAGGAGTCACTATTCCAAGAGAAACCCAGATTACACACCATGTCAAGATCAAGGAGGACAAGGATGGATGCAGACCAGTGGTGGGTTTCAAATTTTTTTACTACTGGTTCTGTGGGTGTGGCTTGGTGGGCGTGGCATGGCTTGGTGGGCGTGGCGGGGGAAGGATACTGTTAAATCTCCATTCCCACCCCACTCCAGGGGAAGAATAGTGTAAAATCTCCATTCCCTCCACAATCCAGGAGAAGGTTACTGCAAAATCCCCTTTTCTTCCCGATCAGCTGGGATTCGGGAGGCAGAGAATAGATGGGGGAGGGGCCAGTCAGAATTTTTACTACCGGTTCTCCGAACTACTCAAAATGTCCGCTACCGGTTCTCCAGAACTGGTCAGAACCTGCTGAAACCCACCTCTGATACAGACCCAATCACACATCCTCTCTTGGGCAGCCTTGAGCAGCCAGGAGGGACATGGGTCTAACTATGGCCAAACTAACAGTTACAAGAACCCTGTTCACTTCCTCAGGGGTTCAAATTCCTCCCAAATAACCATGCAATGCTCAAACCCTGTAACTTCTATTGGATCTGCATCAAAGTTGGAGTTCAATGTAGAATGAATCTGAGCAAATCTCTCAATGGACATACCCGTGATGACCCCAGGAAACAAGTTCAAGGTGAAAGAAACTTTACTCTCACAATTGTTTATGCTATATTATAAATATATCCAAGTCACAGGTGAAATTCAGCCGGTCTCACCAGTTCACCCAAACTTAGTAAATTGTTTAGGCAGTTCGGAGAACCGGTTAAAAATAAAGTGCAAGAGAGGGTTCTCTCTCTCTCTCTCTCTCTCTCTCTCTCTCTCTCTCTCTCTCTCTCTCTCTCTCTCCCTCTCCCTCTCCCCCCCTCTCTATCTCTCCCTTCAGTTAATAGCTCCACTTAACAATTGCAGCTGAAATGCAGCCATACATGCTGAATCAAGTCAATAAACAACAGAAACTGACAGGATTAGGGCAGGGAAACCCATCAATCACCCATCTAGGGATGGGATTAACTTCTTCCCTTCAGGAAGAAGGACGAACATTTTCATTATAAAGAGTATTAAGTAACACTTCTGTGATCAGCTGATACTCCCTGGAGTTTCCCAAGACCTTTTATAGCTGCTGCAGTGTTGACTACTTCTTGTTTCTTCCAGGGGGAAAAGATACAGGAGGGGACAATGATGCAGCTTGATCATACAGGCCGTGAATTTAATGCATGTGTGGTCCAGCCAGCTGTATTGTTTCTGCTGTGAAGCACCCGATTTAGAACATAGAGAACATAGAATAATAGAGTTGGAAGGGTTATTGGCTTTTGGCAGCATGCCCAGGCTTTTGATTAGCCTGAGCAGGTGCTCTTAGTTTCCCTCTCAGCTGCTACATTTGCTTTGGGGTTGTGTTTTTTTTAAAGGGGAATGGTTGTTTAAAATTTTCTGCATTATTTTAGTGGTTCCTGGCACTGTCCTTTTGGGGAGTACTTCCCTCACTCTTTTTGAAAGTCTCTAGTGATGGAGCATAGGCAAGCTATTCCATTGGTTGATTGGTCTCACCCTTAGGAAATTTCTCCTTAGTCCTAGGTTGCTTCTCTCTTTGGTTAGTTTCCATCCATTGTTTCTTGTTGTGCCTTTTGGTGCTTTGGAAAATAGATTGATTCCCTCATTTTGTAGGAGCCCCTCAAATTTTCTGACAGAACAATTAAACAGTGGAACAACTTGCCTCCAGAAGTTGTAAATGCTCCAACACCGGAAGTTTTTAAGAAGAGATTGAATAATTATTTAGTCTGAAGTGTTGTAAGGTTTCCTGCCTAAGCATGGGGTTGGACTAGAAGACCTCCAAGGTCCTTTCCAATTCTGTTATTCTATTCTATTCTATTCTATTCTATTCTATTCTATTCTATTCTATTCTATTCTATTCTATTCTATTCTATTCTATTCTATTCTATTCTATTCTAAATATTGGAACAGTGCTATTCTATTGTGAATTGGACTAAGGAGAAATTTCCTAAGGGTGAGACCAATCAAGTTGGCCTCGCCCACCCAGTCACATGACCCATTTTCCACAGAAAACACCGGGAGTCACAAAACCTGGGCAGGTGTGCCGGGGGGGGGGGTTGTCATGTGACTGGGTGGGAGTGACATTGAGTTGACCACACCCACCCATGTAGTCACATGACCACCAAGCCACACCCACCCTGCCACATGACCACCAAGCCATGCCCATAGAACTGGTAGGGAAAATTTTTGAATTTCACTCCTGATCCAAGTGTTAATTCAAGTAGTGCAAAAGGAATACAGGATGTGGAAAAAGCAAGATAACAACAGAACTTAGACTTACATACTGTTTCACAGTACTTTACAGCAGTCTCTAAGTGGTTTACAGAGTCAGCCTATTGCCCCCAACAATCTAGGTCCTCATTTTACTGACCCCGAAAGAATGGAAGGCTGAGTCAACCTTGAGCTGTTGAGATCTGAACTGCCAAACTGCTGGCGGCTGGTGATCAGCAGAAGTAGCCTGTAGTACTGCATTCTAACCACTGTGCCACCGCAGCCAGGGGTGGGTTCTAATTTTTTTTACTACCGGTTCTGTGGGCATGGCTTATTTTGTGGGTGTGGCTTGGAGGTCATGTGACTAGGTGGGCGTGGCTAGTTGGTCAGAGTCATTTCTGGAAGATCCTCGCACGTACGACCAGTCCTCGCACTTACGACCCGACTCATTTGTTTGCTTTTAACACTGATCAGCTGTAGGACGGCCCTTTGAAGCCCTGCGGCAAGAGTTTAAACAGTTTTTTTCCCTCTAGTCATCAGCTGGGACTCAGGAGGCAGCAATAGATTGGGGGTGGGACCAAATAAAAGGTAAGAATAACGTGGATGGGTGGGGGGGGGAGGGCGGGGGGGGGAGAACCGGTTTGGTGACATCATATCGTCACCACTACCGGCTCAGCCGAACCGGACCAAACTGGGAGGAACCCACCACTGACCGCAGCTCTTAAGATAAAGGACTTCTTCATGATTACATAGAATTTTAATAATTAGTCACATGCCAATGTGCCAGATTGTAAATCAGAGAGAGGAGGAGCAAGTGATACTCAAGCTAATGGAGAAGGCAAGTTTTCGCCTCTCCTAAAGTTGCCAGGTATTATAGTGCTGCTGGAAGAGGAGGACAATTATTATTCCTGGTTAAACCGATGTGTGGATGTCAATTAAGTTGAGTTAAGCTTGGTTGTCCCATTAAATATATCCCTCTAACTTCTCTTCAAGTTATTCCTAAATCTTATGACTTCAACACAAAGAAAACTGCATTGAAAAGGGTTTTATACCTTGGGTTCCAACGATTTCCATGTGCAGATGTGCTAGACCACTGGCTATTGAAAATGTCAGCTTAATCATTTCATCAGCTGTCACAGTGTTGCTGTTTAAGTAGTCAAACAAAGAGCCTTGCTGATAATATTCAGTTACAAGCCACAGTTGAGTCCAGGTCCCATTGTCTATGGAGAGAGATAACCAAAAAAAAAAAAAAAAGCATGTACAGTTGGTTTAATCATTCCAAGGTGCATCAGATTTGCAAAACCTGTTGATTTTTGGTAGGAAAGATTTGGCACTACTAACGTGGCTATATAAAACATACTAGAATGGAGTTTCATATATTAAAGCCTCAATCCTCAACACTGCGGAATACGTCTCACTGAATGCAGAGGCCAGTTTCCAAATAAACATGCATGGGATCAGCATGAGTTATATTTACGAGCATAAGACTCATTAGTGAAAATCAGTGCATTAGAGTAGGGGTCACCAACCTTTCGGACCTCAAGGACCACTAAATTCATAATTTTAAATCCTGCGGACCACTAATATGGTCTACCTAATGTCTGGTTGGGTGGGCGTGGCTAGGTGAGCATGTGACTGGATGGGCGTGGCCAACTCAATGTCACTCGTGTCGAGGGTGCCTCTCCGACCTCTACTCGATCCTTCCCTCTCAGCCACTCCTCGCCTGCTCACCCATGCCCCTTAGTTGTTGGAGCTAAGCAGCCACCACAAAAAAGTGTTGACAAAACAGCTGGCTCAGTTCAAATTGGATCTGGCTGAGAAGGAGGCTCAGCAGAAGCACCTCACTGAGGACTAGGAGCATAGGCTTTCCAAGCAGAGGGAAGACTTGCGGGAGTGCAAGGCCAGGTACTGGCGCCTGGAGGCACAGCGGGCTGAAATGGTCAGCCAGTTCTTGGCCATGATGCAGCCCCACTGGAACAAGGTCCTCTGGCCCTTCACTGCCAGCAGCGGTGCTTCCCTCCAGTCTTTGCCCAAAGCCCCACACCAGAAGATTGAAGCAGACCCCAAGTCGGAATTTGTGTCCCCCTCCAACCCACACAAAAAGACTCCGAAGGGGGAGACTCTCTGCAGCAACACAAACATTCATTGCACATATCCGGCCCAGGGGCCATAGTTTGAGGACCCCTGATTTAGTGCAATATAAAAAATGCAAATAATTTTTCTGCGGATCACCAAAATTTTCTCGCGGAACTCCAGTGGTCCATGGACCACTAGTTGGTGACCGCTGCATTAGAGGGAGGGCAGGCAGGGGTATGTTTTGACTGTTTATCTGCCTTGTAGTTCATCTGCCTCTTTATAGGACTTAAACTAAAGTGCTATAGTCCAGCCACGCTAACTGTTTCCTTAGACTAGTGGTGACGAAACTTTTACTCACTGAGTGCCAAACAGAGACGCACTTTACTTACGCGCAGCTCCTCCCCTGTGCGCTGGCGCATAACCACACCATCTGCACATGTGCACAGCTTTCTCACGCCCCCGCGCGCTGCACACGCAACCGCACCATGTGTGCATGCACATGGCTTTTGCACGGCTTCCCCTGTGCACTATGTGTGCAATTGCACCATCTGCGCATGTGCGCTGCTTTTGCACGGCTCCCCTGTGAACTGTGCACGCAATTGCACCATCTGTGCATTTGCACAGCTTTCACACAAGCATGCACAAGAGAACTCCAAAGACCAGTTGAGTCTCCAGAATTGTGCGCATGCGCACCGGAGGCCCAAACACCAGCTGGGGCGCATGCGCATATGCAGCTGCAGGTGAATTGGGTGACAGCTCGCGTGCCTGGAAAGATGACTCTGCGTGCCACCTTGGGCACGCGTTCCATAGGTTCGCCATCACGGTTTTAGACAGTATCTTTACAAATTCATTGACATGCTGCTTCTATGTGTCATGGATCCTTCTCTTCAAAGACAAAGACATTTAAATGATAGTAAAATGTCTTTGTCAAATGTCAGATGAGCACCCATTCATGTGGCATTCTCATGAAACAAAAATGGGTTTAAGGCATATGGAACTATTATAGCAAAAAGTGGAAATGATTTCTGGGGTTTTTTAAACTAGGCTATTTAAGAATGTTTTAGGAAATAAATAGACCCAAGATCACGATGGCTCTTCTCCAACCAAAGAAGCAATCAACTTTTTAAGGATCAGATATCATTCTTTAAAAAAAAAAAAAACTGTTCATACAGGAAAAGAAAGAGACCTGTAGTACCTTTACTTCTCTTAATTGCTTAGCTGCTATAAAAGTCTTGCCTTCTTTGGAAATCTCCATCCAGAATTGTATATTCTTGATTCCAGCACAATCAATAGATTTAAGCAGAATGTAATTTAACTGGTCAAAATCTCTCTGAGCCCAAAGTCCCGGCAGCTGCACACCAACAGGAGAAGAAGCCATATTCACTGGCCTCCACTCCTCTTTACTACAGCCCTTAATAGTACAATGCTACAATTCCCCTGAAAATATAACCAAGAGGCCAGAGGATATTTGCTCCTTGGTCAGAATAAAAAAACCACAGGAGGCGATTTATTTAAAAGAGCCTCTGGAATTCATCCTACCACAGGACTATATCTTAAGAGCACTTTATAGTGTGTGTAAAAAACACACAAAACAAATATAAGATAACAAATAGTCTTTGAAATGCAGCCACGTCCAACTTTATTTAAATTTAACTGAGAATGGGTACTTTGACCTTGATTAAATTCTTCGCCTCTTTCCTGAACCAATAAGCAATGTCCTTTGCTATCCACCCACTGAACATTTGCCATAATACTTCTATTTTCTACATAAATTATGGTTCCACTAACTTCTGCACATATCTACATTCTCTTCACACTATTTCTTTGACTAGGCAACACTATGCAGCATGTAGAAAAAAGACTAAGAAGCAGTCATCCGAAGACATTAAAGGCGAGTGATAAGAAAAAAGAAACACAGCTCTGTTTACCATTTAGTACACTATTCATTATACTTCTCTCGATCTTTCTATCCTTGTTCCCGCAGGTCCATATACCCTTTCACACATTTTATTCTTAACCGATTTATGGGTTTAACCACCCAGTAACAATAATTCTCTTGAGCAGATTAAAAGTGAGCCGAATAATGTCAAGCACAGGAAAGAATTTAAATAAAGTATGCAAAAGCTGCTACTGAGTGAGGACTTAAAATATTCCCAAAGCTATATTGATAGCATCTCTGATTCCTGGAAAAAGTATGAATACCCTCTGCCTGTGATGAGATAGGGACCTTTTGAGTTGGGTTTTGCACAGATCGGGTTTCCCCCTTGCAGCCGGCCAATTTCTCCTTGACATTTTTATTTCATTTTGTTTATAACGTTAGCTGTTGAATGCAGCAACTTAGGTCTATAGAAGCCAAAGCTATGCTAGGCTATATCCTCATATTTGTTTGTATGTTCATTTATTAAAATTGTATATTATTTTCAATTATTATTGGCATCAAATACAATTTATATATTTTTTTTTATTTGATTCATTTGATATATACCCCTCCTTTCTAGCAGGAATCACACTTTACTTTTACATTTTTTTTTTCTGTTAACATAGGTATGGGGATAGCTAATAAAATTAAAAATCAGAGTACAGATGGTACAAAGATAAATAAAAATTAATCCTGCTGTTAATTAACAATTAAAAGCATGATGAAAGGCAAACTATTCTGGTATGTACATCATAGGAATTTCCGGGGGCGGGCAGGGGAAGGCCAGGTTGTAGTACATATCTTGCTGTTGGGTTCTCTCCAGCTTTGGGAGATGAACACCCAAATATTAGTATCTTGAACTAAAGAGCAGAGAACTTAGCAGCAAACTATGTACATGTACAATATGACACCTTGCACCAGTCAGCAGCCCAGCTATCGTTTATTTATTTATTTATTTATTTGTTTGTTTGTTTGTTTGTTTGTTTGTTTATTTATTTATTTTAGGAAATTTATATTGCCACCTATTCGCACATGGCGACTCAAGGCGGCTTACCGGAATATAAAAACCTCATATATAAAACAATAAAACTAATAAAAGAGAATAATCACATAATAAAATAATATAATAACCCCCCCACCCCTACCCCAATCATTGCATTGAATATCAACTAGCATTGGTTGCAAGTTCTAGGGAGTCCTATGTAAAGTGCATTGCAACGGTCACATCAGGCTGTAACCAAAACATGGATAACTGTCACCAAATCCAACCAATTCAAGAAGAGTTGCTGCAACCTGCCAACATATTTCTTGTCATGACTGCTATTTACAAATCTTGGGATATTCCAGCTGAGGAATAATTTCAGTTTGTGGATCTAGCCTTTTAAAGAGAGTGTAACCCTGTACAAAACGGTCTCAAACCTAGGATTCAGTTTTATAATGGCATCTTTGCCTTGCCTAAATTTAATTTCAGCTTCCCCCCCCGCCACCCCCCCCCCCAGCTTCAATCTATCACCACGTTTATACAACATTGAAGGATTTCTAGCAGCTTCCCTGAAGCTGCATGAGCAGGAACAACAGAGCTTGGTATCATCAACTTAATAATGAGGACCTACTCTAAAACTCAGAATGATTTCCCCCATCAATTTCATTAGGAAAACTGAACAGCACACAGATCAAAATGAAAAAACTGGTAGATATTGCAGATCAATGGCCTAGATGTCAAAACAGTAGTTTCATAGCACCAAGTTTTGGACAAAACCTGACAGAAGAACTACAACTATTGTGAAACAGTGCCCCCTAAGGTCCAACCTTGGCAAAGAATTCAGAAAAAAATATCACTGAGGCGCTCAGGAGAACTAGGAAGGCTGTGTAGTACCTACCCACTCCTTGCAGCCAGTTTCTAGCATGCCATTCATCAATTGCCAGAAATGCAATTGAAATGGGTCCAGGTCATAAGTACCATGCCTTCTTAGTTTGCTTTCCAGAAATAGAATATTTGTGATTTGTTATAACTGCCCAGAGAGAGTGAGGGAGCTTCTTCAACAGAAGCCAAAGTTTCCTCTTTTAGGCAGAGTGAAACCCGCCCTGCTACCAGGGAAGTACTTAATATTTATGCTGTCCTTATCCTTTAATATCTACAGGCTAGAAGAATTCAAAGTAAGAAGACCAATTAAGGGTCATTCATATGGCCTTCCCCAACACTAAAGCCCAGGTCACTATACAAATGATTTTATCCGTAAAGATTTATTCGAAGTGCTCCTAGCTAGCCACTGACTATTCTAACTCTCCTTCTCTGTCAGCTTGACAAAGGAAATGTCTCACAGCATAGAGGGAAAAAGCAGTGACTACATCTATGTGGAAACAACAGCACTAGAACAATTATTTTTTGTCTCCACTGTTGTGAGTTAAGCTTCAGACAGGCCTTAATTTTTGTTTAATCTGTTTCAGAGGTTGTCCTACCTGTTTCATCAACTCCTTAGAAATCTAAGGGAATGAAAAGGAATAGGGTTTGTTTTATTTATTTATTTTATTTGTCAAGCATATATAAGATAACAGGTAAAAGTATAAACATAATTTGAATACATGAAAAGAGTAAGAGTAAAAAGGAATATTAGGACAGGGACAGCAGGCACCCTGGTGCTCTTATGCACGCCCCTTACAGACCTCCTAGGAATGGGGTGAGGTCAACAGTAGACAGTTTAAGGTTAAAGTTTTGGGGGTTTGGGGAAGAAACCACAGAGTCAGGTAGTGCATTCCAGGCGTTGACCACTCTGTTACTGACGTCATATTTTCTGCAATCGAGTTTGGAGCGGTTTACCTTGAGTTTGTATCTATTATTTGCTCGTGATTGTTGTGGTTAAAGCTGAAGTAGTCATTGACAGGTAGGACATTGTGGCAGATAATTTTATGTACTACACTTAGGTCAGACCGAAGCCGACATAGTTCTAAATTGTCTAAGCCCAAAATTTGAAGTCTGGTGGCATAAGGTATTTTATTGCAGGTAGAGGAATGGAGGACCCTTCTCATGAAGTATTTCTGGACTCTCTCAATTGTATTTATGTCTGATATGCAATGCGGGTTCCAGACAGATGAGCTGTATTCGAGAATTGGTTTAGCAAATGTTTTGTATGCTCTAGTTAGTAGTACAATATTACCAGAGAAGAAGCTACGCAAGATTAAGTTAACAATTCTTAATGCCTTTTTGGAAATGTTGTTACAGTGGGCTCTGGCACTTAGATCTTTAGAAATGATTACTCCAAGGTCCTTAAGGATAAGGATATTTAGAGGCTGTAATATTTACATCAAACACACACAAACATCATATGCACACACACACACACACACACACACACACACATATATACACACAGTATATATATATCTCATATATATGTGCATGTGCTTCCCAAAGGCCACTGATCATCTTTGTTGTCCAGGCAGAATGGATATGGTACTAGTGCTTACTCACAGCACAACTACAGAATATGCCTTTCCTCTATTTTCCAGATCCAAAGCATGATAAACTAAGCCAGTGATGGTGAACCTAAGACCCACATATCAAAGGTGACATGCCCCAGCACTTTGGGTGATAACACCAATGTTCACCAACACCCTACAACAACTATTCCCAATGGCAAGCCCCATTCTTGTGTGATTTGCAGAAGGCTGGGGTGTGTGCTTTTGTGCAGCCTCCAAAAAAGAAATTGCACAAGAATGGGACATGTTTTCAGTTTTCAGAGGCTACAGAGACAACAGAGGAGAATTCTCTAAAGTTTGCCATTGCTGAGCTAAGCTTTTCAAAACAGATGTAAGAAGCCTCCGTTTTTTCCCTCTTTCCACAAACCTTTAAAAAAAAAGAATAGAAAAAGAATTCCACTAATCTAATCCAACACAAGACAAACATTGCAAAATTGTTTGGAAGTACGATACCCTTGTTATCAGCAGCAATAAAACCCAAGACATTTTCATGTCTCAGCATGATTGTCTGGTAGATTTCTGCTTCACGAAACCAAGACCTTTCATCTCTTGAGGAAAAGATCTTCACCGCAACATCCTCTCCGCACCATTTTCCACGCCAGACTTCACCAAATCGACCTTTTCCAACGATTTCTTGAAGAACAATAGTCCTTGCAATTGTCCTTTGCACAAGGAGAGGTAAACCTAATGAGAAAAATGTAAAATTACAGTTTTTAATTTTTAAAAAAAAACACCATTCTTCTTTAAAAGGCTTAATATTATGCTAATACAATCTCATCTCATTCAAATCAGCGACAAGACTGAGTGTTTTTCTATCACACGCCCTTGAACAAACTCAAAAGCAGGAGGCTTTTTCAGCATGGACAATTCAAGGGGAAATTATGTACCCAGAGTTTGACTGTAAGGAGGGGTGCTTTTTTCATACATTATAATAATGCCGTTATAAGAACTCACCATCATTGCAATGTAAGTAACTCTCAATTTCCAAATAGGACTTCTCTGCATTCATGAAGGTTAACCCACATTAAATATTTTCCAAACTTTTTTTTCTCATTTCATACCTAATAATGACATAGTCAGCTGCTGTTGTGCCTCACCCAGCAACAAATCTATTTTGGCCTTCTATAGCAGCAGTGGAAATCTGTGATCCTGTAGTTGTTGCTGAGTTACAATGCTCAGCAACTACAGCCAGCACAGGGATAAATAAACTGCTCATCAGACTGAAAAATGGAATCAGGAGATGGCTTTTTAAACCTTTGTTTTCCATTTGGGATAGAAACATACTGGAGAGTAGAGGATGTGCTTCTCGGCATATGCAGAGTAATTAGGTGGGAAAGCATTTCACTGAAAAAGTAAAATGCTTATTACGTTACCTTAGATGCAGAGTATAGGTTTATTTATTTATTAAATTTATATGCCACCCATCTTGCTATCCAGAGCATTTAGCCCAGCTATCAGTGAATGCTAATAGATACATGAACTTAGGAAGGTCTTATTTTTTACCTAAACTGCTTCTTTCAGAAATGGAAACATGGCAGAGGCAGACAGACAGATATACAGGTAAATATAAAGGTTTGTTCGACTAACAGTAGGCCAAATGAGATTTAGATACAGGGTTAGCATGAGAAGTACCTTATGCAACTCTGGCCATTTGTCCCAGTGATCAAAATAGGCTCTTAAGGGTCAAGAGTGATGCATCACCTCAAAGGTATTATAGTCAGTGACTGTCTGGAAGCATGTTCCAGGTGCTGCCTAATGATATCAACTAAGAGTGGCATAACCCTCATTAAGCTCTCTTCAATAGAATAGCTCTTTTTTAAGGCAGCGCTTAAATGATTCAGCTTAGAAGAAATGAAAGTTCAGTCACTGACATCAATTCACATTAAGCACAGTTTTAAGCAAGAGCTCCATCTAAATCTATACTTATTTCAGAACAAAAGTTACTGGCACAAAACATCCGGGAATTGTCATCATGAGTCTGACTTTTGAAGCCAAAACATGTCTGGAAACACTGTAGAAATGTCCATTATTGTAGATTGATAATGAAGAACCCATTCCACACTTGGCTCATAGTCAGATGTTACTTGGAATGTCAAAAATGATTTTCCCCTGGCAAATTTCTCTTCTTTCTACAGTTATATATTCAGAATATTCAGAAGGCAGCTAAAATTTCTAATCCAACTAGTGGCTTTACTAGATGACAGATGATAGGACAGACAGGCATGATAGATCAGCAGTCCCCAACTTTTGGGCACTAGGGACTGGTTGAGTGAAAAAAAATATTTTCCATGGACCAGGGGGTGTTATTTAACATGCTATCTAGATCCCATGCATGCACAGATGACGCTTCACTCACTTGTGAGGCCCAGTTCCTAAAAGGCCAAGGATGGGGATTGGGGACCCCTGAGACAGATAATAGGATAGACAGGCAGGATGATAGGACAGACAGAAATTGGGGCACTGTCAGAAATTTTACCATGGAAGTTTCTATTGTTCCGTAATAATAATGTGTGAAGATTGAAAACAAATAAAGAGGTCTGTTACTACAAATCAAATCCAATGAGAAGAGGATATCACAAAGAATGCATCAGTTTTGGAAAGTACAACATCCAGAATCAGACTTAATTGAACAGAAGCTAGCAGATCAGTGTCAATTATAATGCAAAAGAAAATATTCACCGAAGCAGAACTGGAAGAACTTCAAAAGTCTACCCAGGGCAAAAAAAAAAAAAAAATCAAAGTAACTCAGCTGGAGAAAGGGGGATGACAGTAGAGGAAGCCAGCATAAACTGTTGAATAGTTTTCATTTCCAAACCAGGCACCTCTGCCTGCTTCTCAGAAAGAACAAAGCCCTCTAACCAAAAATAAAAATAGCTGACATAAAACAAAAAAATAGCTGAGTATCTCAAACAGCACACACACACACACACACACACAAAGAATAAGGTTGCCTGCATTGAAATTTCTTCCAAAGAAACAGTTAGCACAAGTATTAAAACATGCCAATACTGTAATCTCAAATATAAATACCAGCTCACTACAAGAAACAAAATTGACATACAGCGTAGCTGCAGTCATAATTGAAGATCTTGGAAGCAAAATCAGCAAACAAGGAAAAAAGTCAGTGCACCACCAAAATGGGAGATCAGGTTAGAAAAATAAGATTAGCATGCTAAGATTAGACCCAAGCAAGCCAGAACAAATAAAAGCTGAAGAACAAGAAGACCAAAAAAATACCTGATCAAGAAATATTAACTTAGAAACAGGAAGATCAAAGAAGCACTGGAAGTAATAAAGTAGCAAATAAAAGCCATATCCAAGTAGGATTTGAAGCTGGAATTGCTCTACAGGCAGGCTCTCCAGTTTCAGTCAAATGAGAAACATGTTTTACAAATCCTTCAATGGAAGAGTGCAAGGAAGCAGCCAACATCTGACCAAGAAAAACAGTGAAGTTCTGGGTGCAGCTATGGGCCAACCCAAAGAAATACAACAAGAATGCAGCTTGGATAAAGGAAGTAGATAAGGGGGAAAAGAAGCTGAAACAAAAGATCTTGTAATACCAGCACACATAGTGGAGAAAAGGATAAGGAAGATTAAGAATTGGTCAGTAGCAGGTGAAGATGAATTGACATAGGTTTTGGTTGAAACATCTGACTGATCTACATCCACTCACTGCCAAGCAGTTTAATAGCATACTGCAAGGAGGTGAAATTGAAGATTGGCTAACATCTGGCAAAGCCTATCTGGGGCAGCATCAGGCAACGTCAGGCCAATTACCTGTTTACCAACAACTTTCAGATTGCCATTGTATCTAATGCAGTCCAACTAGCTGAAAACAATCTTTTTCCACCTGAGCCAAAAGGAAACTGCCCAAACAGCAGAGGAATTAAAAAAAAAAAAATCAGGTCCTAACTGACAAAATGATTTTGGAAAACTCAATTGGTCAATAAAAATGCCAAATCCAGTCTAAATATCAGGCTGACCGGGTGACCAAACATAATAATAATATTTAATTAATTAAAATTATATGCTGCCCATGTCCTATCACTCTGGGCAGATAATTATAAATAATAAATTGGTTGTTACTTAACATATATTTAGATTTACACCATCCAGAAAAAATACTGTCAGAATACTTTAAAGTATATTCCCAAATGCAATTTAAAACTGTGGGAAGGGACAGGACAACAGCAGAACGGATTGAAACAAAAACAAATGGTGCTAAGATTCAATTCAGCAATAGCAATTAGATACAGTTTAAGTAAATATGTATTTAACAATTTGCCCTTTATGTCATATTAAAGACTACCCTTCAGCAGAGGTGCTCTTCAGACCATACTCCTTATGTTGTGCATGCCTATTTTATATGATAGTCATACGCTGCATTTCATATATCTCTTGAGAAATAGATGTGCCTCATCCAAATAACAAGAGATTTGCTCCACTACAAAAGTGCTCCAGACCATATGCAAGAGTCATGCAATATGCATGAGAATCTGCGCAGCTTACTCTCTGTAGGGCCAAAGGTTCATCCCAAGACAAGCGTTTTCCCACTAATAAAAAAGTAAGATTTTACGTACCACCTCAGTTCTGAGACTTGGCATTTATGGGCAGTTTTGAAAGATAAAAAAAGAATAGTTCTTCATAAAGGGCAACTTTGGCAATATCTTATAAGATGCATCACAAATAAAGGCTTATTCTTAGTTACCATAGCAGCTGGTGCAATGAAACTTCTCCCACTCAGCTCTGGCAAAGTAAAGACCTTAAAGAGGAATCAGTGCTCTAGAGACATTCTCACTGGGCCATTGTACAGCAAGGTACATACAACTGTCTGTAAGAAGGGACAGAAAACCTAATGATTTTAGAACCCTCTTGCTGTGTTTTTTCTGGAGCTCAAAAATTAACTTAGGCATAATTTTGCACTAGGCAACTATTCAGGTTCAGTGTCAAGTTTGAGCTTTCAATCCTTATGCATAATAGTACATCAGAGAAGTGCTTTTTATACTGCCTGTTCCTCCCCCACCCCCATTTTAGTATTTATTCAAGATTACCCTTTCCTATAGAAGTAGATGGAGATTTAATTTTTAAAAAAAAAACTATGAAATGACTGAGGGATCTCTTTATTTAAAAGTGTTGTAGGGTCATACAGTATAGGTACATACAGGTACATATATAAACTCTGTGTGTGTGTGTGTATCAATGTGATGTAAATTTTAAAAACTAAACTATTTCACCCTATTTCCATGGGATGTGGATCAATGTTGTGGAATGTGATTATTTCAATAGCCCTTTAATCCTGTGTGTGATCTTGGGGTACTTATTTCTGACACAGAAAGAATCAAGTCTGCATCAACTCCTAGATAGCAGGAGTGTCAAATTCGATTTCATTGAGGGTTGCATTAGTATTGTGTTTGATCTCGGGGGACCAGAGTGGCCGTGGCCAGAGTGGGTGTTGCCAACTTGATGTCACTCATGTCAGGGGTGCCTGTGGGGGCACGAATGCTCTGCCAGCAAAAACAGCTTCCAAGCTCCATTTCCAGCTGCGATGGTCTCCTGCAACCCTCTGCCAGCTAAAATGGAACTCGGTAGGGCTGCACACGGCCCTCCTGAGCTCCGTTTTCACTGGCAGAGGCACTATGGGCCAGTCCTTCACTGTTTCCAGGGCAGCCCTGTGGGCCAGAACTAAACACCCCATGGCCAGATCCGCCCCCCTGGATGTTGAGTTTGACACCCCTGTGATATAGTAACTGTCCTCATGCACAAATGCATCACAGGGATCTCCACCTTAAAGGGTGGGAAAAAATTATACACCTAAGAAAACTGAAATTGACTCTGGGGCACATAAACATACCAGATCCAGAACCCGATGTTGTCATGTCAAAAATTAGATCTTTGAGAGATTTTCCTGGGTTCACCAGATTACACTCAGAGAGAGGTTCTTCAATATTTGGCCTTCTTTTCTTTCTGTGTCTGCAGAAGTGTCCTTGGCACGTGTAGGCTGCCAGCAGTAAAACAATAGACAACACACACACTGGTATGGTTATAACTACAGTCAGCTCCACAGGTCCTAGCTTTGATTTGTTTGAAGGTTCTTGACCTTGAAAACACACAGAAAAAAAAAATCAGAATTGCAATTTTTAACTTTAGAAGAGATTTAAATGCATATTTTGGAAGGATTTACATTATATTTTGCTGGGGGGAAAAACCTGGTCTTGGCTCCACTTAATGGAGCTTAAAATAAATAAGACAAAAAAATTATAAGATAAAGCAAATGAAACTAAAATGAGATGGAATATTTTATTCATTCGCTGTTTCTCAGGCTGTTGGCCAAGGAGACCTCTAGTGTTAGGTACAAGATATATTTGGCTTCCTAATAAGTATACGTTAAAGGATGCTAGCTAGAGTGGAGTGGATAAATGAAGCTTTATTTATTTGAGTTTGCATTCAGCTTTTTGCAAAACAATAATATGCAGCCAATTCTGCAAGAGCAAGAAAAACAACAAGAACAAGAACAGTTCAACCATTACCCACGTTCAAGAAAAGGCTGGACAGCCATTGGTAATGTTTTGTTTAATTAGGATTTCTGTACTACACAGGGTTAGACATTGTGGGTTAAATGGCTTTTTCAGCCCTACGGTTCTATTGTTATCTACCTCTTCTCAGATTGTTTCCTTGATTGCTGGTATAACCTGACATATTCCAAAAGTGTAGTCTATTTCCATATACTGAATTAACTCCAGGTTCAAAGGGGTAATTGTGGGTAGAGAAGACCCATAACAAGTCTCCAACAATATCCCCTCAAGAGTACAAGAAACCATGTGATGATAGGTTACTGTCACAAAAAAAAAAAAGAAAGAAAGAAAAAGGGTGAAGTAGATATAAATTTAAGTGAAAAATCAGCCTTACAAAGAAGGAAAGAAAGGTTCAATAGGTTCAGGCTACTGATTAAATATTCGGACGACAGTATGTAACTCGCTAATATCCAGATTGATGAAAGATATTCATTTTTATTTTTATGTATAATGAACAATCCTTCAAGTTAGAACACAATCTTTTTTAGAAGATAAAATTACTAAAGATATCTAATAAACATTTCTTATGAGAAATAAAATACAGAGCAGCCCATGTAATTTTCCTGAAAAGATTAGGAGAACTTGTCTTACAATAAAATAAGAATAAATATAGACATGACCAAGAGGGCATAGGTCACCCTGCAGAATACACAATGATAAAATAACACTGCCCTAAATTTAACTAATTACTTAGTCACGTGCAGCCAAGTTCTCTGCTTCTGTAAATAAATCCCGTGTCATCACAGATAAGCTTATCACCGAAACCAAGATTGTGGACCTGCTACTGATATACTAAGGCTCTACACACATTATTCCACTAAAGGAGACCCTAAGTATTGAGGGTGGCTGTTGAGGAAGTGAGCCCATGCAAAACACATACCACTGTCTGCCAGCTCATTGAGCATGGCCTTCTGAAAAAGGGAAACAATATAAAGAGAGAACATAGCTACAGAAGCTCAGGCATGACAGATGGAACGTCTCCACAGATAACCAGCAATGATGAAGACATGCAATCAATTCATGGAGCCCCACTTATGACCACTGTTTCTACTTACATTAGAATTATTGGTTCATTTTCTCTTAGTGTTAGTATGCCAAATAATTACAAAATGGACTTAAGAGTTATATTAAAACATGAAGGCCACATGGGCTATTTATATGAGAAAGGAATTTTTTGTTTTAGAGAACCTCTATGGGCATACATTGGGCAGCAAATAATGAAAGGTGATGCAAATGTAGCATCATGTCTTATTTGATCAGATGTCAGGGCTTAAATACCATAGTACTTATTGTAGTATTTTTACATAATATGGTGGTTATTGTGTAGATATGATTGTTTTGGCATCATCATTGTTAAATCGGGCAAGTGAGAAGACAGGAGCCAGGTCGAAGTGAACAACAACTCTTTAATGTACAGTGAGAATCCAGCAACTTCGCAGTTCAACAGCTCTCCTTATATAGCTACTCTCCAAGTGTCTTAACCAATGAGCATTGAGATTTTTTCCGCTCTAATTTCCCTCCAAAATTAGATACATAACACTCCTCCCCTCCCAGAAAGTATTTTACCAAACTATTTACATACATAATCACGCAGGTGACTAGGGCGTTCCCTGATTCTAGTTGACCTGCGCTATACCCTTCCATTACTGACTTTGACTATCTATGACTATCTGGGCCCGGTAATGTCAGAGATCTGCCCAGCCACCCAGAGGGGACCATCCGCATAATTCCTTGCGAAGTCCGGGGACCCAAAAGAAAAACTTCTAGTCTTACTTTCGGCTTCCATGTACCCCTCAGAGGAGTAATTGGGGTGCAGCCTATCTAGGGTGCAATGGAGTCTCCGGCGCATTAAGAGCTCTGTGGGACTTTGTCCCATTGCAATGCATGGGGTAACATGTTGGACTGCCAGAAAAGTATCAATCCTGGCTTGCCAGTCCCCCAGTCCGAGTCTGGCCAATGCCTCTTTGGCCGATCTCACAAATCTTTCAGCTTGACCATTACTGGCCAGATGAAAAGGTGCTGTGAATGCGTGACGGACCCCTAACTCAGCTAGGTACCCCTCAAATTGCATAGCTGTAAGTTGAGGCCCATTATCTGGCACCAGGGTGTCCGGTAGCCCATGCGTGGCAAATAGTTTCCAGAGCGCTTTGATTACAGCCTCTGCAGTGGTGGAGTGCATTAGAATGATCTCCAGCCACTTTGAATAAGCGTCCACCACGATCAGAAAGGTTTGACCATGGAATGGGCTAGCAAAATCGATATGAATGGGGGCCCATGGTCCTCGGGGCCTTTCCACTCTTTGGACAGGGCCATTGGGGGAGCAGGGCGAGGCTCTTGACAAGGAGTACACTTGGCCACCCATTCAGCAATGCAATCATCCATATTGGGCCACCACATATAGCTCCTGGCCAATCCCTTCATCCTCACAATTCCCGAGTGACCAATATGCAATGTGGTCAATACTTGTTCCCTTAGACCAGTGTTTCCCAAACTTGGCTATTTTAAGATGCATGGACTTCAATTCCCAGAATTCCCCAACGAGTATGCCTGGTTGAGGAATTCTGGAAGTTGAAGTCCATACATCTTCAAAGGGTAAAGTTTGGGAAACACTGCCTTAGACACAGCAGAATCACCACCCAGTCACCCCATAGCAAACAACCCCGTTGCGTAGACAGCTCATGTTGTTTACAGACAAACGATTTAAATTCCCCGCCAACAAGGCCTTTCGGCCACCCCCTATGCACTAGGGGTGAAATGTAAAATTTGTTACTACCAGTTCTGTGGGCATGGCTTGGTGGGGGGTGGTAATGTGACTGGGTGGGCATGGCCAACTTTTTTTTTTTTAACTTTTCAAAGCATTTTTTCTAATGTTTTGAAAAGCCTCTGCCAATCAGGCAACTCAGCTGGGATCGTCAGAGACTTTTCAAAGCGTTTTTTTTTACCACCTCTTCGGCCAAGAGGTTGGAGAAAACAATGCTTTGAAAAGCCTCTGACGACATAACATATGGATGGGTACAGATGACAAAATACTAGCCAAATTATATAATTATTTATCAGAGTACGATATGGCAGAGGAAGTAGTTAAAGAACCGATGTTAGCATGGGCCAAAAATATCGGACAGAATATAAATCTGAATGAATGGGATTCAATATGGAATAATAATCGTAAAATGACAAAAGCGACGGCCTACAAGGAAAATCAATACAAGCTGTTTTATAGATAGCATATGGCCCCAGCTAGGATAGCGAAGATCTACCCCAATTCGAGCCCTAAATGTTGGAAATGTGACCATCAGCTGGGTACTTTCTATCACTGCTGGTGGACTTGTAATCAGGCACAAAAATTTTGGAAGATGATATGGATGTGGATTAGGGAAATAATAAAAGAAAATTTTGATTTTGAACCAAAAGCCTTTCTCCTGGGAATCCTGAAAATTGAATATGCAAAAAAGAAAAAGTACTTAATTATACATATAATGGCAGCCGCTAGAATTTCCTTTGCCCAGTATTGGAAAGAAAAACAAATACCACCTCAAGAACATGTTATCGGGAAAATACTGGAGTGCGCCGAAATGAACAAATTGACTTTAGAAATTAATGACAGAGAAGATTCGGAATTTTATAGCGTGTGGGACATGTGGTATGAATGGATGGAGAAAAGAAATAAAGAAGGAAATAGAGTATAGAGATTAAGTATTAATCAATCAACAAAGACCATAGAGAAATGAACACTATTACATGTATTTTTAGAGACTGGAGTACTATTATCCTTAATTGTCTTAAAATTACATTTAACTTTAAGAAACAATATCAAATAAAAGACAAGTAAAAAAGCATGTATGTATATGTATATGTATATGTGTATGTATATGTATATGTATATGTATATATGTATATGTATATGTATATGTATATGTATATGTATATGTATATGTATATGTATATGTATATGTATGTATGTATGTATTTGCACCACTGAACCGAAAATGTATTAAGTGTATTACTATTTGTTATAATAAAAATCAAATAAAAAAAAAAGAAAAGCCTCTGACGATCCCAGCTGAGCTGTGCGATCATCAGAGGCTTTTTTTTTTACTTTTAAAAGCATTTTTTGTCAGAAGAGGTCGTAGAAAAAATGCTTTTAAAAGTAAAAAAAAAAGCCTCTGATGATCATGCGGCTCAGCTGGGCATGGTGGGGGGGGGGTGGGCACAGGGATTTTTGCTACCGGTTCTCCGAACCACCCGCCGCCATCGCTACCGTATTGGGTGATCCGGTCTGAACCAGGAGCATTTCACCCCTGCTATGCACCCATCCAATAACAGTTCGCAACACAGAATCTTTAGCAGAGGCTCTTGCACTTCAGCAGAAGTGATAGGGCCAGAATCTATAGAGTCAATAAGCAGAATAGGAACGTCTGGAGTCAGGTCCTCCAGCAAATCTGGCAGCGGGCATCTGCTGAGGGCATCGGCATGCCCAAGGCTCTGACCCGGGCAATGGATGAGTCGATATGAGTAGGCAGCCAGAAAAATAGCCCACCTAGTCAGATGGGGGGACATGGTTGCTGGGGTGGGGCGATCCCCAGCCAAAAGTCCCAGCAGGGGTTGGTGATCAGTAACGAGTTCAAAAGTCCTCCCAAACAGATACTCGTGAAACTTTTTAACTCCGGCAACAGCCACCAGGGCCTCCCTGTCCAGCTGGCTGTAATTTCTCTCAGCACTGGACAGGGTATGGGAGAAATAGGCGATGGGGGCTTCTTGTCCATTCGGCACTCTGTGACTCAAAACAGCCCCCACGCCAAAGGGGGGAGACATCGCAGACTAAGACAAGGGGAAGCAGTTCATTGTGTTGGATGAGGAGGCTGTCGGCTGAGAGGAGTCTTTTGACAGCCACAAACGCTGCGGCTTCTGCCCTACCCCAAACCCACAGAGATTTTTTCACTAATAGTTTGTGGAGCGGTTCGGCACTGTGGCTTTGTCCTTTAAAAAGATAGAATAAAAGTTTAAAAGTCCCAGGAACGCCTGCAGTTCCGCCCGGGTTGTTGGGGTAGATGGGTTGCGAATAGCCCTGACTTTGCTCTCTGTGGGTTAGATACCAGCCCCATCGATCTTATGCCCTAGAAATTCAACTGAGGGTACAGCAATCTGACATTTCTCCCTTTTAACTTGTAGCCCCACATTCCTGAATAAAGTTAGCATTTTCCTTAAGCGATCCCGCAGTTGTTGCTCATAAGATATCATCGAAATAGGGTACAACCCCTGGCAGTCCCTGCAGCAGGTGTTCCATGACATTTTGAAATAGTCCAGGGGCCACGCTAACTCTGAATTGTAGTCTGGTGCACTTGAAGGCAGCTCTATGTGTTACTATAGTCTGTGCTTCTGCGGTAGTGCCATCTACCAGCAGTTGCTGGTACACCTGCGCAAGGTTGAGCTTAGCGAAAACCTTGCCGGGGCCCAAGGAATGGAGCCGGTGCTGCACAATGGGGATAGGATAGGCGCTTTGCTGGAGGGCTTTGTTTAGGATACACTTATAGTTGGCGCAGATGCGCACTGACCCATCAGATTTGAGAGGGGTGACTATCGGGGTCTCCCATTTTGCATGGTCAACTGGTATCAGAATGCCCTGCCATATGAGCTTATCCAGCTCCTGGTCTATCTTAGGCTTTAGCGCAAATGGCACTCTCCTTGCCTTCATTCTAATGGGGGCTATATTAGGGTCAAGGTTAAAAGAAATAGGGGTCCCCACATACTTTTTTTTTTTTAATTTGATTTATATGCCGCCCTTCTCCGAAGACTCAAGGCGGCTTACAATGTGCTCAGCAATAGCCAAGGCGCTTGTCAAAAACATCCTGGAATTTGTAGAGCAGGTCGTCGTCAGGCCACCATTGGTGGAGTGGATTCTGGTGACCTCCATGCCCAGGGTTTTGAACCAGTCGAGTCCTAGGAGGCTCGGTAGATGTCCGCTGAACACAGTGATTGGCAGCTGCTTGTTGAAATGGCTGGATTTCACCTGGAACGTCCCACAGCTTTCAATGGGAATGCGATTTCCTTGGTAGTCGTTCAGCTTTAGGCGCTGGTGTTTCAGCTGATGTTTCTTGATGTCTGGAATTGCCACTTTTAGGTTGGCCAAGACATGATGGTAATAGACGAGCCAGTGTCTGTTTCCATTTGGCATGGTGATCCCTCAATTTTGACAGTTACATGCAGCTTTTTCTCCGGGGACGTTGTAGCTTGGCCGATTTGGGTCTGGAATGTCTCGGATGTTTTGGAATAGGCGCCTCATTTTTGTTGAATGTTTCCGTCCTTCTTATGAGGTCGCGGCTGACCGGCTTGATTGGCGAATGCTCTCTGTTTGTGACTGGACGGTTGACTTGCCCTGCACACCCGTGCCTAATGTCACTTTTTGTCACAGCACCTGGAAATGGCATTTTTGAAACGGCACGTCTGTCTCTGATGGAATCCCCCACAACTAGCATTATCCCTCTTATTTCTGTCAGTTTTGAAAATGTCCATCACCTTCTTCATCGCTATCAGTCAGGGTTGATTCCCTGTGGACAGGGGTAGACTTTTGTGCCGCCTGGGGTGGCGCCGGTCGCTGCAGGGTTTCTGCTGCCTTGTTAGATGATTCATGCACTCTGGCTTTGTCTAGGGCAATGTGCAGGGTGAGGTTTGTCTTGGCCAGCAGTCGCCTCTGGAGGCAAATGTCCCAGACTCCGCAGATTAGTTGCTCTAGGAGAACATCTTCTAGATCACGGTACTCGCAGTGTGTGGAAGCCTTGCGTAGTGTTGCCATGTATGTATTTATCGGCTCGCCGTCCCTCTGGAGCCTTTGCCGGAACTCATAGCGCTGAACAAACGCTGGACGGCACAGGGGCATAGTGCGTCTTCAACGTGGTCTGCAGGACCTGCCATGGTTCAGACTGCACCAGTGTTCGCTCTGACAGCGGTTCGGCTGTGTCAAAGACTTTGGGGCCGCAGTGACTCAAAAAAAGGGCTCGCTTCTGATTGTTGGACAGCCCTTGGAGGTCATTTGCTTCAAGGAAGCATTCAAACTGCGTCATGTACGATCCCCATTTCTCTTTCGTGGGATCGAACGGCGTTGGCGGTGCGAAGGCAGACATTTCTCTGCTATGCTCAGCTTGTGCAGACTTTCCCGCCTGGCTGGATTCTGTTGTCAGCTCTTATTTGTGCAA
Source organism: Pituophis catenifer annectens (assembly GCF_029215685.1). Lineage (NCBI taxonomy): Eukaryota > Metazoa > Chordata > Lepidosauria > Squamata > Colubridae > Pituophis > Pituophis catenifer. The sequence continues at coordinate 205,141,004 of NW_027256881.1, read as the reverse complement.
CCTGTCTACCTCAATCCCACCCTTGTCGCCCGTGTTAGATCGGGCAAGTGAGGAGACAGGAGACAGGTCGAAGTGAACAACAACTCTTTAATGTACAGTGAGAATCCAGCAACTTCGCAGTTCAACAGCTCTCCTTATATAGCTACTCTCCAAGTGTCTTAATCAATGAGCATTGAGATTTTTCCCACTCTAATTTCCCTTCAAAATTAGATACAGAACAAACATAGTTTCCTTTAGATCTACCAAGAACATCTTTTATAAATACAAATGTCAAAAACACATTCACACACAGCTTCAAAGTTGTTAAAGGTTGACAAGTTTCAGTTGTTAACTTTTTATTATTGTTCACAATTTTCAAACCAAATTAGCTAACCTGAAAATACTGTCCTAGATTATTTAAAATTTGGCCTTTGGTCAGAATATTTCCTAACTTTGTTGGGGTGTGCAAAACTCTAACAAAACAAAAAAATCCCTATTTTACTTTACGAAACTGTTCAAGTTTAAACATTTCCATAATGCCCAAAACAACTTACTTTGTGCCTGAAGGACCAGCTTTGCAGTTGAAATGGGATCTTTCATAAGACAGAGCGGTTCAACCTTTTGCAACCCCTAAACATTTGCCTCTCCTGCTTATCAGGATAACGTGGAGATTCAGGTCAAGTAGCATCAGATTTTGGCACTACTGTTATGTCAGAGTGGCCACCAATGATAAAGATGCTATCCATAATGTTATACTAGATCAAGGGGTCAAGCCCTAATAGAGAGATTTTGCAGGATGTATGCATAGGCTCATCTGCTCTAGAAGAGTTGGATCAGATTATGTAGGTTTGCCCTAGGAGATTAACAGATCTGGCTGGATTCCAAGTAGCTCTTTAGTACTTTCCATCTCCCCCCACCCCCCAAACGTATTCTAAGAAATTACACAGGCTTCTTAAAAAGAACCATAGTGTTTACGTCCCTGTGAATTCCTCAAAACACTTCCCTGAAATCAATCTAAAGTATTGGGTGCTTCTATTTAAACCACATAATCTAATAATTATTTGCCTCTGTCTATATTTGAATGGCAGTTACTCCATATTAAGTACAAGTACATTGTAAGGTTAGGTATTATTTTCATGTATAGTGGAAAGTACTGCAGTTAATTCATTAACACACATTATTGCAGAAGTTAATGCATAACAGTCTACTGTAAATTAAATGAATAAAACATTCAGATGGCAGAAAATATCCGTTAGAAAACAGCAGTAATTAGATGTGATGTTCACTATTGGTATAAATATAAATGTGCTATATGTGTATTTAATTTTCATCTATGTGATGTTGAAAGTACATAAATATAGATAAGATCTTCAGAATGCCTCACAAACTATATGAGCCAATGATTATTTAGCATCCCAGAAATAAAAGTCTAATCCAGGGAGTATTTTTCATCCTTGGAGACTAGCTTTCTGGGGCATGCATGATCTCAGTGGATGGACTCACTATTATAATTACTTAATTTATATACCAAGCTCCCAATGTAATGAAGATAATAATATTCTCCTATATAGCATACATTATGATACATACACATCTGGATACATTCTACATCCAAACACACAACAAATTCTTATTTTCCTTTTATTCCCTCTCTTCTTTTTCCTTCATTCTGGGGTTGACAGTCAAAATGTTTTGCTTATTTTGCTTTTATTAATTGAATCCAAAAAAAAACAAAGAGAGGAAAAATAAATAATATATGTGGCTGTGAAAAAAATAATAAATGAAAAACAAGAAAACTAAAAAACAGGAAATGAAAACATACTGCTCCCTAACTGGGGGCTTTTAAGAGAGACTGGACAATTATTTGTCTGAAATGGTATAGGGCCGAGATGGCAAACCTATGGCACGCATGCCACAGGTGGCATGCAGAGCCATATCTGTGGGCACGTGAGCGTTGCCCTGGCTCAGCTCCAGCTAATTTCCAGTCCCACCAGAAGTTGGGAAACAGGGCATTTTTGGCCTCCAGAGGGCCTGCGAGGAGGTGGAAAAGGCCGTTTTCATCCTCCCCAGGCTCCAAGAAAGCCTCTGGAGCCTGGGGAGGGCAAAAACTGGGCCTACCAGGCCCACCGTGCTATCACATGCCAAAAGCGGGGGGAGCACGGGGGATCACAAGCACATGCGTGGGGGGCCGGGGCACATTGAATTATGGATATGGGCACGCACGTGTGCGACCCCCCCCGCGACCCCCGCTTTTGGCACGCGATGGCAAAAAGGTTAGCCATCACTGGTATAGGGTCTCCTGCAGGGGTGGGTTCTAAATTTTTTTACTACTGGTTCTGTGGGCGTGGCTTATTTTGTGGGCATGGCTTGGTGGGGGTAATGTGACTGGGTGGGCGTGACCAACTTTTTTTTTTTTTTTACTTTTAAAAGCAGTTTTTCTACAACCTTAAGAGGTTGCAGAAAAAATGCTTTTAAAAGCCTCTGACGATCAGGCAACTCAGCTGGGATCGCCAGAGGCTTTTAAAGGCATTTTTTTCCCTACAACCTCTTCGGGCGAAGAGGTTGTAGAAAAAATGCTTTTAAAAGGCTCTGACGATCCCAGTTGAGCCGCGCGATCATCAGAGGCTTTTTTTTTTTACTTTTAAAAGCATTTTTTCGGCCGAAGAGGTTGTAAAGTAAAAAAAAAAAAAGCCTCTGATGAGGTGGGCGGGGTAAGCGAGCGGGGACCGGGCCGGGGACCAGTTTGGGGGCGTGGCCAGCCAATGTTATTACTGGTTCTCCGAACTACTACAAATTTTTACTACTGGTTCTTGTGACCCGGTGCGAACCGGGAGCAACCCACCACTGGTCTCCTGCTTGAGCAGGGGCTTGGACTAGAAGGTCCCTTTCAATTCTGTAATTCTGTTATATATTCTCAGATATATATTACATATGTATATTTATTTATTTATTTATTTATTTATTTATTTATTAAATTTTTATACCGCCCCCTCTCCCGAAGGACTCGGGGCGGTGAACAGCCAGAATTAAAAACACACAATACAAATATTAAAATACATTAAAACAAAATTAAATTATCTTAGGCTTCTCCAATTTAAAACCCCGTTACCCATAAAATTCACCCAATTAAAAATTTTTTAATTTAATTTAATTTTTAATTTTTAATTTAATAATTTTATATGTAATAAGTATTGCAATACTTGAAAAGGTAACCATATTTCATTGTAATCATCCATAGCTAATCTATGTTGATAAATAATTCATTCATAACTTGTTAAACCATCAACATTGCAGACTACTGCCTAGTTGAAACCATATATTTATATTACCAATGCTCATGAACCTAGTTATAAGTAGGGCATGGAAAATCCTCTTTTTTGTCCTGTTGTTAATTACCATGTGATAGAGATATAATTCAGAAGAATATCTGAGCATATTAAATCTTGTCACAAAGTTAATATGTACATAGCAATGTCATTCCCAGAAAGAACAATTATAGAACACAGTACAAACATATGATTAAAAGAACCATTAATCTTACTGCATTTGAAAAAAAAAAGAAAAGAAAATTTATTTAAACCTTTTCTCTATAAATGATTTGAAGTTCAATAAGGTGAATTATTTATTTATTTATTTATTTTGCCAAAGATGATGTAATAATGTACAGATTGTTAGATTTTGCTGCTACAAGATAAAGTAATGGCCATTTGGATTATCTTCAAAGGAAATTAAACACATTAACAAGGAACAGATTTGTCAAAAGATATTAAGACCTGTCAGCACATGGTTGCAACCTAACTACATTTTGCTAGGGAATCATGAGGCAAAAAGAATATTTTTATAACTATAGTAGCATTTCTAGACCAATGTAGGAACAAGTTACTAAGCAAGATAGTCTTATTCTGATTTATAAGAACTTAATCCACAAATCACGTAATTATAGAACCACAATATAATAATCCAAAATTATTTTTCTGTGGTACATTGCAGAAATGATGTGACTCTCCTGAATGCCTGCCTGCTGTTGGTAATAAATTTGAATCATAGATTGAAACTGCATCCAGGCAAGACTGAGGACTGTCTACCTTCCAGAGAGGTAAGAGATCTTCCTGTTCTGAGTGAGGTCACACTCTCCCAGAAGGAACAGATCCATAGTTCTGAAGTGCTTCGGAATCTGAATCTCTTTTTCACTATTTCAATGCCTTGAGTATATTTTATGCATCAATTGATAATCCAGGCAGTGGTGAAACAACCGGTTCTCTGGCTGGGTAGGCGTGGCCAGTTGGTCATGTGACATCATGGGTGGGTCACACCCAGCCCTGCCTCCCAGCCACTCGCTTCAAAGGCAGAGGTAGGATTCAACCGGGTGGGGCTAATCCCCCCACTGGCTGGCCCTGCCCCTGCCAGGTTTTTGGCCAGGTTTTTGGCTGGGTTTTTGGACCATTTTCAGACTGTTTTCCGGGCCATTTTCCCAGCCAGTTTTGGTCCACAAAACAGCCCAAAACGGCCTGAAAAACAGCTCAGAAAACAGGCTGAAAAAAGAGCGGGGGCGGGACCAGCCAGTGGTGGGATTTACCAGTTTGACGAACTGCACAGAATCTTAACTACCAGTAGCAGCAGCCCACCTCTGAATGCAGGTGTCTCTATTCCTGGAAAAAGGAGAACTAAACCTGCAATGCATGCATAGTAATACAAGTCCTCAAGTGAGCCCAAAAGTTATGTTGATAAGTGAGACAGTTAAGTGAGTTTTGCAACATTTTTCAACCTTGTTTGCCACAGTTGTTAAGTGAATCACTAAAGTTGTTACGTTAGTAGCCCAGTTGTTAAATGAATCTGGTTTCCTCATTGACTTCGCTTGTCAAAAAGTCACAAAAGGGGATCAGTTGACTCCAGGAAACTGCAACTGTCATAAATACATGTCAGTTGCCAAGCGTCTGATTTTTGATCATGTGACCACAAGGATGCTGCAATGGTTGTGTGAAAAAAAAAGTCATAAGTCACTTTTTTCACTGCTGTTGTAACTTAAAAGTCACTGAACAAATAGTTGTAAGTCGAAGACTAGCTATGTAGGGTTGCAATTGTGTCTGTTCTAGAAACTTCAGTTGGTACAGAACTAAGCACTGCTTGCTGAATTGAGAGGCCTAATCTCCTACGCCATGATGGCAAACCTATGGCACGCATGCCAGAGGTGGCACTCAGTGCCCTCTCTGTGAGCATGCAAGTTGTCACCCCTGTTCAGCTCCACCGCACATGGGTGTGTCTCCCACTGGCCAGCTGGTCTTTGGGTCTCTGCCATGCATGTGCAGGGTGGAGTGGGGCACATGCAGAGGCACACACATGTGGGGGGAGAAGCGCATGCGGGGGCAGATGCACGGGGGAAGGGCGCATGCACGGGGGCCGCGTGAGCATTGCATTTTAGGGGTTCAGGTACACGCATGCGTGTTTTCAGCACTCGGTCCAGAAAGGGTTAGCCATTACTGTCCTATGGTATTCAATTAAAAAAAATAGCTTCAAAAACTCATATTTAAAACATGATATTAACTGTCAGTAATCACTATTTTAATTAATGTCTCTGATTATACTTCTCATTTAACACAAACCAGTGAGTTCAGTCATCAGTGTCATGATAAATTTAATATAACAAGCAGAATAACTGTTTTATCCTCACAGGTTGGACTGGTGGCTGCTCCATGCTTCACTTTTGGCTTTTTTCTCTCACTCAACACACTTGCTTCAGCCATTAATTTTAACTGAACTTACTTCCAAGAAAGCATGCTTGAGATTTCAGTCTTTAAATCTCCTGAGAGTTTGATCAAGAGATGAATGTCTGTGTCTGGAGACAAAAACAACAACCAGAAGGAACTCCTGGAAAACAGTACATTCTATCCATTAAATGCCAAATCTATTTTTAACTCTACACCATGACAGCCAGAGACAGGCCATCAAAGGCTCGAGCAGAAGAAAAGCACAGGCTCACAACAAGGCAACAATATAATCTAGGACTTAATTTCCCACTTATTAACTGAACCCACTGCTGGAGACTGGGGTGGATGGGGGTGGAATCAAGTTTTGCCTATCCTACCTATTAGTTCATGATTCAAACTCTGAAACTGTTTATCAATTAATTTCAATACATAAACTGACAACAGCTTGATGGTTTTGGAAGGCTTCTTTAAATAGTGACTGTGATTGATTAATGAAAATCGTTTTTAGGCAACAAAAGAAGTATTTCTTTACTAAGCAGTTGAAAACAGACTCAATAAAATCAATGCACAGCAACAGTAAGCCAATTTTAATTAGGAGCAGAAAAAAGCATCTTAGAATATAATTTTTTTTAACAAGCGTATGTTAAAACAGACCTGAGATTTATAACACTGAACCAACGATGTAAATCTATGTATTCTGTTTGTCTTGCCCCATATTATTATTTCATTTTGCAGCCTTTATAATACATTTTGATAATCCATCTCTTCATCAAGCTAAAGAAAATATACTTTTTTTGACATCATACACTTTTCCAGTCAATTCCACATTCTGCTTCAAGTCAAGCAAGAAGATATTAATTACATCAGTGATCAACATGGGGTTTACTTTGGCATACATCTCAAGAAATCCGCATTAGCTACTTGATATCCATCTGTTAGCATCTAAACAAGTTTTACATTTTTCTCCCGAGGAACTGTGCAAGTCAAAGAGTACCATGTGTGAATGAAACTGCTAATAGATCAGATTTATGAATAATGATCTGAGCTGCTTGGTCAGATGAGCAATGTATAAGTAAATATAAATATATAATAGTAAAATAATAGCGATTGGTTATTAAACATGATACCTAGGAACTTTGACCTGCGCAGTTGAAAGTATTTTATAAGAAGTTTCTTTTTCTCAGTTATATATACTGTATATTCTAATCAAGAATGTGTTGTGGATATGTTCTCTCTCTCTGTGTATGTTTATGTATGTGTGTATATGTATGTATATATACACATACACACACAGAACATAACCACAACACATTCTTGATTAGAATACGGTAGCACCAGGATTTTTCATAGTTTTCCTTCACATGTACAAGGAAGCAAGGATGACTGACATGGGGTAGAATCAATCATGTTCTTTTCTACTTCTTACTTTCTTTGAATGTTGTAAGAAAATAGCTAGCCTCTCTTTTCCATTCCCACTTACTTCCACTTATCACATCCCACATGAGCAGTTCCTATTTGCCCTGTTAACATAAAACAAAGCAAAACACACAGATGAGCATGCACATTTTTCTATAATGAGAAGACAAATAGTTCTTCTTTGGTTGGTATAGCATAAGGAGCTGTTTGTCATCCTTGGTCTATCTTGTGTTGGACAGCTACATCACAACTATACATCGGAAAAAAAACATTTTTTGTTTTTACGATTCAGGAAATTATACAGTAAATCTTGTGTGTAAATATAATTAGCTCTGAATTGAAAGCAGCTATCAGAAAAGACCCATGGGACAAAGATCAGTAATAATGTTAACTTGAAGCTAATCAAACTATAATTTAAGCCAAGGAACAAAGGCAGAAGAAAACAGATTCAAGAAAATATTGTCTCACCAAAACAATCCTTTTAGTATTCTTCCTCCCCCGGAGAAACTGATGGTCTAAACTGTAGTTTGGGGCATTCTCCTGGCCAATTGTTGTGTGAGAAAGTATTTATATAATACTAGTCTCGCTAACAACCTTCAGATTTATTTCCTTTTAAAAACATATTAAAACTTGATGGTAAATATTTTTGCCAGCGTGCCAATAAATGTGAAGGAAAGGCTTTATTTTTCCTTCCCTTTTTACACTGTTGACAATAAAGTCTTAGTACCTTGCAAACAGTGATTAAAAAATACTCTCAGCTGACACTAAGAAAATATGCAGTGTAAGGGTCATAATTTAGGTGACTATGGGTGGAGAGAGATGATTTAGAAAGTTCACAGCAAATTATAATTTCATGAAAATATACTCTCCCATTCCCAGTTCACACCTACAGTATTTACTTCTAGGAACCTTGGTCAATGATTGCAAGAAATATGTTTCTAACAACTTACATTAGGATCTCTGAAAGTCAGTCTGAGAAACACGTCAGGAGATGTTGCCAGTCTGGCTAAAGAGTACTGGGCAAGGTGGATCATTGGTCTAATTTAATTTTAATACAAACTGTCTACCAATGATAAGAATGCAGCCCTGCTTCCTCGTGTTTGTCATGAGATTATTCCCCAAAAGGCTAACAATGCTTGAACAAAGGCCATGGCCTATGTCCCAAAGTTTATCATAAGGGGATTCTTGACCTAACAATAGATAAAGATTGTCTCTGGTTTCATTTATACATTATCCCTCCACTTCTGCAAAATTATTCATTCAGTAAGCTATAATACTGTTATGGAATGATGGAGATATTAGTAGGTTTTTATGGTTTACTATTGTTCAAATGTGGCAAGATTTTAAAAACAATGATTGTCTTCTTCAGAAAATGGATGTATTCAGAGGTAAAACAAAAATATGTTTTAATGTTACAGCCTGTTATGTGTTTTAATGTTACAGCCTGTTATACAGTTCACATATTGCAATGGGGCATAATGAAGGCTATTCGATAATAGCCCAAGGCATCCCAATAACAGGGAAAATATACACTCTCTCATCTGGAAAAGCTAAGAGGACTTAAATGTGTTGTGGTGATCATTAAATGAATCACTGCTGCTAAGTGAATCACACAGTTGTTAAGTGAATCATGCGGTCATTAAGTTAAATTACGTGGAAACCAGCAAAATCCATAGGAAATCATGTTCATATGACATGGGATGCGGCAAGTAATTGCAAAGGTGAGTCAACTGCCAAGCACCCAAAATGCAGTCATGTGGCCTGCGGGGGAGGGGGTGGTGGTACATTTTACAATAGCCTGAAGTGTTTTTCAGAGACCATAAAAGCCATTATAACTCCAAATGGTTATAAAATGACCAGTTGTAAGTTGAGACTACCTGTACCATTTCAGTCAGTGTGCTCTTAGTAGAGAAGTTCCAATCTGGTAATTTTTATTTAAAAAGCAATGTAGGAAATTTCATAACCATTTACATTTTATGTCACATGGGAAATCTATATACAGCTTCTTTGATTTATGTAATTGTTAATGTAAATTGTCAAATACAGTATTTCTTTCAAATACAGCTATTACCTGTTTTTATTATTTGACATAAACATTTCTCTGATACAAGCTTTTAAATATATATAGGTAGTCCTCGGTGTGGCCGATTAAGGCTCACTGGTGCCCTAAGCACTGACAAATCTTGGTGCCCCATTCCTTTGTACATACTGTACAAACGAAACCAATCTTCATTGTTGTTGTTTTTTCTTTCTCAACTTTGTGGTGCCCCCTTTGGGCTTGGTGCCCTAAGCACCTGCTTGGTCTGCTTAATGGTTAATACACCACTGGTCCTCGAGCTATCACTGTAATGGAACCTGCTTATTATGATTGCATGTCATCGTGCCAATAAGCAAAATGGCCTTACTTTATGACTCCGCCCACTGCTCTCCCTGAGGCAGCTGTTAAACAAATCCAGAGTTGTTAAACTCTGCCTGATTGGCACATGCTATATCCCTCCTGATCTCCCTTTGGTGGACGAGTGCCTTCAGGAACCCAGCGGTGTGGAATGAGTGGGTGGGTCAACACTGCAGCATTCCTGTGGTTGGGCATATGGGCGAATGACTGCAGGGGTACTGCAGCTGTCATAACTTTGAAATTGGGCCATAAGTAGCTTTTTGGGAGTCTGTCGTAACTTTGAACAATCGCTACGAATACTTGTTCTGAATCAAAATTAAAGTCACTGGCCATAGCATTTACGACATATCTTCTTATTACATTATTTTTGTTATCCAATGTAAGGCTATTTATCATCTTTGAAACCCAATGTTCAACATGCAAGAGATATAGGTTAACTAACTGGGGAGATTAACTCAATTTAATTCCAATAGTTGTCATGTCCCTAAAATAATGCTTACAGTTTTGGATTCAAAACAGTAGGCTATATTAAAACTATAAAACAGTCAAGCAAATAATGTTCAGGGGAGTGAACAAGTCTTCCTTTACAAGACTTGATCTCAATTGCCACTGAGCAAAGAGAAAAGAATGTTTCAGTATTTAAGCTAGGTAAAAATTTCACTTAGTGGTTCTGTATACATCTTTTCACTGGCAAAATATAAAGATTGGCAGGAAATGTTTATTTCAATATTCCTATTTTTCCTATGCAAATATGAATGAAGTCACATACATATTTAGGCAATTTATGGAAGTATGGCACAACATTAATGCTCCCTGATTAAACAGTATTAGGTAATAGCTGTACAGCAGGAAAAAAATTCAATCCATTAACTTCCTTTAAGAAACAGCTTCTCCCTGTAACCTAAATAAACCTCTAATTATTATAGGCTTGTATATCATGCTTCATTCTGGTGTTTAAAGATTGATGTTAGACTGAATTTTAGAAATAGGTTCTTGAGCTACCAAAATAAACATTTTAAAAACTATTGTCGTCAAGCAACATTTAATACTGAAGCAAGAAGTCAAAAATTATTAAACATTAACCACAAAATAAATACAGTATGAAAATAAAACCTCAGGAGATGTTTAAGCAATACGAAATGGATAAGGAAATGTTTTATCAGACCTCCTATTGTACAACAGTGCCTCAAAGCTGCCCTTACAAAGCTTTTGGAAACTTGAACAAAAATCCCTCTAACAGGACAGTGTAGGTGCTTACTTGTTTGATAAGGTTTTGGCTGCACTCCAATGTATATGCTCATTAGAATAAGTTCCACTTAGTGTAAGAGAATTTAGCCCTAAGTAAAAATACACAGATGAATCTTGTGCACCTATTTTTGTCCTTAAGATCTTACTATTGTAGTAGTTATGTGTAGAAAGATAATAAAAAAGTATAATGTTCTCACATCATATAAACACATGGTTTACAATTCTAACAATTCACCTTGACAATATTGAAACATGATTACATAATTTTTCAGAGGGCAAACATTTGTTCTGAATCAGAATCAAAGTAATTACAAGCAAGAGCCGAGGTGGCGGAATGGTTAGAATGCAGTACTGCAGGGTACTTCTGCTGCCTGCCGGCTGCCTGCAATTTGGCACTTCAAATCTCACCAGGCTCAAGGTTGACTCAGCCTTCCATCCTTCCGAGGTCAGTAAAATGAGGACCCAGATTGTTGGGGGCAATATGCTGACTCTGTAAACCACTTAGAGAAGGCTGTGTTTATTTATTTATTTATTTATTTATTTATTTATTTATTTATTTATTTATTTATTTATTTATTATTTATTTATTTATTTATTTATTTATTGGTTCAATTTATATGCCGCCCTTCTCCGGAGACTCAAGGTGGCTTACAATGCTTTAAGCAATAGCCTTCATACTTTTGTATATATATAAGTCTAAGTGCTATTGCTATTGCTACAGACACTGTGTCAGCCCTGAAGCCATATTGGAGCATCTTCAGGGCTGCCACAGTGAGGCCGGTTGGAGCTGTGTGAAAGGGAGGGGGGCATAGAGATAGCTGGGGACTTGTAGTCAAAATAAAATTCTTTCTCCTGTGAACCAAGGTCATTCCCACCAGGTGTTGGGAAGGCGTGGACTGAAACCAACTGGAGTTGGGACAGTGACTTGATTGGACCATGTAACAGATGTGGGGACTGGGAGAACAAATTTTGGGAGTTTGATTTGGGTGGGGAAAACCTCGGGTTTTTCAGAGTTGGATTTTCACCAGCTGTACCAATATGACATGCCTAATAAATTTGTGTTTTGAGGAAACCCCAGGCCTCAGAGTTTTGATTGAATTGGGTCTGTTACTTGGAACCCTGACAATTACCATAGCATTTACTACTGTATTTTTCGGAGTATAAGGCGCACCTTTTTTCCCCAAAAAAAGAGGGTGAAAATCTGGGTGCGTCTTATACTCCAAATGTAGTCCCACCCAGCTTCTCAAATGGAGGTTTCAGAGGCTGAAAAAAGCATCAGAAACAAAGCTTCAGAAAAGAAGCCCCCAAACAGAGCTTCAGAAAAGAAGCCCCCAAACAGAACTTCAGAGGCTTTTTTTCTGAAGCTCTGTTTCAGAGACTTGCAGAGGCAGGAAAAAAGTTTTTTCTGAAACAGAGTTTCAGAAGTTTCAGAGGCAGACAAAAAAACCAAAAAAAGCAAGATATAGAGCTCACAACTAAGGAACCTGTTGCTAAAATTCACCTCTGGGAACAGCTGATTGGGGGGCATTCCAGGAGGCCGATCCACCTGCCAATCAGCTTTTTTCTTATTTTCCTCCCCAAAAACTAAGGTGCGTCTTATATTCCGGTGCGTCTTATACTCCTAAAAATATGGTATTTATACTTCAGAATTAGGAATTGGATGGAATACATGCCTATGGTTTCCTGGTCCTTAAGACCATGTCTATACAGAGCTCACATGTGACCAAAACAAGTCTTACAACTGACTCCTCAAACTCAGAACAAAGTTTATAGGGCAGGAGTAAGTGGGATAGACTATGACTGGCACACTGCAGATCTGATTGCAGATTCAAGTCGTAGGCTTCTGTTCCTCCTCTTATTTAAATCTTCTCATTGAACTGAAATTTGAACTGTACAGAAATTCATTAAATGAAAACTTGAACTAAATTTCAGTAGTCCTGACTTACAACCACAACTGAGTCTAAAATTTCCATTGCTAAGTAAAACAATTGTTAAGAGAATTTTGCCCCGTTTTATGATTTTTCTTGCCATACTTGTTAAGTGAATCATTGCAGTTGGTTAAGTTAATAACACAATTACTGGCTTCTCCATTGCCTTTGCTTATCAGAAGGTTGCAAAAGATGATCATATGACCCTGGGACACTGCAACTGACATAACTATATGCCGGTTGCAAAGTATCCAAATTTTGATCACCTGACCACGGGAATTCTGCAATGGTCATAAGTGTGAAAAATGATCATAAGTCATTTTTTTCAGTGCTGTTGCAACTTCGAACAGTCACTAAACAAATGGTTGTAAGTCGAAGTTGCAAGTTTATTATTACACCTGTATAATAATAAACCTTTATACCAAACATGGAGAATGGGAATGGTATGATGTTCATACTGTTAGACTGATTTACAAGATTTATCTTGACAAGTGGGATATAAAATATATTACATCTGTGTAACTTATGAACATTGATTGATTGATTTATCATTACTATAGGTGTGCCATCTCAATTCAAAACTCAAGCCAGCTATGTCTATACAAGAGTGAACAAAAAATCAGAATCTTGTTTCAAATATTTTTAAGAAATATCTGTAGTAAAAGCATAGCATTTCTCATAGTTTAAAAATATAATTATAATGAAATGATAATATCATTTCATTAATAAACAAAAACAAAAACAAACTTGTTTTAGCTTTAACATGCAACCCAACTCCAGCCTGGATAGCTCAACAGACTAAAAAGCCTGTTATTAACATTCAGCTGTCTGCAATTATTGCATGTTCTAATCTCCCCAGGCTCAAGGTTGACTCAGCCTTCCATCCTTTCTAAGGTAGGTAAATTGAGGACCCAGTTTGTGGGGGCAATAAGCTGACTTTGTATAAAATATACAAAAGTATGAAGGCTATTGCTTAACGCATTGTAAGCCGCCCTGAGTCTCCGGAGAAGGGCGGCATATAAATCTAATTTAAAAAAAAAACAAAAAAACTCTTTATTCAGAAATAAATCATACTACATTATTTTGGGTTTAGGTCCAAATAGATGTGACAAGACTTGTCTTCACTGTAGATTTTCTTGTACCAACAAGAAGGACTTACCTGTGGGCAGGTAAATGGTTCCATTGTTGCAGAAATCTGTGAAGCAGCATTCTCTCCTGGTTACGTTCTTAGAACCATGGCAGAAGATCTGTGCCTTCAGCTGCGATAGGGAAACACATGCCTTTATTACTTCTTGCCGACCATTCGTTAGCATGACAGAAGTCCAACATGCTCCCTCCGTTTCACAAGTGAAGTTTGTTTTTTCACACAATTGGCAAACACATGTTAAGCCTGAAATGATAATTAAGTCTTTGGTAGACAACAATGCCAAACAATACACAGAATATTCCTAACCTAGACCATATTACTTGAGGCTACAGGGCATTCAGAGAGATTTGTCTGAAAAAGGAAGAGCAGGGAAAAATTGTTTAGATTTTTAAACAGATCTAATCTACAGGTAGTCCTCGATTTACAACAGTTCATTTAGTAATCGTTCAAAGTTATAATGGCACTAAAAAAAATGATTTATAATCATTTTTCACACCATTTTATGATCTTTGAAGCATCCCTATGATCATGTGATCAAAATTCAGATGCTTGGCAACTGGTTCATATTTATGATTGTTGCTGTGTCCCAAGTTATGTGATCCCCTTTTGTAACCTTCTAACAACCAGAGATAATGGGGAACCCAGTTCACATAACAACCAAGACAACAAAGGTCGTAAAATGGTGCAAAACTCACTTAACAAATGTCTCACTTAACAACAAAAATTGTGCTCATAAGTCAAGGAGCCTGGTTTAGCTCTGCAGACTAAAGCACCGTAATTAACATCCAGCTGTCTGCAATTACTGTAAGTTCGAATCTCACCAGGCTCAAGGTTGACTCAGCCTTCCATCCTTTCTAAGGTAGGTAAATTGAGGACCCAGTTTATGGGGGCAATAAGATGACTTTGTATAAATATACAAAAATATGAAGGCTATTGCTTAACACATTGTAAGCCGCCCTGAGTCTTCGGAGAAGGGCGGCATATAAATCATTTTTAAAAAAAAAAAAAAAAAAAAGGACTGCCTATATTTTAAACAACTTGTTTTTATACAGTGCCTTTGAGGGAGATGCAATTTACCCTACCATCAAAAATCCTAAATTAAAGCCATGAAGCCAAAGCAAGATTTCATTTAGGCCATGAGTATCCAACCTTATGGCTTGCCTGGGCCACACTGAGTGAAGGGGAATTGTCTTGGGCCTCACATAAAATATATAGTATAGTTAACATATATAAATCACATAATAATGTTAAAAGTTTACAATCTTGGGAGGCCTCATTACAATACTAGCTGTCCAAAGACACATGCAGCCCGCGGGCTGGACATGCCTGGTTTAAACCAAAAGATGGAGACGATGAAGAAAGCTACATTGATTTTAAGAGACAATATACAATTAAGCAACCATTAGGCTCTCAAAGAGTTTGAAAGCTCCATTTGCATCAGATCTGCTCCCAATGCTCAGATTTGTTCTCATACAAAGGACTTTAAAGGGCTGATGGAAGCCAAACTATATATTATTATAAAAATTTAGCAGGCTGTAGGAAGTTAGCACCCACCCCTCTCCTAGAAAAATGAAATATTCTAGGAAATATTAAAGAAGCAGAATATTTCCCCTAAAAGAAAAATAGAAATCTTAAGACAGAAACTCAGCCCTAGCCCCCTGCCCCCAGCAGATACTTTGGTTATTTACAAGACAATAGGCTGGGCCATCTTATCTACAACACAAAAAATCTTCACCCTCAGGACATAATAAGATTAGCCCTCTACTCATCTCACCAAATGGCACCTGGGAAGATTACATCACTCAGCAAGATTCAACCAAGCATGGGAGTCTGACAACCAATCAGGATACATTTCTTGCCACAAGAACAGGAAGCAAGTGCAAAGCCCAACAGAGGGTATAAATCTCTCTCCCTCTCTCACCCATGTGCTCTTTTTGCCCAGGACCTCAAACCATGTGGTCCTGTCATTAAACCATCTTTCCAAGCAGTCTCCATGTTTCCAGTGTCTTTCTTCCCACTTGGAACTGAATCCAGATGGACATTTCTTCCAACAAGGCAATTATGGCAATAGGCCTCCATATACATATTCAAATCAGCACTGAAGATTCTATCCCTAGTCTTAACATGGGAAATGGAAGGAACTTTAATCCCTTACCCCAAAGGTGCTTTTCAAAAAGCAACTGGATTTTCTTGGGTTTTTCCTTGAAAATGTTTCTTTAGTTCTGAAGAAGCTTCCTGGATGAGAAGCGAAGCAAAACATTTTCAAGGAGAAAAAAACCAAGAAAGTACAGTTGCAGGGGTGAAATCCAGCAGGTTCTGACAGGTTCTGGAGAACCGATAGCGGAAATTTTGAGTAGTTCGGAGAACTGGTAGCAGAAATTTTGAGTAGTTCGGAGAACTGGTAGCGGAAATTTTGAGTAGTTCGAAAAACTGGCAAATGCCACCTCTGGCTGGTACCAGAGTGGGGTGGGAATGGAAATTTTGCAATATCCTTCCCGCAGGAGTCAGGGAGGGAATGGGGATTTTGCAGTATCATTCCCCTGGAGTGGGGTGGGAATGGAGATTTTGCAGTATCCTTCCCCTGCCATGCCCACCAAGCCACGCCCACCAAGCCACACCACATCACACCACGCCACAACCAGGGAATCGGTAGTAAAAAAAATTGGATTTCACCACTGTCCAGTTGCCTTTGAAAAGCATCTTTGGGATAACTATGATCTGGATGATTGGGAATCTCCATAGACATTTAATCCCTTACCAGCTGCAATTTCCCAATCTTGATCTCAACAATCATTGTTGAAAAAAATTATCTGTATCTATAAATTGCAGATAGATCTGCAGTGGTGTGCCTACACTTATTCTACAGTAACACAAGTAGGATGGTCTGTGTTTTTTATGTGTTTTGTATTGTGAGCCACCTAGAATCAAAAAGTTGAGATGGGAGGCCTATATAAATTCGGCCAAACAAGGCGGGAAAAAGGAGGTATAGCTGCTAAAGTAGCATTCAGCCTGCCCATAGATACATGCAATTTTGAAATGTTTTTGAGGATTTCCCTTTAACAAAATATAGCACATCAATACTTCTATGAAATCCAGTAAAATTCAAGCATCGCTAAACTACAGTAATCTTAAATTGAAGCCTTAGAAATAACTCACCCAACTTGTTTTATCTATTTGTTCATTGAAGATTTATATACTATCTAATTCCATATTTGTGGCTGGTTAACCAGCTTACAAAAACTCCGTTATTGAATGATATTATCTTAAAAAACTTCCTAATATTTGCACTGGTCTATTATACAGATTTTTTTTACAAATACAGAAATAAAAATTGGAAAAAAGAAAAGGAAGAAAAAAGCACAAGAAAGAAAAAAAAGAGGAAAGAAGCAGAAGTGATGCATGAACATTTCTCTGTATTTCTGCCAAATGCTATAAAATGTAATTGCTAGAATTACATTTTGCATTATGTATTAGTTATGTTATGACACAGGATACATCTCTTAAATTTTACCAAACACAATCATACCTGCATATACACATCTGAAGATACTACTTCTGCCTGCTGAAAATGTGTTATTTATTTTTTGTCAGCAAACAGATTCAAAAGTGCTTTGGGAAAAAGAACAAAATTATTTGTTCTGTCTTTTTTAACTGAACTATTTCAAGCTCAGTCATTTTCAATATATTGCCCATTGCTGTATGTGCTCTTTGTATTTAAAACCATTTTTAAAGTACAGACCTATTTTCCTAAAAGCATATAATTTTCTGCAGTTATTTAGTACCACAAAGTTTAGTTATTTCTTCTGTTAAAAGCTCACTGAAACTATTACTTATGCAGTGCTACAGAAATAACATTTTTTTCAGTTAGTCATGATTAATAAATAAAGTTACTTATAGTTTTTTAACAGCAAGAGAAAGTTTTAGAACATGAAGGCATTGCATTTATCAGAAATGCAACAAGTTGCACCAAGGCCCAAGTGCTTCTTTCCAGAATTCCTATCAAATAGCATATCCTTTGCTGATACTTTAAAAATGTGTTGGGAGATAACTTTCATAGACATCTTAATGGAACTTTTGCCTGTACAATCTTTGGATTGTAGTCATGGAAGACATAATTTTGCTCCAAGCATTAATGAGGAAGAAGCTTGGGGCACAACACAATTCAGATCCTGCAAGTTATTTGTTACCACAAAGCCAAGGTCTATCTGACTTGAAATACCATAAGTGTTTATGTTTTCCTTATGATTAAATTGCTTAATTATCTTCATTCCCGTTGTAGTAGGAGGTAACAGACTTGACAGAAATATCTAATTCAATACCTAAGTATAATACTATCTTATGCAAATGTTTGAACTCTTTGTTTTGTAGCCCAGAGCTTGCTCCTGCTCCTACTCCTTCTTCTCTTCTTCTTCCTCCTCTTCCTCCTCCTCCTCCACTTCTTTCTTCTTCTTCTTAATATACAGAAACCCCCCAAGTTATGGAAAAGCCTAATTCTTGGTAGCCTGACAAAACAATGATTCCCTGAAAAATACAGCATTAAATGACTATTGCTCTTTTCCAGGCATTGTTAATTTATTTTCTGTCTTCTTCCATTGTCTTGTGATTACTCCTTTGGGTCTGTATTGTTTCCCTCTCCATTTCATTTAAACTTCCTCCCACTCTTCAGTAGCCATCTCCTATCTCCTTCTCAAGTAGATTACAGCTACAAAGCAACTTCTGCTTTTCTCTCCTGCCTGTTACACACTTCCCCATTGTCCTCTGAGGTTGTAATCTGTTAGCATCTTTCAGGAATGAAAAGTCTGCAAAACGGTTTGGGTGCTTCATAGCTCAGAAATTGTGCATGAATTGTCTAAGAGCCACTGGTGATCCTTAAGCTATAGTTTGGTCATCCTACCTCATATAAATAAAATCACAAGACTTTAGTAGGACTAGAGAATATTGAAATAGTTGTGTACTTTGCACTGAAAAAAGCTAGACTTACCAACTGTGCTAAGCCACGTGGTGTAAAGAATATGAGTTATCCATTATATGTTTGGGATAGTAAAGCATTATATGAAATAACTTCTGCCAATAGGTTTAATATGATACGCAAACTCTGACCCTGCCTTTGACCAGGTCACAGAACTGCAATGCAGGAGCAGCTAAGAAAGAAAGAAAGCCAACAATTAGTCACCTCAGGGACCTTTCTCATCTGCAAGAGTTAATTGGTGTCCGGATTCACATGCCACGTGAAGGCATAGTTACCTGTTTTGTGTTTGATATTAAACTAAGGAGTAGGGGATTGTTTTGGCCATAGGCTAATGAAAAGATATTCCCAAATGTGTTTTAGCATGTATGAAGCTAGGATTTCTTGCTTCTTGAATCAAGCCACAGTTCAGCAATGAAATTTGTGCTAGGATTTACAGATGAGCAGAGCTACGTTCCACTCCAAAAATAACAGAATATAGATGTATCATAAAAGGCAGCAATTCTTAAACTAAAAAGTGATCTTAATTTTTTAAAAAATATATTTCTATTTTTGCCCAGAAAGCTTGCTGATAAGCTTAATGGACTTTGAAACAACATTTCAACATAACTCAACTATGAGCATGTACTTGTTTACTGAATATTTCTATAGTATATTTTACTGCTTGGAAAACATTTATAGTCACTTAACTTTTTCCATGAAGAAGTGACTCATGCTTGTTCCCATATCATTTGCCATTCAATATCCCTTCAGCATAATTTTTATGCTATGCCTAAAAGGTCAATTAAATTACAAAACATGATTCCACAAATTACTTCAAATCCTACATTCCTTGAAAATATTTTGATGCTCTTTATCATAAATTGAACAGAACACCATGTACTCCTGTTTAGAAATTTCTATGGTTTCTACAATTGGTTTGCAAGTACAGTGACAATTTGTTAGATTGCGAATCTCACAAATCCTACAGCTTACTGTTAAAATTACTTTCTTATGTATCTTCCTTTTTTTGTATCCAAGTAATCACGAAGTAAGTGGCACCTAGCCAACCTTAGCTGATCTCAAAAAGCTAAGAATAGTCATAGTTGGTTGGTATTTGATTCGGATATGACCAGTGGTGGGATTCAAATAATTTAACAACCAGTTCTCTGCCCTAATGATTTCTTCCAACAGCCAGTTCATCAAACTGCTCAGAAAGATAACAACCGGTTCTCCCGAAGTGGTGCGAACTGGCTGAATCCCACCACTGGATATGACTAGGAAATCCCAAGGTTGTAGACTGGTTGAAAAAAACATCCCAAAAGAAGACAACCAACATTTTCAATATACATTGAAAATTGCATGGCATATTCGTGTAGGAATCAATTCAACTCAATTGAGTCTTTCCAGCAATTCAAATGTGTAAAAAAAATGGCAATAATTAAAAATGGATGAATGATGATTAAACTTTATTTAATTTTAAAGCCTATATTTCTCACAATGAGGAATTTGAGCAATGAGGAATGGGATAGGACTACCATTTTGTCTGTCTTTCTGAATCTCTTTTCTTCTATTTTCTTTCCTGGCTGGACTTTACAAAACTATGCTTTGCATAGAAATTCATCAGTGAGGCCAAGGGGGCCTTCAAATTATCCTACTGTACTTCTGTCATCAACCTTTGTGGCCTCTCCACCGACAGGGATCCTTGGTTTTCCATGGAACTATGGGAGATGAAGCATCGGAAGAGACGCCTAAAGGACCGTTGGAGATCCTCCCAAGCCGAATCTGACCGAACAAAACTAAGAACCCATATTAGGTCTTATCTAGTGGCGATGGAAGCGGCGAAACGGAAGTATTTCGCAGCTCTCATTGTGTCTGCAGAAAATCGCCCAGCGGCCTTGTTTCGCGTGAACCGCTCCCTCCTCAATCAGGGAGTGAGGGAGGACCCTTTACAAGGCAGTGCTGAGGATTTTGTTCAATATCTGCAAGACAAAGTCGCTCAGATCCGGACGGGGTTGGACTCTGACTGGGCAGAGTCCGACGAGGGAATGGGAGCAAACCTTGAAGGTGACATCTGGGTTGAGTTTGACCCTGTTTCCTTAGAGGAAGTGGACAGGATAGTGGGTAGATTGGGAGCCTCCACGTTTGCTGGACCCATGTCCCTCCTGGCTTGTCGCGGCAACCAGAGAGGTGACCGGAGACTGGATCCGGGCGATTACTAATGCTTCCTTGAGAGATGGGGTCTTCCCTGCCATACTCAAGGAGGCAGTGGTTCGTCCCCTCCTCAAGAAGCCAGGCCTGGATCCGGCCTCCTTAAACAACTTTTGTCCCATCTCCAACCTTTGCTTTGTAGCAAAGGTTGTTGAGGCTGTGGTGGCGTACCAACTCCCACAATTCCTGGAGGAAGCTGATTACCTAGACCCATACCAATCGGGTTTCAGGCATGGCCTCAGCACGGAAACGGCATTGGTCGCCCTGGTGAATGATCTCTGGCGGGCCCAGGATGGGGGTTGTTCCTCCATTCTGGTGCTACTTGACCTCTCGGCAGCTTTCGATACCATCGACCATGGTATCCTACTGCGACGGCTCTGGGAGTTGGGAATAGGGGGCACTGTGCTACAGTGGTTCTCCTCCTACCTCTCGGGCCATATGCAGTTTGTTTGGGCAGGGGGTCAGAGATCCTCCCCTAGGCCCCTCATGTGTGGGGTACTGCAGGGGTAGGTTCTCTCCCCCCTGCTCTTTAACATTTACATGAAGCCGCTGGGTGAGATCATTCATAGTTTCGGGGTGGGGTATCATCAGTACGCTGATGATACCCAATTGTATATTTCCACCCCGGACCAACCCAGGGATGCCCGTTCTGTGATATCTAAGTTCCTGGAGGCGTTACAGGTCTGGATGGGTAGAAACAGGCTTAGACTCAACCCCTCCAAGACCGAGTGGCTGTGGATACCGGCATCGCCTGATCTAGCTACCCCATCACTTTTGATGGGAGGGGAGCTACTTACTCCCCTGAAAAGGCTCGCAATCTTGGCGTCCTCCTTGATTCACGGCTGTCCTTGGTGGACCATCTATCGGCCGTGACAAGGAGGGCCTTTGCACAGGTTCACCTAGTGTACCAGTTGTGGCCTTTCCTAGACAGGGATGCCCTCCATACAGTCACTCAAGTTCTCATGTCTCTCAGTTGGATTACTGCAATGCCCTCTACATGGGGCTGCCCTTGTGGTGCACCCGGAGGCTCCAGCTAGTCCAGAATGCGGCTGTGGGGGTTGTTACAGGAGCTTCCCGTTACTCTCGTGCAACACCTCTCCTGCATGAGCTGCACTGGCTGCCGGTGGCCTTCCGGATCCGCTTCAAGGTGCTGGTATTGACCTATAAAGCCCTACATAGCATGGGCCCGGGGTACTTGCAGGACCACCTCCTACTGGCCTCCCACTGCCCTGTGAGTTCACATAGAGTTGCCCTCTTCCGGGTGCTGTCGGCCAGACAGTGTCGGCTGGCGGCTCCCAGGATGAGGGTGCTCTCTGTGGCCACACCGACCCTTTGGAATGGGTTACCCACCGAGCTCCGGACGGCTCCCAATCTTGCACTTTCTGCGCTGGCCTGAAGACATGGCTGTTCCAGCAAACTCCCTGATCGTTCTACGAGGTTTTAAATTGGGGGATTTTAATTTTGGATTGGTTTTAGATTTTATTGTTATTGTTTTTTGTTTATGTGAGCCGCCCCGAGTCCTTCGGGAGAAGGGCGGCATATAAATTTTAATAATAAATAAATAAATAAATAAATCTATTTATCTGTTTGTCTATCTATCTCAACTTGAATCAATCCACTGAACGATGAAGTTTTCTTAATTTAAGACTATAATCTTCTATGCTAGTCTAGCGTAGGTTACTAGAAAGTATTTTTCAATAATCAGTCTAGGGCAGTGGTTCCCAACGTGAGGCTCACGCCCCACAGGGGGGCAATTTGATTTTTAATAAGGACAATTGGAACCTTGTTTAAACCAAGTTAATGGCCTTTTAGGCTTCCTCTGTATAAGTAGGAGTTCGCTTTTTGAATAATAAGAATTATATGTCACGGGGGGGCAGGGGGGGTTCTACTTACCTTTACTACCAGTTCACAGCATTTTGATGATGTCGGGGTCAGTGGGCGGAGCCTCCCACCAGTTTTAATACCGGTTCTATAGAACTGCTGCGAACCGGGGGCAACCCACCACTGGTGGGGATCAGGATCTTAGAGATGCTTAGGTGGGGCATGGCCAAACAAAGGTTGGGAACCACTGGTCTAGGGCTAAAAGCAAATGACTGGCCAAAAGTCACCCAGCTAGCAGCTTCCAAATTTCATACAGGCTAAGAACCTGAATCTTCCTCCTTTTTATTAAATGCTTGGTAATATTTATTAGAAAATAAATAAATTGTTACAGAACCTCAGACAAAAGCCCTGATTTGAAACATATATAAAATGTTTAACATAACAACATTTAATAAGGCACATCCCTTTGATGGATTTTTGAAACAACGGACTTTCATTCTCCCTGAAACCAACTGTGAAACAAGACATAAGTGTTACTAACTGATATTTATTTTAGCATGCGATAGTAACTAAAGATGAGTTTGCTCTTTTGCCCTAGAAATGTGTTTTCCTTTTAGCAATTAAAAGAGCAATTTTGCCATATGACAAGGTTATATGACAATTATGGAAAAGTTCAGTACGTTCCTACTCTATTTGGTTAACACTTTGCATATACGATATGAGAGGTTCAGAATATGAATTGCTAGTTGGCTTATTATGCAGCAGTGTGGGAGAGAAGTGGCCATGTTCCTCATGACCTACCTGGGAGTTTCCCCATTCACCTCTGGTCACATAATGGAAATGGAACAAAATGCTGATCGTCTGTAGTTTCATGCAGTAGAGTATTTCTACCATCCCATATTCCTATCATGCTACAAAAGATCAACATAAAACCCAGATTAAAGACTGAATTCAATGTTAGGAATATGTAATATGATAAATTATCAGAAGTGTCCATCTTTATTATAGAACATAATTGAAACCAGGGCAAAGAAAATAAAGCCTTAACAGAAGTAGCTCAGACTTTAGGGGCAAACCAGGGGGAGGCAGCAGTAGAAGAAGCCAAGCATAAGATGTTGCATTGTTTTCATTCCTAAACCAAGCACCCTGTCCTCTGCCTTCTCCTTCTCTCTAACCAAACAACAACAATAACCCAAAAACAAAAAAACAAGGGGAATCGAAACAAAGAATGGCATCTAGAACAGCCCAAAAGCAACTGAATATGGTTGCCTGAATTGAAGCTTGTTTTGAAGAAATAGCTGGAAGAAATATTAAAAGATTACTGTACTGTAATATCAAATGTAAGCACCAGCTCATTGCAAGAAATGAACCAACTGATGTGACAGCACAACTTGTTGATGCAACTTGTTGATGCAAAATCAACAAACAAGGAAAAAAGCCAAACAGTGCACTACCAAAATGGAAGACCAGGTTGGAAAATAAGATCAGCATGCTAAGATCAGATGCAGACAAGCTAGAACAAATAAAGCTGAAGAACAAGAAGTCAAAAGCATATATGATCATGAAATATTACCTAGAGACAAAGAAGATCCAGGAAGAACTAGAAATAATAAAGCAGCAAAAAACAGCCATAGCCAAGAAAATCAGTAGATACGAAGCTCAAAATGCACAAAGAATCTCCATTTCTGTAGAATCAGAACTATTTCATCCAATCCATCAACAGAGAGAGCACAATGAATTAGTTAATACCTAACAAAGAAGAAACAGTACAATTCTGGGCATGGCTATGGCACAACCCAAATTACCCACAACCCACAAGAAGAATGTACCTTGGATAAAGAAAGTAGAAAAGGGGGGGGGGAGAAGCTGAAATGAAAGAACTTGTAATAACAATAAATGGTGGAGAAAGGGGTAATGAAGATCAAGAATTGGTTAGTATCAAGTGAAGATGAATTTCGTGGTTTTTGATTGAAACATCTGACTGGTCTACACTTATTCACTGCCAAGCAATTGCACAGCATACTGCAAGGAGGTAAAATTGAAGATTGGTTAACATATGTCAAAATCTGCCAGACAATGAAAGATCCAACAAAAGGGGCAGCACCAGGAACTACAGGTCAATTATCTCCTTATCAACAACTTTCAAATTGCTAACTGGCAAGTCGTAGCTGACACAATCCAACAGCATCTAGTTGAAAGCATTCTCTCTCCATCTGAATAAAATGAAACCACCCAAACAGCAGAAGAACAAAAGATCAGCTCCTAATTGACAACATGGTTTTGGAAAACTGAGAAAAGATCAACCTGAAATAGCTGGAATTGATTACAAGAAGGCATCCAACTTGCTGCCACATGACTAGAAAATCAAGTGTTTAGAAATAACAGGAATCAGAAGCTTTGTGCAAAGATTAACAGCACAATAGAAGACATAGTTGCTGGTCAATGGTGAGAAATTAATATCAAGAGATGAATCATTCAAAGAAATTTACTATCACCACTACTGCATTGATTCCTCTGTCAAGAACACCAAAGAAGTCAGGCCATGGCTATCAAACATCAAAAATATCTGTCAGGCTACCCACCTCCTTTACTTGGACAATCTGAAGCTGTAAGGAAAAACACCAGCTAAAATGGAACCACTGCTCAATTCTGTCTGTATATATAGCCAAGATATTGCAATGGAGTTTAGACTGGGCAGATGTGCCAACCTGGCCATCCACAAGAGAAAAACAGTGAAAATTACAGGAATCTACGTGCTCTAGGGAAATAATATCAAGAATTTGGATGAAGAAAATCATTGCAAATACCTGAGCAACAAGCTGACAACATCAAGCACACTGTAGTCAAGAAAAAGGTTACAGGTGAATACATCAAGAGAGTGAAGAAATCTTAAAATCCAAAACTCAGTAGAGAAAATACCATCATCAGTATTTCCTCAGTAGAGGAAATACCAGGCAATAAACACCTGGGCAATTCCAGTCATTAGATACACAGCTGAAATAGTGGACTGGACTCAGGCTGAAGCAGAAGCCCTGGATAGGAAGACCAGAAAAATAATGACAAAGAATCGTGCTCTTCATCCATCCAGCAATGTTGACAGATGCTATTACCAAAGAGCATAAGTGGGCATCAGATGTTACAAGTACACCAGGCAGTTGAATAGAAAAAAGGGCATTGGAAGCATATTTGAAAGACAATGAAAAGGATGCACTGAAAGTAGTATATCATGAAGGCTTAGTGAAACTCCCAAAAGACCAAGCTGATCTATAAGAAAAACTAAATAAACAATAGGAAAATATGGCAAGGCAAAGTATTACATAGCCAGTACATTTAAAAAAAAAGAAACTTGCAGGCAAAGAAGATAACAACAAGACTTGGCAATGGCTAAGAGCAGGAAAGTTGAAGAACAGATTCTAGGGAGTAAATTAAAGAGTAAATGCTTGGATGGTTGCCAAAAGATGTGTTCCTGGAAATACTCTTGTGTACCAAGATACTAAAAATTGGATTACAACATTTATCAGCTATTAATTAACCTTTAAACTGACTTTTTATTAACAAAAGACATTTCTAACCATGCACACTTCATGATAATAAACATGGTTAATTTCCAGATTTTTAAAAAACATTTGTATTCTGTATGATTCAGTCAAACAGATACATGTTTTGTATAAATTACATCACTTTTATATAGCAGTTCATTTATTAAATATATCAGAAGTTGAAAGATTATTTGTTATAAAATCTAGTTGACTTAGTTCTCTCTCTCTCTCTCTCTCTCTCTCTCTCTCTCTCTCTCTCTCTCTCTGTATGTGTATGTGTGTGTGTGCGTGTTTGTATGTGTGTGTGTGTATATATGTGTGTGTGTCTATATATATATGTATGTATACTATATATATATATATATATGTATATATGTGTGTGTGTATATATATATATATATATATATATATATATATATATATATATATGAGGCGATAGACATCACGATCTCCGGATTTTTTATTTTATTTTAAAACTTGTGCTCTTCTATAACTATACCTGGAACTTGCATCTTTAGGACAATTCTTTATATATATATATATATATATATATATATATATATATATATATATACCAAATATTAACCAAATTAATTAATATTAACCAAATATACTAAAGCATCTCAACAACTGTGATCAACAACAATGAAGTTATAGCAACCACAAGCAACGGTTAAATTAGATGGGTAATAGACTGACAAAAACAAGATGGGAAAAATGTGAATTGTATCTTCCACAATAGCTATAGACAAACATTTAGAAAGAGAACTGTCTAATTACCAATTATTGAATCCCTGGTCTTATATTTCTGGAATATAGACTTGTGAGTCAGACCCATTTAGAAGCAAGCTTGTTTTCTAGTCTTTATATAACTACAGTCATTTAAAAAAATTAGAAACTTAACATTAAGAACAGAGACTAAGTAATATCCCCAAAGGATAGTTTACTACCAGGGCAGAGACTTTACACACCTCAGTCTATTTTGAGATTTCCACCCCTCACCCAAACACATATCAAATTAAATATCTGCAAACATACTCCTCCCAAAGAAGTGAGGAATTGTCTGTCTCAGATTCCTGTGGATGTTGTGTACATTAATATTAGCAGGAATTTATACTCATTCACTGTGTACAGTATGTGACATGCATTCACAACTTTGATTACAGAAACATTAGTTACATCCCATACTTATTATCATGATAAAACCTGAAATCATGGGAGCTGTGAATTATGAAAGGCTATAGTTCCGTACGCTGGAAAGAATTTGCAAGCAGAATCTTACGGTGTTAATCAGGTTTCAGGATGTACAAAACACCAAACATTTCAGAAATCTCTTATCTGTGTCATAGTTTGTCTCTTTTCAAACAAAATCTGATCAAAGATGTTCACTATCTTCTCCAATCCTAAAAAATATTTCAATACTATATTTATCTTGTTGTTTGTATAGACCAGGGACATCAAATTCAAGCCCATGGGCCAGATCCGGCCTGTGGGGGTGCTTAGATCTGGGCCACAGGGCCGCCCTGGAAACAGTGAAGTATCGGTCCATGGTGCCTCTGCCAGTGAAAATGGAGCTCAGGAGGCCACGCGCAGCCCTCCAAGGCTCCATTTTTGGCCGTGACGGCCTCCTGCAACCCTCTGCAGTGAAAATGGAGCTCAGGGGGGGTGCCCCCCCCACGAGCTCCATTTTCACTGCAGAGGGCTGCAGGAGGCCATCATGGCCAAAAACTGAGCTCGGGAGCCCATTTTCACTGGCAGAGCGCTCAGGCCACCACTGGCGCCCCCGACATGAGTGATGTCAAGTTGGACACACCTAACCTGGCCACAACCACCCCAGCCCCTTGAGGTAAAACACAACCCTGATATGGCCCTCAATGAAATCGAGTTTGACAACCCTGGTATTGACTGTAGGAACCCATTTCCTTGAGCACATAATATCTGTTACCTTGCCATAAGCTTTTAATTATAATTATACTTTGGGGAAAATATGCAGCTTTGATTTATAATGTTACTATTACCATTACCATGATTAAATATGGTCATTTAAATTTATGTACATAGATCATGCACACCAGGCTGATCCAATTCAAAAACTCATTAAAAATTTATGGCTAGAGCTACAGAATTTATAATGGTTCAGAAGAACCGGGAAATCTTATGAAAACCAAAGCTAAGAATAATCCCAAACCTACTGGAGAACATGACATTAGATAAAGAAGCTGATGCATCCACCAACCCATTCTTCTTGCAGACTTTCTGAAAATAATACTTTAATACATTTATTCCATGAATTAGGACTGGATTTTCTTTCTGCTATCTATCTGTAAAGAAAAAGCATTTGATGAGGGCATAGTTAGCCTTCGGAACAAGACAGTGGCCAAAATAACTTGCTTAGGTTGGCAAAATAGCTTAAAGGCCAAATGTGATTATAATTGCAGCAAAGCAATTAGGAACTGTTTTTTTGGTTAAGTAAATAGTAGCCAAGGGACAACCTGAGCAAACCTAGAACTGTGAGGAACAAAAGTTTAACTCTTTCCTTCCCTATCACAGACTTTTTAAAGACTTATTTGCATTTTCTGGGGAAAATGTGTTGGCTGATCCCAATGCAGGATTCCTACTGACACATATTCCAAAGGATTCAGATTGTTTGCATAGGGATTATATCTCAAACTCAAATTATCTCAGACTTTTTTTTCCCAACTTAACCTATTCCAGCATCTTCTCTTTACATTATAGAATTCTTCCCCAGAACATTATGAAGTGCATAGCCTTAGTTTCAAAATCACCACCATCTCCTCCAATCCTAAAAAAAAAACTCCCCAAAAACCCTGCTGGTCATTTCAACATTACATCTAACATTCCATGTCCCCACATCAATACACATGCCATTCCATTCCAAATCTACTTCTTCCCTAACTGGAAAAAAAACCCAGCAACTTCTTCTTAGGCATTTTCTGACAAGATCCCCACCACATGCTCACTTGCTTTCTTACACGTAGAGACATATAGTAATGACTATCAACTATGCCATTGTGTTTCTTTGTTCAGAAGCTTGATATGTAGCAACCTTGCTGCCCCAGGTGATCTCAAAAATGGTATGATACATCTCTGAAGTGTTTGAAATCAAGCCCTAACTAAAAGGAAACACTGCTATCTTTTTACACTATCTATTCACTTGGTACCCAGCACTAACTTTTCTTGTCAGTGAAATGGATGTCTCAACTTTGTTAGGCTTTAATCCCCCACCCCACCACAAAAGTATTTTGAAAGCAATAATAAAACTGGACTAATGTTAATAAATATGAATGCAATGATGAAATCAGAATTTTAATCATTGTAGCGAGATAGCTGACTGAACAGAAAGTCAAGATGAAAGAGGCATTTAACTGGAACCAAGGCAATTTTTAAATGATTAGAAACAAGTTTTTTTCCCCCAGTTTGGCTGCAATTTGGAAGTTCTCCCAAAAATCTTTTTTTTTTTTAAATTTGATTTATATGCTGCCCTTCTCCGGAGACTCGGGGTGGCTTACAATGCATTAAGCAATAGCCTTCATACTTTAGTATATATATATACAAAGTCAGCTTATTGCCCCCACAAACTGGGTCCTCAATTTACCTACCTTAGAAAGGATGGAAGGCTGAGTCAACCTTGAGCCTGGTGAGATTCAAACTTACAGTAATTGCAGACAGCTGATGTTAATCACAATGCTATCAGTCTGCTGAGCCACCAGACTCTGTTTCTGAGTAGACATACTAGGACTGCACTCTTGGATTAAATAACCTAACATGAAAAGGGGGTTTGCAGCTTGCATATTTGTGCTCAGAAGCAGGTCCAGAGATTTATTTAGGGTTTGCTCTCACAGGTAAGTGAGTTTGGGACTGACCCTCCATGTGTGGCTTTTTGTAAATCCCAAGCCCTTTCCAATAAAACATCTCTCCCCATTCTCTCTCCTCTGCCCACATTGTAATAATATTAAAAGGAACCACAGCTGCCATTTAAGACAGTACCCTACTGCAAACATTGTTTTTAATGTAAGATTAAGCCCTGGAATAGTGGAGGTAACCAGATGATCCCTATCTCTTAAGAAGGTGCAGCATCTCTATACGGGTATTGTTTGACATACCTGCAAATCATGTCAGAGAGCCAAAAAAAGAGACTTGGATCGGGATCCCCTTCTGCCAAGGGAGCCGCGTTTTGAAACGAAAGGACTTGCCCTTTAAAGATACGGTAGGCGTTTAGCTGTCCTTTGCCCTCGCAGCCACACCGTCCAACTGAGATTATATTATAACAAATTCGCCAGGATTAAACCGAGCGCGGCTCTTCTGTTCTCTCCTTTTATTATTATTATTATATATAATATATAATAATTTTATTATTATTATTATAAAAAAAAGAGGCGCTATAATTTTCCTTCTCCGTTCTTTATCTAACTGTCCCAAAGCGGGATTGCTGCACGACTGCATGGAGCTTAATTTACCAGGTTATTTATAAAGCAACGGAGTCCCTCGAACTTGGAAAGCACGTTTTAAACCCACGTTGCGGTTTTGTTTACCTCTGCAAAACTGGGGTTGAAAACGCGCAGGAAACCTGTCGGTCCGAGTGGACCAGAAAACGCGACTTGGATAAACTTTAGGCTTTGAGACGGAAAGCAAACGATTTTCAATCAGGCCAAAGATTATTGCAATCCGAGAGAAAACTCCGCTGCCACGTTCGCCGTTCCCAAGACCCGCTTGGCCCTCGAGGGGGCTGGGGGGGAAGGGGTCGGGGGTGGGGGAAAGCAAGCACCGCCAAGCATAACCTCCGACCCGCCGGCCCAAGCAGGCTCCTGGCGCTCCCTTTTACCTGTGCAGAGAGAGGCGCAGGCTGTCAGGACAAGCGCCGCAGCAGCTCCCAGTCCGGAGCGGAGCGCTCGCCTCATGACGGCACATGGGAGAAGTTCTGGCAGGTGGGAAGGAGCGAGCTGGAGGCGGGGTGGGGGCGCGTGTGTGGGGCTTACGGGGCTGTCCGGAGAGGCGAGCTTCCCGGAGGCTGGTCTCCCCCACCCCCACGCCCTCCCCTCCAGCCGTGCGACGCGGAGCTCTTTGCCACCAGTGACTCTCGGCGCCGCTGGAAGAAAGAGGCGGGCATGAAGTTTCTCTCCCCCCCCCCTCCACCCCGACTCCGCCTTGCCCGGTCACACCCCCTTGCCCTGCGGAGGGCTTGCCCGGGTGAAGAAGAAGCCGCCAAGAGGGTCGGTGCCAACAGGCAGGCGGGCGCAGAGGGAGGGAAGCGCAGGTCCAGGTAGCTCGGGGTGGCGCGCCTTGACACAAGCGGCTTTCCAGCCACCTGGAAGGAAACGGCGAATGGTCGGTTGTTGTACACACACACACACACACACACACACCGAGCAAAGGGGCCGCCGGTGGCCGCAGGACTGTTTCGTTTCTGGCGGGTAGTTCTAGGCGAGGGGGCAAGAGCGCGCCAAAATCAGCGCCCTGTCAACTCCTCGGCTGCCCCCCCCCTCTCGAGCGCACTTCTTATTCTGGAAGCCGGGTTTTTTGTTTGTTTGTTTGTTTTTTTACATAAAAGCATATACAGGTAGTCCTCGGCTTGCGACCGCAATGGAGCCCAACGTTTATGTGAGCCCAATGCTCAGTGAGACATTTGAAGTGAGTTTTGCCCCATTTGAGGGCTTTCCTTGCCACATTGGTTAAGTGAATCACCACATTTGTTCAATCAATAACATGGTTGTTAAGTGACTCTTAATTTCCCCCTTTGCTTGCCAGAAGGTTGCCAAAGGGGATCACATGACCCTGCGACACGGCCACTGTCGTAAGTGTGAGTCAGTTGCTGAGCAGCTGGATTTTGATCGCCTGACCCTGGGGATGCTGCAATGGTCATACGCGTGAAGAATGGTCGTAGTAAGTCACTTTTCTCAGTGTTGTTGTAACTTTGAATGGTCACTAAAGGAACTGTTGTAAATCGAAGACTATGTGTATACATGGCTGTGGCCAAGATAGTGGGACTAATTCTATTTTCAATCAATCAGTCTTTATTTATTGATTAAGCCCTTGGGTCATATCAAAGTGCAGAGTTCCAGAAACAAATTATTACAAAAGTTTGGTAAAACAATGTAAATGAAATTGGAATAATGCACGATTTAAAATGAAATTAGAATAAAATACGATCTAAAATGAAATCGGAATAAAGTACAATAATTTGAGATACAAATTAAATATGATTAGAATTATATTATAATGTCACCCCTGCATCTACCCAATCAGTCTTAAAACTACTATTGAAATTACATTATTAAATCAAATGATCTTTCCTACAATCTACCAGATTCTGCTGCACCAACTTTGTCCTTTTTTCCATCAACTTTACCACAAATTTGGCAATCCATTTCACCAGCTGCAAGTTAGAACCTAACAGACAGTGTTGCAAGAAGCGCTCTTTAGACTTAGGGTGCTGGTATAAAAGATCCTGCCCAGCTGATGTTCCCTCAAATCTGAGTACAGGGAGCAATCAAAAATTACATGGGATATTGTTTCAACTTCCCCCGTCCCACATAAACAGACTCTTTCACTTACAGGGATACCCTTATACCTACCCCAAAGCATGTTTGTTTGAAGTTGGTCTAATCTCACTTTGGTAAAATATCTCCTTATGACGGGAAATAAAGGCACAGTTAAATATTTTTCTATTTTAAAAATTTGTTTATTGGCTGATAACCAGGGGCAAACTTTTCCTGCTGTCACCTGTGCAATATCCGATTGTGCACTTATGTCCTTAAATCTCTGTGCAATCCAATTTCAGATCTGCCTATGATCATACTGCTGCCAATTTAAAGGAATACCAGAGCTAGATACCTGCTTCAGAACTCTTGATAACCAGTTATTTTTATTACTTGAGATAATCTGATCCATTAGCGCTAATTTTGGTAACCTCCCTTCCTCCATCTCGATTATTCTTAACCAATAATAAACGGTCTTCAACAAGGCCCTAGTGCCTTGTTTCATGGACTCCCGTTTCTGCCCTTACTACACATGCTGGGGTTCCAGGGGACACTGCCAAAATTCTCCTCAGGAACTTATTTTGAGGAATTTCCAGCCCAGGCAACTTAACCGACCCCCATATTTCTGCCCCATAGGTAAATACTGGTTCAATTTTCGCCTGGAAGACCTTTAGCACTGGGATTAATGAAGATGGAGTTTTCTCTAAAATAAGTTTGTTTAATTGAGCCATCCGAGCCATGGCCTTCCGAGCTCCGGCTTTTACCTGCTTATTCCATTTGCCATTTGTCTGAAATACTAGCCCTAAATAGGTAAATGACTGAACTTGTTCTATTCTTCTGTCATTTAAAACCCATCTCCTCATATTTTGTTGCCTGCTAAATATCATTACCTTTGATTTCTCTACGTTAATTGTCAAGCGATTTTTTATACAATCTGCTGCCAACCTCCTGAGTGACCTTTGCAGCCTCACCTGTGAGGCCGATAGCAAAATTATATCATCGGCATATAACAAGCAATTTACCTGTCTTGTTGCTATACTAGGCCCATGGAGTGATATATCTTCCAAACATTTTGGATGGTCATTTAAATTCTAATTCTATTTATTTATTTCTATCCTGCCTTCATTATTTTTTTACAAATAATTCAAGGTGGCGAACGTACCTAATACTCCGTCCTCCTGTTTTTCCTACAACAACAACAACCCTGTGAGGTGGGGTTGTGCTGAAAGAGAATGAGTGGCCCACTGGCTTTCGTGCCAGCCAGGTTGTTTAGATCTAAAGTCTGCATGCCATTCTCCGCTTCATATAAACCCAAAGTGCTGCTGCTTCACCAAGTATCTGAGATTAAATGTGACATAGTTATTTAACAGTGTTTCTTAGCAGTGTTTCTTGCCTTTCCCCCACTTTCATGTTGGGGCTGGATATCTATATATCTATATCTATATATCTATATTTATATAGATATATATAGATATATATCTATTATATAGATATTAATATATATATATTAACAATTTTTAAAATGTTTTTAATTGTTTGTTATTGTTTTTAATCATGGGGCCAAATTTATATATATCTTTTTAATTGTATTTTAATGTTTGTAGTTTATGCTTTTACTTGGCTGTTCACCGCCCTGAGTCCTCAGGGAGAAGGGCGGTATACAAATTTAAAAATAAATAAATAAATATCTATATATCTATATTTATATCTATATATCTATATTAATATCTATATACCTGTATCTATTTCTATATATTTATATCTATCTATGCCTATTTCTATATCTCCACATGCATACATACATACATATACCTCTTTTATTATAAAGGGCAGACTTCTTATTAAAAAGGACACCTTTGCTTTAAATTTAGTTGTTTTCTTTTTTTTCCCCACAGTTTTTCTCTTGAATTTTCCTTTGTAAAGCAAAGTTATAAACATAAACACATTTTTAAGCCTTATGGAGTTCTTTCACATTTATCCCCTTTTTAGGTTAGTCCCTTAGTTTTTCCATTAAAATATAGTCAATGTAGAAATATATTGGGAATGTATACATGGCTGTTTATAACATAACATTCATTTATATGCTTACATACTTAAATTTCTTAAATTAATTTATGTAATCGACTTAAGAAAGTTTTATGTAAGATGTGCCCCAAAAATCATTTTTTTTGGAATGGATCAGCTGTAACATTGCAGGAATCCCCCTCATATTTTTACTTATTATTTATCTTTGTGAGAATACCTCATTTTTGGACCCTCGGAATTAAGGCTTTTGTACCCAGGAAAATATTTCCCATAGAAGAAGACCATGGCATTGTACAGCCCTCCAGGCACATCCAGACCTTTGGCTTTCCCTATCCAGCCAAGGGACAAGGACTGCATAAAGTCAATTGGAAATTACAAATCAAAAGTAAATAAGTGTATGACATTTACACAATACAACCGCATTGCTTTTATTTTATTTTAATTTATTTTTATTTTCCCAATTTATACATATGCCTTTGTGCGTGCTTACACACTTTCACAGCCCTATTGGTTCAGCCTTCCACAACAGTCTCAGTTTCTCATGTGGCATCTTGGGAAAATTAATTGCCCACCCCGCTATAGAAAATGCATGAATTATTTATTTATTTATTTATTTATTTTATTCAATTTGTATACTGCCCTTCTCCTAGTGGACTCAGGGCGGTGCACAGCCAAAACTAAAACACATAACAATACAAAATTTAAAATTATTAAAAGAATTATATACTTTGGCCCAATTTTTAAAACAATTCGAATTAAAACCCATTGACAGATTAAAAACTAAACAACTAAAAAACTAAAAAAGGGGGGGGGTTCACACCAGCCCTGCTTGATGGAAAAGAAAAGTTTTCAGGGCACGGCGAAAGACCCGGAGATCCGATATCCTTCTTATCTCCGGGGGCAAATCATTCCAGAGGGTGGGAGCTGCCACAGAGAAGGCCCTCCCCCTGGGGGTCGCCAGCCGACATTGCCTGGCTGACGGCACCCTGAGGAGTCCCTCTCTGTGGGAGCGTACTGGTCGAATTATTATTTCTATGTGGAATGTGTAAGTACAGGTAGTCCTCAATTTACAACCACAATTGAGCTCAAAATTTATGTTGCTAAGCATGACATTTGTTAAGTGAGTTTTGCCCCATTTTATGACCTTCCTTTCCACAGTTGTTAAATGAATCACTATAGTTGTTACATTAGTAACACAATTGTTAAGTGAATCTGGCTTCCCCATTGACTTTATTTGTCAGAAGGTGATCACACAATCCTGGGACAACTGTCATAAATATGAGTCATTTTCCAACTGTCTGAATTTTGATCATATGAAGTCATTTTTTTCACTGATGTAACTTTGAACAGTTGCTAAATGAACTGTAAATCGAAGACTACCCATATATGAATATTGCAAGCATTTCCTGTTTACAAGTTGAGACGGTAAGGGGCAATTTTTTGCCCTCCAATACCTATGGCTTTAGTGAAAGCTTTTCCATTTTATTACAGGATTGTTTAAAAACTTATTTGAAGTTCTACCCTGTTCTATATAACACAGGGGAAACAGCTCAAAGCTGTTTTTGCAGCAAAACTGCTTTCAGGATATAACACAATTATTATATAATGAAAATAGGTTATTTCCCACATTGACATAAAAAAGCTGGTTGATATTTAATTATTATAATTACTATTAAGATTATTAAGAATAGTATAACTTTTCTTACGCTTCTCTGTATTATTAAGAATAGCATAACTTTTCTTACGCTTCTCTGTATAATCATTTGAAGCTAGTTTTTCTTGGTGACTAAGCCTTTTCAGGATTGTAAATATCTTGAACATTGAACATGGACATAAAAATCAGTCATTTATACAGTGCTCAATAAGCCCATTTATTCCTATCAATATACATTTTGCAAGGAGTTCTGAATCAGATTAATAGTTTTGCAAATAGCTATTATATAGAGACACCTGATATACTTTAAAAATTACATTCATCTAAAAAACTTTATAATATGCCTTTAAAACACAGCATACAGAGGAGAGTATAAGAGGGCACTTTATAAAATCATATTCCAAATCAAGGTTAGGAGGGCTTCGGGGTAAAATTAAGATAGCATAGCTGCTTGTTGATCTAATTCAAGTTTCCAGCAGGTGGCAGCATCTTAAGTATTAAGCATAGCCAGATCTAGTTAGTAACTGGATGGGAGATTTGCAGGAAATCCCACGGCTGTATGCTTGGGAGGTTAAAAAAAACAAAACAAAGTTGTGGCAAACCACTTCCTTTAAAAAAAATTATAAGAGATTATTATAATATAAAATACAAATGGAAATAAAGATCAGAGGGGAGAGCGGAAAGAAGTGTAAAGTAAAAAGTGAAAGGAAATCAAAACTCTTTTCAACTCTTTTTGGTGCAGTAAAATACAAAATACAGCCTCCACATTTTGCTTTACATTTCCGATAGATACAAGCCATTTCTACAACAAACAACAGAGTTAATCTAGTCATCAGAGCTAAGATCAAATTTTATTTTTTTCTATTTTGAGCATGAAATCCAGAAGTGGTTTCTAAGTGAAAACAAAACAGGATAAATGGTCATTATCTTTCATCACAATTCATCACTTTTTCCATCCATTCTTCCATTGTGGGGATTGATACAAACCATTTCCATAATGTTGCCAAGAAAACTATATGGGCATGTCCATGGAATTAACAGGACTAAACCTTGACTCGGAAGTCATTGAGTCCCAGTCTCAACATTTCACAGTTTGTGAAATGTAAACAAATTCTGTTCAACAATTCTGCATATTGTATAAATTCAGAGATGCTGTTTGAATTTAGTGTATCTTTTATAGCTTCAAACAGACTAAACTACATGCTTTTTTTTTTTAACCTTAGACTCAAATCAGTAAATGTCAGGCTTGAATCCCAGAGAAGCCTGATTTTATGATTTATCTTATATTATTTTCCAATGTTGAATAAGCTATATAACATCAGTCTGAAAGGATCCCAGTGAATGGTTGTTGCCAACTCGATTTTCAAATAGTTAAGAAACTGGCAAAAACTATTTTATTTCACTGTATGCTTATAATACTGTGTTTCCCCGAAAACAAGACCCTGTCTTATATTTTTTTTGAACCCTGAAATAAGCACTTGGCCTTATTGCCATGCGCTCAAAAGCCCAATTGGGCTTATTATCAGGGGATGTCTTATTTTGGGGGAAACAGAGTACTCCTAGTACTATGTTTGCTTTATGTTCATACTGAATATCTCAAACTTGCCCTATTTCCTAATAGTTCTCATTTACTTAGTCCCCCATGCCTGTCCGTTTGTTCTGTATTTGTTTGACAACTAAGTGTCCACAACTGTATTCACTCTATAACTTCACAAATGAGATCTTGACATTTGATACAGAATATCAGCATTGGAAGGGATCTTAGAGGTCTTCTAATCCAACCCCGTGCTTGAGCAGGATACCCTATCCCAGTGATGGTGAACCTTTTTGCCGTCCTGTGCCAAAAGTGGGGGGAGCGTGGCGGTCGCGTGTGCGCATGCCCACACCCATAATTCAATGTGCCCCGCCCCCAAACATGTGTGTGCAACCCATGTGCATGCGCACGCGAGGGTCCCCCTTGCACTCCCCCCGCTTTTCGCACGCAATGGTCCGGTGGGCCCGGTAGACCTGTTTTCGTGCTCCCCAGGCTACAGAGCCTTTCTAGGAGTCTGGTGAGAGCAAACAACAGGCCTTCCCCAACCCCCCGAAGGCCCTCCGGAGGCTGGAAGCAGCCTGTTTCCCGACTTCCGGTGGGTCCGAAAGGCCTGAAAATCAGCTTGCGTGTGCCAGAGCTGAACTATGGCAACGCTTGCGTGCCCACCGATATGGCTCTGTATGCCACCTGTGGCACACATGCCATAGGTTTGCCATCACAGCCCTATGCCATTTCAGACAAATGGCTGTCCAAAACTTTATTTAAAAAACTCAGTGATGGAGCACCAGCAACTCCTGCACACGTTGCTACATAACGATCCCAGAATAGTCCTGATTTTTTTCATTGTATCAAATCACAAACATTTTGGTCATTAAGATTAAAACCACTAAACATTTGTGTCCAGAGCACTGCAACATTGTTTTTGATGTCAATTAAGGAAACTATGCTAGATTACAAAGTGTCTAGAATATGATCAATAACCTGTATTTAGATTTTCTCCACCCAGTTGTATGTAATGTCTGAAAGATTGATGGACATCCAGTAGCCCTTTACACTAGTGGTTTTGAGGAAGTCAAATGATTTGAGAAATATGCTCAGCTCAAAATTATTATGTATTATAATAATTAAAAATTATAAGATAATTTTTTTGTTCCAATGCCTTTGGCTTGCCATGATGAGTAGCTTTTGATTTTATACCATAATTTCTTCAGGATATTACTTTCCGGTAAAACATTTAGAAACCCTTTTATGCCTCCTTTTTCATATAATTTTTATTCAAACTTAAAAAAAAAAAGATTAAAACTAATCCAAGCTGAGACAAAAAAAGAAGAAGAAGAAGAAGAAGAAGAAAGAAGAAGAAGAAGAAGAAGAAGAAGAAGAAGAAGAAGAAGAAGAAGAAGAAGAAGAAGAAGAAGAAGAAGAAGAAGAAGAAAAATAAAAAGGAAGGAAAAAAATACTAAGAAGTGGTTTCCGATATTCTTCACAGGACTTACAAGTAATTATAATTTAATTTCCCTTTCTAAAGTTACATCATAATATTCTTTCCATAATTTATTCTGCCTAATCATCAAAGCCATAAATCAAAAGTTCTTTTTTTTTTTCATTTTAGCATGAAAAGTCCATAAGAATTTTCAAGTCACCAATAAATGTAGACGGTGTATTTTCTATTAGCTATTCAAAACAATGAAAAACACTGCATACTGAAATAAATGAAGATGATTTCATAGCATCCAATTAATACTTCCAATGGACAAATCTATTAAATTGTCCTAGTATGGTAACTGAGATTGCACGTTGCATTATATCATAATGTGGTTTATTTGGCTTTAATGTACGACCACACTGTGAAGATGTGGGTGTTGCGATTTATTGCAGTTTTGACAAGAAATGCACAATTATATGCAATGGCTAATTTTATTAAGCTAAAGAGTTGATGGTAAACTTATGCTGTCTTTCCTTCTGTTTTCGTATTAAAGATCCTACATAAGATGAAGTGAGTTTGAAACAATCTGAAGTAAGTCATAGGGGCTACGTAGGATGGAGGAAATAATTTCAAATCAGGCACACTTCCATTTAATTTTAGGCAATTTTCCCTCTGTCCAGTGTAACCCTCAGTCACCTCTTAGATTTCGCAAAACTCTCTCAATTTTCCAGAGAAGTTTTTGGAAATGCAAGTACATTTGGGGGGGGGTGTTAATAGCAGGGAGGAAGATGGATGGCTACGCAGGGCATATGAGTTTTCCCTTTGTTTACTTTTTTTTATAATGGTCTAAAACATTGTAATGTGACATACTATATTATTGTCAAGTTTCATAAGACTTTATTGGGGGAGAGGTAATAAAATATCTGTTCTTTAGAATAATGCATATAATCATTAGATATGAATCTGAACATATGCCCAATTTTGGTTTAATTCCTCTATACAATACCAATACTTACATTGAAGCTGCTTCTGTGTGTAATTCATCTTCTGGGGAACAGATAACAATATATATCACAAGGTAGAATTGTAGAAAAATGGAATAATAATAAATGGATATGTATTAATGTAACAACCATGCCTAAATACCATCATGTGTTAAAAACAGGGATTAAATAGTAACCAACTATTCCTGACTCAGACACCACTTTCATGCTATTAAAAAGTAAGCATTTTTTAATCAAAAGAATCCCGGTTATATGAGTAAACTTAATTTTAAAATCTTTCATTTAAAAGCTTCAAAAACAAGATATTAAGTCTGTGTGTGTATATGCTCTCTCACACACAAACATATATACAGAGAGAGAACTTCTTAATATTGTAGCTGTTAGTAGTAAGTGTATTTGTCTCCCAGGTAACTAGGCTGGTTGCATGTAATTTACTTTTTAATCCAGAGTTTACCTTTCAATTGCATTTGACAGAAATAGAAGTAAAGGACAAGGGATCAGGATATACCAAATTTATTTTTTCCTACTGATTTGTTCTCTCCATGTCCTCAATATAACATCTGATAATTTTGCTTGGGACAGATTGCCAACATTTTAATACAACAGTGTTGAGGCTAACAGAAGTATGGAAGTATTAGTGTAATTCAAAATTAATCAGTTCTGCTATAAGAAATTATATAGCTACACAGGTTTAAAAAAAAAGTAATGTTACCAAAATTTCAGGAAGTTTATTGTAATTATTTTATTACAAGTTACCTTTACTACAAAATTATTCTGTCTTAAATGATGCTTAATTATGAGTTTGTCTTCTTTTGTCTATAACCAGTTGGTCTTTTAGGAAGAAATATCATACTAGACAGTGGTGGGTTGCCCCTGGTTTGGACCGGTTCTATAGAACCGGTAGTAAAACCGGAGGGAGGCTCCGCCCACTGACCCCGACGTCATCAGAACACTTCTGCGCATGCGCGGCCCCGTTGCAAACCAATAGTAAAGATAAGTAGAACCCACCCCTGATCTTAGACAGTAGATACTTTTAACTCAGAAATTAGCAACATTAGCAACAATATCAAGAGGCTGCACTTTCCTTTCCTTTTGTAGATAAGGGCTACAATGGGCAGCACAGTAATATGATTAAATGAAGAAGATATGGGACTTCACAGTTAGTCTTTGTTTAGCTACCACGACTAGGCAATGAAGTCATTAAGTGAAGCACTTGCTAAGTGAAAACCTGACTATGCTTATAATCTTACTTCAGCTTTCCTTTAATTAACAGATATGTGAATTCAGGTAGTTCTTCGCTTACAATCATTTGTTTAGTGACCATTCAAAGTTACGACACTGAAAAAAAGTGGCTTATGACCGATTTTCACACTTACAACCATTGCAGCATCCCCATGGCATTCGGCTGCTTGGCAACTGGCATGCATTTATGACAGTTCCACTGTCCCAGGGTCATATGATCCCCATTTCTAACCTTCCAACAAGCAAAGTCAATGGGGGAAGCCAGATACAGGTGATTCGCTTACCAACTGCAGTGATTCACTTAGCAACTCTGACAAAAAAAGTCGTAAAATGGGGCTAACTCATTTAACAAATGTCTTGTTAGCAATGGAACTTTTGTGCTCAATTGGGGTCGTAATCAAGGGCTACCTGTGTTATAAATGTCAAGATTGGTTGTTAAGTTACTTTTTCATCACCATTGTATCTGCAAACTGTTGCTAAATGAGGCAGTCACTAAACAAGGACTACGTTTATGTTTTCAGTCTGCATCTGTAGTAATTCCTCACTGAAGTTGACAATATCATTTCCAGGATCTCTGGAGCCAAAGAAAGCAAGCCTGAAGGCTATATGAGACTTAAAAATTGCTACTTATTATTTAGCTTGAGATTTTCCTATAAAACTACATTTCTCTTGTCAAGGAATCAGGACACAGTAAATCCAGAGGCTAAGCTATTGACATATAGGGACAGCTGTAATATTGGTTTTTTGCTGGAATTACTGGCAATATGACCTTTCCTTAGCAAGATAAAAACTTAAATGTATCAAATCACCATAGAAGTGAATTTTGGGGGGGGGATGTATATGTTGAAATTGAAATTGACCCTTACCATGAATTTTAGAACAATCTCATGTGTTTATCTGTGCACCATGAAAATATGAAGAATTGCCAGGACAGCACAATTAAAATGTATTGCCATTCATTTCTCTTACCCGTTACCCTATTTTGTTTTTGCTTTGCATGCTGTTGTAAGACTGTCCCTTGTGGCTGCTTATGCACTGAAGTGGACAGTGGAATGGCTATCTGGAGAATTAGCTATGACGGCACAGTTCATCAACTCCATTATCCATCTCTGGATGTTCATCAGCTTCCGTCTCAGAAGAGCAATATGCTCCTGCTTTTTAAAATTCTGATCTTGTGACTGGAAATAAGACGTCGGCGCTCTCATGGTGTGTTAAATCTGTCTGAGTGTCCCTGTGTTGGCTTGTAACATGTCAATTAAAGTAGTGCTGTCCTGGGGGAAAAAAAAGAAGTTAATATCTGTATGAACTCTTTGGCTGCGTTGCAAGCTAGTAGTAACCTGGATGGTTGAGAGCTTGAACGTTGACCGGAGTATGTATGTATGTTGGTATGTATGTGACAGTGTATGTATAAAATTAAACTTTGAAAAAGAAAACATAGATGAATACAAATTACCGTATTTTTCAGAATATAAGACACAGCTTAGTTTTTGGGGAGGAAAATAGGCGGGGGGTGGGGGGGAATCTGCCTACCAGGTATTCATCTGGCTAGCGTCCTTAGTCTGATCAGCTTCAGCACATTAGTTTGCTGGTTTTTATCCCATTTGGAGATAAAAAACAGCTTCTAAGGCACAACTGATCTTTGGAGAGAGAAGCAATGAGAAAAGCAGGCAAACCATAGAGATTGCTTCACTCACTTGCGCCTCGTTAGGGCTGAAAAAAAGCTTCGAAAAAGCTACATTCGGAGTATAAGACGCAACCAAATTTTCAGCCTCTTTTAGAAGGGAGAAAAGTGTGTTTTATAATCCGAAAAATACGGTAAGTAAGGAAGAAAAAAAGAAAAATGAAATGAAATGAAATGAAAGCAATAAGTGGAAGAAAAGGAAAAGGTTAAAGAAAAAGAAAAAAGAAAAAAAAGGTATTAAGAAGTGGCATCTATAAATATTTCAAAGACGGAAATACACAGAAGAAACCACGCAGGCCTCCTGCAAGCAGGCAAATTGCTGGGAGGCAGATTTTCAGGCTGTGCTGAAAACAAAAATGAAACTAAAGCAGGCTGCTGGCTGCAAGGCAACTGAGGCAGAGGCAGAGGCAGAGTTATTGTGAGTGTTTTATTTTATTTTTTAGTGTATTTATTTTCTTCTTTGTGTCCTTTTGTTGTAAAATTTCTGTCTAGAATCAACAATTAGCTGGAATTTAAAAAGCATTTCACTAACTTGATTAAAATGTTACCTGAAGGAAAATAAAGAAAGGAGGGAAAAAGCTTTACATCTAACAGATTGCGTGCTGAATAACTTACTGATTCTGATTACAATACCAATCTATGCAAAGAAAAAAACTTAAAACCGTTCCAAACTAGTAAAATTTCATATTATTTCCCATATCCATGCACTAGTGCAGTGGTCACCAACTGGTGGTCCGTGGACCACTGGTGGTCCTCGAGAAAATTTTGGTGGTGCACAGAAAAAGTATTTGCATTTTTTATATTGCACTAAATCAGGAGTCCTCAAATTACCACTGGGACAGATACATGCAATGAATCCTTGTGTTGCTGCAGAGAGTCTCCCCCTTCAGGATCTTTTTGTGTGGGTCGGAGGGGGGCAGAAATTCCGACTCAGGGTCTACTTCAGCCTCCTGGTATGGGGCTTTGGACGAAGGCTGGAGGGAAGCGTTGCTGGTGGTGAAGAGCCAGAGGGCCTCGTTCCAGTGGGGCTGCATCATGACCTGGAACTGGCTGATCATCTCAGCCTGCTGTGCCTCCAGGTGCCGGTACCTGACCTTGCACTCCCGCAGGTGTTCCCTATGCTTGGAAAGCCTATGCTTGTAGTCCTCAGTGAGGTGCTTCTGCTGAGCCTCCTTCTCAGTCAGATCCAAATTGAACTGAGCCAGCTGTTTCGCTAACTTGTCGTGGTGGCTGCTTAGCTCTAACAACTGCTTCCTATTGGGGCCCTAAGGAGCCCGGGTGGGGAGGGGAGGA
This sequence comes from Pituophis catenifer annectens, assembly GCF_029215685.1. Lineage (NCBI taxonomy): Eukaryota > Metazoa > Chordata > Lepidosauria > Squamata > Colubridae > Pituophis > Pituophis catenifer. The sequence continues at coordinate 205,096,317 of NW_027256881.1, read as the reverse complement.
GTGGCTGGGAGGGGAGGAGGGAGTAGAGGCCAGCCAGGTGCTTCTCGACACGAGTGACATTGAGTTGGCCATGCCCAGTCACCTAGCCACGCCCACCCAGCTGGTCATTAGTTAGGTCATATTAGTGGTCCGCGGGATTTAAAGGTATGAATTTAGTGGTCCCTGAGATCTGAAAGGTTGGTGACCCCTGCACTAGTATATATCTTGTTTTCCTCCCCCAAAAAGGTAGGTGCGTCTTATAGTCCGGAAGGTCTTATACTCCGAAAAATACGGTAGTTAATAAATAAAATTGCTAGCTCTGTGTTACTTTACTGGATATGCATGATTTGTGTTTTTCTAATAATTTTAAAGTGATCCTTGGAATATCAAATGTTTTTCTTGGCATAACTGTACTTTTTTTGCTCTAGAAATTCAATGAAACAGAAATGTCATTGCTTATCATCTAATTCTGGGAAAGGCTAAATCAAGGATGCCTTCCATAGGTCAAATGAGGCTTTCCAATCTGTGGGTTTTCAAATATGTTGTCCTACAGCCCCATCATTCTTCAACAATGTGACAAAACGGCTGAGAAATTTAGATGAAGAAGTTAAAATGATCTGATTTGGCAGGCCTAGCTAGCAGGCCTTTTCTACTGTCCCTAGGGAGTTGGGCGGCATAGAAATGCGACTAATAAATAAATAAATAAATACTTTGGAGTCCACTTGTGGAATCTTCTCTGCCCCCAGAGAGGTGGTCAGCGTCATCACTCCCGAGCTTCTGAAGATCCTTCAAGACCTGGTTATGTTAGCAGACTTGAGGTCCCCAGGGGATGAGTGAACCTGTGAAGGTGCTCTATTATTAACCATCTATTATTCTTGTTTAGTTCTGCTTTTATAGTTTTTAACTATAGTATTTAATGGTGGCACAGTGGTTAGAATGCAGTACTGCAGGCTACTTCTGCTGATCACGGCTGCCAGCAGTTTGGCAGTTCGGGTCTCGCTGGCTCAAGGTTGGCTCAGCCTTCCATCCTTTCGAGGTGGGTAAAATGAGGACCCAGATTGTTAGAGGCAATCTGTAAATTGCTTAGAGAGGGCTGTAAAGCTGTGCTATTGCTATTGCTATTAATGTTTTTAAATACTGTATTTTTCAGAGTATAAAATGCTCCAGACTATACGACACACCTAGCTTTTTTGGGGAGGAAAACAAGGGAAAAAAATCCTGCCTCCCAGCATCCATCCAGTATTCACGTGGTCCATTTGCCGCAGCCCATTTGCTACAGGCCCACTTATCACCGCAGCCCATTCACCACTGCTGCTGCCCGCCTGCCACCACCCATTTGCCGTTCCTGCCCATTCGCTGCCAAGGTCCATTCGGGGCAGCCTGTTCAGTGCAGCCTGTTTGCCACCATCGCGGCCCATTCTAGAACAGCTCATCGGCACACACACACACCCGCTGCAACATTTGCTGTATAAGATGCACCAAAAATTTCACCCACTTTTAGGGGGGGAAGTGCATCTTATACTCTGAAAAATACAGTAATTGCCTATAACCATTTTAGGTAATAATTGCTTTATATTTATTGTTGTACGCCAGCCAGAATCACTATAGGCTTTCTATCAGGTGGGTGCCTGTATAAATTTGATTAATAAATAAATGAAAGGTAGTTCAAGGCAGTGGAACAGCACCAGGTTGGTAAAGCAAGCCATATTGCATAGAAATGCAACTTTGTGTATTTTCCTGAAAAATGTAGCACCATTATGCCAGTCATTCTTCACGGCTTGAAAAGAATTGAATAGAATCATAGGGCTTGAAGGGATCTCGGAGATCTTCTAATCCACGTTCCTGCCCTAAGCAGGAGAATTTATACCACCTGAGGCAAATTGTTGTTTAATGTTTTGCTGAAAATCTCCAGCGACAGAGAAAAAGAGAACTTTTAATTTTTTTAAATACCATAATTGTGAAATGGAAACCAGAATTCTCAAACTAACTTGCATTGTATCACTTATTGTACGTTAACCTGCTAGGGCAATCAACCTAAAGACCCAGAAGTCACTCCTCCTCCTCCTCTGTATACGTCAAACAGGGTTCTTAAAATGATGTATTTGTATTGTTTGCAAGTAGTTTTCCATGAATTTCTTCTAAGAGCCACACATATGTACTCCAGCCTGCTTAGGGATTCAACTTTGGAATTTGGTGCCTAGAATGACATGCTTGCTTGGCAGCTTGAAAATAATGACATATTAATTTCCCCTATGAGAGACACACCAGTCTATTTGCTTTGGAAAGTTTTGGGCAACTACTTAATTTTCCCTGAGAATGTTTTCCTTCTGCAAAGCAATCTGGGAAAATACTCTGCGGGTATTTCCACCTTAAAATGTTTCGAATGTGAAATGTATTGTATACCTCCATTCCAGATATATAATTCAAACCTATTTTTTTCTGCAGCAAGGTATTTTCCACATTTATGTAAGTGTGCCACCTGCATTGTAATCCTCTTCATTATAGGAGTACTTCAAAAAAAAATCCAAGAGTAATTTGTGTATTAAAAAGTATTAAAGTGAAGTTGCAAGTCAGAAATAATGGATGCACCAAACCTCACCAGTCTGTTAAGTATTGTGAAATAGCCATACAAGAAGTCAAAGGATGAGTATTTATTAGCTGGATAACCAGTCCTCATGGAAAAGTTCATCATTATTAAATGGAGTTTGTTAAAAATTAGTAATTTCTCATTTCTTTTTCATTTGGGTTGTCACCAAGCATTTTAACAAGTGAAAGTTAATTGGACAAGTTACAACTCTCGTAGAAAATACCAAGCTGCTTATCAAACTATAGAAAGCTTAAGAAGTAGGACATCAAACACCATTTTTATGGGTCCTTTCCAGCATTACTCTTTACTTACATATACCGTATTTTTCAGACTATAAGACGCTAGTATAAAGTGCACCTAGCTTTTGGGGAGGAAAACAAGAAAAAAAAACCTGCCTCTGCCTCCAAGCAATTTGCCTCCTTGCAGCAAACAGCATGGTCAGATTAAGCACAGACTGATTTAGCACGAGCAGCTGATTGGCATTTGGATCTGCCTCCCGGAATATTATTTATTTATTTTATTTTATAAGATTTTTATACCGCCCTTCTCCCACTGGACTCAGGGCGGTGAACAGCCAAGAATAAAAACATCACATACAAAATTTAAATTTTTTTTTAAAAGAATTAAACAAATTTTGGCCCAATAAATTTAAAACACCCCAACTAAAATCAATTAACAATTAAAAATGTCTAAGGGGGGAGGGATTAAGCCAGCTCGGCTTGATGAAATAAAAAAATTTTAAGGGCACGGCGAAAAGCACGGAGATCTGGGATCCTACGTATCTCCAGGGGCAGGTCGTTCCAGAGGACAGGTGGTGCCACAGAGAAAGCCCTCCCCCTGGGGGTCACCAGCCGACATTGTCTGGCCGACAGCACCCTGAGGAGTCACTCTCTATGGGAGCGTACTGGCTGGTGGGAGGCTATCGGTGGCAGAAGGCGGTCCCGTAAGTACCCAGGAATACCTCCTATTTATTTATTTGTTTGTTTGATTTATATGCCGCCCTTCTCCAGAGACTCAGGGCAGCTTACAATGCTTTTAAGCAATAGCCTTCATACTTTTGTATATACCTGCTTAGTAGGGCTTCCCCCCCCCCAAGCAGTGTTCTATTTTATACAAAGCCAGTTTATTGCCCCCACAAACAGGGTCATTTTACCTACCTCGGAAGGATGGAAGGCTGAGTCAACCTTGAGCCTGTTGAGAATTGAACTCGCAGTAATTGCAGGCAGCTGGCAGCTAAATACTACTTTAACAGTAGTTTAGTCCACTGCACCACCAGGATCCCCGCAGCCTGGAACAGCTGATAGGAGTTATACCAGGAGGCAGATCCAACCGCCAATCAGCTGCTCGTACTAAATCAGGTTGTGCTGAAGCTGACCACGCTATTTGATGTTTGCTGCAAGGAGGCAAATTGCTGGGAGGCAGAGGCCGGCGGGTGGGTGGGGCTTCGGCAACATTCGCTGTATAAGACGCAGACATTTCCACCCACTTTTGGGGGGAGGGGGAAGTGTGTCTTATACTCTGAAAAATACTGTAAATTGCCCTTTTATGTAGTTTCTGGTGTTAAATATGAGGAAGAAATGATTGAACTACTTTTCTGCAAGCAGGGAATTTTTGAGGTGGGGAATTAGTTCCTATCTACAATCAATTCAAATGCTACTTTTGAGATCACCTGGCAAAATTCTGCACCGCAAAAATAACATTTGAAAATCTGAATTGCATAGGGGATGCGAATAAATCCTAACAAATCACGGTATGTCTATCCAATACTATATGAATGATAGTGATGTCTCCATTTAGTAAAAGCAGTAGTATTTCACTGAGCATATAGTTGTCCAAACCAAACCTTGTATACATCCCCCAAATAATTGTTATTGAAGTATATAAAAGAGGATAGGAGATAATGGAAACCTCAATTGTCCTGTCCTATTTTTTTATTTTATTTTATTTTTAACGCTCTCAATTTAAACCAAGTCCATTCAGCCTTTTTCCAGACATTGTCCTGGTTTAATGTTCGAAGGTCAGCATTCCAAGTTTTTTTGCTTGGAAAGCTTCAAAGGAGAGTAACTATAGTACAAAGCAAGGCACTAGAATCAAAGTTGTTTACTTGGGAAACTTGATATCAAAAAAAGCAGCCAGAAGACATCATGTTTTATCTATACATCACATGCCATTATGAGGTCACAGCTCCAGAATGAATATTCTGTCTGAGGGACAGTTCCAGCATGCCAAACCTCAAGAGATGTCTCTTCCATCACATAGGCCAAAATGTATGATGGCAGATTTTCCAGCACAGCTCAGTCCAGGATGGGAATCACCCACAGATATGTATGTTGGTGATGCTTCAATTTAAGTACACCACCTTCACCTTAAGCCCAGGAGGCACTAGCAGAATACTTCCCTTTCATTTCACTGGGAAATATTATCTTTCATTTATACAAGCAGTTACTTAATAGGGAGAAAAAAAGCAAATTAAAACAATTTCTTCCTTGCCACATTTAAATGCTCATTATGTATAAATTGGGGGAGGGAGGAAGCAGCACTTTCTGATGAACTATTGTTTGCTTTTTTGCTTTGCTAATCTGTTCTTCTAAATCAATAAGGTACTAGATGTGACATAATTTGAGTAATGGCTTTATATTTAGATATATATTTATATTTATATATATTTATATATAAATGTTTTGCATATTTTGAACTGAAAATATATGTTACAGACCATACACATATAAAATGTGAAGCACTTAAAATGTGATTAAAATGTCTAAACGATTCAACGGGAAAAAACAGAACCAATTCCGATTATATGATATTACGAAAAAGAGACTGTAAGTGATAGAAGCTACATAAAAATAAACTTTAACTGTATGCATTTTTCTCTGTTTTTTAAAAACTGTTAAATGCACCAGTAATAAATAAAATCTGCATGTTTCCTCATCAACAATTCCTAGTGTTCCAGCCTTACTGTAAACATATGTAAAATGCAGCTTAACAAAATAAAAAGAGAAAGAGGAGAAGAGTCAGTTATGGGTTGTTGCCCAAACTGATTTCCTAATATCCAAAAAAACATAGATCAAGGTATACAAAGCCAATCCTATTTTTGGCAAGTCAGTTCCTTAAAATTAAACTGTAACAGTGCAAGGAAGGAATGCAAGGAATCCCTTAGTGCAACGAAGAAGAGACACGCAGGCAAAGTTGTGGATTGAAATTGTCCAGTTCCATGTGTCAAAGTTGGGAGCATCAAACAGACTCTTTTTTTTTTCTGAATTAAAAAAAAAAAATTAAAAGCCGTGGTTCTAATGCCCCGATTTTGTCTTAGGACTCCTTTGTCTTTTTCTTCCATAGGCCACCAGAGATCCAGCTTGAAGTCTTTAATGATTGGCCATTTGCAAAAATGCCATGGCAGGCGCTAATTAAGATTTGCATGGCTTTGTTTCCTCTCAAATGGCTGGTTTGGGTATACAACTGTGCCGATGCCTGAAGCCACTTGGAACCAAATCCCAGCAAGTTGTATGTCCTTCTTTGCGTCTGCCAGCATTGTGGCTTTTTTTTTTTTTTATCAGCAGTCAGATTTGAGCTTGTCCAAGGAATTGTCAATTTTGGTCAACGTCTTTTTGATACGCAAAGCTGTTAATCTTGCCGATGGATTGTGGTACCAGCATTCTTTCATGAGCTTAGCAAGTGAAGTTAATGTCTGAAAAGGTAAGAACAGAAATATATATTCAGAGAAGAATATTTTGATGGCACTACTCCAACTCACATTGATTATCACTATTTTGTTTGCAGCATGGAAAATAATTGCTGACCAAACAATATACAGAAAAACAGTGGCCTCAAACCACAGTTTGAGGCTTAAACTATTGTAATTTTGTATGCTTAGTATTCATTTCTATAAACAAAGGTCTGATCCACACTGCGACATTTAACCAGTTTCGACACTGAAGCTAATTCACACACACAAATGAATCAGTGGTGGCTCGTGGCTGTTTCTAATTCCTTGTGTGTCTAATCACACTTGGTCAATTCAATTCAATTCAATTCAATTCAATTCAATTCGCTTCATTTAGTACAGCCCAATCCCACTATAAGACATGATGAAAATATAAAATGGAAAAATATTAAAAAGCAGTTATTTCCCCCCAAGTTTATATTGAACTGGAAGGTACAATCAGGAAGATCAAGAGCACTCTCTTGCTCTTTTTAGAAGACCACTAAGTGGCCTGATCTGTTTGCCCTATGGAAAAATAATTCAAACCTGTTGAGAACTTTACAAGTGACCTTTTTGGTTCAGTACCAGCCTAAAAGCTTGTTTGTTTCTTTTTTTTTTTTTGATCTTCCACATTTTCTATCTACAGTACTGGTGAATAACTTTTTTAATTTAAAACATTGCTTCAATATTTAAAGCAAAGAAGCAATAACGGCGCCTTCAGCTATCCCCGAGTATCAAATGTCCTCTCCAAAGAGCTTCTAAAAACATTTGTCTTAATGCTATGGGGAAGGAGAAAAGAGGTCACTGCTAGGAAGAGAAGATGCAAAACGGGAAGAATTGCACACAGATATACAGAAGCCAGAAGGTCATATAACTGAATAGCCCTTGATTGCTGTAAAGCATACTTCCTTTGGTTCTGTGGCCTCAGGACAACTGGTGGTTGGACCAAGAAGTTCAAGGTTTTTATAACAGCTTTATCTTTGGTTGACAAATTGAGTCCAGGATGGTTTTCACCCGATCAAGATCTTTCTCCTGTCTTCTGCCCAATGGATTATGCCTTCATTTCGCTCTGCATGGCCCCTCAATGGAAAGCCCCCTCCCTGATCTTAGATAGGAATATTCTGTTTCCACTCTAGAATTTGTAAATATTTAGGGTAAAACTATTATGGAGTCCTAGGCTATGATAGGCTATAGGTCTCTGCCGATTATATCTCGACTTTGTTAATGATATTTTATATTGGGAGAAGCAACAATGTATGTTCTTTTTAAAAAAATCAGATTTTTTTGAACCCCTAAAAGCTTTTTTCAATTTTTCTTAAAGATGATTAAGCTTGCAAATTTTTCTCTTCTAGCACTTAATCATGAGTAGAACAATTGTTTCTACAATGATTTTTCATATGGATCCTTTTTTTTTGCCAATTTCAATATAAATAGACTGGCAAGTACCAGAAGTGAGAACTGCAGCCAATACTTCCCCACATTCTTTGCAATTTCACCCAAATCCCTCGTATTCCAGATAGCCTCTAAACCAAAGTAAAAGTGCTACAGGTGAATAGATTTCGGGGGCGAGAGGTTCAGCTCCTTTGCCCACATGCCTATTTTATTGTAGAAATATGGCCAACTCCTGCTGTATTATGAATGGGAAAGATGGATGATTAAACAAATGTAATTACTGCTGCCACATCTAGTTTGGCCTATAGTCTAAACAGCAGATGGTTTTAACAATTCTTAACAGATGATCGAGTAGAAAATATATCAACCTATTTCAGCAAGTGCACTTACAGGGTCTGAAAACCATCTGTTGGGAATATTTGGCCTCTGCTGATCCACACAAACTACTTTTCTCATGTCTTCAAAACTAGGATCGTTAGGAACGACATCATAAAATGGAGGTTTGTAGTCTTCCACTATACCTGTAACCGAAAACACAAGGGATACGTTATATTGCACCAATATAGATTTAAGATGTTCATTAGCAATACAAAGTTCACATATTGTTACCAAGGGATTAAACTTTGCCAATTGGAAGCTTTTGTGACATCTCACCGATATTGTGAAATGAAATCCTAAGAGCACAATACAACCAAAGCATTAAATCAACTAGGTCTCCCTGCGGACTAGAAAAAAGTTTGACTCTGTAAACATGTACATCTACAGAAAACAAATCATACATATGGCAAAGCAGCAAAACTATTACAGATTTGGAGAAAGGAAAAACTTAGCATTTCTTTATACTTTCACATATTTGGCACTAGCTATCTAGACCCAAACTAGCTAGCATGGATTCAGAAGATGCTGAATGGGTGGGACAGTAATTTTATAAGAAAAGGATGAAGTCAGTGTAAGATTAATTGTGCTCTTCCCCAAAAGAACAAGTCTGAAGTCCAGAATAGGTTGATCACAACTGACTATAACAAAGCAAGTATTTTACTGGCAACTACTGTGCGATATATCATCAAGGCCCTTGGATAATTCTGGTGTTGCTTCTTGGTGGAATGGCAATAATCCAAAAATACAAGTCTCTGATTTGGGGTAGGGTGTCCTCTGTACTTATGGCTACTGATGGATAGCAGGTGCAGATGGTAGCCATGAGGATTTTTGCCCACTTTTGGGGTCCTCTTTGAAATGAGAGGACCTCGCCTGAATCAGCACTTGTTTAGATTACTCCATGGTACCGTAAGTAGGGCTACCTCTGAAGATGACTTTGAAGCTGCAAGCGGTCCTCTATTCAGCACTACTGTTCTTGGTTCATGTACGTCAGTATAAGCTGTAGCACTGGCACTGATCAGTTTTTGGGTACAATTCAAAACAATAGTTTTAACTTATAAAACCCTTGGTTTTATCTTGGTACCAAGATACTTTGCAAAACCAAATTCAATCTCTGTGAATTATCCAACCTGGGAGAAACTACTGGTTCTCTGGTTCTCAAGAGGAGGGGTGGCCCTGTGTCTCACAGGCACGACTTCTTCAGTATGCTTACATTATGAAAGAGTCACCCTCTGGAAATCTGACTAGTTCCCAACCTGGCCTTTCTATAAGTTTTTTTTAAAAAACTGAACTGTTATGAAGAGTCTAAGAGGATGAAAGGATGCCATCAATACTGTTGATGGGAGTTATTGTACTGCTGCTATTTGATTTTTATGTTTTAAATTTTATCGCACTGTTCCCTTTATGGCTATAGTTAACCGTTGAGAGTCTTCTGAGATACTTATGAGAGAGTGTTAAAGAGTCTTTCAATTGTGGTTTTGTGGATACAAGGCATCCCCCTCCCCAAATAAATAGCATCATTTTGCACTATATATTTTAATTGCAGAAATATTCAGGATATCTGGGGTTCATGTTCTAATCCAACATTCCATTTCTTCATTTTGATCCCATTAAGAATTGGTCGTGTACAACTATTATTAAAATAAGAGACAATAAGGGACAAGTTTCAGGAGGAAATGTTCAGATCAGCTAGGTATTTTATTTTAGAAATATAAATACGGCAATTTAATCTTAGGAAATATCTGGCAGTGAGCATGTGTATGCGCATACACAAACAAGCACATACAATTACTTGCCATGAAGTCTACCATTAGTTTGTATCTTTGTTATACAAGCTTTAAAAAAGAAATACAGAAAACCTATTTTATCTGGTGGTTTATAATTATGTTTCTGCATTTCAAAATTCACAAATTTGGATTTGTTTAATTCTGAAAGTGATTAGTTCTCTCAAATACAAATTGTTTGGTCATGAGAAAAATAATCCAAAACCCACAAAAGCACATTGTTTATTAGCCCAACTGAATCTTTACAGCACAGTTGCAAAATTTTCAAGCTTCCAAGGTTTCTTCATTACACTAAAAGATTAAAACCCAGGAAAAAACGGAAGGGGGGGGAAGGAATGGGCCTGTCCTTCCTGCTCTGAGGATGAACAGCCTTGAGCAAATGGGGCTTCTCAGGTGCACATTACTATTAGTTTCCTCAGCTTTGATCTTCCAGTAATATTCTACCAGTATGGCCTCTGACTGGAGGACACCCTACACCAGGCATGTCAAACTGGCAGCCTGTGGCCTGGATATGGCCCGAGCACGCCACGCCCACCCCGGCTCCGCAAAGGCAAGAACATCCCGATACAGCCTGCGATGCAATCGGGTTTGACATGCTTTCCAAATGTTCATATCAAAACCCTTCCCAGACTTTGCGAGACACAGCCATCTTTTGGCAGTGATTCAGTCAGTGCTTCTGTACATGAAGAACAGATCGTTACAGACACAGCTGGAGGCATCAATTGGGAAAATCTGTTCAATGGAGGACTTCCATTTATAGACCCAAATAACTATTTGTATGTTGTTATAAGCTGAATATAGAATCACAGAAAACTGGTGGCAGAAAAAGAGCCAGTGGTTCATCAATTCTAGCTGCCCTTTGAATTTTTTTTTTTCCTTTTTGAGCTTTTATTTATTTATTTAAAGTTTAATTTTTGTTGGATAGTAGACATGCATTTATCCCAAGCATGTTTCAAACTCAGTTAATTATGACTGACTCACTACACCTCTGCCGGAAGTTGGTTCCAAGCTTCCACTGCTCTTTTTGTGAATATACTACAATACAAGAAGCTGCTGTCTGGCTTTTACTTCAATGCATTAAAAAAAATTAAAAAGACAACAGTAAAAATTTCATGGACCCACTCAGGGTACTGCAGCTGATTCCAGAGGCACTGAAAAATTCCACAGGAGGACAATATTAACCTCTGAGCTACTCTGCCTTAATATTATCCCAATGAACTTTGATCCACTTTCTTTTCATTTCCCCAGAAAAAAACAAGAAAACACCTTAAAGAGAACTGTCCTTCAACCTACAAAATAAAATAATAATTAAAGATAGGGGACCTATACTTCTGATACTAAGATCAACCACACTTAGCTTGATCCTCCTGGTGGGACTGCAATCCAACAGAGCTACATTTTGCACTGAACTGGGAAAAAAGCTTATTTTGAATTTACAAGTCATCAAATTCAGGTTAATGTTACTGTGCAGTGAAAAGGGACACAAATGCCATTTTCCAGGTTATTTCTAACCCCACCTTCAGCCAGTTATCTTTCTTCCCCAAATAGAAAGGTGAAAAGGCTTTTATTAATCCTCCCTTATTTAAGATGTTCCAACCTACCCCATGTTGCCAATTATTCTGGTTGATACCTTTTGTGTCTAATATTGTCCCTTCGCAGCACAGCTGAAGAGCTCACAAAAGGAGCAAATCTCTTGAGTGGTTCTGTGTTTGTGCCACCAAAAATGAAAAATTGGTTCTCAACTGTGCCCTGCTCTACACTGCTTAAAATGTTTAATAGAGCCAGTGACCATTATATGTCCAATCAGAAACAGCCTCTGAATTTTGCTAGAAATTTAGCAAGCAAATATTCTCGCATCATTACAAACAACATCTTTTAAGATCGTTTGTGAAACCAACTACAAGAACAGTATAAATTTCAGCAAGCGGGCTAAAATTTTGAGTAGACAGTTGCAGAAGCTAGCAGCCATTGGCCAACCTTCTCTGCGTTCAAAAGCGAAGCAGTGAGCAGCTTACTTATTTATGCTTGTTTGTCACCTATTTTAAGGCTTTAAATAGCAGAAAAGTGAAAAAACAAAATCCAAATAATCAATTCACATCCCACAAAACTCTTACTTCTGCTGTTGCCTAATTAGATGTCTGTGGAGATTCTCAGTCATCCAGGTCATGGTTGTCCCAAAGGTGCTGATTTTTTTCAAGAGGCAATTGGACTTTCTGGTTTTTCTTTGAAGACGTTTCGCTTCTCATCCAAGAAGCTTCTTCAGCTCTGACTGGCTGACCGGATCCTTCCATTCCCCACCATCCAGTCAGAGCTGAAGAAGCTTCTTGGATGAGAAGCGAAACATCTTCAAAGAAAAACCAGAACGTCCAGTGGCCTCTTGAAAAAGCACCTTTGGGTTGCCTAATTAGGTTCTCCTTCTCTGAAGGCCCTTCAGAAGAGCATCTTTTTGCAGTCTTTCTAAATGTCAATAGGGAGGGGGCCATCTTGACTTCAGAAGGAAAGCTATTCCAAAAAATGAAGGCCATCCTCCATCTTGCTCCCTTCAGGGTGTGGGCCCCAATAGCATTTTCTCCCAGCTGATCCTTATTGGGCAGGAAGATTTCCTTGTCCCTGATATAGCAAGTAGGTAAGTCACATAGGGCTATACAGGTAATCAGCACCTTGAATTGGGCCCAAAAGCCTCCCAGCCCAGCAACTAATACAGTTCCCACAATATAAGCAATCCAAGCCATCAGTTGTCTTTTGTATCAGCTACAGTATTCCGGGTTATATCCGGGGTCAACCCCATGCAAAGCAAATTGCAATAGTCTATCACGGATATCACAAGGATGAAAGTCATTACCTTCAGTACTTCCTGGTCCAAGAAGGCTGCCACAGCTGAGAGACCTAACAGTAACTTATTAATTTATGTATTTATTTTCTATTGCCAGGTGCACTTGATGATAAGGCCCATTTATGGCATCATTCTAGATCTCTCTTTATCTGCCACAGTACCTCAATAAACTAACGATTATTGTTGCTGTTGTGATTTAAGTAACAATTGTTGCCCTAGTCTCTCATGGAAGAAGTTCTCATAGAGCTCTAAGATTCCACAGAACAGCCTCGCAATAGAAATGAAGATTTCTTGCTCCCACATGAATTTGTCTGGCCTGTAAGAGCTGGAGGGCATCTTGGTGAAACCCAGGGGTGAAATCCAGCAGGTTCTGACAGGTTCTGGAGAACCGGTAGCGGGAATTTTGAGTAGTTCGGAGAACCGGCAAATACCACCACTAGCTGGCCCCAGAATGGGGTGGGAATGGGGATTTTGCAGTATCCTTCCCCTGCCACGCCCACCAAGCCACGCCCACAGAACCGGTAGTAAAAAAAAAATTGGATTTCACTACTGGTGAAACCCTAATATTTGTTTTAAGGGAAGTTTTTTCCATGCTTGTGGAAAGGGGGAGGAGGAGAAATCCTTGAGCTTCGTGGAATTTCTTGCTGCCTGGATTACTCATTCCAAATCCTTCAGTTTTCAGGTGTAAAGATCTAAACCCTAACTCTTTGCTTTCCCTCCTTTAGCTGATTTTTTAATTTTCAATTCTTATGGCTATCTGGTAGCATATACATTTTCAGCATATTTTATCTTGATAGCCAGCTAAATGTGGTGGAACCACCAGCTTAAGGCCCCCTGCCAGAGGGAGTGAAGAGAGATTCCAATTTAAGAGTCTTATGCAGAGGAGGAAATGTCTGAGGTCAAATCTTTATGTCTATATCTGCCATTTCCCAAGGGAAGGTAGTCTGGTGACATTCTTGTTATAGAGGCGATCAACAATAAACTATCTGTTTACACAAGTGGTTCCGGTTGCTTGATCCGGACATTTAAGTGCTTTTAAGTGGAAAAGCAAGACGAAGGATTTTCAATTTTATAGACTGAATTAAATTCACATTTACCTACCATTGCTAACCATGCGCCTGGCTACTTCCCAGAGGACCAGTCCAAATGCCCAAATATCAACTCTTTTGTAGGAGTCAAAGCAGTCCACCTGAATTGTTTCATCTAGGACCTCTGGGGCCATATAGCGCTTGGTACCTACACGGGGGTTGTTCCCAACATCCAGCTGATTGGTACTTTGAGAATGCATGACGGAGAGACCTATAATCACAAAGGAAAGAGTTATTGTGAAGTGTCTCCCTTTTCTTTTAAGTTAGATCTGTTTAAGTTAGTTTTAGGAAGGAAAAAAAAATCTTGGAAGATGTTGGCTGAGTTTACTGTGCCACATATACTTCAGAAATATAGTTAAGTGTTTACCATCCAGAAAACAGGCAGATTCCCGAGCTTGTTTTTCCAGACTCTTTCTGGAAAAACAGAAAGAGGACACCAAATGCAGCAGCAATTGAATAACCCACAGCCAGAGTCACTACTGTGGAAAGAAATTTAAGCAAACCTTGGGCTCATATACCATCAAGTGGTTATAAAAAGTTTCAATTTTAATTTCCCTTTGAAATTAAAACAATATTTAATTTACATAGTAGGAAAAAAAAAGATAAAGGTTTTCCTGTCAGTCGTGTCCGACTCTAGGTCATGGTGCTCATCTCCGTTTCTAGGACGAGGGAGCCAGCGATGTCCAAAGACATTTTCCATGGTCAGGTGGCCAGTATGGGCTATACCTCAAAGGGTGCACAGAATGCTACCAGCTTCCCACCAAAGTGGTACCTATTAATCTACTCGCATTTGCATGCTTTTGGAACAGTTAGGTGGGTAGGATAACATAGTAGAAATCAGCAAATTTCAAACCACGATTGATTTAAGGTGGTTTGTTTTCAACAACCATGATGAATTTTAACTACAATTATTGATCTGTATGCAATACTTTACTATGATAAAAAGACGCAAAAAATATAACCTTACAGGAATCAGCAGGAAGGGAGAGAGTACCTAACTTTGCCTGTTTTAATAGTCTGTTTTAATCATCCTAAACGTGGCTCAACAATGCATGCTGTGTTGTTATAGGCTTTGAGGAAGCTAGCATAAGGCTGTTCCAAACAGTAATTAATTATTGCCATATAAAATGCTGGAAGGGAGTTCAAGGGGTTGAGGTCCAACACACCTGGAGGATATCAGATTGAGAAAGAAGTCTCTTGTGGCAGACTTCCACGTTCAGAAAATAGTACAAGATACATCAAGAAGCAGCAATACTTTTGGATGCTAAGTGCCCTCTAGTGGATGCTGAATCTTCCTAGCTTGCTATAGAGTGACACCAAGGAAAGCATGAATGACATTTCTTCAATATATACTCGATTCATTACATAAACCATGTCGCATCTTTATAATCTTTAATCCTCTTCAAAGTCTATAAACCTTTGTGATTTAGCTTTACATATAAACCTATCTGTTATTGTTGCATTTGCTCTTGCTTTCCCTTTTTTATCCTCCATGGTTTTTGGCTGGCTAGCTGGCTGGCTGGTTGGTTTGGCAACCCAGGTACTCTCACAGCGATAAACTACTACTGTTGGCCATGCGAAAAAGAAAACAGGAAGCTACTTACCTAGATCTGCAATGCAACACTGCCCGTTTTTCTTAACCAAGATGTTTTTACTCTTCAAGTCCCGATGAGCAATGGCAGGTTTTCCTTGGGTCCCGAATATCTCAATATGCAAATGAGCAAGGCCACTAGCTATGGACAAAACTATTCGTAAGCAGCTCACAGTGTCCAACGTTGTCAGTTGCAGGTAGTCGTAGAGTGAGCCCATTTCATGGTAATGTGTGATCAACCACAACTGAGTGCTAGAATTCCGTGATGTCATGTCTGAAGCAATAAAACCTGAAAGGGAACAGGAACATTCCTAAGACAGGCAAGTTATCAGATATTTCCTTCTTCATATAATGGCCCCCATCATACAAACCATGGGTAAGTAACCTTGGATCCCAATGAGTTGGACTTTAGTTCCCATTAAATGAAGCCAATATGGTCAATGATGAGGAACAGAGTTCCAAAACATCTCCAAAGTACCAGGTTGATGAACCCTGAGTTAAACTCTCCCCAAACTTCATCATTCCCCATTACCACTAAAACCAATGAGAACTGAATGCAACTAAGCACAACAAAAGGCAAATTCTATTACTCCCTGAACAGACTTCACAAAAAGGTATTAAGTGTTCTCCACTAGTTAGGGCTGAAGACATGAAAGCACTCAAAATATTGCAATTTCTTCCTGTTTTCATCAGTACAGGTAGTCCTTGACTTACAACAGTTGATTTAGTGACCGTTCAAAGTTACAATGGCACTGAAAAAAGTGACTTATGAACCTTTTTCACATTTATGACCGTTGCAGCATAACCCCATGATCATGATCAGAATTTAGGTGCTTGGCAACTGGTTCATATTTATGACTGTTGCGGTGTCCCAGGGTCATGGGATCAACTTTTGTGACCTTCTGATAAGCAAAGTCAATGCGGAAGCCAAATTCACTTAACAACCGGGTTACTAACTTAATAACTGCAAGGATTCACTTAACTGCTAAGTGCAAGAAGTCATACAATGGGACAAAGCTCACTTAACAAATGTCTCACTTAGCAACATAAATTGTGTGCTCAATTGTGGTCGTAAATCGAGGACTACCTGTATAATGCCTCTCCTTTTCAAGTGAGCAATTCCTGCATTAAATGATCATCGGGATGTGCAATGCTTTGGGATCAGTTTGGAAAAGATTCTTTGGAATCTGCAGGAGTATGAATAAGCCCAATGCTTATGACTCATTGAAGCAGCTGCTTCGCTTTCCAAGACGGCCTGCATAGCAATGAATTCACAGCCACGTCCTCCTGTGGGCTCTGAAGCACTTTTTCTGAATTGAATCTGAAATCTACAGAATGATGTATTAACCTACTTTAAATGCCAGAACGTGGAGCTCATCTCCTCTGGCAAAAACCCAAGAGCATTTTTTTTTCTAGCACCTACAACTTGCCACTAGTGTGGGGAGCTGTTCTCTGCACCAAAACATACACAAAGACTACCCAACTCAGCCAACTCTTACATTTGCTTAAGTGCTCATTTGGAAACACAGCCAAAGCATTTCCCAGAAATGAGAAAAAGGCTTGTGTAGACTAGAGGAATAAGATACTGAACTGGATTTAAAACTTGGGGGGAAAAAATAGCTTGATGAAGGGTCTTCCTATATTGACCTTGGAAACTATAGCACCAGTCCCATTAGTTACATTCCTTCATTAGAAAGAATGCTACATTAAAATCAAAGGTGGGAGGGTAACAGGCACATTTAAATCTACCAGATGCACTGAAGGACTCAGATAACAGAAAAGCACTTGAATGCTTTCCCCCAATACCACCAAGTAACTCTTCAAGTAAATATAGATTAGCTGTAGCCACCACCACACTGAAATATGGAAACAATTGTACAGAAAGCATTTCAATATATACCGTATTCTATGCAAATAGCTCCCAACACATGTACCATTAACCCAGCAATGTAAAGTACATCTTATTTCTGCTACCCCCAGCAATATACCACTGCCAAGTCTCCCTGCCTATTGGTCCAAGGCTAAGCTGAGTGTTCTTGCACTCGACCTCCTCTTGCCTCTATATACTGGGCTAAACCATGCAGTGGGTTTAGTGAAGATCCATGGCTTCACATGACACATCGCTGCAAAAGAATGCCAAAAGACAACTGCAGACAGGCAAAAAGCCTAGAAGGATCAGGTCTGAACTGAGATGGGACCAAAAACGGCATCAATTCAACAGCCCAGCTTGCCTACGATTAAATTCTGATTTTTTAAAAAATCCGTCCACTTATCTCCAATAGTTAGGAGGAGACATTCTACTTCTCTATCGCCCAAATACCTGTAACTTATTAAATAAAGGGAAGAAAATGCCTGCAAAGGATAAAGCACAGACCTTGAATCTGGGTTTAAAAGGTCTGCCTTTGAAACACCACACTTTATTTGAATGCTCCTCCCACTTATGATCTTATGACTAACTTGTTGCTGTATCCTTATGATTTATATTGTTTCCTAGAATGATTAGATTGCTTATTTGTACCCTATGACTATCGTTAAGTGTTGTACCTTGATACGAATGTATCTTTTCTTTTTACGTACACTGAGCACATATGCACCACAGATAAATTCCTTGTGTGTTCAATCACACTTGGCTAATAAAGAATTGTGTGGTGTTGTGGTGTTGTGGTGTGGTGTGGTGTGGTGTGGTGTGGTGTGGTGTGGTGTGGTGTTGTGTTGTGTTGTGTTGTGTTGTGTTGTGTTGTGTTGTGTTGTATTGTATTGTATTGTACCTGGCAAGCACGGTCGATAAGTCTATTTGGCGTTTTTATGGCAACCAACATAGTCCAGTCTATTTGCAGCATAAATGCTTTATTCCATTGCAGGTCCGCCTTTTTTTTTATTTGTAGAGTTATACAAACATGTATAAAGTGGCAGATTGAATTACTTTCTGGGGAGATCAGGCTGAAGAAAATATTGCTTCTAAACTAAAAGTTATTCTCTTATAGGGTCTTATTGGGTCTCATCTAACCTTTCTTTTATTCCAGCAACTAAGTTTACTTCTCTATTTCTTCGAGAAGGACTAAAGAAAAGACTGAGTTGGAGGGTCTCGGCAGATTTGGGCTCTCAGTCCATCCACAGAGCCCTCCCCATCTGTCTAGGCCCCTAAGCAAAGCCATTCTTTTCCCCACCTAAAATATTTTCGTGCCTCAGCAACACGGTATTGTATAATTCTGTTTCTCTGAACCAGGACTTTTCATCTCGGGAAGAAAAGATCTTGACAGCAATGTTCTCTCCTTGCCATTGTCCTCGCCAGACTTCTCCGTATCGGCCTTTCCCTAGAAAGCATAAACAAAATAGATTTTTTTATCAATAGCTCTTCATTCAAAGGAAAAGTTTTTTTGGCTTATCGCCCAAACCAGAAATTGTATTCAACATCCATATTTATGAACCTTCAAAGGTTACGCTGCTGGACTGAGGAGACGTCTGAATCTCTACCATCTCCTTACGGCAGGGAGTCTCAACTTTGCAGGGACTTCCCCTTAAAAAAGAGGGGCAAACTTGTATGCACCATATCCCATGAATAAAACCGATGGTATCATTGGGGTTAGAACTGGGTCAGAAACAAATTAAAGTCACTTTTAGTAGTGACCTTTTAATCCAGGGATCAAATAAATCATAGCAATAGCACTTAGACTTATATACTGCTTCAAAGGGCATTACAGCCGTCTCTAAGTGGTTTACAGAGACAGCATATTTGACCTCAACGATCATAAAAAAAACTTTGCCGGTCTACAAAAGAAAGTCTTTTGACTGGAAATAAATGATTGTCTAATAGGAAAGGCCTGGAATATGGACTGTATTTTTGAGACCGCCACTTTCATTTCTTTCTAATTTTTTTTTTTATTCTGTATCTTCACAGCAGCAATATAGAAAACCCAAACTTTGCAGTTGTCTTTACCTAACCAGAATGGGAAGGCATTCTGGCTTTGTGTGTGCTAGCTCGCTAATCTGCAACCCTCCTCAAGTGGGCTCACAATACTCTGGGTACTTGTTACTCACAGTATACATACTGCTGGCTTATAAAACCTTCTTTTTCCAACAAGCCGGGCTGGCCTAATTCTTTTTAAGTGGTTTTAATTGTTTTGTTTATCGTTTTAATTAATGGGGCCAAATTTATATATATTTTTTAACTGTATTTTAATATTTGTATTTGATGTTTTTATTTGGCTGTTCACCGCCCTGAGTCCTCAGGGAGAAGGGCGGTATACAAATTCAACAATCAATCAATCAATCAATCAATCAATCAATCAATCAATCAATAAATAGGAATAAAGCTCAAGCCTGAAGCTGGGCTAATCTAACTCCAGAGATAGCCTCATCCCACTCCAGATAAATCCTGACACGGCTAATTTCAACTGAACTACCATTTCCTTAGTCAAGGCTATGATTTTCCCAGTTGCAATGTATGGCTGTGAAAGTTGGACCATAAGAAAGGCTGAGTGCCAAAGAATTGAGGCCTTTGAACTATGGTGCTGGAGACTGCAAGGCGATCAAACCAGTCAGTCCTAGAGGAGATGAACCCTGACTGCTCTTTAGAAGGTCAGATCCTGAAGATGAAACTCAAATACTTTGGCCACTTAATGAGAAGGAAGGACTCACTGGAGAAGAGCCTAATGCTGGGAAAGATTGAGGGCAAAAGAAGAACGGAACGACAGAGAATGACGTGACTGGATGGAGTCACTGAAGCAGTCGGCGTGAGCTTAAATGGTCTCCGGTGGATGGTAGAGGACAGGAAGGCCAGGAGGAAAGTTGTCCATGGGGTTGTAATGGATCGGACACAACTTCGCAACTAACAACAACACCATTTCCTTCTATTTAGCAAGCAAATACAAGCAGTCCTCGACTTACGACCACAACTGACTGACCCCACAATTAATGTTGCTAAGTGAGACAGTTGTTAAGAGAGTCTTGCCCCATTCTGCAACATTTCTCAGCGCGGTTGTTAAGTGAATCACTGCTGTAGTTGAGTTAGTAACAGGATTAAGTGAATCTGGCTTCCCCTGATTAGCTTGTCAGAAGGTTGCAAAAGAGGATCCTGTGACCCTGGGATACAGCAATGGTCGTAAGTATAAGCATCTGAATATGGATCATGTTGACCATGGGGATGCTGCAATGGTCGTAAGTGTGGAAATGGTCTTAAGTATGGAAATGGTCGTAAGTGTGGAAATGATCATACGTTACTCTTGTAACTTCAAACGGTCACTAAATGAACTGTTGTAAGTCGAGGATTATCTATACTAATAACTGCCGAGACTTGACAAACACTGTGATATTGACAAACAGCTTGACTAATTCTACCTCAACTTTTTGTTTCTAAAACCTGAGAACCAAGTTTGAGGTAAGTGTCTTATTCAGCGGTTTCGCACTTATATTATATGTAATTAAACTCCAGACATTAATCATGGACAATTTCTTCCATGGTTCTCCAGCTCCTACTCCAACATACTTTGGATTGCTGCAAAGTAAATATTTCACACACACACCCCAAATTACAGGTAGTCCTCAACTTAAAACAGTTCGCTTAGTGACCGTTCTAAATCACAACAGCACTGAAAAGTGACTTGTGACCATTTTTCACACGTATGGCCACTGCATCATCTCCATGGTCACGTGAGTTACCTTTGGATGCTTGACAACTGACTCACATTTATGACGGGTTTAGTGTCCCGGTGTCATGTGATTCCCCTTTGTAACCTTCTGACAAGCAAAGTTGACGGGGAAAACAGATTCGCATAACAATCGTGTTACTAATGTAACAACTGTGGTGATTCACTTAACAAAGGTGGCAAGAAAAGTCATAAAATGGGGCAAAACTCACTTAACAAATGTCTCCCTTAGCAACAGAAATTCTGGGCTCAATTGTGGCCGTTAGGGCTACCTGTATAATCTGCCTTGCACAATGGAGATACCTGGAGATTCTTTCTTAATAGAACACCAACAAAGATTATACAAAAGAATGATACTTATTCCTTTCTGCCTCCCTCCCCCTCCCCCCAGACGGGGACCAATATGTCTTGAATAAGAAACTGACATAGAGCAGGGATCCCCAACCGTGGCCACTTTAAGACTTGTGGACTTCAACTCCCAGAGTTCCCCAGCCAGCGCATGCTGGCTGGGGAAGTCTGGGAGTTGAAATCCACAAGTCTTAAAGTGGCCACAGTTGGGGACCCCTGACATAGAGTATCCCTGGTCAACCCAAACAAGTTTAATTCAGTGCAGTGCCACCTGCTCTGTTTCTCAGAAACATTCATCTGACTGGAGTCTCCCATTTCTTTATATTTGGCACATGTTCCTCAACAACAGATGTGTTTCAAGGAAAAGAGGCACGTGACGTCCTATGAGGAATTCCTAATACCCAGACAAGACTTCCTATCCAAAAATAGCAACGTAATACAGGCTAACCATTTAGTCTCTAAAAACACATGCTGTCTATCTTAGGAAAAGGCCAAGTTCCAAGCCTATACAGAGCTGCAGTAGTTTCCTAATATTTTTAGATATAGGTGAGTGCGGTGCATATATTTAAAAAGCTAGCTAAGATCAGGTAAGAATCATCAATTCCTGATACTATATATATTCAACCTGTTAACTCATCAAGAATATTAAAAAGTCTTCTTTATGACTTGTCCTTTTAAAACGGTAAGTGTCCCTAGTTAAATGCAAGGTTTAGAATTGTTTGTTATATTCAATAACCACCCACCAGAAACTGAAAAAGTGAGAACATTACTAATACAGGATGACCTCTGAGTGGCTCCTATGAGAGCTGTCATTTGGAAAACCCACTGGACTAGCATCTATGCTACTCCTGCGATTTAAAACCCCTTTCATTCTTGGGGGTGACAGAAATAGCCTTAATTGCACCAGGAAGAATACAAAAAGGAGGAAGAATGCTGTCAGCAATTTCTACTCACCAAACATCTTATGGGGCTGCCCTTAAGAGCATTAGGAAGCCCCACTTGGTGCAGAAAGAGGCTGCATGGGTTAAGTAAAAACTGTCAGATATTTGAAACGTGTAACACCACTGCTTCCTGAACTGCATTGGCTGCCAGCGTGTTTCTGGGTGCAATCCAAGGTGCTGGTTCTCACCTTTAAAGCCCTTTATGACTTGGCACATGGGACTGTCTTCTCCAAGTCATTTCTATATATTCAATTGGGTCCAGCAAGATGGACATTTTACAATCCCCTCAGTCAAGGCGTGGGTTGGCTGGGGTCAGGAAACATGCTTTCTCTGCTATAGTCCCTGCCCTCAGGAACGCCCTCCCTTCAGAGAACAGGATGATTCCAACCTGCTGGTCCTTCATAAATTCCTAATGACTTGGTTCTGTACCCAGGCATGGAGGCCCAAAGTGTGTTACGGGTCCCATTTTTTGGCTATATTAATGCCCATGGCCACAGTTTTATTCAGTGACCATATATATTTATTTTGTTTTAATTGCTTTTATGTTTTTTTACGATGTACCTGACTTACATATAAATTCTATGTCAATGGATTTCATTCTTAACCTTGTCCGTATTTATTTAATCAATTTGTAAAGATGTCCATCTCAACAAGTGGCTTTGGGCAGTGAATCGAATAAAAACAATTACATTCTAAATACAAAAATTAAAATACATAGCAGTAGAGAAAAGCAATACTCAGTAGTAGGATTCCTTTTTGTCACTTTTTCCCCTTAAGGTTGAATCTTGCCAGTTTGGTTTAAAAAAAAAAAAAAGACTTAATTGCAAACACTTCACATTCAGGAAAAGCAGAGAAGAAAAAAAAAGTTCTGCTTATTTTCTGGGTAGCCTTATAAAGCAACTTAAAATGGTGGAAGTCCACCATTTGGATCCACTCCATTTAAAATAAAAGTGATCCACCTATATTCATCTAGCACAATCTTCCTTAAGCTAAAAGAAGGGAGATGGAATCGAATAATCGGGAGTCTGAGATGACTGCTTTAACATTTAATAGTCCCATTGCTCATAGAGCTATTCTTGATGAACAAATCAAACAATGACTAACCTACGCACTCCAACAAGGTAATCTGCCGAGCCACTGTTCTTTGTACTAGGAAAGGCAGCCCTGAGCCGCTCCCAGAGGTACAGGAATGGTCCAATAGGTCCTGTGTAGAAATAACAAAACATTATTAGGGGATTCATTGCAATGGAAGCAAGCACTGGCAACCTGTAATCCATTGGGCATCTTTTCAGAGATATTTCCATTTCATAGAAACAGAATGACTACGGGTGGTTAGCAAAAAAGCAGTGAGAGCGGGAACAATTTCCAACTCGCTTCCCCAATGAGTTTCCTCATGAAAAGCTAGCAGGAAACATCAGAACCTTCCTTCCTTCCTCCCTCCCTCGAATTAGTGCCAGCTTCCCCATGTACTTTGCTTGTGGGAAGCTTACAGGTAGAAAGTCACTGGGCAAGTCAGCAGGAAGTAGAAAGTCCAAGGTCAGGAGCTAGGCTGCTGCCGGATGGGGGTGGGAGCAAGTGGGTTGGGGAGGGGATGCAGATGGGTGGTATAGGGAAGAGTCTTGCAGGGATGTGCAAGACACGCTGTGCAAGTTGGGAAAGATGTGCACAGGGTAGCACAGGTCAAGAAGGGTGTGGGGGGGGGTCATGGGTGTGGGAGTTGCCTTGCCACTCTGGAATGGCATGCATAGGTTGGGAAATGGCATGCATAGGTTGGGAAAGGTGGAGGTATTTGGGTTTATGCAGATCAGGAATATGGTTAGAATGCAGTACTGCAGGCTACTTCTGCTGACTGCCGGTTGCCTGCAATTTAGCAGTTCGAATCTCACCAGGCTCAAGGTTGACTCAGCTTTCCATCCTTCCAAGGTCAGTAAAATGAGGACCCAGATTGTTGGGGGCAATATGCTGACTCTGTAATTGCTATTGCTATTGCTAACTATTTACTGTATCATCTATCTATCTATCTATCTATCTATCTATCTATCTATCTATCTATCTATCTATCTATCTATCTAACTAACTAACCAACCAACTAACTAACTAACTAACCCATCTTTCCAAACTGGAACAGCTTTAAAATTAAAATATTTCGTATTATATATAAAGTAAAACTAAATGATATCAATATATTGCTATGAATTAATTTACCAAAGTTAGTAAAGTCCACCTTCTATTCATCTAAATCATTAATGGTAAATGTAACTTGATTGGTAAAGAAGACATTCGCATTCTTACCATAGTGAGACATTTGGACATTATTTCTGGCATTTTTTTGTTTTTTGTTGCTGTATCATTGATTTATCCAGCAAGCAATTTTAGGCACTATGGAGACAGCGCACGTAGTGAATCTTTTCATGATATCAACCGCCTCCTTTCAATATGCTTCCATTTTTTCACACCCACCACAGATGAAAATTGTCTGCCCTCGAACCCACGCATCTTCAGCATAAATATGTTACTAAAATTCTTCACGTTGTTCCATTTTAGATGTCTCAAAAACAAGTTATGCAAGGCCTTCAAATGTTTTGTTGAGATTGCTGTTTTGTTCAACGGGTAAAACCGACCTGCCAAATATCCTCATTTAACTCAATACCCACACACTTCCAATTACTGTGCTACTTCACTTTCTACATTTTGTGCTCCCCCCCCACCCCCCCACACAATGCTGTTAGGTATTTTGTCATGCCTTTGAACAGTATTTTTTTTTTCCTTTTCGTATTTTGTATTCTGAGGCTGTGTACAACTCTTCATACCAATCTAAATGTGTTTTATACAATTATCCTCTGCTAGGAAATGAATTAAGACCCTCATCTCAAAGTCCAATGAACAATCCTGCTAAATCCTCAAGCATGTACAATAATACATTCCCATTCATTCAAGACATATAAAAGAAGGCTTGCTTTAATAACCACCTAGTTGTCAGATTTCGATTTAGGAGGCCTGCCAGATAGAAGAGATGCAATGAATTTCAATGACTATTTTGTCTTGCCCAGTGATTTTTTCTTCCTGAAGAAACAACCATACGGGAGCCCTGAAAGGAATGTTATTCCTGAATTTCATTCTTTTTATTAGATTTGTTTAAAGCTGTCAAAGCCTAACTATCAATGTAATAAAAACACGTTAGAAAATCTCAGAAGACTAGATGTGATAGCTCAGAAAACATTTTGAGTTTAGCATTTTGATGAAAAGTGCTCGTTTTAAAAAATCGTCAGGTCAGAACTGGAGAACTCAACCTTATGTCATATAAACCATGTGTTATTTTAAGTCATATCGACATAGCCACAAGGTGGCAGCAAAGCAATTAATTTGAAAGCACAGGAGGAAGGGGGAGAAAGCCTTCCTCTATTAAAAGAATAGTACAGGATCAAGGAGTATACAAAAACATTCTCCAAACTGGAGTAAGTATGTAGTAAAGGTAAAGGTAAAAATTCCCCTCACACATATATACTAGTCACTCCTGACTCTAAGGGGTGGTGCTCACCTCCAAAGACGGGGTGGTGTTCAAAGCCAAAGAGCCAGCACTGTCTGAAGACATCTCCGTGGTCATGTGGCATGATTAAACACCAAAGGCGCACGGAATGCTGTTACTTTCCCACCAAAGATGGTCCTTATTTTTCTACTTGCATTTTTACATACTTTTGAACTGCTAGGTTGGCAACAGCTGGGACAAGTAATGGGAGCTCACCCAGTTACGCGGCACTAGGGATTTGAACTGCTGAACTGCCGACCTTTCAATCAACAAGCTCAGCCTCTTAGCCACTGAGCCACCACGTCCCTTTGCATTATAACTCTCAAAACAAGCTCACCATTTTGGGGAGAAATGGGCCAATATCAACTGAAACCTTAATCAAAACTCTCTTAATTGAAACACAACAAACTTGAATACCTGACCAAGTTAATCTATATTATATTAAAATGGTCAAAAGCCAGATGAGAAATTAGTATACTGGCCTGAAGGGGTAGTTCCACTCTCCATTGCTGAAACTATCTGGGTGATTTGGATCAGTCGATATCTTTCTCCCCATACTCTATTCAAGAGAGTTTTGAGGATATAATTAGTATGCGATCTTAAGATCTTGGAGGAATGATAAAATTAATAATATTCGTTTAGCCATCCGACATATTTGGCATTGTTTCATGGAGTGAAACCAAACCTTGCCTAAAATGCCTAAGTACTTTTGTAGAAATCAGAGATTCTCCGAATTTGCTTTAGCTGCCTTGAGCTTGAACTCAAAAACTTAAAATCAGTTCTCTTAATTTTATAGAAATCTTTCTCCTTTTATTCAAAATTATTCACACTCCTTGTTTTGCTGCAGTCTGAACTAAAAGCAGAGGGCAGCTAAAAGCAACAACCATCGCACAACATTAGAACTTCAATTGCATAACTGGCTGCCAAATGAACCCAGCAAGGAAACCCAGAGATAATTTTTGCCCAGGCTCCTTTGGTTCAATCATGGTAAACCATTCGGTTTAGTGACTGTTCAAAGTTAGAATGGCATCAATGAAAAATTGGACACTTGGCAACTGGCATGTATTTATGATGGGGAGGGAACATGTGACAGCATTTTGTGATCTTCCCAACCAGCTTTTACCAAGCAAAGTCTACAGGAGTAGCTGATTTCATTTAACAACATGATCCAACATTAACAATTGCAGATGATTTTGCTTATCAACCAGGCAAAAAAGATCATAAAACTGGCCATGACTCACTTAACAACTACCGTGCTTAACAATGGAAATTCTGGTCCTAATTGTGGCCGTAAGTCAAGAACTACTTGTATTCCACTGCTGATTCCTAGAAATGCAATTTCCTTATACATACTACATGAGCCACATTATTGCCTCCAAAATTTCTCCATTCTCTTCAAACAGAATTCCTCTTCAAAAGTTGTATGTGGGGGAGATACCGACTATGTGCAAAGCCTGTTTTTGACATAACAATTCGTTATGGAGTCACTTGGCCATCTTCTGGAAGCTTCACAATCAAAAGCATTTATAGTGTTCACACTTTTCTCTGAAAATGGAACACTCTGTAAAAGTTTCTAATTCAAGGGACAAACGTCTGGAAATTGCCAGATCACCCTCAAAATGGAGTGTTGGCCAGATCAATGAAGGAGACATGGAACATTCCAGAACTCTCTAGATTGTTCCGTTTCTCATAACAATAGATTTTGCAGAGATTTTCTTTCAGCCATGCTTCTCCCTTCATCTGCTAGGTGCCGACTGTATGCTTTCTTTCACGCCCTTCTTCCATACACATATATTGCCGCCTTCTTAGAAAGGAAGGATATCAGTGGGATTAGCTATGGTGTGGAAAAGAGAAACATGCTGGAGCAGGAATCTGCTGGGAATAGGAAGAAATCAAATGTTCAATTCCCAGAGCGAGCCTTTTTCCCTAGACAGTCATTGTGGCTCCCTGGTCCTCATTAAACAGAATATACCCTGCCCCACAGAAATGTGACTGTGTACACTGTTTAATCTATT
Organism: Pituophis catenifer annectens; assembly: GCF_029215685.1. Classification (NCBI taxonomy): domain Eukaryota; kingdom Metazoa; phylum Chordata; class Lepidosauria; order Squamata; family Colubridae; genus Pituophis; species Pituophis catenifer. The sequence continues at coordinate 205,068,507 of NW_027256881.1, read as the reverse complement.
CCCTTAAGGACACTTCTGAGATACCTTGTGGTAACTATGGAAACACTACCTGTTTGCTGCTTGTAACAGCCAACTATGATCACATAAATTTGCTACAAGAGAAAAGCTGCCTCTATAGGATTAAAAAAAAACAATAATCTGTGGTAAAAAGCATTATTGTTAGAGGTCTCTGTATTCCTTCCATGAAGTTCACAAACTCCTGAGGTTCTGAGGCCACTGCTATACGTCATGTTAGTTCCCACCGTTTAGATATTGTAAGGATTTGTGATTATTTTATTTGTTTGTTAAATCTGTATGCCATCCATCTTACTACCCAGAGCTATTCTGGGCCACTTGCAACACCTTGTAAGTACGGTTATATGGATGGATGGATGGATGGATGGATGGATGGATGGATGGATGGATGGATGGATGGATGGACGGGTGGATAGGTAGATCGACAGACAGAAATATGAGTTCCAATATCTCAGTCAGCAATTATACATACATTCCTAATTAAACCAGTCTCTCATCATAATTCTCTTCTTTCTATAACCTATTCTTTCTCATCATCAGGAATATAAATCACAAAGTCATTTTCTTTCTCATGCAAAAAGTCTATAAGAGGTTTCCAGTCATTGGTGAATTTCAGCGATGACCTTTCTCTACACTAGGCCTTTTATGACGATTATAGTTCATTCATCTGGAAGTAAGATATATCAGGCTCCATCACAGACAGTCTAATTTTCCTTCATTCGCAATTCCTTTTGGTAGCCAAAAAACCAACACAGTTCTCAAGAATATAACAAAATAACAGTTGCAATAGATCTATCCTTCATTATCCTATACCGAGGTGAGTACCCTGAAGGTTTTCAGCTATTGCCAAATACCAATGCCCGCCACTCTGATTATAGTTGGGACTGACATAATCTGCAGATTTTTAACAGACTCCTCAACCCTTGAAATATAAGAACTACTAAGATAAAATCCAGAAAAGGCATTTCACTGAGATCTAGAAAGCTTTTTCAGTTTATAACCAAATATGCAATGTTGGTTTCACCCACTCTTGTGTCCAAGTGGCCCCGGCTTTAAGTGTGCTTTTAAGTAACATGTTGGAGGCTTTCCAGGGAGTTATGTAAATAGCTCCAGGCATTTTTACTTCTCCTCACCCCCAATAAAAAAGAGCAAAAATCCTCCTGTAGGCCAAATTCTACCTGTCACAGGTGGTGTTCCCACAGGCAGTACACAGGTTCATAGTTCAAAAAAGACAAGAGGCCGTATATATCTAATATGAGCATGCAAAAACCTACGTGCTTTTCAATTGCACTCTAGGTTGAATCAAGACTGTACCAACAATAACAGCTTTACTTCCTTGCTTTCCTAGATGATTCGTCCCAATTCCTAGATGGAGCTCCAAGGGCAACCATAGCAGGATCAAAAGAAATGGATTAAATTGTTTTCATGGTCTTTCTATCAGTCCTAATGACGCTTCCACCACCATCATCGTCATTACTTCACGAGTCCTTGCTGTAATCAGAGGTGGTATTCAGCCGGTTCAAGCGAACCGGTAGTGGTGACCTGCCCCAGTGCTATGCCGTCCTATTTAGCCATGTTTTCTAAGCCGCGTGCATGCATGCAAGCCACATTTTTGGTGCGTGGCGAACTGGTGGTAAAATTATATGAAACCCACCTCTGGCTGCAATCCCAAACGCAGGCTGGGTTTGGGTCAACCCAATAGCTAGCCTCAATTGGATTTGACAGTTTGTGGCTTGGTGTGCTGGGGAAATTGAAAGTTTGCCTCTGCATCCTATATGAACTGTGTTATCCCATTAAACCGCACTATGATTTTATTTATTTATTTTAAAACAGGGCTGTATACCATTAACCCAGACTTAGGGAACTGTATGATCCCAATCAATGAAAGCTGCATTACTTCTCATATGCAGCTTTTAACTGTATGTGCACTCCTCATTTACTGAGCAGGTCATTAAGCTAAATGGTCACTAAGTGAACATGTGACACACACATGATGTGTGTCAGTGGTGGGTTTCAAAACTTTTTACTACCGGTTCTGTGGGTGTGGCTTGATGGGCGTGGCACGGCTTGGTGGGCATGGCAGGGAAAGGATACTATAAAATCTCCATTCCCATCCCACTCCAGGGGAAGGATACTGCAAAAATCCTCATTTCCTCCCAATCAGCTGGGACTTGGGAGGCAGAGAATAGATGGGGGTGGGGCCAGTCAGAATTTTTACTACTGGTTCTCCGAACGACTCAAAATTTCCGCTACCGGTTCTCCAGAACTGGTCAGAACCTGCTGAAACCCACCTCTGGTGTGTGTGTGTGTGTGTGTGAGAGAGAGAGAGGGGGGGGGGAGAGAAGAGAGAGAGAGAGAGAGAGAGAGAGAGAGAAAGAGAGAGAGAGAGAGAGAGAAATCACAGTTTGCTACTGTCTCATTCAGATAAGGTTTTCTCATACAGCTACACTAGCATTAATTTCACTGCAATGTGTGTTGCTGTCAAGGCACACAAATTTTGGCTGTTAACTGTGCACATTGGCTGGAAAATGAAACCTTTATTACTGTGGTATTTACAAATGGTTGCTAACTGAGGTTCTCACTAAAGGAAGAGTGAGTATACTTGGAAAACTGGGTTAATAAGTAGGAACCTGTTTTTCTTCTAAGTCATTCAGGGCAGTGCCAATATAGCCCTTGGAATAGCCCTTGATGTTAGGCTTGAGCAAGAACTACTTAATGATGCATCCATCAAAATGTGTCTCAGTTTTCCCCAAATCTTCCTATGTGCCACATCTTGACAGCTTTCCTATGGTTGGTTCTGGCACTGTTCTGTACAGGCAATATGAAAGGGGACTATGCAGTGCTCTGTATTGTACACATCACATTTCGGGCAATCAGATTAGAAAGAAAAACACGGGAGTGTTATTAGATGCTTAGCAACGGATCACAAGACAAGGATTACTTACTGCCAATGTGTTATCGCCAACATTTGAGGCTATGAGCCCTTCAATTGTGCCATATTCTGCGTCCCTTGAATTCAGCCTTTCCATATGGCGCTGCCGAACCTTTCTGATGATCAGCACTGCTGCTGCCGAAAATACAATCAGCACCATAACGGGAGCCAGTATGAAAATGACAAGCATTTCCATGGTGTAACCCACGGCTTCCCCTTGAGATGGATGCCCTTCACAAAGAGAGACAACAACAAAAATATGATTAGGCAAAAGCTTGATTGAGATGGCTTTGAGAAACATGGTCTAAGATAGGAGTGTCAAACTCAAGGCCCGGGAGCCGGATCTGGCCCATGGGGCGTTTAGATCTAGCCTGCGGGGCCACCCTAGAAACAGCAAAGGACCGGCCCATGGTGCCTCTGCCAGTGAAAACAGAGCTTGGGAGGCCTGCAGGCGGCCCTCCTGAGCTCCATTTTCGCTGGCAAAGGGTTGCAGGAGTCCATCACAGCCAAAAAAAGAGCTCAGGAGCCCGTTTTCGCTAGCAGAGCACTGGGGCCACCACAGGCACCCCGACACAATTGACGTTGAGCTAGCCACACCTACCCTGGTCCCCCCAAGATCAAACACAACCCTGATGGCCCTCAATGAAATTGAGTTGGACACCCCTGGTCTAAGAGCAAGACTAAAAAGAAGAAGGGGAGCCCAAGCACAGGTGCCTCCCCTTGCAATGGAAGAGCACTGAGAAAGGAGATCAAAAACCATGTGTTGTTTTCCTGCCGCTCTCTGGAAAAGGATACTCTGGGTTTTGACAGTAGGGGGCAAAAAGGGGTGTACAAAAATTCCCCATGGATTCTCAAATTCACGTACAGCAGGGCAAACCTTGTGCAATGAGGAGTTACGGTACCATCAGTGAGAAAATAAAGCAAGCAAGCAAACGAAAAGTACAAAGCCATTCTCTCTAGATATCCCACTAATCTTGGCGTTTGTAACAACAGCCATTAAGTAAGATCAAGTCTTCCTTGTCAGTTATGCTGATCACCAGTCTTCAGTTTGGACACTTGTGCACCTTTTGCTATAATCAAGAGGTGGGCAACTTTTCTTCTGTTGATAGAAAACATTGGCATGTACATTTGTTTTTGTTTTTATCAACAAACTAACAATAATTTAAAAAATATGGTAGACAAAGCTACCCTTTTTATGTTGCAGTTGTTTATTGCTCTCAGACACATGTGATTGTGTTCTAAATTTGCAACTTGGCATTATTCATCAATATGTGTAAATTAGGGGTTGTGACTGTTCACTCATGAATTCACAAGCCATTTATAGCAAAAAAAAATTCTTATCAGCCTTGTGTGGGCAGAAAGCAGGAACACTGCCCAAACTCACTTGTGCTCTGAGCAAGCATGCAGATCTTGGGTCTCCTGTGAAGGTTGCCGAACGAACAATGAAAGACTAAACAGTAAAAGGGCCTCCCTCTCTGAGGCAGAGGTGAAATCCAGCAGGTTCTGACAGGTTCTGGAGAACCGGTAGCGGAATTTTTGAGTAGTTCGGAGAACCAGCAAATACCACCTCTGGCTGGCCCCAGAATGGGGTGGGAATGGAGATTTTGCAATATCCTTCCCCCAGGAGGGGGGAGGGAATGGGGATTTTGCAGTATCCTTCCCCTGGAGTTTAGTTTAGTTTAGTTTATTTGATTTGTATACCGCCCTACTCCCGAAGGACTCAGGGCGGTGAACAGCCAAGCAATAAAATACATAAATACACAAAATTTAAAAACCAGATAAAATCAAATTAAATCATTTTGGCCCGGACAGATTAAAACACCCCAATAATTTAAAAACAGATTAAAATTTACATATTAAAAGAGGGAGGAGATTAGGCCAAGCCCGCTTGATGGAATAAAAAGGTCTTCACAGTGCGGCGGAAGGTGCGCAGATCCGGGATCCTCCGTATCTCTGGGGGGAGCTCATTCCAGACGGTAGGTGCCCCCACAGAGAAGGCTCTCCCCCTAGGGGCCGCCAGCCGACACTGTTTGGCTGACGGCACCCGGAGGAGTCCCTCTCTATGAGAGCGTACTGGCAGGTGGGAGGCTATTGGTGGTAGTAGGCGGTCCCGTAAATAACCAGGTCCTAAGCCATGGAGCCCTTTAAAGGTGGTAACCAAAACCTTGAAGACCACCGGGAGCCAGTGCAGCTCGCGCAGGGGAGGTGTCACATGGGAGCGCCATGATGCTCCCATTACCACCCGCGCGGCTGCACTCTGCGCCAGTTGGAGCCTCCGGGTGCTCCTCAAGGGGAGCCCCATGTAGAGAGCATTACAATAGTCAGGCGGGAGGTGATGAGGGCATGAGTGACTGTGCGTAAAGAGTCCCGATCCAGAAACTGGCAAATCAGGCAAAACCTGATAAAAAATCCTCCCGGTCACGGCCGTCAGGTGCTCTTCTAAAGACAGCCGAGAATCCAGGAGGACGCCCAAGTTGCGAGCCCTCTCCATGGGGGCCAATAATTCACCCCCAATAGTCAGTGATGGCGTCAACTGACTATATCGGGATGTCGGAAACCACAGCCACTCGGTCTTGAATGGGTTGAGCCTGAGCCTGTTCCTCCCCATCCAGATCTGTACGGCCTCCAGGCACCGGGACATCACTTCAAGGGCATTGTTGGGGTGATCCGGGGTGGAGATGTACAGCTGGGTGTCATCAGCGTACTGATGGTACTCCACCCCGAAACCATGGATGATCTCGCCCAGCGGCTTCACATAAATGTTGAACAGGAGAGGCGAGAGGACCGACCCCTGCGGCACCCCACATATGAGGGGCCTTGGGGTCGACCTCTGTCCCCCTGTCAACACAGACTGCGACCGGTCAGAGAGAAAGGAGGAGAACCACCGCAACACAGTGCCTCCCACCCCTAACTCTTCTAACCGGTGCAACATGATACCATGGTCGATGGTATCAAAAGCCGCTGAGAGATCTAACAGGACCAGGACAGAGGAGCACCCCCTGTCCCGAGCCCTCCAGAGATCATCAACCAACACGACCAATGCCGTTTCTGTGCTGTACCCGGGCCTGAAGCCCAACTGGGGTGGGGTGGGAATGCAGATTTTGCAGCATCCTTCCCCTGCCACGCCCAGCAAGCCACACCATGCCCACCAAGCCACGCCCACAGAACCGGTAGTAAAAAAAATTGGATTCCACCACTGCTCTGAGGTCTCTTTAACAACAGAACAAAAGTTTCACCTTTCATTGGTAGCTCTGCTGTTATGTTGCTGTTGCACAGGTCCCCTTGACAGCATTCCACGGCTTGATCTGAGGATGGAGGAGTTCTACATGTCATCTTCCCCTGCTCATAAACTTGGAAGCAGCCTTTCTGGTAAACTCTTTCTCCATTATTGATGCTCAAGGAGGAGAAGCACCTATGTCCTCTGCAGCGGACTCCGTTCACACACGACATTCCTTCACACACGCATTCATAGTCAGTCATTAGTTTTAGCTTGTCGTCTGTGGGAGAAGAGGAAATGGACCGTTTTATTAAGCACACGTGCATGCACACATTCTGAATCATTTCATCGAACAATATCATCAGTTTTGTGGACATTTTTGCAGAATCCATTTCTCCTTCTTGTTTCAGGTATAGAGCATTAGACTTCCATGAAAATGCAAACTGTTCAGCATTTGTGTATACTCTGTTGAGTTTATGTTTTAAGGCAGGGGTGAAATCTACTTACCTTCCCTACTGGTTCGGAAGTGTGCACTTCGCGCGTGCGTCACGTGTGATTTTGGACCCTCTGTGCATGCGCAAAGCCTTCTGCACATGCGCAGAGGGTCAAAAACAGGTTACTTCCTGGTTAAAACCAGGAAGTAACGACATCCGGGCGGGTGGGCGGAGCCTTGCACTGCCATCGCTACCGGTTTACCGAACCACCCACCACCACTGTTGCCGGTTCACCTGAAGCAGACACCATGTTAAGCCAAATTGTGCTTTGATTGGTTTTGGCTTAGCATGAGGGTAGGAAGTCAGCTAGAGGTTTGCTGTTCAGAATTTAATATATGTGCAAACCCAATGCATTTATTTTTATTTATTTATTTGTATCCCGCCTTTATTACTTTTACGAATAACTCAAGGCATATCCAACACTCTTCCTATTTTCCCCAAAACAATAACTTTGGGAGGCTGGTTGGCTGAGAGTGAGTCACTGGCCCAAAGTCACCCAACTGGCTTTCATGGCTAATGCAGGACCTGAACTCATGGTCAACTGAGATTTATTCAACAAGCTATCCTTAATCGTACCATGGTATAATATGACATGTGAGCAAGGACACTTAGGAGAAGTATCTATGCTTGCTAGATTCCTTCGCTTCAATTCTCCATCAAAAGGTATAGAATTCAGTAACAGTAAAATATCAATAGAGATGGGAATATCGTACAAATTCTTTCGATTTTCCTGATGCAAAATCAAAATGCTGCATCTTATTAGAACTAATGTCTATAATTCATTTTAAGGTTTGATCATAAATCACAATTGTCTATGTTTAAACAATACTCTAAGCCTATGCCAAATCTGACCCCATCGTATTATATGTGAATAATATATATATATATATATATCGGTAACTGGATGTTTACTGTAAAAACCACTATCAAAACCCAAGTTTGATTCAAATATCATACTAAGCCATAATGTATAGCTTTCTTGGTTTAGGCACAAAGGCTTAATTGCATTAAAACGTATTCAATAAACCAATATTGGACAGACAATGGTTCAATATATGTGAATCTATCCACAGATTCTAATCCTAGCTTGTCATCCATTTGCAAAACACACTGTAGATGATGCTGACTGTCAGCGTTCCAGAAAGCTCCATTCCAGAAGCCATATTAACACCAGAAGCTTCCACACTGCCACTGATATCACATCTCACCATAGTTTTCATAAAGATGGTTCAGAACATTGTTTAAAGGAGTCCATTGCCCAAGGACACTGGCATTTCAAAAACCAAGAAGAGAAATCTCCACAAAGATTCTCAGAAATCCTTGCCTCTTCTCCCTTTGTGTGGCTTTCCCTTTGTGTGGCTTTTCTGGCTACTATCAATAATGTAACTATCAAGCTCCATGCAAGAGAGATCACGACATGCATACAACAAATATCTTCTCAAAGGATATATTGAATTCCACCTTAAAAAATCAGGAGGAAGGAATTAAATTGATCTAAATATAATCAAGCAAACAGCATGGAGAAAGACAGAATGCATCCACCTGGCACACTTGGAATAGGACACAGAACATGCAAGATGTAGCACTAAATGACACTCCTTATCTACTCACTTGGGTACATCATTGTCAAGGAAAGACAACTGTACTTGGCATATGAAGCAGAACATGAAACAAATACCTCCCAAGTAGGTCTAAAAATAAAACAACGCAGCCAAATAATAGTTTGATGGTCTTTTATGACAACCAAAATATGCTGACTCTTGAGAATCCCAGCCTTCTGGGCATCTGCTGAAAAAATCACCTGCTTTTGTATGAGAGAGGAGGGGGAAGGGGGAGGAGGGGGAAGGGGGAGAAGAGGGAGAGGGAGAGGAGGGGAAGAGAAGAGAGGAGAGGGGAGAGGAAGGGGAAGGGGAGGGAAGGAGAAGGGAAAGGGAAAGGGGAAGGGAAGGGAAGGGAAGGGAAGGGAAGGGAAGGGAAGGGAAGGGAAGGGAAGGGAAGGGAAGGGAAGGGAAGGGAAGGGAGGAGAAGAGAAGAGAAGAGAAGAGAAGAGAAGAGAAGAGAAGAGAAGAGAAGAGAAGAGAAGAGAAGAGAAGAGAAGAGAAGAGGGGAAGGGAAGGAAGAGAAGAGAAGAGAAGAGGGGAGGGAAGAGAAGGGAAGGGGACGGGAGGGGAGGAGAAGAGAAGAGAAGAGAAGAGAAGAGAAGAGAAGAGAAGAGAAGAGAAGAGAAGAGAAGAGAAGAGGGGAAGGAAGAGAAGAGGGGAGGGGAGGGGAGAGAAGAGAAGAGGGGAGGGAAGGGAGGAGGGGAGGGAAGGGGAGGGAAGAGAAGAGAAGGGAAGCGAGGAGGGGAGGGAAGGGGAGGGGAGAGAAGGGAAGAGAAGAGAAGAGAAGAGAAGAGAAGAGAAGAGAGGAGAGGAGAGGAGAGGAGAGGAGAGGAGAGGAGAGGAGAGGAGAGGAGAGAAGAGAAGAGAAGAGAAGAGAAGAGAAGAGAAGAGAAGAGAAGAGAAGAGAAGAGAAGAGAAGAGAAGAGAAGAGAAGAGAAGAGAAGAGAAGAGAAGAGAAGTTGTCCCATGAAATAGTGGTTTTAGATCTTTGGGAAAGAGGAAGAAAGGGAACAGGAATGTGAGGATGGGTCCTGCACCTTAGAAGTGTTCCGTTGTTCACTTAACGATCCTATACATTTCGGGTTCTGCAAGAATTGTGTATGTACCGACTGAAACTAATTGGTAATTAGCCAAATTATATTTTTATCAAATGAGTGCTAGGCTATGTTTGAAAACAGTGAAATTTATTCTGCAAGGTGCCTTGTTGGCAAAGCAATAGAAACTTACATATCTGCATCAATATCTATACATGTCTGTGTATTTATATATAATCAAAGCTATACAGTTTTAAACTTGAGGAAAAAGAACATATGGTTCTGAAGCAGAAACAGAGCTAATTACATAAAACAGCATCTAAAAATAATTCATGGCATGGACCCTGATTTTCAGTTCTGGCACATGCTTTATTTCCTGACTGCGATTTCATACTTTGTATTTTAAAACTACAACTCCAAAACAAATCTGATTTGTTAATAAACAATCAAAGTGGAGTCCTTGGTGCTTCGTAACTCGAGGACTACCTGTATTTCAGTAGAGAATATTTGTAGCTCAGGGCTAAACTGTGGAGTCCTTGGTTGTTTGCTTGTAGACATTTCGTTATCCAACTACCTAGTTGGGTAGTGAAACATCTGCAAGCAAACAACCAAGCTCAGAGAGCACCAAGGACTCCACAGTTCATCCCTGAGCTACAAATATTCTCTATTGGAATACAGGTAGTCCTCGAGTTACGAATGTAATGGAGCCTGACAATTACATTCATAATCCGAGGATTCGTTGGAGTGAATCACGTAAAATGAACATGAAAACTCCCTGCTTTGAAGTTCACTGAGATCTAGGGTGCTTACATTATGTAGCAAATCTTTGTTTTTCAAAAGTTTGGGAGTTTAAGGGTCAAAATCCCTTACCTCTTCCATTAAGGTCCAGTTTTGGAGTCTGGCAAAGTTTGCAAGCCGAGCAAAGACTGGTGTGATTTCTGAGCCTGCAGAAATTGCCCTCCGCTAATCTAAACCTGGGGGCAATGGTGGCCAAGCTATTAAGACGCTGGGCTTGTCGACCGGAAGGTCAACAGTTTGAGACCCAACAGTTTGAGAGACATGATGGAGTGAACTCCCCTTACTTGCCCCAACTCCTGCCCACCTAGCAGTTCAAAAGCATGTAATCGCAAGTAAATAGGTACCACTTCAGCTGGCGGGTTAACAGCGTTCTGTGCACCTTCAGAGTATAGTCATGCCGGCCACATGACCACAGAAGCATCTTCGGACAACGCTGGCTCTTCAGCTGTGAATCAGAGATGGCCACGAGCCCCTAGAGTCAGACAGGACTTGCAAGGGAAACTTTTTTAAAAAAATCTAAATGTATTCATTTTCTTTAAAGCAGGGATCCCCAACCCCTGGACCGCACAAGTGGAAGGTGCTTGTGTTCACATGTGAAGCTCCATTTGTGCAAGCTAGGGGAACATAGGCCACTGCTTGCACAAATGGAGCTGTGCCCACAAGTGCCCACTGCTTATGCAGGACTATCCCCTCTCCCACCGTCACCAGTCCGCAAATCCAGAAAGGTTGGGGACCACAGCTTTAAAGGCCTAAAGCCATGATGGCGAACCTATGGCACGCGTGCCACAGGTGGCACGCAGAGCCATATCTGTGGGCACGCAAGCATTGCCCTAACTCAGCTCCAGCGCATATGCATATGCCGGGCCAGCTGATTTTGGGGCCTTCCAGGCCCACCGGAAGTCAGGAAATGGGCTGTTTCCGGCCTCCGGAGGAGTGGGGAAAGCCGTTTTCAATCTCCCCAGGTTCCAAGAAAGCCTCTGGAGCCTGGGGAGGGCGAAAAACGGACCTTCCGGGCACACTAGAATTCGGGAAATGGGCCGTTTCTGGCCTTTGGAGGGGAAGACCGTTTTCGTCAAAAAAGCCTCTGGAGCCTGGGGAGGGCGAAAAATGGGCTTACCAGGCCCACTGGTAACCTTTTTGCTGTCTCATGCCAAAAGTGGTGCAGCGCCGGGGGGCGCACGTGCATGCATGGGGGGCATGGCGTGGAGAGCATTGAATTATGAGTGTGGGCACGCGTGCACATGACCCCTCGCGTTCCCCCCGTTTTTGGCACATGACGGCAAAAAGGTTAGCCAACACTGGCCTATAGTAATAACCCCTCCATTCTTCTTTCACAGCTTTGAGGTTCTAATAAGCGTAAATGTGGCATTATTCCTGCCACAGCACGTTTACCAATATCTCATCAGGAACACAAATGCAAGTTCAACATGTACCAGTAACTTTCAAAATAAATGCAAGCAGATAACCCTTAAGATACAGTCAGAGTAGCTTGAGGACCAGAAAATCCTGGCTGTACCATCTGATGAGGGGGCTTTGATATGAATATTGAAATCTTTCCCTCCCCTACTAAAAAGGCTCAGTTTACAGGATGCCAACACCTCCCCTTCAGCAGAGATGTAAAATTTCAAGAAACACTGAAGCCATGGGGGGTGGGGGGGGGTGGGGGGGAAATATCTGGAAGGTTTTGTGGAGGAACAAATGGAAATAAACCTGTGATACATTTAGCACATTTCATAAATATAAAATCACATTACTTTGCATAATTTGATATTACAATTTGGCTTATTGATAAAAAATGTTTGGTATATTATATTTATGAGCATAGTTTGTTCTCAGCCAATAATTATGGCGTTATTGATTAGAATGTAGCTTTAAAAGATTTTTTTAATGGAGCAATATACTGCTGAATCTGACAGAACATAGCACATCTTTACGTCTCCTTATTAAGAGAGGTGGACACAGAAATGTTAATACTGTAAATGGAAGTGATCATTAACATTGTAGTGGTAAAGAAAAAAACAAAAAGGTATTGTGGATTTATTCTCCAGGTTATCAGATTCTGAAAGCAGTAATTGTCAGAAAAAAAAATAAGCACAGAAGGACTAATCAAGGCTCAGAATATACATTTTGCCCCCTGAAGCACTGCTTAATTATCTCCCTCTCCCTCCCCCCAAAAAACCTGAAATAGTTCTGTATTATCTATCGTTTCTGATACTTATCACTTTTTTTTAAATTTGATTTATATGCCGCCCTTCTCCGGAGACTCAGGGTGGCTTACAATGCGTTAAGCAATAGCCTTCATACTTTTGTATATTTATACAAAGTCAGCTTATTGCCCCCACAAACTGGGTCCTCAATTTACCTACCTTAGAAAGGATGGAAGGCTGAGTCAACCTTGAGCCTGGTGCGATTCGAACTTACAGTAATTGCAGACAGCTGGTGTTAATCACAATGCTATCAGTCTGCTGAGCCACCAGGCCCTTGATGCTGGTATTGAACTATTTATAGTTTTTCATCTTACTTAATTTCTTCATTTGGAAGACTATCCCCATAAAAGAGTTTAGTTTATGGATGTCCAAATAAAACCTATATTAGTAACATTTTATGGTCTTTCCCAGTCCATTCCCCCCCCCCCAAAAAAAAAACATAAACAAGCATTCCTTACAGGGAAACAGACTCTTCCCTGCTCTATCTCTCTGAGTATGCCACCCATTTTGACAAATAAGCTTTTTTAAAGTTTATAGGGCAGAGTCACAAGAAGTCACAATTTTTCAGTCTTTAATATCTTTCTAATAATTCAGATAATGTGGGGATTCTTGGTATTCTCTAAGCTTGGTTGTTTTCTTGCAGACATTTCATTATCCAACTAGATAGTATCATCAATGCTACAGCAGAGTGGGGTTTGCTAGAAGAGACTAGGGAGTGTAAAGCCACATTCCCTTCTAATACTGAGGATATTACCTAGTTAGGTAATGAAATGTTTGCAAGAAAACAACCAAGCTCAGAGAGCACCCAGAACTCTGCAGTACAATCCTGAGTTACAAATGTTCTCTTCTGCTGGTATCAAGTAATTTTGATTTTTTTTTAAAAAAAAAGAGCATTTCCATGGCGTGTTCATACACCTATGAAATTTCTTTATGTGTATAAATCATGCAAGCCCCTTCATTTTCTGGACTCTTGCTAGTTTTTAAGCACAAAGAATGGGGAACTTGCCACATCTCGCTGTTGCTGAACTCCTGGTCCCTCTTGCTGTGGCTTCTGGATGTTGTTGCTCAGCAACATCAGGAAGAGCCAGACACTCCAGATCTGGTTTAGCAATTCACAGGTTTAAATATTTTTAACGCTTTCCAGGAGTGTTGCCTGCATTTTTTAACTGTAAGCAGCTATTACAATGGAATTGATGGGTATTACAAAAGGTGATTATTGATGTCTATTTGATTATATTAATATAATGTATTTTACATTATGTTGGCATCACATCATTTGTTGATGAATTCCCGTAATCTCTTATACTAGTTGAGGCAGGGGTGAAATGCTCCCAGTTCAGACCGGTTCGGCTGATCCGGTAGTGATTGTGGCGGGTGATTCCGAGAACCAGTAGCCATGGCGGCGCGAGGCTCCGCCCATCTGCCCAGTGGTTGTTTTTTACCCTCTGCGCATGCAAAGGTTTTGCACATGCGCAGAGGGTCCGCAGACGCATGTGATGCATGCAAGCGGCGCGTGCGCTTCTGAACCAGTTAAGGAAGGTAAGTAGATTTTACCCCTGATTTGAGGGTATAAATGATTATTCTGATCGTTTCAGTAATTTCAGATTTCAGTGATGTAAATCATGGCTCTACCACCATTGTTGCATTTTCACGATTTCTGTATAAAAAAATCAATGTGAACTTTGGAAAGATATAAAGGCAACTAATATGCAAAGTTACGTTGCCAGCTTTGTGCCTCATTTCTGGACGTTCATAGGCATATTTGACTTAATCCACAACTTTTGGAATTTGTAACTCTCTGACCAAGCTAATAATTGGCTTGATAAATATAACTTTCTGATATTACCACTGAATTTTCCATATCCCTTGCCAGTCTGCAACAATATACAATTCTGAAAATATTTAATGTGTTTGAAGGACCTCAAATAGAAATTTTAAAAATTTGTTCTTTCTACTGTGGTCACTCATGTCCTTTTATAGTATTTCTCATAAAAGAATAAATTATCATCAAACAAGATTGTGTATTGATTCACATTCCTTACGTTTTAACAATTTCTCCTTTTAAAAAAGAGGTCCTTTGGGTATTTCAACCTGCTTTGCTGCTGACAATTTTTTATAACTTTTCTTGTCTTTGTTTCCCTTCGTAAAAGAACACCTGGGCATAACTTTAAGCACTTGACTTGGGAGAAGGGAAGCATAAAACCCCTGGTTTTAATAGGCATTCCACCTTTATTTTAGTGAATCTTCTCTATGGAATTAGGCTTAAATAGCAACAGGACTTGTTCTAACATACCATCTGAACTAACAAATGTTGTACAAAATAACACAGCAGGCATTAGAAAATGTATTACTCTATCAGTCATGCTGTGACACAGTTTGCAGTACTCTGCAGTGTGTTTGAATAGTGTAGCTTTCTTGCTTAAGTTTTCTATTCTGGCAAATACTTGTTTTTGATCTGCATTTATTGAAAGTGATATGTTGAAGGGAAAGAGCAAAATACAGCAGAAAAATTCTGTCTAAACGCAGTATGATAGGCCTGTCTATATTAGTCTGTGAAAAGGGCATTAAAATATAATGGTGAAAACTGTGTGGGTCAGCCTCACAAAGTGGGGAATATCCTCACAGCAGATGTTATATAAACATGCTACACAATCCTTCTGTTTCTACCATTGTAACTCTGATGGGTTGCGTAAGTTGAGGACTATCTGCACAGTGTTTTTTTAATTGTCCTAAAGAAAAGCAGATACCGTATTTTCCGGCGTATAAGACGACTTTTTAACCCAGGAAAATCATCTCAAAAGTCGGGGGTCGTCTTATACGCCGGGTACCCGAATCTGAGTTGCTGGCGCTGACCGATGACACTTTGGGAGCGCCGGCAACATTGAGGGGAAGCTGTACTCTGAATTAGTTCCAACCTACAAGAGGTGCCAGGCAGTGCGGGGCCCACGAGAAAGGAACGCGTCCCCACTCTACCCCGGAATTCGGATCACCTTCCTTCCTTTCCCAGCAGTCCACGGTGAAAGCGGCGCCACGGTCGACCTGGGCCAGCGCCTTGCACACCTGGCTCTGCGTCTCCATTATGAGAAGCCCCATGCGACTTCGCATGTCTCCGCCCCAGTCGCGCAGCTCTCGCAATCCGCTCACCGGAGGAGCCATGAAGTGCTCGCACCGCCTTGCCAGATCTTCCTCGTCCTCCTTTCCCCACAGCTTTTCCCGTTGTAATTGCTGCTGCTGCTACCGCCAAGGCTGCTCCTTCATCTCCGCCCACCGCACCAGACCCAGCCCGGCCAGCACCGCCGTGGCTCCCGCAGTCCAAGCGGATCGGCGCCCGGGCTCGCAGGCGAAGGGTGGGAGTGCGCAGCGCACTTTCCTGGCTTGGCGCCGATCCGGACGGCTGCAGAAAGAACTGGGCACCGGCTGTCATGTCTTTTCTGCTGTGCCGGGTTCGGCACCTGGGCTCCTGGGGTTTAAGCCTTTGGGCCGGCCCGTGCTGCTCCAGGATGTTCGCTTCGGGCTCCTTGGAATTGCTGCTGGGCGCTTCTTCCCGTTGGGGCGATGGTGAGTGGACTGCGGGAGCCACGGCGGACTCCTTCCCCACGAGGTATTGCTCTGCATTTCACCACCTCTTCCAGGCTCGCAGCCACCCACCATCGCCCCAACGGGAAGAAGCGCCCAGCAGCAATTCCAAGGAGCCCGAAGCGAACATCCTGGAGCAGCACGGGCCGGCCCAAAGGCTTAAACCCCGGGAGCCCAGGTGCCGAACCCGGCACAGCAGAAAAGACATGACAGCCGGTGCCCAGTTCCTTCTGCAGCCATCCGGATCAGCGCCCGGGCTCGCAGGCGAAGGGTGGGAGTGCGCAGCGCACTTTCCTGGCTTGGCGCCGATCCGGACGGCTGCAGAAAGAACTGGGCACCGGCTGTCATGTCTTTTCTGCTGTGCAGGATTCGGCACCTGGGCTCCTGGGGTTTAAGCCTTTGGGCCGGCCCGTGCTGCTCCAGGATGTTCGCTTCGGGCTCCTTGGAATTGCTGCTGGGCGCTTCTTCCCGTTGGGGCGATGGTGAGTGGACTGCGGGAGCCACGGCGGACTCCTTCCCCACGAGGTATTGCTCTGCATTTCACCACCTCTTCCAGGCTCGCAGCCACCCACCATCGCCCCAACGGGAAGAAGCGCCCAGCAGCAATTCCAAGGAGCCCGAAGCGAACATCATGGAGCAGCACGGGCTGGCCCAGAGGCTTAAACCCCGGGAGCCCAGGTGCCGAACCCCGCACAGCAGAAAAGTCATGACAGCCAGTGCCCAGTTCGTTCTGCAGCCGTCCGGATCAGCGTCCGGGCTCGCAGGCAAAGGGTGGGAGTGCGCAGCGCATTCTCCTGGCTTGCTTACCTTAGCTCAGTGGTTGGGGGGGTCAAACAACCCTTTCACAGGGGTTTTGATGGTGGTGCAATACAGAAAAACGAGCGCAGCCCTCGCCATCCGGAATGAATGGTGCTGTTGTGGCGGTGGGGGAGGGGGCGGCAGAAGCGGGAAGAAGTGGTGTTTGCGATGGCTGGAAGCTGTGGGAGTGAAGCACTACTTTCATTTGTACGGCAGCAGCATTCCGCCTTGGTATATTTGTGTCAGGAGTGGCGCAAGGCAGCCTTTGTTTCCTGCTGCCTGGGACTCGGAGCGGTAAATGGTGACTGGTCCGGGGAGCAGCTGGATTTTGCAGTCCCAAGCATTAGGAGATGAGGGCTGCCGCTCTTACAGCGCTCTTACAGCGGAGAGAAAAAGCCGGATGCCGCTCTCCGTTGCAGACACCAGATCGCCCCCCTGCAAGCTCTCCTCTCTCAAGCAGTCCAACCAAAGTTTCCAGCCCCGCTTCAGGGAGCGCTCCTTGAGAGACGAGAGTTTGCAGGGGGCCGATTTGGCAGCCGGATTAGAGAGCAAAATCCAGCAGCTCTCCGGATCAGACGCTATTTACCACTCTGAGTGCCAGGCAGCAGGAAACAAAGGCTGCCTTGCGCCACTCCTGACACAAATATACCAAGGCGGAATGCTCATGCCGCACAAGTTCAAGTAGTGCTTCGCTCCCACACTTCTTCCGGCCCTCAGTCTCTCAGGGAGATGCTTGACTTCCTCTCAGCCCCAAGACACTGGCTGGCCCATGAGATGAGAGAGAGAGAGAATGAGAGAGAAAGAGAGAATCAGAATGAGACAGAGAGAGAAAGAGACAAAGAATGAAAGAGAGAGAAAGACAGAATGAAAGAGAATGAGAGAAAGAGACAGAGAGAATCAGAGAGAGAGAGTGAGAGAGAGAGAATGAGAGACAGAGAAAGAGACAGAATCAAAGAGAACCAAAGAATCAGAGAGAGAATGAGAAGAGAGGGAGAGAAAATGAAAGAGAATCAGAATGAGAGAATCAGAATGAGAGGGAGAGAGTGGGGAGAGAGAGAAAGAGGGGGAGAGAGAGAAAGAGAAAGAGCGGGAGGGAGAAAGAGAAAGTGGGGGGGAGAGAAAGGGGGACAGAGAGAAAGAGAGAATGAGAGAGAGTGGGGGGAGAGAAAGAGAGTGGGAGAAAGAGAGAAAGGGGGGAGAAAGAGAATGAGAGAGAAAGAGTGGGAGAGAGAGAAAGAATGAGAAAGAGGGGAGAGAAAGGGAAAGAGTGGGGGAAAGAAAGAATGAGAAAGAGAGGGGGAGAGAGAAAGAGAATGAGAGAGGGGGGAGAGAGAAAGAGAGAATGAGAAAGAGTGGGAGAGAAAGAAAGAGAGGGAGAGAGAGAGAAAGCGAAAATGAGAGAGAGAGAAAGAGAGAATGAGAGAGAAAGAGTGGGAGACAGAGAGAGAGAGAGACAGAGAGGATGGAGAGTGCCTGAAGGACCCCATCCCGTACTGGGAGTCCAGGTGCTTCAGCAAGCGGGGCACTGGATTCGTATTAGTGGTCTGCGAAATTTAAAATTATGAAGTTGGTGGTCCCTGAGGTCCAAAAGGTTGGGGACCCCTGGCCTAAGACCATCGGAAAACACATATTTTTGATGGTTTTAGGAATAACTTTATCGTTGGGGGTCACCACAACATGAGGAACTGTATTAAAGGGTCGCGGCATTAGGAAGGTTGAGAACCACTGCCTTAGCTGCTTGCCTTGCTTCGCTTGCCTGAATCCATTCCATCAGCAAGCAACTCCCTGCCTGCAACCAAGCAGGCAGGGAGTTGTGGACTTCAACTCCCAGAATTCCTCAGCCAGCAAAACAAAGCTGGCTGAGGAATTGTGGGAGTTGAAGTCTACAAGTCTTAAAGTTGCCAAGGTTGGAGACCCCTGTTCTATTGGGTACGTAAGTTTTTTTCCCCTTTGGGATCTTTAAAAAAAAATAGTTAATTGGGTTTTTTTTTAGTTCTTTTTTAGACCTAGCCATTTAAAGTTTAGGAAGTTTTAAATTTAGCTTTCATATAAAAATAAAAATAAAATAAAATAAAATAATATTTGTGTAGCTTTCTGAGATTTAGTGTGTTTCTGTAGTGTTTCACTCTAACTACACAAACACACAAAATCTCACAAAGCTGTATGTGGAATTTTGTGTGTGTGAAGTGTGAAAGTTGGGTTTTTGGGCTTTTTGTGGCTGTGTGAAGTTCCTGCTTGTTGCAGGGGCCATTTTGGGTCTAGCACAGCTACTTTTACATTGTGGATGAGCCAGTTGTGTTGTGTTGTGTTGTGTTGTGTTGTGTGTGTGTAAAGCGTGAAAGTTGTTTTTTGGGGCTTTTTGGGGCTGTGTGAGGTTCCTGCTTGTTTCAGGGGCCATTTTGGGTCTAGCACAGCTGCTTTTACATTGTGGGTGAGCCAGTTGATGTTTTTTTAATTTTTATTTGGTGTGCGTTGGAAGAGGGGTAGTCTTATACGGCGAGTATAGCCCAAACCCTATATTTTAACAGGAAAAGTAGGGGGTCGTCTTATACGCCCAGTCGTCTTATACGCCGGAAAATACGGTACTGTTCAAGATGTCTGAACAGTAGGAGAGAAATACTTTATGGTTCCTGGAGTAAGGGAAGACATCTAGGACAGCGGCCCCCAAACTTTCGGGCACCAGGGACCGGTTCTATGGAGAGAGGTTTTTCTGCAGACCACGGAGGGAGCATGGTTTCATGTGCTGCCTACATCCCATGGATGGGGGCTTCACTTGTTTGAGCGGCCCAGTTTGACTGGTACATGTCTCATTTCTGAAGACGCTGATTTCTATTTTATAAGTTACTTCTAATGGATAGCTTCAGTGTAGATAATAAAAGCCTTCATTGTCCAATCATCCCAGAAGTTACTTTTTGCAATCTTATGCTACTACAACTTTAAAGGCTGATAAACCTTAACAAGCAAAAATGTCCCTCTTATTGGGGTTAAGTAATACCTGACCTTATAAACGTCAGGAATCTAGCAAGATAAAGGGAAGTTTGTACAATGGGTACCACTAGACATTCCTCCCCTATCAAAGACTTTCAGTTATGTTCGGCTCAGAATAAAGCAAGTCTGCACTCAAGGAATAAAGCTTATCGCTAATTTAAAGAGGGTGGAGGAGAATATGAAAACACAACATACTCTTTTCATACCACAGAAATGGTCATACGCAAAACAGAACTCCTCAAAACATGAAGGACTCTTGAGAAAGGAAAAACCAAATTTTAAGCCTACATTAACTTTAGCTAAACTGCTGGTGCTTTGTGTCTTGGTGACACATTTAACTGATGGCACAATAGTGTTTATGCCAATAACCTATTTATATAACCTGACAAGTTCTTCTGGGCTGAATGCCATCGCTTTTTTGTCCCAAATCATTTCTTTTAGGAAAAGAAGCACAGCAGGACATAAAGGGATTCCAGCTCAAATTAATTTATTCATTGGGTTTTCATGTTCCTTCAATCCCTAGATTTTAAACAGATAACAACAGTACCAATGAAGGAGAATATTTGTAGTTCAGGGTTGAACTGTGGGGCCCTCTGAGCCGTAATGGCACAGTGGTTAGAATGCAATATTGCAGGCTAATTCTGCGGACTGCCAGCAGTTCGGCAGTTCAAGTCTCACCGGCTCAAGGTTGACCCAGCCTAACATCCTTCCGAGGTTGATAAAATGAGGACCCAGATTGTTGGGGGCAATAGGCTGACTCTGTAAACTGGCTAGAGAGGGCTGTAAAGCCTGTGAAGTGGTATATAAGTCTAAGTGCTATTGCTCTGAGCTTGGTTGTTTTCTTGCAGACATTTCATTACCCAAACTAGGTAACGTAATCAGGCCTAGCAGGGAATAAAGTAGCACTAATGATGTTACCTATTTGGGTAATGAAACATCTAAAAAAAAATTAAGCTCATAGAGCACCAGGACCCCTCAGATAACAACCGTGTACAATATTTCAATTTGCCATCGGCCGGGGAGACAACTGAGTCAGTCCTGGAGTTCATGGTCGCCATGACGGCCATGGACCTAACTCAGGTTGTACAGGGCCCAATTCATAAGGGAGGACACACACTCGACCTGGTTTTTCTCTCTGAACAGTGGATAAATGATCGTGGTAGGGGAAACTTGTCAACCTATCCCCTGTCATGGTCCGATCATTCCCTCCTCAGGCTGGACTTTCTCTCCGTCATCCCCCACCGCTGGGAGGCGGAACCAGTGAGATTGTTCCGCCCCAGGCGCCTGATGGACCCGGAAGGGTTCCTGACGGAGCTTGGGCCTTTTCTCACCTCCTTATCCCACGATTCGTCTGAGGCCCTGGTGGGGGCCTTGGATCGAATCGCGCCTTTGCGGCCTCTGACCCGACGCAGATCCTGGGTGGCTCCCTGGTTCACTGCGGAGCTCAGGGAAATGAAGCATTGGAGAAGACGCCTGGAGGGCAGTTGGAAATCCTCCCGATCCTAATCTGACCGAACACAGTTAAGAACCCATATTAGGTCTTATCTTGTGGCAATGGAAGCGGCAAAGTGCCAATATTTTGCCGCTCTCATTGCATCTGCAGAAAATCGCCCAGAAGCTCTGTTTAGAGTGACCCACTCTCTCCTCAATCATGGAGCGAGGAAGGACCCCTTGCAGGGCAGAGCTGAGGATTTTGTACAGTTTCTGCAAGATAAAAATCACTCAGATTCGGACTAGGTTGGACTCTGACTGGGCAGAGTCTGACGAGTCGACAGGGGCCTGTCCTGATGGTAACATCTGGGTTGAATTTGATGGATGAAGTGGACAGGATCATGGGTCGACTGGGTGCCTCCACATGTTTATTGGACCCTTGTCCCTCCTGGCTCGTTTCTGCAGCCAGGGAGGTGCCTGGAAGCTGGATTCAAGCGGTTGTCAATGCTTCTTTGAGGGAAGGGGTCTTCCCCGCCACGCTCAAAGAGGCGGTGGTTTGTCCCCTCCTCAAGAAGCCCACCCTGGATCCAGACTCCCTTAATAACTATCGTCCAGTCTCCAACCTTCGCTTTATAGCGAAGGTTGTTGAGTCTGTGGTGGCACAGCAGCTCCCGCAGTTCCTGGAGGAAACTGACTACCTAGACCCTTACCAATCGGGTTTCAGGTGCGGTTACAGCACGGAAACGGCATTAGTCGCCCTAGTAAATGATCTCTGGTGGGCCAGGGATGGGGGTTGCTCCTCCATCCTGGTCCTTCTTGACCTCTCAGCAGCTTTCGATACCATCGACCATGGTATCTTACTGCAGCGACTCAGGGGGTTGAGGGTGGGAGGCACCGTTTTATGGTGGTTCTCCTCCTACCTCTCGGGCCACTCACATTTTGTATGGATGGGGGGAGAGAGATCCACCCCGAGGCCCCTCACTTGTGGGGTGCCTCAGGGGTCGGTTCTCTCCCCTCTGCCCTTTAACATCTACATGAAGCCGCTGGGTGAAATCATTCGTGGTTTCGGGGTGAGGTACCATCAATATGCTGATGACACTCAGATTTACATCTCCACTCTGGATCACCCTGGGGATGCTCTTTCTGTGATGTCCCGCTGCCTGGAAGCGGTGCGGGCCTGGAGGGGAAGAAACAGACTCAGACTCAACCCATCCAAGACTGAGTGGCTGTGGATACCGGCATCTCTTGATCTAGTGGCCCCGTCACTAGTGATGGGAGAGGAGATCCTTATTCCCTCAGAAAGGGTCCGCAATCTGGGGGTCCTCCTGGATTCATGGCTATCCCTAGATGATCATTTGACGGCCATGACCAGGGGGGCCTTCGCACAGGTACGCCTTGTGTGCCAGTTGCGCCCTTTCATAGATCGGGATGCACTTGCCACGGTCACTCATGCCCTTGTTACATCTCGGTTGGATTACTGTAACGCCCTCTACATGGGGCTGCCCTTGGGATGCACCTGGAGACTACAGTTAGTCCAGAATGCGGCCGCGCGGGTTGTTACGGGGGCTTCTCGGTACTCCCATGTGACACCTCTCCTGCGCGAGCTGCACTGGCTCTCCGGGTTCATTTCAAGGTGCTGGTGCTCACCTATAAAGCTCTACATGGCTTAGGCCCGAGGTATCTGCAGGATCATCTCCTGCCTTCCTCCCACCGTCCGGTGCGCTCACACAGAGCGGGCCTCCTCAGGGTGCCGTCAGCTGG
Organism: Pituophis catenifer annectens; assembly: GCF_029215685.1. NCBI lineage: Eukaryota > Metazoa > Chordata > Lepidosauria > Squamata > Colubridae > Pituophis > Pituophis catenifer. The sequence goes on along the minus strand of NW_027256881.1, from coordinate 205,045,655 downwards.
CGGCCCCCAGGGGGAGAGCGTTCTCTGTGGGAGCGCCGATCCTCTGGAATGGGCTGCCCATCGGCCTCAGGACAGCCCCGGACCTCCTCTCCTTCCGCCGCGAATTGAAGATGTGGCTTTTTCACCAAATGGGCTGAATCCGTAGGGGTGACTTCAAATAATTTTAATAATTTTTAATTGATTTTAATTGTTCATGTAATTCTTTGTTTTGTTTTTGTAAGCCGCCCTGAGTCCTATGGGAGGAGGGCGGCATATAAATTACATAAATAAATAAATAAAAATAAATAAATAAATAAATAAACAGGTTTGAAATATCCCAAAAGACCTACATTTATACTATAGACAAACTCAACACTGCATTTACCATTCCATATCCCGGGTGTAGCGTCCATCATCTCTTCACTCTTAATTTTTGAAGGCCCTGCTAAGAGCTAAATCTTAACTGTGTTCCAAAATGACATCAGAAGCATGGCCAACTTTGCTGACAGAACTAAATCTGGTAATAGTTGGGAGAGAAACACACACAAAATCTAAGGCATGGCCCCAAGAACATTTTGTTTTTACTCATCTAGAAACAGAAATGGAATTCTCTGTTTTTCCAGGATGCAGAACTGGAAGCAGTCATTTAGACCAGCTAGTCCACCCTTCTGCTTAGCACAGGAATTCAAATGATAATGAACCTGGGAAGAACAGAGTCAGAAGGGACATGGGACAACATGGGACCTGCAACCTTAATTTGCTAATTGGAGCAAAGACCCCCGCCCCAAAAAAGGATCTACAACATGAATGTTCCACTGTGTAGTTAGCTCTTCTCACCAAAATAATATAACCTGTAGAAACACACCAGTGATATTAAAGTACATTTTGCTAATATAATCTGAAACTCAAATACTTACCAGCCTTGCTCGGCGAAAGAACAGCTATCATTACAAGAACAGGAACAATCATAAGTCCATTTATCATTGTAGATCTAAAAAAAAAAAGAGGGAAAATATTCTTGCTTTAAAAATAAAATCACAACTAAGCATACTCTTGCCGAGTACCAATTGTATTTGATAGTTCTGCATTGTTCAATCAACAAACATGAGCACTTTCCCAACTGCATTTAACAATCACTTGACTAACATGAAGAGTTTGCAAGAGGTTAGATTCCGAAATAGCAAAAAATACAACCTTGTAAGAACAGCCAAATGTCTACAAAATAATGCATTTACAAATACGAAACCCTCTTGCAAATTTGAGACGGTGGGCTTTCCAAGCCATTCCTACCAGTAGCTAATGTAAACAGAGGTGTGGGTAGACTCTGTGTGTGTGCCTTTAGTTAGCATTGACTCCTGAAAACTATCTAACAAGTCCCCAGAGTTTTCTTGGCAAAATTTGGGAGATGGTTGCCATTGCCTTCATCCTAAGGCTGAGTGAGAGTGACTGGCTCAAAGTCACTCAGCTAGCCCAAAGTCACTCAGAACTGATGATCTTCCAATTTCTAGCCTAATTTAACCATGTCATAAGTAAATGCCTTATTCTATAACAAGAGATATGTATATATGTACAGGATATTAAGAGTTAATTTATTCCTCCTCCTTTAATGTATTCATGTGTAATCACCCCCTTCCTTGACTCCTCCCCTTTGATATAAATAGAGAGTGCATTCACCTCACGTTTGCTTCTCACTGTAAATCTGACAGAATAAGTAGAATGCCTATTATGAATAAACTCTCCTTTAACTGAAGAAATTGCTTCTGAATTCATCATTGAGTCTGATCCTCAAAATATCATATCAAACTGGTAGCAGTCGATGGTTGAACTGACTCAATAAAATCCAACATGTCTAAGAAAGAAAACCTCAAGAATAAAAAAGAAAGACCCAATACCAGGGCAAATGATAAAGAAACAAAAACAGATCAAGAAATGATCGACGAACCAATAAATACAACAATCAAAGAATCTGAAGATAACACCACAGACATCGAAGAAACAGCAGATGAAACCGACAACCAAGAAGAAAACGAAATAAAAGACAAAGACCTCAGATCGGAGATACTGAGGCTAATAAAAAGTAAAAAAGATGACCACAAACTCATCGCGGAACTCCGAGACTTCTTGGAAGAAAATGGAGCAGAGAGAGAAAAAGAAATTGAAAAAGCCAAACCCGAAAATACAAAAATGGTGAGCGAACCTACAACGAAAGAAAAAATAACCAGAAGCAAGACCAGAGGTCCCGCTCAAAATTTTGAAAGGCAGCCATCTTCTCTTCAACCGGCCACAGAAATGAACACGGCTGAACCAATCAGAATGCACCATTCAAAAACTCTGGCGCGAAAAAACACAAAAAATAGCAAAAATTATATTTATTCTTCTGAAGAGTCAGAAACAGATACAGAAGAATCATCCACCGAACAAGAAATCGAAACACCCATGAGAAAACTATTTAAAACATTTGGCACAAGTCTAACAATTTCAAAAGAATCAATAAAAGCCGATAATGCAAAAATACAAAAGAGACGAAGAAATAAACAAACACCTCAAAGCCTGCACGACTCGATCCGGACAACGATGATGACGACGCCTGAACCCAGAGGGCCCTGCGAAATTTCCCCCACACCACAAACGATCCAAAGAACAAAATACCCCAAGCAAGAAAGCTCCAAAGAAAAGAGACGAACCACAGCTGCCAGCAGAACACCCAAGATCGAGCCGGAGACCGAATCATCAGAAGGAGAGCACTACGAGGGAGCTACAGCAAAGAGAACCTCTCCCAGTGGCTTCAGCAGAGAAATGACCAACGCGCATGCGCAGATGAACACAGAGAACTACAATGAACTTTATGAAAAAGAAGAACCTTTCAAGCTCATCAGCAGAATACCCACACCATTCTGCAATTTTCAACATCTACAGGACCATGGACTACCCACAGTTGTAAGTAATGGGAATAGTAATATTGGGAATCTACCTAGTGATTTCCCAAAACTTAGAATTGATGGCATCAATTTACAGGAATGGTGTCAACAAATTCAGATTGTCTTTATGAAAGAAAATTTATTATTTTTTATAACCAATCCTCCCAAAAGACCTTGGACTCTAAAAATGGACTGCCTGCATCACAGAGCATTCTATTTAATAATTTCTAGCATATCACCTGCCATGTACTACAGTATTAAGCATAATCTTACTGTTTCTGAAATAATTCAATGCATGTTTAAATTATTTCATAGTGAAAGTGTAGCAACAACCACTAGAATGTCTAAAGATTTCTTTTCAGCCAAATTAAGATCTGGAACCACCATAAGTGAACATTTAATATCCTTAAACAAAACCAGAGCAGAATTACATCTAAGAGGAGAAATAATATCAGAACAGACAATGAAAAGCGTTATCCTTAACTCATTAGATTCATCATGGGATAACTACATATCACATTTAGACTCAATCAATCTAGGATACTTATCCATAGAAAGTCTGTCAAATAAGTTAATAGCTGAAGATAATTTGAGGAAAAGTAGATACAATGCATACACAGAACACAGACAGGCAAAAAGAGTAGCCTTCCAAGAGAATCACCAAAAAACAATTGAATGTTACAATTGTGGATCCAGAAAACACTCTAAGGGAGATTGCCCCATGTTTCATAGGGAAAGACAAAACCATGATTATAGGGGTAGATATCAAGACAGGCAATCATCTATTGATAGATACAGATATAGAGACTCCCCAAACTACAGAGAACGCAGAAAGGATAGGGATAATTCAAGGGACAGAAAATCAGGATCATTAAATGGATTAGATAAACATAACGATGTCATCACACAAAAATCAAAAAACAATACTTGGCTCATAGATTCAGGGGCGACTAATCACACAACAAATAACAAGAAAATACTGTCTTCATTCACAAATGATAAATTTATGATAAGAGTAGCCAATCAAGAAAATGTTCAAGTCATAGGGAAAGGAGATGTAAATATACCTGGTTTAGGTAAAGTAGAGGGGGTATTGTTGATACCAGAAATATCACATAACATACTTAGTGCAGTGAAATTAAGCCAAGATTTCAACATAAATATAATCTTCTCTGGGGGAAAAGCAATACTAGAAAAGGATGGGACTAAATTGAATAGTGTAATTATCGAAGGGGGCCTACCCTTCCTTGTAACAGAAGATAAATGGTTGCATAACATCAATACAAACACTGATGACGACATTAACATAGACAGTGAACATAGTAACAACAATGACAATGAAGGACCCAATACACACTGTAACCACAAAGACACACCCACTAGTGATACACACAATAACAAAAGGCCCAATATAGGCAAACCAATTCATGATGAATGCGCACACATGTTGCATAGAAAATTGGGACATGCAAGTTTCCCTGTAATACAAAAAATGATTGAACATGCTGATGGCGTCAAAATAAAGGATTGTAAAAACTATTTGGAATGCTCAGTATGTAAATCCTCAAAACTCAGAACAAACCCAAAACCAAAGAGGGCAACAAGGACCTCTAACCAAATTTTTGATCTGGTACATATGGATCTGGTTGGTCCATTAACACCATCCATCACTTACAAAAAAAGATATTTCCTAACTATTGTAGACGACTATAGCCGTTATGGATTTGTTTATACTTTAAAACACAAAGATGAAACTTTCCAAAAATTCAAAGAATTTTACAAACGTGTAGAAACACAACACAATATCAAAATAAAACAAATCATGACAGATAGGGGATCCGAATTCATGTCAAAAGAATTCTCACAATGGTTAAAAGACAAAGGAATGCTACACTTCACGACTAGCCCATTTTCTCCTTTTCAGAATGGTACAGCAGAATGAAAGAACTCGACACTGCAAACCATGATTAGATGTACATTAGAAGATGTTGGTTTAGGAAAACAATTCTGGTCAGAAGCATTACTATATTCAAACTATACCCAAAATAGGACCTGGTCTAGCATCCTAAATAAAACACCATACGAAGTAATGTACAATAGGAAACCAAAAATATCACACATGCACATATTTGGAGTTACAGCAGACGTACACATACCAAAACAATTAAGACGTAAGGGAGATAATGTATCCAGAAGGCTCAGATTCATGGGATACGAAACAGGCACAAAAGGATATAGATTCATTGACAGTAATAACAAATTCATAGTCTCAAGAACAGCAGTGTTTCATGAACAGGCCAACTGGTCTAAGATACATCTTAACGAGATAATCCAAAATACAAAACCCAACATTAAACAACAAGACAGAATAGAAAGAGAGAAACATGAACATAACTCACATGATGACAAAAACAAAACATGGACAGGTAACCATACCAGGATAAAAACAGATTCATTAACCAAAAAGGAAGCAAGGTATCTACACGATAATGAGAGCATTCCAATAAGAACAATAAGGTGTAACAGAAAACAATTACCTAATAAGTATAAGGATTATATAATGTGTGTGAATGACGAAACACCAACACCCAACACATACGAGGAAGTGTTAAAACTTTCCATGGATGAAAGAGAAAAATGGGAATTAGCCATAACAAAAGAAATGAACAGCTTGCGTGAATTAGGTGTATTTACACCAGTCCCTGCCCCTAAGAACAAGACAATTATAGGCACCAGGTGGATATTCAAAATCAAAGATTTAGAAGAGGGTAATAAACTATATAAAGCTAGATTAGTCGCACAAGGTTATGCTCAAAAATATCCTGAGGATTACACTGACACATACTCTCCCACTGTAAGAACCGAAAGTGTTAAGACAGCTTTAGTCATAACGGCTATACTCAATCTTGATGTCTTTCAATATGATGTGCAGACTGCATACTTACATGCAAAGCTCGACAAAGAGATATATGTAAAGGCACCTCATAGCCAATGTACAAATAGAAATGAGACCTGGTTACTTAACAAAAGCTTGTACGGATTAAAACAATCTGGCAAGCGTTGGTATGAATGTCTAGTCAGCGTGCTTAAAAATATGAATTTCGAAGCCACAACTGCAGACAATTGCTTTTTTGTTAGAAAGGAAGGTGAATCATTAGAATTTGTGTTAATCTATGTGGATGATATTTTGTATATAGGCAAACATAAAGAAAAGAAAGACTTATTTGTATCCAAGCTAAGTGAACATTTCTCTTTAAAGTCGCTAGGAAGGGTAAACAAATACCTTGGAGTTCAAATCAATAAGACAAGAAAGGGATTCAAACTATCCCAGAGAGATAAAATTATAGAACTTCTGGAAAAATGCAATTTAAGAGATGCCAAGCCTTGCGATACTCCTATGCAGACTGATTTTCTAAGGAATATGGATGAATCTTCACCTGAGTTCGAGAACAATACATTGTATAGATCAATTATTGGTTCTCTCTTGTATATATCTAATTGGACCAGGCCTGATATAGCTCTGCCACTTAATTTATTATCTAGACATGTAAGTAAGCCACTTATGTATCATTGGGAAGCAGTTAAACGAATACTAAGATATCTAAAACACAGCATAGATTTCTGCCTACTCTTAGAACCCAATAATATTAAAGAACCTATTATCACCAGTTACGCTGATGCAGACTGGGCAGGTGATATCAAATGTAGAAAGAGCACCTCAGGTTATGTATTATTTTTAAATGATTGCCCAATATTCTGGTACACTGGGAAGCAAGATTTAGTAGCGACTTCCACAACAGAGGCAGAATACGTCTGTTTATCTAAAGCCTCAAATAATTTAGTGTGGTTTAATGATTTATTATCTGATATTTGGAAAAATCCAATACTACCATTTGTCATACATGAAGATAATAAGGCAGCTATAGAAATATCAAGATCTGATGCCATTGGTCAAAGGTCCAGACATATAGATATCAAATTTAAACACGTGAGACAATTATCTCAGGATGGATTCATTAAAGCAATCCACTGCGAAACCTCAGAACAAATAGCTGATATATTAACTAAACCTTTACCTTCTAAACAACACAAATATTTGACATCAAAATTACAAGTACTATATAGTTCTGAATCCGAATGCAATCATTGTCATATGTCGAATCGGCATTTAGAGGGGGATTTGTCATAAGTAAATGCCTTATTCTATAACAAGAGATATGTATATATGTACAGGATATTAAGAGTTAATTTATTCCTCCTCCTTTAATGTATTCATGTGTAATCACCCCCTTCCTTGACTCCTCCCCTTTGATATAAATAGAGAGTGCATTCACCTCACGTTTGCTTCTCACTGTAAATCTGACAGAATAAGTAGAATGCCTATTATGAATAAACTCTCCTTTAACTGAAGAAATTGCTTCTGAATTCATCATTGAGTCTGATCCTCAAAATATCATATCAAACCATTTCACCAAACTGGCTCCTATGGACAGGCTTAGAGTGTAATATTTGGATTCCAAAGCAAAGGCTGATATTTTGACCATTTTTTTTTTTTAAAAATCCAAAGTCAGAGCTAAAGCATTACATCCAATATCAAAGGAGGAGGAATCTTAACAAACAGGGATGTTGTGGTACAAAGGCTGTTCCCAACACTAATCTTACAGGTGTGAGTTCTGCCTGTTTGTTACCAGACCAACTTTACCTTTAGAAAATCACATAGCAGAAAACTGTGAGTAGCAGCAAAACTACTCATTTTTTAAAAAGACAAAATGATCCGTTCTGGTTTGGCCTGTTTTCTGCCCCCTTTTTAACACTAGGGGGTCTAATCTACTCACCCCACTGGAGTCAGCAGTAACATTCCTATCAGACCATAAAGTAACAGTTTGCAATTTCATGCTGACTGGAAGTTGGCCCACTGTGATATCTCCTGTCAATGAACTGGGCTTGTTGTATAATTACCACATTTGGGGTTCAAACTGGCAAGCTTTGTCCATAATTACAGTAACCATCACTGGGAATCAAGCAGGCATGTTGATTATAGTACATTCCGAAGTTTTGGAATCCATCAAAATATCAGGAATATTTTGGACAAAGGGGAAAAGAAGAGGACTTTGATCAACTTGGACATACTAAATAGTTTTATGTTGTAATTTTCTAGGCCTTTTTTTAAGTGTAATCTTAGATCACATTTTGAACTTACATTAATAGTTTTTTTAAGGAAAAAGAATGCTGTAACTTTTTTAGTATGAGGTACCCAGAATCTTCTTAAATATAGGTGGTCTTCAACTTAAAATAGTTTGTTTAGTGACCATTCGAAGTTACAACAGCATTGAAAAAAGTGACAATTTTTCACACTTACAAACATTGCAGTTTCCAACATTAAATTGAAAATGAATACAGCAATAGAGAGAGATGAAGGAATTGGAAGGGAGGAGGAAGGAGAGAGAGGGATGGAAGAGTACGGAGGAAGGAAGGGAAGGTAAAGTAGGAAGGAAAAGTAGAGTAGGAGAGAAGGCAAGACAGGGAGGAGAAGGAGAAGGGAAGGGGAAGTAGAGAAGAGAAGAAGAAGGTGGGGAAAGAAAGTTGGAAGGAGAAGGAGGAGAGGCTAGATTTGAGGAGAAAGATTGCTGTACAATAAAAAAAAGATGAAGTGGAAGAAAGGCAGCTCTGAACAAACAAATATAAATATATTAAGAAAAAGAATGAATTGTTTAAGAATAAAAGAGGATAAATATGTATAAATAGTAAAGTTAAAATTTAGGGATAAATGAAGAAGATGTTTATGTATGCAAGTATGGAAATACTGAGGTATATTCAAAAAAAGGAAAGGAGGGAAGACGATATTGACAAAAATTGTAACTGAGTAAAATGTATTTGAATTTGACTAATTGTATAAAATAAGAAATGACCAACACTCTCTTCAAAAAAAAAAGAAAGAAAGATGTGGGTGAAGGTGGGAGAGGAGGAAAGAAAAAAACCAATAAAACTTGTTTAAAAAAAAACCCATTGCAGTTTCCTCATGTTCACGTAATCAAAATTCAGATGCTTGGCAACTAACTCATATTTATGATGGTTGCAGTGTCCCAGGGTCATGTGACCACCTTTTGCGACCTTCTGACCACAAAGTCAATAGGGAAGTCTGATTCATTTAACAAGTGTGTTACAATTTAACAACTGCAGAGATTCATTTAACGTCTATTACACGAAAGGTCGTAAAATGGGGGAAAACTCACTAAACAAACCTCCCACTTGGCAACAGAAATTTTGGGCTCAATTGTGGTCGTAGGTCGAGGGCTATCTGTATGCTCTAAAAAGGAGAGGTGGCGAAGGAGCAAAAGGAAGGGAAAATTCGTATTAACAAATTCCAATTGTGCAATAGGAGATATAATTCATAGATGCTTTGGGCTGAATATGTTCTAGCTAATTACACGCCATTTGAATATTTTGCTAAAATGCTACATATATGATTACCGCCGTGAACTAAATGTACGCTAACTAATGGTAGCTTTTATGCACCCAGCAAAATACGAACCAGGTCTTCAGCGCGAGGTTAACTGCACAGACCTTGCAGGAACAAAAGCAAAAGGAAAGAACAATTTGCAGCCTTCGCCTGCCAAAAATACAGATTTTGTATTCATTTTATCAGGAAGCTATTCTATTGATCAAGACAAGCTGTTTAAATGATACCCTTAGGGAGGCAAATGTCAAGCACTTCTTGATATATAATGCTTAAGAAGAAATAAGAGCCCAGCTCTCTACTAGACTAAAGTGTCTAGCATAAGCCAACAAACTGTTTAGGCAACTGAAGTCCTGCCAAGAAACTTTTGGAAGGGATGTCAAGATTTCTTGCCGGCTGCCATTTTGCTCAGAGAACATAGGATATGCTGCTAGGCTGTATATTCAAGCAAGGTAGAAATAGACCTTAAAAGAAAGCCTGTTAATTTTGAAAACACACATCAACTCCACAGATGCCAAGAATGTTAGCCAAGAAGTCAAGTTTCACTGCTGCCTTTCACCTAGATAAACATGAAACAACCAGGAGGATGATTATTAAGCAAAAAAAAGATCATCAAAACCTAGGAAATACAACTCTCTGGGTCAATGAAAACTGAGCCTTCTTCGGGGGCGGGGGGAGTCAACGACTCAGGGTGCACTGGAATGAAGAAATGGCTTGAATCCAAGACATGTTTTAGAAGTTGGGTTGGCAAGTCTCATGTTAGAGAGATGTACTGAGACACATTCTGGAAGGATAATACACATTCTGGAAAGATAATACACATTCTGGAAAGATAATACACATTCTGGAAAGATAATACACATTCTGGAAAGATAATTGGGGTTTCAGTGCGTTAAGTTATCTAGTGTTTTATTCCCTTAAATCCCACAAAAAAATCTCCCCCCGATTTCTACAACGTATTTAGCGCACCTTATGTGGATTAATTCATTGTTTTAACTGGTTTTTATATTTGGTTTTAAGGGTTAGTTTTCTTGTATGCCACCCCAGAGTCACCTTATGTGAGACGGATGATCATATACAGTACATTTGATAAAATAAATAAGCTGACAAGAATTTATTGAACTTTTATATACACAATATGTCCTTTTTGAAAGAAAGAACAGTAGCAGCTACACAGATCTATCGTTACCATTATCAGCATCTTCCCTCAGCAAAAGTTATAGATAATCCACAATATCACCTGAAATGCTAATATCCAGTTTTGTCTGTGTATATTACCTCTAAGGTTGTAAATTCTAGCACAAGTCTTAACACAATTGAATAATAACAACAATAATAATAGTTGTCTCAGGAAGAGATACTGGCTTGGGCCTAGTATTTTGATACTGACTAGAAAGCACTTGTGAGCTAAACATACCTAATGTTGTGTTAGACAGCAGTGTTCTCCAAACACCCATACTCCACAATATATCACTACTACATACAATTTTGATTAAATTTATGTAGAATTACTAATCCACTATACCTTCTATACTTGTGTTTATTTAAGTATGCAGGGTGGTGGTGGTTTTTTGCAAAGGCTATTTCCAAGATTAAATTTAATTGCTAATAATTGCTGTATTACCTATTAATTGCTCTTTTATCTACATTAGAAAGGCAATTCAGACAGGTCAGTAAGCAAGACATACTACCTTTGCCAAACAAAACACCTTTTTTTAAAAAAAAAAAGGGCATTGTTTATTCATTTTATTGGCTCATATAATCACACCAAGCAAATGGTTCCAGAGTTATGTAAACATTCTTTTAACATTTTAGAGACTAGTAAAATGAATGTTAATATTAACTGTTATGGACTGAAGTGTCCTTGACCTGAACTTTCTGAATTTCCTGTAAAGCCGTCCATTTATTTTGCATTGCTAATGACATCTATATTAGATACAGTCAGACCATTAGATGATGCAAACTCTAGCCTACAAAAGGTTATGCTATCAGTCTTTAAGGTGCCACTAGGCTTTCTGCTCCCTTTTACAGCACTGCTAATCGGACCTTTTGCAGTGATGAGCAAGAACAGTATGAAATCGCTGCTCTTAAAAGCCCTTTGCAAAATGCTACAGAATAACTTTCCATAGATGGATTTACCAGAGAGAAAATATCCAGATAAAATTCATCTGCTTCATCTTTTATCACCGAGAATAATCAAAATATAGAGCTTATTATTATTAAAAAGAACCCATTCTGCATATTTAAGATGAAGCAATTAACATTCATTTAACAACTGTCTTTAAAGACTGAGGCGTTAATAATCCTTCTTTAAAAAAAAAACTGCATATTTTGTTTTTCATTCCATGCATGACATGAATCACAATGTCCTAAGAGTGAAGATTTTTTTTTAAAAAAATTGTGATTACTAAAATGTGAACCAAGACTTTTGTTTAATTATATTGTCTTTTCACTAAATACAAATAAATACTGACAGAATCCTTTACTCTAAAGATATTGCTGTTACAAGACAATGAATGGGATTATCCCCTTAGTAAGTATGCTTAATATATCATTATTTCAAAAATAATACTTAATAAGCATAAGGACATTAGATGATGCCTGTATCTTTGATTCTAGGGGTTGCTGGTCTATTCACTAAATCTGTGGAAGAGAACTTCTCCCCAGAAAAATCTTATGGGCTTCTGAAGTGTTCTCATGTTTCAAATCACTTATCTGCCATGGTTCAAGACCCCTGCATGCTTGTGGGTTTATGGATAACTATAGATGGTCAAAAAAGCTAATTGGCACTCCACATTTACCCCAAGAATGTACACAGGCATAGGTAACTTGCAATATTTGAGCCAGCATTAGCTAGCAGAGCATTCCTCAACCTGGTGTCTTTCAGATGTATTGTATTACTACCTGGGGACGGTCACAGCTGTGACCCAACATGTCAAGACAGCACCGGGTCAGGAAAAGCTATTTTAGTGCAACAAAGGAAATGCCACAACAATGCATTCCTGTCTTCGGAGAGAAAGGAGATGCCTCTTTGAACAAAGGCGCAGGGAAAATTTGATAGTTTCTAATCAATTCTATTTCCAGATAGGCTTCAGTTCAATGCTCGCAGGGTTGTAATAATACAACCGGATACTTAGGAAAACCAACTGAAGAGAAGGAAACAAAAATGTAGACGTTTCTCCCTTTTTCACTGGATTTATGGGATGGGGAGGGAATACCTTTAACTTCAGATTTTCCCCCAAACTGCTGAAGGACATATTTGACTCTATAAAGATCTGCACCATTATGTTAATTATAACTCTCTAATGTTTTTACAAGAGCCCTTGTTTCATGCACAACTCCTGCTTCTTAAGATCTATGTGGCCAGAATTCTTTATGCCCTCCAATACAAGAAGACCTGCACAGCAATAGAAGCAGCCAGCCTGGAAAAGAGCAAATGAGTTCTTCTGCAATAAATACCAGCATTATCAGTATTGTATTAACGTGAAGAATTTAACAGGCTGCTTTTCTTGCAAGACGAGCTAATGCTTCTTGGTCTTCCTCCCTCTGTGTGAACAATTTAGATGCATCAATAATTTGTTAAGCCAAGCATTTGCACGTGGTGGAATGAGACATTCATGCCTTGGGTGCTGATGGCTGGGGAATATTTAAGCCAAGAAATAGTCTGTTGAAGATATGCCCCAGATGTTTTCTTCTTGGCCAAGAGAGCATTTCAGGGCTCAGACCCTCAGATTTCCAATGCTCGCAGGCTGTAACACAACAAACTTAAAGCACAGAGATTCTGGCAGGCTGTAAGAAGGGCAAGGCAGCTTTTCTACTAACACAAGTCAGTGTTTATCAGGTGCCATGACATTCTTTAACCTGAGACACTCTTTGAGTTCTGGTGGAATAGCTGCTCCATAAATGAAGGACATGCTATTTTAGCCAGCAGGATACTTAAAATGTGTTAACAATGTGTTGCATTCACACTTACAGAAGGATTGCTGCCATAAATAGAAACCTGAGTAATTCTAGCCAGTAGAATTTCTACACACATACAAACACCCATTCCAAGGAATTACCAGTTACAATTTCTGCACCCTGAGTGTTTTAGGGGAGACTGTAATATCGTACACCCAATCTTCTCACTGACAAAAAGAAAAGTTACGGAGAATGCAACACAGCACAAGTGACAGCACATAGGGACGCTGGCTGATGTTGGAAAAAGAAATCCGGGGTCAAAATGAATTATAACTTAGATGGGACCTTACTAAGAAGTTCCTAGGTGTAGTTTACACTGGGAAGTTGAAGGAGTGACAAGCCTATGCTGTACTGTGGCCAAAAGGCTTACCTGGGTATATTATGTAATCACTAGGAGTTGAGCTCAACTTGAAGAAGCCTCGAGTTGATGCTTGAAATTGCAGCAATTCCACCCTTTCTTTCCAGTTTCCCCAATGCTATCCCACAGGGGAAGCTGATAGAATTTACTTACACTTCAGCTGAGAAGTTTTACCTTATTGCTAAACGCGGAGAGGGAAAAGCGGGGTGGGGGGTGGGGGTGGATAATTTGCAGCGTGACTCAGATACACAGCTGTTCATTAAATATGTTCACCACAAAATACAAATCTGTGCAGGGAAAGGCAGTATAATGTCTTGGGAGACAACAAGCGAGCTAATTGTAGAAGAATAGTAAAGGGAGGAGGGAAGCCAGTTTAAAAAGGTTGCAGCATATCCCCAGAGAGTAGGCCATCTGCAAATATGATAGACTAAGCCAAGAACACATTTAGAAATCTAAATGCTGCAATGCAGCCTCTGTGTGTGCTACTTCGCTCTTCCCCGGCACCTGAAAATAGAGTGTTCTTTTTTCGGTTTATTTGCTAAGAAAATTCTTTTTTGTTTTGTTTTTGTTTTGTTTTTTTGTCTCAACCAGGAAAAACAAAACAAAAAGGCCCTGGGACACGGAAGGGGAACATTCCATCTAAAAGGCACATTCTCACACTAAGGGGCATTTGGTTATTTACTCTTGAAAGTCTTTCACATGAACAGCTTTCTCTACTTGCCCTTAAAATTCACGACACTTTACACGAAATCTGTAGGGAGCCCTAATGTTGTAACTTCTGCCACATCACAAGATTGAATAGCAAGTTTAATCAGTCTCCTCCTGTAACTTTCCTGTCACAACAAGCTTTTGAGGCACAGTATAAAGTGCTAGAAAAGAGCAGCCATGAATGCTACTTTCTAGAATAGAGGAAAGGCTGCTCTGGGATTACAACAGAGATGAGCCTGCTTGACGTACTAAGTGTGAGATATTTATTTGATCAGTGACTGAATAAAATAGAACATACATAATCTAATTACAGCAGAAAGAGAGGAGAAAACCAACAAAGCATCCACAGAACCAAAAAACAAATGAACCAGGTATGAGAATGTCAGTCATGTGCAGTATAGTCAATTGTTTGTGCACATTCATAGCAGCTATATAGAACTTTGCTGCCTTTAAGGGTGATAGCAGAAAAATGACAAGAACTTCCTCAGGATAATTTAGTTGTCTCTAGTAAGAAACGGAAGATGAATCTTTCTCAAATATCATTGTAAAAGGAGCAGTGCCTCAACATGAACTACCCAACATAAGGAGAGGTTTCATTGTGGGTGTGCTGAATGTACTGTGTAAAAGCACTATTATATCTGGCTCAGAAGAAGAAACTTTGCTGGGTTGGAATGATGAGTGAGTTGATGTAGTTGGCTTGTTTCCACCTTACACGGTTAAACCAAATTTGGACAGAATTTGGAATGAATCCTCTTTCATTCTGGGCTTCAATGACTAAAAGCCTTTCTTTAATAAATCTCCTAGCCTGAGTGAAATCCAAAGAGAGGCCATATTATAGAAGTTTTTAATGCAAGAGAACTCAAACTAATCTGAAAGAAGAGATGGAATCAATTCGGCATTTAAGTCTGTAATTAAAGATTAATAACCATGCTCTAATGTCAACCCTCTTCTGACCATCTTCTTGTCTCAGAATTACATTAGATATACATTTTGGGGCATACTAAGTATAAGATTAATACTGACCATGGACAAGAAATTTACTTAGTGAATGCTGCACAACAAACACAACCCAGCCATAAGCATTTTGATTGATGTCTCCTTTCTCATAATAGCCCAGCAACCTTTGTGATACTGGTCAACCAGCACTTCTTTTTGATGTTTGTTGACTATGATGGGAGGGGGAAATTATTCAGTAAACTTGTCAGGTATAGGACAATGCCCAGGCCAGAAGGTTAATTCGCTTGTTTTGAAAAAGAACCTTGGAATGAAAAATCAAGGAGGAAGAGCAGAGACACTGTAGGACTGTAGAAATTCTTAATGTTGTGCTTGCTATTTAGCTATCTCTTTTTTCCAGAAGAAAAGCGACTGCTCAATTGTACTGTAAGCTTGTAATTTGTCCACATGGCGGCCACTGAACTGGACTGCAGCTATGTTACATAATGGATACAAGACTGTGGTCACAGCAGTCTTTCTTATTATATACAATTAACTTTTTTGATTTGAGTCCTGACAAATGAAACGGACGTTGACTTACCTCTGAACGTCTCTTTTCAGTACGCTGCGACTCCAATCCATTGATTAGGGAAGCTCTCATCACGTTGCTGGGGAACTGAGTGCAGATTTTCCTTGGCTGACCACGCCCCCTCTGTGTCACTCCCGTCAGTCTTTCCTCACGAAGATACAGGAGGTCCAAGTTCAACCAGAATCCCAATGAAACAACACAGAAACACGGAAGGTAACTCCGGAACAGGAAGCCCAAACAACGGGTGGGTATGGATTGGAGTCGCAGCGTACTGAAAATGGACGTTCAGAGGTAAGTCAACGTCCGTTTTCCAGCATGCTGCTCCTCCAATCCATTGATTGGGATAAACCCAAGTTATAGATCCTGGGCGGGAGGCTGACTGTTCCCTGAGTCCCGGAATTCGGCCACTCGTTGCAAAACTCTACGGCCAAAGGAGGCCTCCGCAGCAGCAAATGAGTCAATCTTGTAGTGTCGAATAAATGTCGAAACCGACGTCCAAGATGCAGCTCGACATATATCAAGAACCGATGCCTGAGGCTGCTGATGCCGCCGCACTGCGGGTGGAATGGGCACAAATACCCCCCGGAACGGTCCTGCCCTTGCTATAATATGCCGTCGAGATGCAGGCTTTGATCCAGCGACCTACAGTAGTTGGTGTTACTTTCTTTCCCATAGTGGAGGGGTGGAATGAAACGAGCAAGGCCTCAGTACGACGGAAAGATGCCGTTCTCCTGACGTATCTGCGGAGAGCCCATCGCACGTTTAGAGTGTGCCAGTTTTTTCCCTCGGGTTCCGAGGATCCGGGCAAAAATTCGGAAGAATGAGCTCCTGGGCCCGGTGAAACCAGGAGTTCACCTTCGGTGAGAAAGAAGGGTCCAACCTCAACACTACTCTATCTGGATAAAACTGGCAAAGATCACTTCGAACCGACAAGGCGGTCAGTTCAGAAATCCGCCTTGCCGACGTTATTGCTATTAGAAATGTAAGCTTGAACGTTAAGAACTTCAACGGGATAGAAGCCAGCGGCTCAAAAGGAGGCGAGGTAAGTGCTTGGAGTACTAGAGTTAAGTCCCAAGTAGGGAAACGGTGGACTACCGGCGGTGACATATTAGAAGCACCATGCAAAAAACTCCGGATACACGGGTTCTGCGTCAATGAACGATGAGGTTCACACACCAGGACAGTTGCAAGCGCCGCCACCTGACGCCTCAATGTGGCCGGCTTCAGACCTTTAGCCAAACCATCCACAAGGAAGTCCAACACATCAGGGATGTCGGCCGAAGTCGGATCCACATGGTGTCCCGAACACCAAATCGAGAAGGCCTTCCAAGAAGCTTGGTATATACACTTCGTCGAAGGGTGTCTGGCCGACTGAATAACCTCAATGGCCGAGTCCGATAGTCGGTCCTTCTTCAGCAGCCGCCTCTCAAGTGCCAGACGGTCAATCGGAGCCACTGGGGCTCTGGGTGGACGATGACCCCCTGGCGGAGAGAGACGACATGCTGAGGTATTGTCCATGGTGGAGAGATGGAAAGGCTCAATAGGTCCATGTACCATGGTCTACGCGGCCAACAAGGAGCCACCAATAAGATTTCTGCCTGTTCTAGCAACACCTTCCGGATTACTTGAGAAATCAAAGGAAGCGGAGGAAATGCGTACAGAAGCCCGTCCGGCCACTGGCACCTCAATGCGTTGCAACGCTCCGCCCCTGGCACTGGTAGTGGGTGAAATATCTTGGTAGTTGTGCGTTGCTGGGAGTGGCGAATAAATCTACGAGTGGCTTTCCAAAACGCCAAACTATGTCCTGGAAGATGTCCGGATGGAGTTGCCACTCGGCCGGGTCGATGCGTTCCCGGCTGAGCCAGTCCGCTTGCACGTTGGAAATTCCAGAAATATGATCTGCTCTTAGAGACGCTGTGTAACGTTCCCCCCGGGTTAAAAGCAATTCCGACTCGATCATGAGGCTCCGGGACCGAGTGCCTCCCTCTCGGTTCACGTGAGCCTTGGTTGTCATGTTGTCCGTCCGGACCAACACGTGACGGCCCTCCAAGACTGGACGGAAATGCCAGAGAGCAAGGCAAACAGCTCTCAACTCCAGCCAATTGATGCTGTTCGCCTTCTCTGACGAGGACCAACGCCCCTGGACTACGTGATCCAGAAGGTGAGCCCCCCCAGCCCACCAGACTGGCATCTGATGTCAAAACCAGTCGGTCGACTTCGAGGAAGACACATCCCCGGAGAAGAGCGGGGGACGTCCACCACATCAGTGATGATCAAAGTTGAGGTGGAAGCCGAACTGATGACGGAGAAGTGCTGCGATTGGCTTTCTGAAATGGGAGCAGGAACCATTGCAACGATCTCGTATGTCTGCGTGCCCAGGGAACGATATTGATGCAGGACACCATTTTCCCTAAGACCTGGGACAGGCGCCGAATTGGAACTGTCCGGTGACAGGAAGACCTGGCCTTTGGTTGTATCTATCACCGCCCCCAGATGAAGAATCCTTGTCGTTGGAACCAGATGACTTTTCTTGTGGTTTATGGTGAACCCGTGATTCTGAAAGACTCTTAGCACTGTCTCCATGTCGCTCGACGCTTGATGCGGAGAAGATGATAGGACAAGGATGTCTAGGTAACACAGAAGACGAATTGGTAGAGCCCTCAGGGATGCGGCTACCACGGAGACAAGTTTCATTAAGGTTCTGGGAGCGGAGGAGAGACTAAAGGGCATCGCGCAGTATTGATAATGGTGAGAGTTGTGGGCTTTGGCTCCGCGGACTTGCTTCTAAGGCGCCAAGAGTAACTTGAGGAAGGCGGCGGTGAAACGCCCGGCACGAAGGACGGCGGCGATCCAAAATGGCGGCCGGCAGCTCCGATCGCTGACGAGATACAATTAAAGATTTGGGGATGCCTGGACCTCAGAGCCTGTCGGAAGCATGGAGAGACGCTCGGGAGCCGCCCAAAACCTCGGAGCTGAGGCGCTTGTGGTTATCCCAGCTCGCCAGGAACCCAACGAAGCGCCGGCGGCTAACGGTGGTCGCGGATCCGCCCAGGCGGGTCGGAATCCGGATAGCTGCCTCGCTGATAGATTGAAAGGAAGGAACGAAACGGCCTGGAGCCCCAGGCACGTTATCGCTCCCCCAGCAGCCTCACCAATCCCACGATGCAGCTCCAATCACACAGAGAAGGGGAGAAAAATAACAAACTAAAATAAAATATTAATTACGAAAGCAGCCAAGGATTTTGAATAAATTTGTAAAAGAGCTATGTGAAACACAAGTTCCCTCAGTCACTGAGTGAGAAAGACTGACGGGAGTGACACAGAGGGGGCGTGGTCAGCCAAGGAAAATCTGCACTCAGTTCCCCAGCAACGTGAAAGTCCAATCAAGTCTATATAAACGTATTATACAATGGTATACAAAATTTGCAAAAAAAAATTTGCAAATTTTTTTCATTCCTGTTTCTCATTCCTGATCTGGATGAAATAAAGCACATTTTTGCACAGACTGAATCCAAGCAAAGAAGCCACTAATAATACCAACATTTCATCAAGGTTTCTAACTTTCCTCCTATAAGGAATGGGGAAGACTTTTCAAAGTGAGGTTACTCCAGTGGTGAAATCCAAATTTTTTTACCGGTTCCGTGGGTGTGGCTTGGTGGGCATGGCAGGGGAAGGATTCTGCAAAATCTCCATTCCCATCCCACTCCAGGGGAAGGATGCTGCAAAATTCCCATTCCCTCCCCATTCCTGAGGAAAGGATATTGCAAAATCTCCATTCCGACCCCACTCTGGGGCCAGCCAGAGGTGGTATTTGCCGGTTCTCTGAACTACTCAAAATTTCCGCTACTGGTTCTCCAGAACCTGTCAGAACCTGCTGGATTTCAACCCTGGGTTACTCTATCATAAAAGTAACACTCAGCCCAACTTTTATATCCTTCTGCATTAAATAAATCCCTGCATCAGGATTACCTTTAATAAAAAGACAAAAAGCTAGAATCAATCTAAAGTGATAGAACCTGAAAGTATTGAACTTTCCTGTAATATAAGGAATCCTTTGACACTCCATCAAAAGCTTTCAAAACACCCAGCTATTTTACTTCCAATAAAACCTATCAGCCCAGACTTAGTGAAAGCGAGCAAACACCAAGGGATAAAAGTGCCTAACACATATGAGTTTAAGAATGCTCTCTTAATATATCTGTTACACATGTACTTAAACTACAAAAGTATTGAGCTCTTTGATCGGTCAATTTCTGCACAATATCCCCAAGTCTCTGGAGGTAATTCTTTCCTGGGAAAAATAGAAAGGGTGGAGAAATATGTAAGCTTGTTTTAAAGCTGCTGTATACAATAATTGGGCTCTGTCCTGTTAGTTTCTCAGTAGGCAAATATATATACAAAACAAGAAAAAGGAATATTGTATTACTAATACTTGTAACTATCATCAGCGGTATTCCTATGCAAAGTTACCCTAATTTTTTTTTTTTATTGAAAAAGTTTTCAAATACAATTTTTTTCCCCTTTTTTCCTTCCCCCCCTCCTCCCTAACCCCCCCTCGCCACCCATCCCCCCCGTGACTTCTTCACACCAAAAACCTAATTCATAACAGATTACATAATATTTTACCATCGCCTTACTCCCTCCTCTATATACTGACCCTTACTTACTAAAAATATTATTAATATTGTTACTTTCCCCTTTTACCATACATTTCAAAAAAAAAGCAGTCTGCTATAACATTGTATGATAACTTCTAGTTTAGCATAATATTATTATAACTCCCAATTTAGCAATAATCTGCCCTTTTTGTCCTCCCCAAAACTTATATCTATATATTATTACAACATTTCAAAGCAACCTTCCATTTTAAGACTGTATAATAAATCCTACTTTAACATTTATTCTTTGTATATATTAATATAACATTTCAAAGCAGCCTTCCCCATAAATCCTAATTTAACATTTATTCAACTCTATCCATTTCCTCCACTACCCTAAATATATCACTTAAACATCCCTTTTCTTAAGCTAATCCATCAGTAGACTAACATATTTCCACCCACTTTCCTACAAAATTATCATGCACAACAATTCTTAATATCTTCAATCCACTGCCCACTCTGCTAATATATATATATATATATGTATATATTCCGTTATTTAAAAGAAAAAAAGACAATAACTTTAATTTTATAATCCATATAATATCTTCTTTGATGTCTTTCCACTGGATTGTTGAGTCCCTCATCCATAATTGGGTAACGTAGCATCCTGGTGCAACAGTTTGTTCAAAGTCTTCAGTCATCATCTGCCCCCATCAGTAATGAATATCCTCATATATATATAAAAGTAAAAACAACCACCCGAGTGACATTATGATTGTATTCCATATAGTTGTAATTGTGACTTTCATCAGGATTATTAATTCCCATCATCGTAATGGGTAACAACCAGATCTTCTGCATGCCCCAACGTAGCTCTCTTGCCTTATAGCTCAGAATAGTTATAATATATTTATCAATACAAGAAAAAAAAACCAAAATAGATAATTCAAATCCGACAGTTTAAGGCTCTTTTCACATCCCAAAATTACGGCATTGCAGAGGTCTGTCACTGTCCTCAGGATGATTTTAACCAATACTTCGCCTCCACTATCTTTTCACATATTCATTCATTTTTTTAAAATCACTGGCTTCACCGTTGCTTAATTTAGAAATTTCTGTTTTTATGAGACCTATTTCTTTTTTTCTTTTCTTTTTGTGGGTTTAATTTCCATCCTGTTTTCCTTTCTACAAGTTGTATATCAACTGATCGGTTTTCATTCTGCTTTATAAGTTGATCTTGTTGGTTTTGTTTTTGTATCTCATATTTCTTTTTTGCCAATTGCATGTCAGCTAATTGATTTCCATACTTGTCTTTAACTTGGTGAATCATCACGTTGAAATCAGATGCCGCTTCTCTCATATTTGTAGATAATCCAGCTGGAGTATCGAGAGAATCCAAAGACAATTTGTCTACCGCAACCTCTGTAATTCGATGTTTTCCCTTTATTTCCAACTCCTTCTGCTTATCCTGTATTGTGCCTATAGATGTTAAGTTCATTTTCAAAAATTTTTGATAAAATTCTTCCGCTTTTTCAACAGTATCTAATTGGTATCTTTCTCCTTGATATCTCAATATTATGCCAACTGGGGCATCCCACCTAAATGGAATATTTCTGTATTTTAACTCAGTCACCAGAAAACCAAATTTCTTCCTTTCCATTAACATCTTGGGGGGGAGCTCTTTGTAGATCCATATCTTTCTTCCATACAATTGCAAAGTAGAGTTGAAGGAATTTTGCACAATATTGTTCCTAATTTCCTTATCTGTAAAATAAATCACCACATCTCTAGGCAATTGCCTTTGCTTTGCAATCCAGGAGTTTATTCTGTACACTCTGTCAATCCTACAAAACACTTCGTCAGGTTGAACCTTTAAAATCCCAGCCAGAATTTCAGAAGATATTTTCCTTAAATCATCTCTGTTATTTTCCTGCAAACCTCTGAGTCTGATCGCATATTCTGTAAAATTGTAATGCACCATTAGGACCTCTCTTTCAATCCGTTGTTGTAAATTTTCTGCATTGCAAGACTTTTGTTCACCCTCCATTTTAGATTTTTCTTCTGAGCTATTGTCTTGAATATTTGTCAAATCATTTTCAATTTTTTGTATTTTATTATCCAAATTGTCCTCAATTTCTTCCACTTTAGACTCTAATAAGTTAGTATTTTCATCCAACTTAGTCATAAATCCTACAAAACCATTAGCCATTTTTATAATCTTTTGATCCAAAATATCAAACTTTAATTGCACTAATTCTTTAATTTCCTGCTTAAATTTTTCAAAGTTCTGATTCACAATCTCATCCCTTCTTACAATCTCCTCCAAAAGAAATTCAATTATATTAAAATCAGTTTTCTGAGACTGGAGCTTTAAAACTTGGTCACGTAATTTGTTAATGGGGGAATCCCCCCCCCATTGCTTGTTTGTCCGGCTTTAATGCCATGTTTCAACACAGACAAACTATTTTTTTTAAAAAAAAAAAGAAAAGAGAGGCAGCAGAGAAAAAAAAACTTCTTTCCAACCAAGATCAATATCAAATCTCCAGGAAGAGAAAAAACACAAAAGTAGAGCTTTATTTTCAAGTGTAGCCAAAAATATTTATTCAGCTACTTTGTATCTCAATAGGAAACGGAAGGACTCTCCCTTTCAGCCCCTTCTCAAGCCTCGGCAATCGCCCTTTTTAAAGATTCTTTTTTCCTTTTCCTTTTCCTTCTTCAATAATTGTTATAAAATAAGTGAGATACTTGCAATTCAGGGTCACAGGTCCAGCTCAAATCCCTTCAAATGTAACCAGGAGCATTTATTCTGCTACTTTGTAACTTAATAGAAAACGGAAGGACTTTCTCTTTTCAGCTTCCCTACTCCAGTTTCGGCAATCGCCATTTTAAAAGGTCTTTTTTACTTTGTTGAATATCCTTTGCGAAATAAGTATTAATACTTGCAATTTAGGGTCACAGGTCCAGATCCAAATCTCATCATCTTTAGTTAATCTGTTAAATATCTTAAGAAGCTTGTCTTCGTAGCCTTGTTCTGCAAAAAGGCAGAAGTCTCCCAACGCCCGGAGCGGGCGGCGAGTGCTATAGGGAGCTTCCTCCGCCCGCCCCCAAGAGTAAAAAAAAAACCCCTGGGGGCTACGGAGAGCTCTACCTACACTCACCTGCTCTATCCCACATTTCCTCCTGGAAATGGGGTTTTTCGAGCCGCCTTTGTGCTGTACAGGCGGCTCTTTACAGGCGAAGGGGCTGGCGGTCCCGAGAGACCGTCTGGTGGCTACCCAAAGTTACCCTAATTTTGTTATTTTAACTAGGCTTCAGTACTTTTGCAAGGTCCTTGGATAAACTGAAATGTATTAAATGTTCCTAGAAGGAGCACATACATGCAATACATAAAGAAATTTCTGTAATTTCTGCTGTTCACTTCTCAAACATGTAGGAACTCTACTGGTATCCATCCACTAATTCACTAATTGCATTCACTATTGCATGAATCTGTCCTGTTTACAGCTCTCACTGTATCAGGAACGCTGCTCAACACAAGATCTTTTCTTAGGACAATGGGAACATAATAAATTCCATAATAAATTCCTTGGATATATTTTATACCTTTGTAGTCCAGTTACCCACATTAAGTCAATGGGAAAGCAAATCTTGACTGGCTATCTCCATGCCTTTATTTTGCCATGAAATATAGGTAAAGTAACCCAAACAACTATTAGGCTCTACTGTCTACTTTGTTCAGTAAACAAATAGTTACAAGATTCTCTAACAGCTTGGCCATAAATCCAAGGCAGGACTTTAGAGGAAAATATTGGCTTTTTGCAAGCTGTAATAATAAAAGTCAAGGATTACGCTGGAAAAAAAATGGAACTAAAATTCAATATAAAGACTATCAAACTAATGACACAGATACAACAGTCTTAGAACTGACAATGCAGATGTCAAAATGGTAGATAGCATCTGCCTTTTAGGCTCAACCATCAATAATAAAGAAACAAGCACTCAAGAAATATGATGCAGATTAGCAATAGGTAAAGCAGCTATGAAGGCCTTGGAGAAGATATCCATATGCCATGATGTCTTTATACTTATAAAAATCAGAATCATGCAAGCCATGTATCCCCTGTGACACTCTATAGAAGTGAAAGTTGGACTTTGAAGAAGTAAGCTAGGAAGGATATTGAACCTTGGTTTTGTAAAAGACTCCTGAGAATACCGTGTCCAGTCCAGAAAACAAATAGATCACTGAAGAAAAAAATCAACCCAGGGGTCTCATACCAGGTACAAATGACCAGGCTCAAATTATCATACTTTGGACACATTATGCAACTACCTATCTCTGTGAAGAAGCTTTAATGCTGGAAAAGGTGAAAGGAAAAAAAGGAAGAGGATGTAGTAAGGTAGCTAGACTCAGTTACAGTAACACTAAGTGCACCCTTGGAGGACTTGAAAGATAAGGTTAGGTTATGCTGTTGCTAGGAACTGACAATTTGATGGCACACAATCAATCAATGATCAAATCTAGGTTCCAGAAAAAGCTAATTTCTTCTATTCTCTCAGGAAGTGTCTCAGGGATTCACCTCATTCTTGCTTCTCCACCAAAAAGCACTTCACTGGAGACACTGCCACTCCAGTGACCCAAAATAATCATTTCCCGGGGTATCATTTGCCCTTAAAGTTAACTCTTAAACTTTTAACGTTCAGTGGTTTCAAGGTGCTTGGATCATCATGAAACGGTGCTCCTCGAAGATTTCATTCACATCTTTTTCAACTGGAAAATTCAAAAGCGAAGCTATTTCAAGATTCTAGGACACTTTAGATTAGCAACCCTCAGGGATTCCTCTTCCCTCTCACTGTTAAGAGACAGGAGAACCACAGGTAATTGTTATATAGGAATATGCGTATATGCAAACAGGAGAGGGGTATCTGTGCAAATGTGCTGGGAGGTTTGCATACCAACAGCGGGCTGTGGCTTTTCTTGCTGCCAACACAGAGACTTCAACAAGCTTGGTCAGGTTCCTATTTATCAATTAAGCCATAAAATGTACCCCACCCCTGTAATAGATGAGAAACCATAGACGCTTCAGGTTTAACTCAGATTAAAGACCCTTTACCGAAGGCTTTTGGAGCTCTGTCCCTGAAATTGTCACAAGGCTCTAAGCAGCCTCACGATGTTGATAGGGATGACCTAAAAAATAACTTTAACTGCATGTTCAGGAAAAAAAGAAAAGAGGCCCTGCAAGAAGGAACATTAGGATGCCATGGCCGAAGATGAAATAAAGACCAGGTTTGCCCAAAGAAGCAGCACATATTAAATCTAAACTGTGGTCAATTATTATTTATAATGTTGTTGTTGTTAGTTGTGAAAGTGTGTCTGACCTATCGCGACCCCATGGACAATGTTCCTCCAGCCCTACTAAGCAGGTATATACAAAAGTATAAGCCGCCCTGAGTCTCTGGAGAAAGGTGGCATATAAATTGATATAAAGTGATATAAGAAGCAAAGAACAGCTGGGTACCCTACAAAGCCTCATTGTTATTTTGCTATACCATAATATACATTAAAACGTAAATAAAAAATGATTTATAGATTAGATTCAGAAGGCCATTCAACTCAACATTGACTTGGATTGAATGTAATGGTATCCTGAATTTCTCATGTTCAAAGGATAATTAATTTTATTTCACCGATTAACTAACATAGCAAATCAAGTGTATTCTCTCTCACTTTGAAGCAATCATTTTTGACCTTATATCTTTCAGATATATTGTGCTAAAATATTTTTCCTACTGCTTTAGCCCCCATGAAACCTGGAGTATAGCATATCTCGAGAGCTGATATATGAATTTTAATATATTTTACTTTTACCCTAAGAAATAGTGAGAGCCAATTTGTTGTGCTTAAGGCTTCAGACTAGAACTTGAGACTTGAATTCTAGTCTAAGTCACAAAGCCAGTTGGTTGTCCTTGGGCCAGTCATTCTCTCTCAGCCCTGGGAAACAGGCAATGGCAAATCAGATCCCAAAAAACCTTGCCAGAAAACTGTAGGGGCTTGTCAAGGCAGGGGCCAGGAGTAAAAAAAAAGGGGGGGGGAAGGGGAAGGGGAAGGGGAAGGGGAAGGGGAAAGGAAAGGAAAGGAAAGGAAAGGAAAGGAAAGGAAAGGAAAGGAAAGGAAAGGAAAGGAAAGGAAAGGAAAGGAAAGGAAAGGAAAGGAAAGGAAAGGAAAAAGGGGAGGAAAGGAAAGGAAAAAGGGGAGGAAAGGGGAAAAAGAAAATGCCAAAAAATAATGTATTCCGTGCATCATCATATTTACTGATTCTTTATCTACTAGATAAAGATCTAGTAGATAAAGCACCTGATAAAATGTTTATAATTAAACAAAAATAAAAGCTTGAAATGAAAAATTGAAAACAATGTGATACATCCAATATTTTACTATTCAACTGGAACAGCTGGACTTTCCCTTGATTCTTAACTCTTCTCTACCATGTTTCTTTTTAATCTAAAGGGTATCTTTCCAACAGATTATGGATGCAATGAAATACATACCTGATACAACGCTTCCATGTAAATATCCTGTAGAAAGCAGATTTATATATGTATATGTATACATATCTATCTATCTATCTATCTATCTATCTATCTATCTATCTATCTATCTACTTATACGTATATGTATATACAGACTGACACACTGTATTTTTTACTTAATGAAGTTTCCATTCTATATATACTTACTTAAGAATAAATCCCAGGACTGAACTGCGAGCCGTATAACCCATTTCAGCAAAATCTGATTGAAGGTCTGCACGTCACAATTTATGAGGATTCCTTCTGCCCAGTTTGGGGGGCAATTTCTGTTGCAGGATATTACTTCTTGCCATGAAGTAAAATTTCTGTTTTTCTGGAGCAAAGGCAAAAATAGTATATAACCTGATCAATATTGTTCCCAAGAACAAATTGTTTCCTTTTACAAATAAAAGAGTGACTAATCAAAGAAGAGCTGTGTTTTAAATAAAGGGCACCATAAGTTATATATGTCTCTTGAATTACTTTATTTGACTTCTGTTATATATTTTTTTTAAGTTGTGAAAAGCCACAGTGGTCGCCAGAATTCCTTCCACAACCCCTCTTATACGAAGGGATACCTGTGTACATGCAAGCCTGTTTATAGCTTATAGCTATCATCACAGCCTCTTCCACCGGTGCCCTTTGCAGCAGAAATTCAGCGGAAAACGAGATGAGACAGAATTTGTTCTGCAATTAAGCTCAGACGGCAGAATCTTCTCTTCTCCAAAGAGAGGTTACCTCTGTCAGCCACCTTTAGATCTGTCCCATCATGTTTGAATGCTTGTCATTCGCCGGACATCGAAAAGGGGTAGGACCAGAACCCAAAGTGAACCTGCAAAGTTTAAGGTCTCCCCACCCACTCTTTTGCTTCACAAAATGCAAAGAAATTAAAAAAAAAAAAACCCTAGCAACAACCTTTCCTCAATAAAACGCAACACAAATGTCTGGTTTTGTTCATTCTGAAAGTCGCAGATGCGGATAGTAGGTGACATGTGGTTCCCAAGCTGCTCTTTTTGAGCTCATATTTTAGAGAAAGGATCGGCAATCCACAGCCCCCATATGGCCCAATTTCATTTTTTGCAATCAAGAAAGCCCCCGCCTCCCAAGTTTGTATTGCCAAAATTTAGAGGAGAACCTCCAACTTTCAACAGGCTGATTATTGCCTTGTTTCTTTCATTCATTCTTTTCAAAGATTAATCGCAGAAGTTCTCCTGGGCTTAAACAATCGACCTAAAGCCATGATGGTGAATCAATGGCACGCATGCCGGAAGTGACATGCAGAGCCATCTCTCTGGGCGTGCAAGCAGTCACCCATTGCTGTTCCAGGTTCCGGTGTGCTGGCCAGCTGGTATTCACGCACACGGGAGTGCCAGAAACTGAAAGCCAGGCGGCTGCTCTTCCGGTTTTCCAGTTTCTGGCATGAATGCGCATACAAAGACCAGATGGCCAGTGCGCATCATCTTCCCAGCTGCTCTTCCAGTTTCCGGCGCTCCCACGTGCGTGAAAACCAGCTGGCCGGCTCACTGGAACCCAGAACAGCAATGGTCAACAGCTCACGTGGCCGGAGAGTTGGCTCTCTCGCATCGGCAAGGTGGTCTTTGTGTGCGCATGCGCGTCAGAAACTGGAAGAGCAGGTGGCCATTGTGCACCGGAAACTGGGCAGCTGCTCTTCCAGTTTCCGACATGCACACACATGCGCTCCCGTTTTGGCACTCAGTGCTGAAAAGGTTCACCAACACTGACCTAGAGCTTTAAAAAAGATAAGCAGAATCACAAACCAACCAACCCGCCACAAACCATTTTGGCCCAACTGATTTCACTACATCACTGATAAATCTCTTGCTGCTAATGAAGTTCAAAGCATTCTGAAAGTGCAGATTGATTAAGGAACGGGGGAGGGAATCCTTACCAAGTGTTTTTCATCCTTGGTTGGTGTCAAAAAGCTTAGTGTTTTATTTTATTATTTTTCTTTTTTAATATGGTGTTTTTATATCTTTTGAGTCACCATGTGCGAGGAGGCAGCAATATAAATTTTCTGTGTTTTAAATTTTTGGGTTTTAATTTGGCCGAAATTATTTAATAATTTTAATTATTTTTTAATTGATGTCTGTATATTTTTGTGTTTTTAATAGGCTGTACGCCGCCCTGAGTCCTTTGGGAGAAGGGCGGTATAGAAATAAAATTATTATTATTATTATTATTATTATTATTATTATTATTATTATTATTATTATTATTATTATTATTATTAAATAAATGGCCAAAATTTAAACTGGAGGCCAAATTCTAATACTTGAATTATAAGTAAGGTTAGCTGAAACAATATGATGCGGAAAAAAACAATTGCAAGCCATTTCAATGTTGCTTCCAAGAGGCTTCTAACCTGAATCAGTCCTGAATCTTAGGAGACTGCTCAAGGAGAAATCCATTCTAAACGTTCTAACTTCTGTTTCTGTTATTTAACCATTGATAAAATGAATCCCATGTTTCAAAATATTCCGTATCTTATAAGAGAAGGATTAATTTTACCATGAGGGTTTATTATATGTTTATTGTTAATATGATTTAGTATTAACAATTAAGTATTAATATTATGTTGAGAAAATACTGTTATTATATGATCACTACTAATGAACATTATTATGACTATTGCTTAAATTAACAGTAACCAGATAACACAGTTTTATATAGACATTGAAACTGTTGCTCTTTCTTTATATAGTAAAAATAAAAAAAATATTTTTTAAAAAAAAGAGAGAAACCCATTCTAGTTCCATATTTTTAGGAGGTGAAGAGAACCAAAGAAAAGAGGAACTGCTCCTCATAATGGTTTGACTGCTTGGGACTATTTCCCTGGTGAAGAATAGACTGGTCCCTCTTTAATAGCCTCTGGGAAATTGAAGATACTCAACTAAATTTGTCATTTATGATAGATAAATGACAAATAAAGTATCGATACAGATATAAAAAATGGGCAATATATAGCATCTCTAGAAGTCTCTCCAAAATATTTCAGTCATGTATTTAATTGAATCCAAAAAATTCCACATTCAATTTAATATAGCAACTGAGTTATTTTGGAGAGGCTTCCACTGATGCTGTATATTGCCCATATTTTATATCCATATTGATGCATAATATAAATATAATACTTAAAAGATCAAAATATGTTTTGATCTTAATCTCATAGTCTCAATTGATTTTCTGATTACAGTTTAATTTTAAATGTATCACTGATTATGTGATTATGTGCCAACAACTCTTAACAACCACATAGATACCATATAGATTAGCTAATCTTTTCTGGACCAAGTGCCCAAAGCGCGCGCCTAAGCCCCCCAAATGCAACATGTGCATGGGCCCCGTGCATGTGCCCCACCCCCCTGCATGCGCTCGTGGGGCCCCCACAAGCATCTCATGCCCCATGCATGTATGCGTGCCCCGCACACAGCAGAGACCCAAACACCAGCTGGCCGGCAAGAGGTGTACACGCATGTGCAGTGGAGCTGAACTGGGGCGCCTGCTCGCATGACATCAGAGAGGGCACTGTGTGCCACCTCTGGCATGCATGCCATAGGTTCGCCATCACAGATATAGATGCTTTAATTTTACCTTATACTGTATGACATTAGCTCTATTCAAGGTAGACTTTTAAAAACTTTTGAACAACAGCAAGTCCTAATTACTTAAGTTTTAAGTAAATAAATGATTTAGTTGTCATCTTAGTCTTGATTAGATCTAAGAACACATAGCAAAAAGCAGCTCCTCTTCTCTGTTTTTATTACAGTTATTTTTATTGAGATTTTATTGAATTCCTTGCTTTTTGACTATGTAACAAAGCATACAATTATGAAAATAAAATGAACAAATTCCATTTCTAAATAGAAAATCCTGATGCTATCTGAGCTCAACAGATATATCTTAAAATTGGCAGCAGCCGAAATTCTTTTTTAAAAAGGCATGAAAAACTTATCACTTGAGTAAAACATGACGTCATCCCAGAAATCAATGTGTGCTTTTTCATTTCCCTTTTATCTTAGAACTGTAGAAGCTTTTGGAAAAACCAATAAAAATATGTTTTTCCTCCATTACGAAGGAAATTGTTTTGCAAGGAAACAACCTTGAACCAGCATTCAAAATACAGAAAGTTCATGGCTGGTTCTGATAATTTCTTCCCACATTTCAAAATTACTTGGGAAATCTTATTCCTGAGACAAAAGGAAGAAAACAAAGACAACTTGCAGTTTTTCTGGTTCAAAAAAAAATGTCTAATTTGCCATTTTTCGGGGGGGGGGGGGAGCAGGCAATACTGTTCCCAAAAGACAATAAACAGGCTACTCAATTTTTTAAAAAACACTTCCCTACAGAATGCTTATTCACAAGTTCTGACTACAAGCAGTCAACAACTTAGTATATTTGTTATAGTTCAAAGTTATGGTAGCCTTGGAAAAAGTGATTTATCACCTGTGCTCACGCTTAAAACCATCACATCGCCTTCATGGTCACAATGTCACAATTTGAGCGCTTGGAAACCAGCTTGCATTTACAACTGGTTTCAGCATTCTGTTGTGATCTGATCACAATGTGCAACCATTTTGCTGATTTCCAGCAAAAAAAACGCCCATTGGGGAAACTGAATTCATTTAACAACTGCATGATTTGCTTAAAGACCATGACGATTCTCTTAATGACTACCATAAACATTGCTGTAATTTTGGGTCCGACTTGACCTTACAGCCATGCGACTTATGATGCAAATTCTGGTCTCAGTTGTAATTTGTGACCTATGAATGTAATTTGAAAACTATGAGTAGAAGCAATACTGAAACAGAAACACCCCCTATTTTACACCATTACCAGGAGAGAAGAGAAATTAAACAATAAGCTAACTCCCCTTTCCTTGTTTGGGCCATCTGCCATGTGATGCTTCAGTTAAATGCACCACAAGCATGGGGATAAACTGTGATTAATTTTGGCAGTCCCTTAACAGTCTGGGTTCAGATGATGTTCCAAGCCTAACCCATTGTGGCTTAGCAACCCTTCCAAGATCATTTAATGGAAGTTCATAAATCTAAATGCAGATTCGTACTGACATATCTAAGAAGATTATTTTGATGGCTGAACCCCAAAAAGCTAAGCAGAATTGGATTTAGTTAGTACTGGGATGAAAAACAACCATACACTGGTAGCATCAATTCTGCAGGCATTGTGCAAAGTGGAAAGTCCAAAAATATTCCAGAGACAGGCAATGGCAAAGCCATTTATATTGAATAGCCATTTAATTTATATTGACGTCAAGAAAACTACATAGATGTATCCATAAAATCATCAGAAGTCGAATTCAGCACGAAAGAGGCTTTATTTTTTAGGTCTGCTTTTTTTTATAAATAGAATTATATACAAAAACTACAGGTAGCCCTTGACTTACGACCACAATCGAGCCCAAAATTTCTGTTGCTAAGCGAAACATTTGTTAAGTGAATTTGCTCCATCTTACGACCTTTCTTGCCACAGTTGTTAAGTGAATCACTGAATCTGGCTTTCCCACTGACTTTCCTTGTCAGAAGGTCGCAAAAGAGGATCGCACAACCCTGTAGTTATGTCTGAAACTGTCATAAATATGAGTCAATAGCCAAGTGTCTGAATTTTGATCACATGACCATTGCAAGTGCAAAAACTGGTTATAAATAACTTTTTTCAGTGCCATTGTAACTTTGGTCACTAAACGAACTGTTATAAATGGGAGACTATCTGTAGTTAGAAGCTTATTCTATGACTGATTACAGGTAGTCTTCAACTTACAATCACAATTGACCCAAAATTTCTGTTGCTAAGTGAGACAGTTAAGTCAGTTTTGTCTCATTTTGCGACCTTTCTTGCCACAGTTAAGTGAATCACTGCAGTTGTTAAGTTAATAGAGAGTTGTTAAGTGAATCAGGTTTCCCCATTAACTTTGCTTGTCAGAAGGTCGCAGAAGTGATCACATGACTCCAAGGCACTGCCACCGTCATAAATATGAGTCATTTGCCAAGCATCTGAATTTTGATCATGTGATCATGGGGATGCTGCAACGGTCATAAGTGTGAAAAATGGTCGTAAGTCACTTTTTTCAGTGCCGCTGTAACTTCTAACGGTCACTAAGCAAACTGTTGTAAGTTGAGAACTATCTGTAGTTAGAAGCTTATTGATTACTGTTTTACAGTGGGCTTACTTTTATACAACTTTTGTTTGTATATAGTTCGTCACAGTCAGCCAGATGTTCAGACTGGATTTGGCATTTTTATCCACCTATCAAGTCCTTCCCAAGAACTGGGATAAGCTTGATGTTGATGTTTTATGGCCCTAGAGGCATCGTCACAGAGTATAAGCTATCCTGAGTAAAGCTGCCTTTTGCAATTGACTGGTGAATTTGTCAATGCCGATGCTATTTAAGCAGTGCTTCAGTTGTTTGGGGATTGCACCCAAGGCGCCTATGACTGTTGGTGCTACTATTAATACTACTACTATTACTATTATCATCATCCTAAAATCAATCCATTACAGGATGACAATTCTTACGGACTGTTATCTAACATGCTTGTCCAACACAAGTTGGTAGAAGAGGATTTCCAACTTTTGAGTCTAGTCCTGTAAAACCAACTGTTTAACGTTACAATGGCACAGGAAAAAAAGTGACCTTATATCTGTTCCTCACACTTATGACCATCAACGCATCCCCTAGTCATGTGAGCAAAATTTGGGTGCTTGGCAACTGGCATACATTTATGACTGTTGCAGTGTCGCTGGGTCATATATTCACCATCTGTGATCTTCCCAATCAGCTTTTGACAAACAAAGTCAATGGATTTACTTAATGACTGCATGTTTTCATTGAATTTCAGTGTTTTGCTTAATAACTGTGGAAAAAAGATTGTAAAATTGGGCATGAGTCATTACCTTGCTTGGCAATAGAAGTTCTAGACTCAATTTTGGTCATAAATCGAGGATTAGCTGTATATAGTGATAGATATATGACTAATAACTAGTTAACCAAAGGGATAGAAAAAGATTGTACAGAAGAATTTGCAAAGTTCTTACATCATTAACAGCCTTCTCTTCACACCCATCACTTCTGCCTCACAAACACAACATCAGCCCGTCCAGCTGTCACTTTATGCTCTTGGCACTGATCTCTGCCAATCTCTGGACGTATTTCCATTGAAGAAGGCATTGTTTTATTAGCTACTTAGGCAAAGCACACACCATTAATGGAATTTTTATCTTTCTATTTCCCTGACAAAACAGAACCAGCCAGTCTGACTCTGTTATTATCATTAAGATTTTTTCCCCTCTATTCACTATCATGAATCCAAACAACATCTGGAATTATAGCTATCCTCAAGAGGGAAAGGGGAAAAAATTGCATTTGCTTAGATGGAACAAAACTTTTATTCTTTTCCACATAAACAAATGATTAGATAAACATGTTTCCTGCTGGGTAGCTAGGTTTTTAATGAAACACTTATTTCCCTTTTAGCTCTTGATAAGAGTCTCAAAATATGCTGTCTTTTTTGTCCTCCTTTCAAAACAGAGAGATAAATATAATACTTCCGTCTTCAACACCAACATTACAGCCAGAAGTGTTTGAGAGGGAGGAGTTAAAAGCCTTTGAATGCTGACTGGCATGTCAGGGAGTTTAATAAAAGGAAATTAAAGAGCCCTTTACTGAAATATTATTATTAATGTGTACCCTGGCGCCAGACATCTTTCTCATCAATGTAGCTAGTATGCATAACCCTCCTTAACAGACAGCTGTCTCCGGTGTCATTTCTATCAAAATCAAACCTCAGGGCCTCTGTAGAATCAATACAGAATTAGAGAAGCTATGCATGCAGCTAACCACAGTCAACTAGAAATTGTGGGTGTATTTAACACCAATGCAGTTTTCCAAGAAAGAGCAGCCACAGCAGGCACGTATGTATGTATGTATGTATGTATGTATGTATGTATGTATGTATGTATGTATGAAATTTATTCGCTGCCCGTTTCATTTTGAAGCAATTCTGAGCAGCTTGCAGCATAAAAGTGTTGAGAAGAGGGCAATCAGAACCATGGTATCAAGTCAGACCCACCAATTCTAGGCATGCTGGAGCCCACTCCTTATGACTTACAAGGAAGGGCCTCTGTCTTTACTACAGATCCTAAACTTAGAGGAACTCCCTCTTTCAAAGGAAAGCTATCTGAGACTGAGATATGAAGCACCTCAACTTCTTTCCTTTTCAGAAACAAAAATTAAAATCCTTCCTTAAAATCCACCTGAGGATTCCTCCATGGTCACTCAGCCATACCAGGACAAATCGATAAATATTTCAAGCTGCTTTAAGTTGAAGCAAGTTTAGAAAGCCACTCCAGAGCGGGACATATTTTGTGATCCATTGTTTGGTGGGAAAACCTGCAGCCTGATTTGCAGGTACTTCCATTCAGGTCCAGCGTTTAGAGCATTGTGCCGTGTCCTCAATGATAGGCTGTGTAATCTGAATCTGTCATTGGATGTTTGAAGGCTGATTTCTATTGTCCTACCTTAGATGGAAGCTGTTTTGGAGAGTCAAAGAGCTGCATATGAAACAATAAATTTAACCAGACAAGGAATTTTCATTCTGTATACAGGTAGTCCTCAATTTACGACCACCATTGAGCCTAAATTTTCTGTGATTAAGCGAAATATTTAATTTTGTCCCATTTTATGACCTTTCTTGCCACAGTTGCTAAGTGAATCACTGCCGTTGTTAAGTCAGTAACACGTTTTTGTTAAACAAATCTGCCTTACCCATTGACTTTACTTGTAAGAGGTTGCACAAGGTGACCCCAAGACCCAGAAACAATGCAAATGTCATAAATACAAATCGGTTGCCAAGTATCTACATTTTGATCATGGGGAAGCTGCAATGGTCATAAGTGTGAAAACTGTCATAAGTCACTTTTTCCCGTGCCATTGTAACTTTGAACAGTCACTAAGCGAACTGTTGTAAATCGCATTAAAATGTTACCTGCTTTTTCCCATTTATACCAGGGGTGGGTTCTACTTACCTTTACTACTGGTTCGCAACAGGATCGCACATGCGCAATCGCCGATGATGGCATCCGGGGCGGTGGGCGGGGCCTCCTGCTGGTTTTACTACCAGTTCTTGCGAACCGGTCCGAACCAGGGGCAACCCACCATCTTTCTTCCAATAGGGAGGACATACAATATGATAAACCAAGGGTGGGCAACTGTGGCCCTTTTACAACCTGTGGACTTCAACTCCCAGAATTCCTGAGACAGCCAAGCTGGCTCAGGAATTCTGGGAGTTGAAGTCCACAGGTCATAAAGTCCACAGGTCATAAATATTTGCCCACCCCTGTGGTAAACCATGATGTGGTTTCTTTGGTTTTGGAGTATTGTTTCAGCCCAATCCCTCTCAGGTCTAAACTATGGTTGATAGTTTAATATGTTTTGTGACTTCAGACACTGTTCTTTATTCAGCATCAGGGTTAGCAAAACCACAGCTTTCGTATAGTAAAACTCTGCCTGTAAAATCAGTCAATGAGTAAATTAGCTTAAAGGACAGAGCTGGGCCACAGTCGTCCTGTGAATTTCCTGGCTGAATAGGCATCTGACCCTCGGTCACTCAAAGCCAGCACTTATCCTTGCTAATATAATGATCTAATAAGCTTTCAATGTAATCTTAAACATATTGACTTAGAAATAGACCCACCAAGTCCAATGGAATATTTTCCCAGGCAAATAGTACAAAACTGCAGTTTTAATTTACTTAATCCCTTATACAGGCCGTCCTCAATTTACGAGAAAAAAAATTGAGCTCACCATTGCCGAGACAGTTGTTAAGTGAATTTTGCCCCACTGTAGAACCTGTCATGCCACGGTTGTTATGTGAACCACTGAAGGTGTTTAGTTTGTAACATGGTTGTTAAGTGAATCTATCTTCTCCATTGACTTTGCTTGTCAGAAGGTTGCAAAAGTGGAACACATGACCCCGGGACACTGCAATTGTCCTAAATACATGCCAGCTGCCAAATGTCTGAATTTTGATCAGATGACCATGGGGATGCTGCAACGATTGTAAGTGTGAAAACTGGTCCTAAATCAGTTTTTTTAAGTGCCATTGTAACTTCAAACAATCATTAAACAAATGGTTGTAAGGTTGTAATATGAACAAAATGATCTGAAAATAAACCGTATTGTGACATACAGTATATGTATTTCTTAGAAAGAACATACCGACAAGCAGGATTCAGTAACTCACCTGATGGGAAAATCTAACTTACAAAATCCTTTCTTTACAGAGCTCTGCAAAATGTTCGAGCTTTAGCATTTGACAGAATAGTCCTCTGTTAAAATCTTATTTAACAATTCTATAATGTTCACAAATGTAGTTCATTTGGTTCAAATTAAAATCATTTAGAGCTATTTCTCGGCTGACAGGTTTCTTTTAAAATAGACCTCTAAAATCCAACCATGCAGTTATACACAAATGTTGTTCAGAGTACTAGCGCCCAATTTAAATACTGTATTTTTCGGACTATAAGACACTCCAGACTATAAGAAGCACCTAGCTTTTGAGGAGGAAAACAAGGGGAAAAAATTATGCCTCTGCCTCCGCCTAGCCCCGCCACTTGAACAGGCCGAAAACAGGATGCATGGAGACTGAAAATGGGGCGTGCAGAGGCAGCAATAGGTGGTGGCAGCGATGGGCAGCGATGGGCGGTGGTGATCCCCGCAGCCTGGAACAGCTGATAGGCAGTATTCCGGGAGGCAGATTCAACCGCCAATCAGCTGCTCGTGCTAAATCAGGCTGTGCTGAAGCTGACCAGGTTGTTTGCTGCAAGGAGGCAAATTGCTGGGAGGCAGAAGCCGAAGAGTGGGGGCCGGTAAATGAGTGTGGCTTCAGCAACATTCGCTGTATAAGACACACAGACATTTCCACCCACGTTGGTGGTGAGGGTGGTGGAAATGTATCTTATACACCGAAAAATACGGTACTCTTTAACTATAACAGAGTATGGAACTCTGTAGAAGTCAGTGTTTTGAAAGTTATCATGTTTAGGTTGATGCATACAGAAAGAAAAACCTGAGACATCAATGTCTAAAACTGAGCCCACGCACGTAAAAGGGTATTTATTTTACTTATTCTGTCTCAACGCTACCTTTATAATAGATACTCAAGATAGCTAATCATGTTTTAAAAGAAAGACTAAAAAAAATTCTAAACAAAATTAATGAATTCTCCATGCCATCCTTGTAGCTAAAAACCACATTCTTCAGCATTGGAAATATACAGCTTCAATTATCTGATATTATTAGCAACTTATAAATGAATCGCTCATCAACATGGATTAGTACTGGATGAAATATTTACTGAAATGCTTATATAGAATACACACACACACATTTTAATTTAAATTTTTATTTTCATCCTGCCTTTATTTTTATAAATAAGGGGGCGAACATAATATTTTGTCGTCGTCCTCCTCCTATTTTCCCCACCATAACAATCCTATGAGGTTGGTTGGGCTGAGAGAGAGAGCGACTGGCTCAAAATCACCCAGCTGTACTTTCAAATGTAAGGTGGAAGTAGAATGCTGAGTATCACAGTTTCTAGTCTTAACCACTTGATAAAACTGGCTATCATTTATGAATGTATGCCAGTGGCCCCCAACCTTTTGGGCTCCCAGGCCCAGTTCCATGGAGAGAGATTTTTCCATGGACCTGAAGGGTGTGGTTTTCCATTCTGCCTTCATCCTGCAGATGGGGCTTTGTTGTTTGCATGGCCCGGTTTTTGGCATGCCGCGGCCCACTGCCAGTCCACAGACTGGTAGTGAGCTGGGTTGGGGACCCCTGACATATGCCATTTTTCTTTTCCTTCTTGCTTTAGAACTTTTTTTTTTCTTTCTGCTTTCTGAATTCATTAACAAAAATAAAAATAAAATAAAAGTTTTAAAAGGCAACTAACAGCAGCTAACAGCAGCTAGCCGCAGGATAGCAAACGGTATATAGAAAATTAAAAACAACAATTAAAATGAACACTAAAATAAATTAACAGTTAAGAATCTGGTGGAACAGATGCCTCTTTGCAGATTTTCTGAACAGTGTATCTATATAGAAGACTGCTGTACTACAAAAATGAGCCGTGAACAATTATGGCATCTTTAAAAGTGCCAGTTCTGCAGATCTAAACAGAAAAGACATGAACTCTCTTGGACAGTTTAGATTGAGTCATTTAGAGCTTCAATTCCAAGAACTTAAGTTTGTGTCAATTACCACCTAGAGTAGTGTTGGCGAACCTTTTCGGGACCAAGTGCCAAAACGGGAGCGCACGCAGGTGAGCACCGGAAACCGGAAGAGCAGCTCCCTGGTGCACATGTGCACGCCGGGAAATTGAGCTTCCGGTGTGTGGCAGGCACATGCGTGCCAGTCATCTGGTCTTCTGGTTTCTGGTGCACATGCATGTGCGATGACCATCTGGCTGGCGCACATGTATCCGCTGGAAACCTAAAGTTCAGCTTCCCTGAACATGCATGCCCGCAAGGGAGCTGCTCTTCCAGTTTCCGGTGCACCCGTGTGCATGAAGACCAGCAAGCCAGCATGCATGTGCACACCAGAACCCAGAAGAGCAACAGGTGATGGCTGGCATGCCCGAAGAGATGGCTCTGTGTGCCACTTCCAGCACACGTGCATAGGTTCGCCATCATGGGCCTAGAGGTATAGTCCTCGACTTACAACCACAATTGAGCTCAATATTTCTGTTGTTAAATGAGACAACATGACCATGAAGATGCTGCAATGGTCAAGTCAGAAATGGTCATACGTCCCCTTTTCAGTGCCACTATAATTTTGAACAGTCACTGAATGATTGGTTGTAAGTCGAGGCGAAGTACTGTAGTACCAACTGGTGTGTAGTAGAAATCTGTCGGTACAAGCACAATGTGATCTCTGCACCTTTTCTTGACAAGAAAGCCCCTTTCCCACATCATACACCAATCACACTTTTTAGACATACATAGGATATTTGACACGATATAACTAGGTAACTGACTAATCATCACCAAAATACAATTATCTTCATGAATGGCTACAACTGGCACTTAATTATGCAAATGCACTGCTCACATTGTTTGCAAATCCAGAAGATGGAGCATTCCCCCACTGTGGACCTGCACTTTCACA
Organism: Pituophis catenifer annectens; assembly: GCF_029215685.1. Lineage (NCBI taxonomy): Eukaryota > Metazoa > Chordata > Lepidosauria > Squamata > Colubridae > Pituophis > Pituophis catenifer. Next base: position 205,005,378 of record NW_027256881.1, on the reverse strand, counting down.
AGACTGCAACCAGCTGCTGAACCTCAATTCCCTGAGGTTTAATATCCTATTTACCCCCAGCATTTCCATATTGTTTGGATTTAATTAAGGAATGTTCTCCTTCATCCAATTCATTACAGAATTTAAGCAACATTCAAGGTTTCTTATTGTTTCCTTGGAATGTAATGTAATGACCGAGAGTTGCAGAACTGATGGCATTTTACTCTAAAGGACCTCCCCCACAGTTTTGTGGAGATGTTGAACAACAGAGAAGTCTCCTACTTGTGGCAGAATGTAGTCTGGAGTCCTAGGAAGGAGAAACTAATTCTCAGAGGGCACAGAGTTTGGGATGTGCGGTAGGCTAGTAGAAGCAAAGACAACTCCCCCTAGTAGTTCTAGAGTTAATTAAAATGTCTATATTATGAGATAGTTGTTTTAGTCTGGCAAGATTCTGTCTGTAGGCAAACAATAATAAAGAAGCTACCCAGAAGTACTAGTAACTCCGTGTCATTCTTCGTTTGTGAGATGTGACAATATTAGACATTGCAGGCCAATGACCTAAGTGCTCAAAAACAGTCTCCTGGTGCTGACATGAGCAGATAGGAAAAACAGTGTCCTTATGATTCAGAAGGATGACTTGATTGATGGTATTAAAAACTCCTCTTTAGTTGCTGCCAATATCCCAGTATGGTACACTCCACTACTCTCCTACATGTGTCCTACAACTTCCCCTCCATCCTGCCCCCCAATCCATTTATATTCTTGGCTTTTTTTCCCTTCTTGTTCTCTCTCCATTATATCCAGAACAAAACAACCCCATCCTGAACCATTTTAACCAACCCTTCCCTTCTTCAGAATTGCCAATCTAGTTGCAAATCTAAAAGTAACCAGGAAATGATCTGTCCAGGACAACTGTAATACAAAAGACATTCTCTTTTACATCACCACCTTCAAACCACCACATGCAAAGGTTTGATCCAGTGAGAAAGTATTTTTCATACTAACAAGGCACACGGTCAAATAGCCAAAATGTTACACCCTTTTCAGGTACATGTTTCTGAGTTTATAGCTGGGTTCAATACTTGCAAACGCAATAGTAAGAATAGCACTAAGGGAAAAGGACCAGTATTCAGAATTATCAACCCAAACAACTTTATTATTTAGTTTGAATAGCTGCTTGGCTCACCATAAAAAAGGATCAGGTTTAATCCAAATGAGCACCTTCAGATGAAGGATGTTAATAGTTTATTTTTGTTTTCTTACAGGAAGATGTGCCCTGCAAAATAGCCCCTCAAGGTCTAACACTTCAGAGGAGAGCTAAACAATACTAAGGTCCAAACAAGGATTATGAATTTTTCATGGCCTTTCCCAACATTACTTATACAGTTTTCTACAAAGAGCACAAATAATTCATGTCTATATGTTTTTATTGTAGAAGTCAAGTAGATCAGACTTCAGGTCAAATGTTCAAATTAATACCAGAATGTTTTCTATATTGCAAATTATTTGGTTGCAGAAATAATTTAAAAAGTCAACAAGAATCATGGTTTCTTCTATAAAAGGGAAGTCTTTAAAAGGAAAGTAAAAAAGACGTAGAAGACATATGTACATCTTAAAAGCAAGCCTTTGCCCTACCTCATTTCAGCCTTTCCAATCAATTCTGAGGTTCCTGCCATTCACTTTTAATAGCATACGCTTAGATTCTAAATCTGCTCAGAGGATTAAACTGAATAAACATACTATAAAGAGAGCCAAGGGTTCCAGACATAATACAATTGACTGCTACAACAGACTGAAGTGGGAAGAAAGTGCACGCACAGCACAAAAAAAGTTTAGCAAATCTCTTTAGAGGCTCTACGGCTCTACACATTTTAGTTGCTCAGCAGCTGCCTCCGCAGAGCACTAGAAAGCTGTGTTGAAACTTGATCTCATGACTCATTTTTATAGCTATAATTCAGACAAGGCCTTCAGGCCTGTTCTCACCACCAATTCAGCTCTATGGAAGCAAAATTAACCAACGTCAATACAATAACATGTTTGTATTTGCAAAAAAGGATGCCTCAGCACACTTTTAGTCTGTAGCTTCTACGTTGCTCTGCACAGTCCTGCCATACAATATAGCAGTCATTAGAACCAAAGCTATGACTAAGAGAAAAGGACCCTCTCCATGTCAAAGTGGGATCCAATATTTAGTCTTAATTTAAAACACAAAATACAGTACTGTAGTCACATTTGCAACACAAACTACAGTGGGTGTCAAACTCAAGGCCCGGGGGATGGATCTGGCCCACGGGGTGCTTAGATCTGGCCCATGGAGGCTGCCCTGGAAACAGCAAAGGACTGACCCATGGTGCCTCTGCCAGTGAAAATGGAGCTCAGGAGGGCTGTGCGCGGCCCTCCTGAGCGGTTTTCACTGGCAGAGGGACAGACTAAAACAGAGCTCGGGGGCCCATTTTCACTGGCAGAGCACTTGGGCCACCACATGTGCCCCCGACATGAGTGATGTTGAGCTGGCCATGCCCACCCTGGCCATGCTCACTCCCTCCTCCCCTGAGTTCAAACACAACCCTGATGTGGCCCTCAATGAAATCGAGTTTGACATCCCTGCTGCAGAGGATATATTTAACTACTGCGCTATACCTTCTTAATACACGGTTCCCGATGCTGATTGCTTTAAATTTCCCTGTGAAACACTTTGGAGGTTCTTTCTGAGTAACTCAAATATCTTTTAAAAAATATGTATCAAATCTGTGAGGAAGGAAAAAGAAAACAAGTATGAACAAAATTTTAAAAAATTAAAAATCTACTCTACCCTAAGAATTCTAAAATTGACACAGAAATTTAAAAAGTTTTTTGACTTGCTACTGTCCAGGAAATAACAAATATTTAAAACAAATCTGTCGCTACTTTTAAAAACTCTCACTCTTTTTTTTGTAGGAGAATTGTAAATAACTAAAATTAAACGTGACAGAATCTTGATTACACATTATGGAAAAAGACTGTCCAGGTGACCTATTTTTAACATCCTATGTCACAGGTGGTTTGCTTTTAAGTTGAAACTTTAATCTATTTCAAGGCTGCATATGATATGACCTATAAAATCTTTGAACGATTAATGTTTAAAAACAGTTCAATGTTAACACTACGTGATATAAGTCAGTATCCATCTGGCCACAAAACAAATACCAACAATAATCAAATAAGCAGCCTCACCTCATTTTAGATCATCAGGTTGCCATATCTAAACATTTTTCATCAGGTCAACATAAAAGCACCCAAAGCATTTGCAAGAGTACAATTACTTTATTAAGTTTTCTATAAATGAATCCCCATTAGCATATAACTCTTTAAATTAAGAGAAAACGGAGTTGACAATTCATGTAGTTGGTTAAAACTCACCCTGGTTTTTTTGGGGGGTGGGGAACCTCATTTTTCTGTTCTTAGATTAATTTTTTTCCTTTTCTAACTATGTTGATAGGAAAAAAAGCTGAGTTTTTTTCTCATTTGAATGGAAGAGCAGCTCAGCTGGATTCATTTTTCTTTTGAATTTTTTTTAAAAAGCAAAGACATAACTTTTTCCACAAGTAACTCCAGCTATATTTTTACAGGGTTTTTTTCCAATCCCTTTATTGTTTTTATAAATAACCCAAGAACATACCTAATATTCCTTTCATCTCCTCTTTTCCCCATAACAACCATCTTGTGAAGTGAATTGGGCTGAGAAAGAGTGACTGGCCCAAAGTTACCCAGCAGGGTTCTCATACCTAAGGCAGGACTAGAACTCACAGTCTCCTGGTTTCTAGCCTGGTGCCTTCACCATTACACCAAACTAGTTCCATTTCCTAAGAGAAGTCAGATTCCTGCCTTGCCCTGTAGAAAAGATTCTTCCTTGCTAAATCCTGTTAATTAGCTGCATTCAGACAGACTGGTTTTCAAATCCAGTACCCCAGAACCAGCTAAGCAAACAAGACAAGTTGGAGTAATAAACAGATATATTAGTCCCCAATTAGAGGTAGTAGTTTAAAAGAGAGAACAATGCACCTCTACACAAAGATAAGGGGAACAATAAAGCATTATCACTGATGCTTATCTCTTCAATTTAAATTGCTCACATCAAATGATAAGTAGTTTTTTCTATTTTTGTTGTCATGTGCTAATCAAATATACCCAAATATCACTTATCTTCTTATCCAACTAGTTTTTCACAAATTGGTGCCTTTCAAATGTACTGGATTGGACTAGAAACTTCATCATCCCAAAAGAGCACAGCCAAATATTGCATGACATAATGGACTTGGATTTAGCATTTTATCTAAGGTCAACCACTATAGTTGATAAGCCACAGTTTACAGCTTAAGTATATTGGGTGTACCCAGATATTTTTACTTTATTCAGCCATAGTTAGAATTAGTATACTGTCAATCAAATCAAAATTTTCCAACCTACATTCTCAACGCAAACAAATTCACCTAGGCATCAAGCCTAGGCTGCACATACCCTATGAGAACATATTATTAATATTAGAGACTATTCTTGAATATGAATATTTGGATGAACATAATGTTTGTACAAGGAGTGCGTCCTGAGATCTTAAGATATAAAAAAGCAAATCCAGTGACCTGCCTAGCTCACTATTCCTCCCTATCCCAGAACCAGAATAAATGTAATACTATAGAACGGTCAAAAAAACAGGAAAATGAGCAAACTGATTTAACTTTGAATATTTGATTGACCATACCAGTGAGTTCTCAGAGAAGAACTCCCTGGTTCTCCCTTCATTCACTTCAGGGGTGTCAAACTGGCTGCCCATGTGTGGTCATACACAGGCCACGCCCACCCCAGCTCCGCAAAGGCAAAAAACTAGGGTTGATCAATGCTTTTTTTAAAAAAAATAATTTAAAAAATCAGTTTTTAAAAAATTTAAATCGGATTTTTTTTAATTTAAATCTAATTTATTTTAATAAAATGCTTTTGAAGTAAAAATCTATCTAAATATTGTTTTCTATTTAAGATATATTAATAATTTAGTTTATTCAGCATGAAATGGGACTTAGTTATGTAGCATGAGGCTGTATATTCTGCAATATTGGGACTGTCAGTGAGTCAACAGCGGGTCAGAGGAGGAGCTGTTGCAGGACAAAGATGACAGTTGTTCTTTAAAAATTATGATTTAAATCGACTTGATTTAAATTAAATCCACATGACGCAATCGACTTTGACATCTATGATTCAACTTGGTTAAAGGTAAAGGTAAAGGTTCCCCTCGCACATATGTACTAGTCATTCCCGACTCTAGGGGCGGTGCTCATCTCCATTTCAAAGCCGAAGAGCCAGCGCTGTCCAAAGATGTCTCTGTGGTCATGTGGCCGGCATGACTAAATGCCAAAGGCGCACGGAACTGTTACCTTCCCACCAAAGGTGGTCCCTATTTTTCTACTTGCATTTTTTACGTGCTTTTGAACTGCTAGGTTGGCAGAAGCTGGGACAAGTAACGGGAGCTCACCCCATTATGTGGCACTAGAGATTCGAACCGCTGAACTGCCGACCTTTTGATTGACAAGCTCAGCATCTTAGCCACTGGGCCACTGCGTCCCTTAGTGAAAAAATCACTTGGTTATGATTTTTTAAATGTGAAGTACATACAGCTGAGCTGTATGTGTTAATTTATGTAACAGCAATCATGTGGCAACTGAAAAATGGATAATGAAGCTATGACAGCCAACCATAACTCATATCTGAATAAAATTAAATATCGAAATATCTCAGGCATAGGATGTGGAACCATCAGATCACCTAGGTAAGTCATGAAGTTTTAAGTGTATAGTTTTTTAGAGGAAAAAAACTCTACTCTCCTAAGTTCACCACGGCTTTAGGATGCCAGGCAAGGAGACTTAAGTACAATGATGAGCTGGATGCTCATCTAACTAATACATCTTGAATTGACACCATCTGAATTAGAAATCAATATACCACAGTCAGATGAACATTAAAAAAATAATTTCCAAAATGTCACATGACCAAAATGTTAACATTTTGGTCATGTGAACATGTTAATTCTGTTAACAGTAACAGAATTTTTAAAATGTAAAAATAGCCATGAATTGCTATCAGCCTTTGAAGAGTATGTTTGGATACTACAGTGATGAACCTACTCTGCCAGTTGGGCAAATCTGAAGGCTTATGATACTGAAAATAATCCTAGGGGTAATAGCATCTCAAAGAAATTAGATCCCACATCATTAGTTTTTAAACAATGGTAAAATATCATCTACAATAGTTTTAGTAATGAAAACAACAGTCCTTGACTTTGGATGTTTCCTCATTTTGGTATGTTTTAAAGGTTTCCCTCATACTGCTTTGGTATTTTAAGTGATACTGTATATTTTTAGGGATTTTTTTTAATCATTTGTTATTTCAAGCAAATACTGAAGATGCTCTACAGACTGGGTAATTTCATATCAAAAGAAAAGAGAAAACGAACTACTGGAAGTTGCTTTTTAGATTCTGTAGAAGATTTTTACAGATTTCCATCCTAAGAGACAAGAGCTGGAGTCCAAAGAAAGCCACCAATTCCAGAAATGCTTTCCAGATTTCCTTTCTGAAACAGGATCTGCAATCCTGAAGCAGGCAACATATGGCATTCCTACTCGAAACATTTAATTCAAGAGTGAAAGAGCAAATAAAAGTGAGGCCTCAGTGTTTGTGCTCAGGTATATGAGTCAGACATTTGTAAGCTTCTCAGTATGAAACAGCATTGAAAGCTGAGACCTGGTATTACTTTCTTCAGAGAGGTTCTTGCTTAAAGCAGTTCCTGAAACTGCCTGTAGTAACTCTTGGTGGGAATTGAGAAAATGACTGAGAGATGAGATCACACAACCAGTTCCTGTTAAATTTGTCATTTTCTTGACAAAGATCAAGTCAGGCACTCCAGTATCATTTTCGCCTTTTTCATATACCCATCACATCCAGAAATATCAATCATCCATCGGATCAGAAAGGTATGACACTACGAAATAGATTTCAGTACAAATTAATGTAGATACAAAACTTAGTATGTGCTCAAGGGAGGATGTGCTCAATAAATAAGCCATGGTTTGTTTTAGGGTATAAAACCAGTTAGAAATCATACAGTTTCGATAACACACTGATTGCAAGTGTGACTTCACATGATATATATAAGTAACACCTCATGGCTTACTTGCAGTTTCTTGACTTACTTGTGATTTGATTTTGTGTTCAAATGAATCCAGAAATATAAGGTAAGAGCAACTGTGAAGAAGAAACTAGCTAACTAAAGTATGATTATCTTCATAGTCTGAAAAACAAATCAGAAATGAATCAGGGCTGGTTTAACAATTCATGAGTTAGTATGATGTAAGAACTGGCAAACTACCGGTATATCTTTTCAAACCAAACACTGCATTGCAATATTTCACTAGAACAACGAAACTTGTTCTAATTTAAGTTTTCTGATAAGATTTCTATTGTGCTAAATAGTCCTAGCAAATATGGACAAGTGGTTTTGTTTTATGTTTAACTTTACTCCAATTTGTATAAAAATGTTGTTTAATATGCCTAATCAATTAAAGTATCTGTCTATACTTTTACATCAACTTCCAAGGTAATTCAAAGGTTTGCATCCCAAAGAATAGTTCTTGATTGGCTGAATTCACACGGATGTACTAAGTGAAAATCAAACAAACAATCTTATGTATTAACATATAGTATAAACCAAATCTAGGTGTGTCTCCTTGAGGCTACTTAAGCAATTATCAGGGATGACATAAAGCTTTCCTATAGACCGCCATACCCTAAGAGAATGTTCTTGTTCAAACTCTACAGAACTATATTCATATGGAAGAATGGGAAAGCTGGAAAAGCTAGTGGCAAGGCTGGCATTAATAACAGAAGCAGCAGGAGATCAAGATAACTCAGAAAATAGACAAAGATAACAGGAAGTATAATTTGGAAATAGAACGTGAGAACATACCTTTAGTGAGCTCATTTTTCAAATTTGGACTATCTTGTTCCATAAATTTCAACCACACAGTTTAGCTGAAATAGAACTGTGTTTCATTAGTAAAGTACTTAAATCTGTAAGAATTGTGAGGTTTGTTTCCATTTAAGGGCTTCAGATGTACGGTAACTCCTTTCCATTCTATGCATGAAATAGAGCTTGTCATAATGAACTCTCTTGCCATAATCAAGGACATATTCACAAGATTACCTGAATGAGTTGTCATCATCTTAAAAGCCTGAAGGAGCTACTTTCTGACAATTCAATTTCATGCATGTCAAATCCATCCATATATAAACTCATCATATGTTTTCAATGTATGTACAATAACTGTCTGAAAAATACCTTCAGAAGTAAATAAGTCAAGGCCTTTTCGTTGTTGTTTTTTAAAAATATCATTTTCTAAATTCACATTTAAAAAAGTTAAATGTTCTATTCCAAAGAAAAATAACTCTTAGAGAGCTGTATATAATTTGACCAACTATAACTCTAAAAATTAACATATGCCAATTTATAGATGGCAAGTTAAATAGTCATCCCACACATCCAATATTTAGATGATCTGGCCACATAATAGTCAGGTATAGAGACAGTGGGAATCACATGTTCACAAGCTGATTTACAATCATAATTTGTGGTGTCCACTAACTCCTTGTTCTTCAAACTTTCAGCTCTGCCAAACAGTTAAACACACACACACACACACACACAGTGTGTGTGTGTGTGTGTGTGTGTGTGTGTGTGTGTGTGTGTGTATTAAAAAGGAGGGGTAAAATATAACCACCATTCTCTCATCACACTACTTTTGAACACAGAGACTCAAATCAGAAACCATGTTAGGAAAATAAAATATCCTCTGAAAAAGTATGAATTTCAAAATTATAAAGCAACCCGAATCCAATCTACTTTGGTACACATAAATTGGATTAGAGATAAACCTCAGAGATACTCCATACATGTTTTCTAAAGGGCCGAACATAAACACAACACACCCATATTGCAACTACTCTATAACTCAAACTACAATGAAAAGTTTAAAAGAAATACAAGTTCTCATAGCCCAAATTGGAATGCATATATCAGCTTAAGTATGAAATAGGAGCAAACCTTTGAACTTTCAAATGTACTGGAAGCGCTAAGTGCTCTAGAATTCATTCTTAGAATGCAGATTCAGCAAAAACAATTAAGTGCAAAGAAATCATTCCAATTAGCTACTGCTGGTGATAGAATGAAGAGGCCAAAGGAATCAATGATATGTAATCCCACTACAGGTATATAAAACGGGGGGGGGGGGGGTGGTGGTACAAACTTGTAACAAGGGAGTTTGAATGTTCCAGTGAAACATTTTGAAGTGTTTTGTGATCCCACAGAACAAAACCTGAAACATTTTCAGTGCTCTGCCACAGGGAACAATGGTAACATAAAATAAGCCTCTTATTTTTCATCATAGGGTCATAAAAGTAAGTGAAACAGCAGCCCATGCTGATTGCTGTCTACTGCTCAAACTATAACTACATTGACTAAAGGTTTTTTTTTCAAAGGACTGTAAATATTTAAACATTCCTAGAGTAAACAAGTTGGGTATATCCTTTTATAGCCTGTCTGCACAAATAATCACAGAAATTAGCCCAGCAAAAAGAAAACATAATAGAATCACTCCAGCACAACCCCAACACAATTTAACAGTAGGGGGAAAAATTGCCATGGCCGTAACTTTCTTCCTAATGCATAGTCACTATAACATTTCTGCATTCAGCAAATACAGACAACTTCAGACAAAGCAGTATATCCCCAATGCCTGAAAGCTTACCAGCACAGGCACCCTTTCTGTAAAGCACAGATCATAACAATCTACCTGAAAAAGACACAACGTACAGAGAACACACAAAAAGACTATATATAAGCCATGACCTCTAAATTCTCTGTTCCAAAGACTTCCAAAATTTACCTACCTCCTTACAGTAGGAGTTAACTCATCCTCACATTACCAACCTTTCTCTACTCAGCCACATTTAAATGGTAGCAGGAGGAGGGAGAGAACTCAGTTCTGCTATTTTATTGACTAATGTGGTCTTAAAAGTCTTCATAGCTTAGAAGAATTTTAAGAACAGAAGCTAACTGCAAGCTATAGGGACACTCCAGGCAATATAGAACAATATATCCCATTTGATCTGAACTCAGGACCCAACAATTCCAGAATATGGTTGTTTTGTTCCGTGCTTGGAACCCTAAAGCTAGCTGTTTTGGAATTTGAATTCTTAATTCACACAATTCATCTTATTAGCACTAGATGACTTTCCTTTTATGTAAGAGTAACCCAAATGAAAATATGCAGCATATAAATAATATACATCTGTATGTGTATTTCCTTTTGTCATGTGATCTTCAACCATCAGTCAAAAAACTCAGAACTTTTCTGAGCAAGTCAGTTCCAACACATAAATACAAAAATAAATATATAAAATAAAACCCATCAACCTACAAAGTAAAAGACTCAAATTACATTCCGTAGCAACTGATTGCTACATTAAAGGGTTTAGCAAAGGCAGCAGTTTTAGACAAATTTTTTGAAAGCCACTAAGGCAGGAGTGTCAAACTTGATTTCATTGAGGGCCGCATCAGGATTGTGTTTGACCTTGGGGGGGGGGGTGAGCAGGGCCAGGGTGGGCATCACCAGCTCGACATCACTCATGTCGTGGGTGCCTGTGGTGGCCCGAGCGATCTGCCAGCCAAAACAGCTTGGGAGGGTCAAAAACAGGGTCAAAATTTTTCTCTGGCAGAGATACCGCGGGTTGGTCCTTCATTGTTTCCAGGGCAACCCCACAGGCCAGATCTAAGCAACCCGTTGGCCGGATGCGGCCCCCGGGCCTTAAGTTTGACACCTCTGCACTTAAGGTAGAAGACAAGAATGTCCTCAATTTTTTGTCCAGAAGCTAATGATGTTCCCACCATACACAAAACAATGCTAAGAGTAAGAAGCACTTTATATATCCTCCACCTACACACACATGCACACAGAGAGCATTTATTTATTGTTTATGTCAACAAAATGTTCCCCTCACTTTTAAACTAGAAGAAGAGATGGAAAAGAAAAAGAAACATTCAGAACTGATGGAAATTCATAACCTTTAGAATGGTCAGAATACACTTTGTTTTGGGAGGGTATGTGTGTTGGTCTTAGATCATTCTGTATATATAGATTTGAATTCTATGTGTCTAAGGATGTTCCTCTCAAATGACTTCACCCAAAATGGTCTCTTCCCAATGTGTTAAGCAATATTACAAGACAATCTTCTTTCCAAAGACAAACTACTTCTATTCATTTCCCAAGTAAAGGAAATACAATTTCCCATAAAACCAAATATGAGGCTAGTCCTAATTCATAGCAAGCCTAAATTTCTTGCCTAAATTCCTACACCCCACCGTACAGTTCAAAGGGGAGAATCTTTTGCTCAGCTGAAACTTGCACTAATCAAGACTGATGGCTGTGCAATCCAGCCTTTCAACATTTCCACAACTTCAAGAAAGCAGGTCAGTGTGAGACCAATAACATGAAGCTTAACCAAAGACTTGAAATAGACAGCTACTTGAAAACAAAACTTCCAATTCAGAACCAGATTTAGTTATACGTATAAACCCACGTAGATAGTAATGTTTACTAGGGTTTACTCAATTCTGTACTTAAACCTGAAGAAGATAAAACTGGTTTCAAATTTAGAGCATTGCAATCTGAATAATGTACAGGGAAGAGGGAGTGCCAGTTGCCACTCTCAGTTATGCTAACATCCATGCTCATTTCCATGTTTATTTGCTGGGGAAACAGGTTAAGTGTTATCCAAGACTAGCTATTTGACAAACGTACAAATAAACTATGTCAAGTTCTCCTTCATTACGATTAGAGATTATTACTCTCTTTAAAATGTAAGACTTGCAAAAAGAAAATTAGTGAGCCCTTCTAAAAATCAAGGTAGAGGAGAAATGCCATAATGATGTACATACCCTGGCAGTTTTGAAGACAATTGTTATAAGTCAGCATGAAGTGTGCTTGACAAAAAGGAGCTGTTGCTTCCAAGAACACATACCATAACATATCAGTCACTGTTTACTATGCAAACACATGGACTACTAGAAGAGGGAGAGCTTTTTTATTCCAGGTGTCTGGAACATTTGGAATAACATGTAAATATGAATACACTCCCACAAATATACATGCACACACACACACACAATTTTATGTTCTTCTGAAAAGGCAGATCAACTGCTAGTGGCCAATGCATAATAATTTGTGTGGTGGTGGTGAGTGGTAGCGTGTCTTCAGATTAGTGTTGACTCCTAGTGACTGCCTAGACAAGTCCCTGCAACTTCCTTGGCAAAATTTCAGAAGTGGCTTGCCATGGCCTCCTTCCTATTAGAGAGAGCTGGCTTTGCACCTAAGGCAGATCTAGAACTCATGGATCTATCGGTTTCGAGTCTGCTGCCTTAACCATTACACAAAACTGTTAGCTATTATTCCAAATAGGGGTCAGGGGATGCCCCCCCCCAATTTACTGAATGTCCTTGTTCACATATTATAAGCAATAGTTATAGCCAAAATGGATGGATGGATAAAGGTAAAGGTTTTCCCCTGTCCAATCGTATCTGACTCTAGGGAGTGGTGGTCATCACCATTTCTTGGCTGAGGGAGCCAACATTGTACAGGAAGACTTTTCCATGGTCATGTGGCCAGCATGATTATACATTGAGGTGCATAGAATGTTGTTACCTTCCCTCCAGAGTGGTATCTATTAATCTGCTCACGTTTACATGCTTTCGAGCTACTAGGTGGGCAGGAGCTGAGGCAAGTAATGGGAACTCACCCCAATGTATGCTGCACTCGGGTCTTGAACAGCTTTCCAACTGAGAAGCTCAACATCATCTTTAACTACTAAGCCATTGTGCCCCCTGGAATACGTATCATCCACTAAACCAAACCCAAGCATTCTACATCTTTGCACTGTGTGATGTGAATGTGTGAATCCCACTACTATGAAGCCTTCAGAACTTGCAGTTATTTCTCTTGAGATCGAAAGTATTTCAGATCTCGGTTTAAATGAAGGAATGCTAGAAAAGGATTCTGCCAATCCTCATGCTGGCATAACTATTTCTTTAACAAGTTGAAAAGCATGTGTTTGTAGCCTGAAGACAGCAATCAAAACGGCTTTCAACAAAGGGCTATTTCAACAAAAAACGAACTTCAGAGAACGGATTAAATGTCCTTCATAGGCTCTGCCGTTCGAAAAATTGGTCAGCCCCATGAGAGGGTAAGCCAAGTGTGCTAGTCACATTCCAACTTTTTTTTAATGACAATTGCATATCCAGACATCGAGAAATGAGAATCCAAGCAAACGAACAACAGCCCCAACTTTTCTCCCTTTCCCCGATCCTTTATAGGCACAGACAGGTGTTGTGTAACAAGGCTTCCTTCCTTCCCATCAAAACTATCCATCATCTTTGCATTTTGTACTGCTGACTTTCCCAAACAAACCCCTCTTCCCTACAAGAGTTACAGCGCAGAGGGGCGGGCTCATACTTGGCAGGGTAATGAGTAACATCTGTAACCACAGCTGCCCTGTGGGCATTCCTTCCTTTGATGCTCCTGAAGACTGCAGTCAGCCAGAGGGAGGCAAGGAAAGTTTATACAGATTCTCTTTCCTCTCTACGCAGCCTCTCCTCCCCCCCCACACACACACCACCCCACTTTCGGGGAAGGCGGCCTCCCTGAAGCGATTAAAAGATGTCTCTCTTTCCCCCGCCCCCTCCATCTCTTCATCTCCTAAGTTTTCCAAAGCCACCGCTGGAAGCAGGACATACAGATGCAGCATTAGCTTACTAGCTCTTTTGGGGGGAGGTTCGGAGAACTGTAAAGGCACGTCCGAAACGCCTATGTCTGAGAGCTGGGTTTTGGGGGTTTTTGGGAGCAACCCACACGGATTCCCTTTCCAATCGCTGTGTGCCTTTTATATATAAAAAAATATTTATTAAAAAAAGGATTTTCCGTCCAGACAAGAAAGGTGGGCGGAGAGGAGACGAATTTAAGAGCAAGGTTAAACCACAAAAAATAGCCACCGCCCGCCCTCCCCCGTTTGGAAAGGCAGGTTGTGTCCCGAAGAGGAAGAGGGGGGGTGGCGGTGGGGAAAGCCCCTCTTTTTAAGACCCGGAGGAGAGAGAAAGCTGCCCAACATTTGGAGGCAATGGGGGCGGGGGGGGGCAGATGGCGGCCAAGAGGGCGATTTCTCTCCCAGACAGGGAGTTCCACTCACCTCTCGCACTGTTAACAGACAAAGGCAAAAGCAGCCGAGCGGGCGGCGCGGGAGCTTCAGGCGCAGTTAAAAGGAGGAGCAGAAACAGCAGCAAGAATTTCTCCTCCGCCGATCTGCCGCAGCGGCGCCGACCACCGCTCCGCTCCAAGCTGCAAGTTGCTGCAGCGCTGGCGGCGGCGGCGAGCAAACCCGGAGCCCCGCGCTCTAATCACTCCCCGACCGCATCTCCCCAGCGGGCCGCCTCCCACCTCCGGCGGGATCTGGGCTCTCCTTGGCGGCCAAGGCGGGAGAAGAAGTTCCCGTCGAGCGGCGACGGGGAAAAGTTGGCAGAAGGGAAGGCGAGCCGAGCGCAAAGTTCCAGAGAGCAGCCGGGCGAGCCGAGACAAGGCAGACTCCGGCGGGGGGAGGAGGAGGAGGAGGAGGTGGGGCTACTCAGCCGGGAATCCAGCTGCAGTAAGAGAGAGAGAGAGAGAGAGAGAGGAGGAAGTGGCTGCTCCCTCTTCTGCCAATGGGCTTCAGGAGCTGGAATGAGCCAGGCGGCAAGCACATCATTTCCTCCCGGCGCAAATCCAGGCGCCGCCAAAGCCGCCCCGCCTCGCCCCCTGCAGGGACGAAGGGGCACCGCACCTTCCCTCCCCCGCGCGACGCGACCCGCCCACACGCGTAGGATCGTGGGGAGGGGGGGAAGGCGTTCTGTTTTGCAGTGCTTTTGAGGCGTGCGGGGTTGGGGGGGGATGTCTCGCAGTCTGGTCTTTTCCACGAAGCCCCTTGTGACTGCCTTGCACACCCTTTGCGTTAAAAGGTATATATATATACCCACGCTTTCTCTTCTGTTTCCAGTCACGACCCGCTCCTATATTCGGGAGCGACAGACTGTCTCACTCCCAAGAAAGCATCTCCTAGGACTCGGGCTTTGCCTGCCAAAGTGTGAACATGCAACCTACTAATTCACGTGTGTTGAACAGAAGGGGGGGGGGAAGGGTACAAGCACTCAAACCCAAACAGAAAATGGCGGGAGGTGAGGAGGATGGAGAGACTCACTCAAATGCTAGTAGGAAATAATCTTGTGTTAGAGCTCCAAGCACGTTTTTTTGAAAAGCAAGTAATATTAATGATTGATGCAATTTCATCCCTGGAAAAACATTTTCACATAATTGTCATAAAATATAAAAGAGACCCATTTTAGAATGAGTATTTTATTCTACTTGTAGAAAAACCTAAAGCTGATTCACGCCAGTATTTTTACAAAGGGAAAAAAAAAAAAACAATCCACCTTTAAGGATGAAAAAAGCGAAGCTGTTTAAACCGGCGCTTCCAAAACATCTTTTGTTTCATTTTTTGTTATTATATTTTTATTATCATATAAAACAATCCAAACCCACAATTTCTACAATAGTTCCATAGTTTTGTTCTTTTTCTAATTAAGAATAAAGCAAGAGATAAAAGGTTTATTTTAGGCAGTACTTTTATCTTACTTAGCAAACTTGCCTTGAAAAGGAACAGCTGTTTTAATGTTAAGGATTTTTTTTTAAGTCAATGAAAAAGTGTTCTATTTTTCAAGGAGAAATGAATTTAATATATCTGGCTGAACAAAATAATAAGCCTGGGGAAAAGTACAGATAACCATTTTCTTGTGGTAAATACTTAGGAGAAGTTGGGAGGATGGGGTGCAGGCTGTGAAAAACAATTGACATATTAAATGTCTTCATTTAGAATAGAATAGAATTTTTTTTATTGGCCAAGTGTGATTGGACACACAAGGAATTTGTCTGGGTGCATATGCTCTCAGTGTACTCTTAGTCCTCAGGGGATTATTAAGCTATTTTAGTGGATATCAATTTTCTTCCCTTTCTTAATACTGTAAATGTCTTTTATTATAACACTTCATTTATTGTAACTCTGAAAATTGGGTGTCTTTTTTTTTCTCCCATTAAACACTTCTCTAGAATTTCCTCTGGTTTTCTTATATGTCCTGATTTATAGTGCTATCATAGTCTCATCCGTATAAATTCTTGGGATATTGTCATTGGTTCAGCTATAGTGTAAAGGCAGACAGGACGTGCACGTTCAACATATAAGAAGAATATAAGAAAATAAAAGTGAAATTTTTTTAAAAAATTAAAAATTAAAATTTCCTGTTATATCATGGGCTCCTCTCTTACCTCTCCTATATACAGTATTCTATTATTCCCATCAATTATTGTGTATCACTCTGTTTATCAATTCTCTTTATTTACTCTGCCTATAATCTTACACAGTAGTTTCACTGTTTTTCTGTTTATTTCCTCAGATCTATATATTTTTTTCTGCAATAGTAGCGAATATCTGTAGCTCCGGTGTAGGATGAGGATGGAGGTTCGTTCTCCGAGCTTGTGGGTTAGTGTCCTAACGTTTTATTACCACGCTAGGTAACGTCTTCAGCAGAGTTAGGGCTGTCAGTATTCTTCTGTTTATAAGGGACATGAAGCTCTTATGAACAGAAGAACATTGATACTGACATCCCCTAAATTCCACTGAAGATGTTAACTTAGCCTGGTAATGAAACTTTCAGACACCAACCCACAAGCTTGGGGATGAACCTTCACCCTATTTTTTTTCTTTTGATATCTCTTATTTTATAGGGAGTTCTCAACCTGTGACCACAATTGGGATCAGAATTTCTGTTGCTAAGCAAGGTAGTTGTTAAGTGAGTCTTGCCCAATTTTATAACCTTTTTTGTCACAATGGTTAAGTGAATCATGTGGTCATTAAGCAAATCCTGCTTCCCCCATTGACTTTGCTTATTGGATACTGTCTGAGAAGGTCATAAAGGACAATCACATGACCTTAGGGTGCTGCAATTATCGAAAATACATGCTGGTTTCTAATGCCCAAATTTTGATCATGTGACCATGGGGATGTTGTAATGTTCATAAATGCGAGGACCAGTTGTAAGTGACTTTTTAGTGTTGTGGTAAATTCAAATGGTCACTAAATGAATTGAAGATTACCTGTATATCCTACTTTCTTGATGAATGCCTTATTTTAAAGAGTATTCTTGTTTAATCTAAGATTTCTGTTTACCTACTCTAAAATTTCTATAGGCTTTTTTTCCCTCCTTTCTAGAATCTCTATTAGTACATATCAATTCCATCTTAGAACTTTGTTCTCTGTTTTTTCCGGATAGGATTTTTATCCTATTCTATGTTCTTTTCTCCTGGCCTCTGGCCTCACATCTCCAACTGTCTTCCCCACCAGCAGTCACTGCTATTGAAATTGAAGCTGCTCTCTGCTGCCAGCTGGCTCTTTGCAACTGGCCAGTTTGTGCCAGAACTGGTGTTGCTCGACACTTTTCCTGTACCCAGAACTTTGAGTCCTTCCAAAGTTTCCCTCACTTCAAACTACTGCTGTGAGGGTTGGGATTTCGGTAACCCTCTGCCCAGGCTACTGATACTTGCCTTGGTGCCTTCCACCTGGAGCACTTTAATGCCTTTGTGCTCTACTCAGCCAGGTTGCCATTCATGGACTTTCATTTATGCTAACTCCTGCTGGTCTATATTAGAAGCTATTTTTCATGGGTTGCCTTTTCTTGATACAATTCTCTGGGTCACCTGGTCTTTCTTCCTTTTGCCTCCATTGCTGTGGCTCTTAGTACTCTCTCTAGCAGACTGCTCTAGCAGTCTCTCATAGTCCGCTGGCTTCTTCTACTGATACTGGCTTCTACTGGCTTCTTCTGACCAGCAGAAGAAGCCAGTGGTCTTAACATTATCTCCTAGTTCCCATTCCCAAGTCATCCTTGGCCTGCTCCCATTCTGCATCTAGATACCTAGGCTACTCTAACTCATTTTGTACTCTTGAAAAACTGACTGATTGCCAAATTGGACTGCTGCTAAATACCATCAACATAGTCTTTGCAACACATATCTTCTATTCTTAATCTAGGACCAATTTCCCCAGAAACTTACGTTTGAGTCTCTAAGAGGATTCCGGTGCAATCATTTTGTCAATTTGTCCTCTTAAAAACCCTCACTCCCACTTAAATTATATGCAAAACATTCATACTGTTGCATGTGATGAACCCTTCCAGACAATGTTTCCCAGTCATTGCAACTTTAAGATATGCTTGTTCTAGTTCCTAAAATTCTAAGCAATGCCCATGTGCACTAGGGAATTCTGGGAATTGAAGTCCACACAACATAAAGTTGCCAGGGCTGGAATATACTATTTTAAATAATACCTTTGTCCATTCGAGGAGAGGGGCTTGTTGTTTACTTTACAAGCTCTTTCACTTAAAATAAGTACAATGACCACATGGGTGACAAAATCCTATGATAATTCAGTTTATTATGGAACATTACTTGCAACTAAATCACTTCTAACAAATATTCCTCCGGATTCTTGGTTCTTCTATGCGAAAAACACAGGACTTTACCACATTGAGGTATATTTCTGAACAGTTCCAAAAGCATAAACTGCAGTGCAATGCATTCATTGTACAATTGTGTTATACCCAAATCTCCCTTTTTGTACCCAACTTGCAAGTTCTTCACAGGATCATCCCTTTGCTTTTTCAAAATTGGCATCCTCCAATGAAATCAGATAGCCTCCACTTAATAATTCTTGCTTTAGCACTCCTGAACTCAATAAGGATTCTGCCTCTTAAGAGACCCTTGGATTGGTCTTTTACAAACTTTACTAATAGTAAATTATTCCTGAGCCGCTTCGCGGGCCATGGTGCAAGTTGATTTGCCAATAATAGTTCTTTTCGAAAGAAAAATAATTCCCAAAGAATACTATTTCTCCTAAAGATGGCAAAGCATACAGACTCTGTCTCCTCTCTGTAATTCATGGTATGAAGCATCACCTCCTTAGACTACTAGAATATAAGGAGCATATATCATATGATTAGAATGAAAGATTGGATTTTATGAATGAAATGTACAGAGTTCTATGAAAGAAAGGAATGGTGGAAAACCTCAAGTGTAGAGCTAAAAGCTCCTACAGAGAGCTGTTTCCTGAGACAATAGGATACGAAAGTGGGGGAGGGAGGGGTAAACATTTTAATGATTCCTTGATAAAAGCAAACAATAGTACAAGCAAAATCTCACACTGGATTTTGAAAGGCAACTGTGTTCTGCTAATGCAGTGTCTTGTAAGATATTTTTCTCCAAAATCTCTGTTTTGATTTTTGTTTTGTTCAATTTTCTGGACTTACCCTAATAGATATATTATATTTTAACTGAGAAATAACCTAGAGAGAGCCAGTTTAGTGGGGTGCTTAAGGCATTAGGTGAAGAACCAAAAGACCATGAATTCATTGTACCTAAGGCACAAAGCCAGCTGGAGGACTTTGGACTAATCCCTCTCTCTCAAGGCTATGAAACAAGAAATGGCCATTCAAGAAATCTTGCCAAGAAAACTACAGGATATAATCCTCATGGTGGAGAATATCTACAATGCCACTCTTACCTTCTGCTTTTATTATTTTAATGAGATCTGATGCCAACATTCTACAAACAAGTTGGTCCTCCTCTCACATTAAATTCTATCAATCTTTTTAGATTTCAGTTGAAACTGATCATTAACCATACAACTTCTGTGAAAAGACATGGCTGGGTCTATAGATCCTAACAGCATAAACAAGGTAGCAAATGCATGCAGTATATCGCTTCTGGAATACTTTTTTTTCCAGTGCCTGTATTAGCAATGGCCATAGGTGGTATCTGGGTTATTTCCCCTCTTCTGTATAATGTATAGAATTGTGTACGTGCTCCTCTTTCTCCTTATGTGTGTGCATTCAGAGTGTGCATTCTACTCTGGGTCATGTGACCAGAAGGGGAGGGGGAGTCTTAGGATGGAATAGTCAGCAATATTTTCAGCCAACACCAAGCAACCCTTTCCATAGGGATGCCTTGAGGGATTTTTTTCTGGAATGCTTTTTTCCCCAAGCACCAAGACAATTTTTGAACCTGAGCCCTTTTTTTTTTTTTTTTTTGCCTGCTTCTCCTTCCACACAAAATATGGTCCAATTCTTTTTAGTTTTTGAAGAGTTATCCTATGGCAACCAGATGGATTCCTGAGAAATTTACATTGTAGCCCACCACCACCAGCATTGCATTGGGTTGGAAAAAATAAAAAGATAGGTGATCTAATGGACATATGAGAATCTGTTCAGCTGGAAATGTAATATTTAAAATAGTATAATTAGTTCTTTTCTAAAGGATCTAAACATTTATGCAAGTTTGTACTGGACTATTATGGTATATCTCCTAGTAGATATAATTCTTTGGGATAAATTGATCAATAGTCTCTATTTTTTTAAAAAAAAGACATTGGGCCAAATTCATTGAGATCGATACAACTCTACCATCAGTACCTTCTACTGTAAACTTTCATTCTGTGACAGCTGAATTAGTGAAAACATAATAGGAAACAAATGGATGGATAGATAGATAGATAGATAGATAGATAGATAGATAGATAGATAGTTAGTGGTGGAAGATAAGACAGACAGACAATATGATATTCTTGTTCAATCATGACCATACTTTCTGCTTGCTGTCATCTTATAAATTGCCAGAAAGGTGCAAGATGCCCAGTAGGATTGCCAAACATACTTGCTGACATCTGACAGAGTTTACTCCCTCCCTCCCACTCTCTCTTTCTCTCTCATATCCCTTTTGTAACATCCAAAATAGCCTGTGACCAAGTGTGATTTGCTGCCATGTTGATACATTGCATTTCAATATGTTGCTTGCGTTTCAACATGTTGTACAAAACCAATCAGAAATCCATCAGAACATTTTGCAAGGGAGGAGGGAGGGAGGAAGGAAGGGAGGAAGGAAGGAAGTTAGTTTTGGAACAAAGGGATGCCAGAATTAAGAGCAGTAATGTGTAACCGTAGGCTGCCATTTCTTACCTATTCATGTCAGCCTTGGCGATTTTTGAGGAAAGCAAACAAATGAATTCAAAGAAGCTTTAGGAGGAAAAAGGACTTCTCTGAGCTGCAGACATTTTCTTTATGAATGCTTATTTCTGCTTCCCTTGTAACCTAGCCCAAACTGCAAATTCACTTTTTATGTTTTTTGGTTCTGGTTTTCTGGAGCAGGGCACTGATTGTTTTTAAAGTGACAGGATTCTTTCTTTGACAAAGAAAGTTTATTATTAAAATGGGAAGCTTGGTGGTTTGGGGGTTCTTTTGGCAGGCAGGGGGAGGGAGGGTTGGTAATCATCAAGAAAGGATTACATAATTGATGAAAGGCTTTTTCGAAGTGCTCTTTATGTTACTTTGCAGAGAGAGATTTAAGCTTGGATTGAAGGAACCCTTGGCCATGGAGCACTTTTGTGATATGCACATCCCTGGAATGTAACTCATTTAGATTTTGATGTGAATTGTAAGAGGGCATCTGTGTCTTGGCAGCAGTCCTTTGTAGCATTTGGAAAATCAATGACAAAAGTGATGCAAAATTACAACTCTGGGATCCCACAGCCTTGCCAATATCCTTTGAAGATAATCCACTTTACAAATGCTTAATCAACTCTATTCTTCCAGGAAGAAGGTGTTACTGTTGTTGTCTGCATTATAAAAGCTGAGATAATGGCTATGCACATATGTGGGGGGGGGGGCGGACTAAACTCATCTACCTTTGCAATCCTTACTTGAAACCTCAGGACAAAATGTGGCTATTTGGCATTTGGCCCATTGCTACTAGGAGGTTCTTTTGTTAATTCAGATATAATGAAACAATGTGAATTATTTACTGATCTCCTTTGTTTTCAAGACTACCTTATCAGTTATGACACCTTTCTGTTTTGCAAATGGGGGATGTTGAAGTTAAGAGGAAGTACTTATCCCACTTACTGGATGCATGGTGAAAATAAGCCTGGGAGATGATCATATGACTGACAAAATTCCCAAATGTGTGCAACAGTGAGTAAATCACACATTTAGAAGTTATCCATATCAGTCATTGGAGACAAAATCAGTGTTAAACCAAAACAAGTTGAACGAGAAACGTGGAGTGTGGATTTTTAATTACTGTCTGGTCAAGCCCATTTTGTGGAAAAGGGTCAAACGGTTGCTAAAACATGATATCCAAAATTAAAATGTGTCTGAAACTGAAAAAAGTGCTGCATTTCAGAAGTTCACTAACACACTGGCTAAATTGTGTCATTCTTTTTCTACCACTGTACCACAAAATACCTGTCTATTTCTCCCTTCCCTCCCACAACAAACATTTCTGTGAATGTTATCTCCTCAGTGTTGAAGTATATATATTTGCTAGTCCTATTCCATACCCTCTTCTAGACAGTGGAGATTAAGGCAAGAAAAGTAAGGAGAACTAAGGGACAGGCATTTGTTTCCACTGCATTGAAGCTTACTGTATTTCCTCAATCTCAGTAGCAAATTCTTTTGTTAAGTGAGTTTTACTCCATTTTACGACTTTTCTTGCCACAGTTGTTAGGTGAATCACTGCCGTTGATAAGTTAGTAAACCAGTTGTTAAGTGAATCTGGCTTCCCCATTGACTTTGCTTGTCAACAGGTTGCAGAAGGTGATCACATGACTTTAGTTCATAAGTACAATCCAATTGCCAAGCATCTGAATTTTGATCCCATGATCATGGGGATGCTGCAAAAGGTCATAACTATGAAAAATGGTCAAAAGTCACATTTTTCAGTGCTGTTGTAACTTTGAACGGTCACTAAGTGAACTGTAAATCAAGGATTACCTGTACTTGGAAAGTAAGGTTGGGAAAGAATCTCTCAAAAGATACATTCAATTTACACAGTACAAACTAACTTCTTGTGTTCTTGGTCATTGTTTTTAATTGAAAATATGTTCATGTCATGTCAATATTCATGACTAGTTCAGATTCATATTGCGCTAAATTTGGGGAGAGTCACTTTTGGGCACAGTACTTTTTGCCTAGAACCATCTGAGTCACGATTTGTGCAGCTCAGTATGACAACACTCCCACCCAAATGCTTGCTACTACAAATGGAGGTGGAGAGCTATAATAGGAAAGAAGTATTTTTCAGGGCCATTTTGAAAGATAACATGGCAGAGTTTGACTTCTCTGGGCAGGAAGGAAATTGCATGCTCACACTTCACCTTGCCAGGAGCTGATTGTACAAGGAACACTGCACTGTAGTATTAATATCCCACATCAGTTACGGTATATACAAGTCTTCGCCTTGTATATACAATATATATGTGCATTTCTCCCACCTAGCCAGCTAACCATGGGATGTTTGTACATCACTGATTCTTTTGGCTTACTTCCACTCATACCTCCTCCAATTTGGCTAGGGAAAATACTTTCCTTGCCTACTGCTGCTGCCATCTAGCATTTGAACATTGCACTTGATCTTCTCCTCAAACAGCAAAATCATTTAGGTTCCAAAGTTCATTTTAAAACACATTATTAATGCCCTGCTGGCAAGGAGCACAGCTGAATGCAAATTAATTGCCATATTTGCTTCTGATCCATGCCAGCAAAGAACATCCAATTTAGTCATATCGTGAAAAGTGAATTAATTTACTCCTGTCCTAATATTGCTCAAGATTCACTGAGTGTGACTGTCAGGCAGCATCTGTTCGTTTCATTGGAAGCTCTGTTGGGCTTCTGGATAGTTAATGATGAACGCAAGTTTAAGAACAACTATGTTCAGTGCGTCTCCCCCCTACCCAACCCCAATACAGCACTATTGTTTCTGGGAATTTAAATCTCAAGAGATAAAAGAAGTAAATCCTTAACATAAGAATATATTGTTGTTGATTTATGAATCCTCCGAATTGCCTGGACAAAAGGACTTGTATTTTAGCAATAATCATTTTTAGCCTGGCTAGGTGGCTCAAGTGGCTAAGTCGCTGAGCTTGTCGATCAGAAAGGTTGCCAGTTTGGCGGTTCGAATCTCTAGTATAGGATCTCCTGCGTGAGCAAGGGATTGGACTAGATGACCTCCAAAGGCCCCTTCCAACTCTGTTACTGTTAGGCGTGCTCACAAAACAGGAAATATATTTTGCTTCATGTTCAGAATAAAACAGGCTTTGGAACATTTCAAATTGACTCTGTTCCAAGGAGAAAACCTGAAATGGCTCATATATTTCAGCCATAGACAAGCCTAGGACCACAAAATTAAGCAAGGCCATCCATGCTGACTGCTTTGTGCTGCCCAAATTATTGCAAAAAATGGTAATGAGAATAGTTATTCAAAGGAGCTAGAAGATCCAAATAAGTTTTTTCCTGGAAGAACTGCTCTAGTTCAGCTCTCTCCTTGTGCTAATTTTTTTACTTGCAGGAATGTTTTTTTTAAAGGCAGAGAACTTTTATAAATGGAAACTTTTTACCTGATGAGCCGCGGTGGCGCAGTGGTTAGAGTGCGGTACTGCAGGCTACTTCTGCTGGTCACCAGCTGCCAACAGTTTGGCAGATCGAATCTCACCAGGCTCAAGGTTGACTCAGCCTTCCATCCTTCTGAGGTCGGTAAAATGAGGACCCAGATTGTTGGGGGCAATAGGCTGACTCTGTAAACCGCTTAGAGAGGGCTGTAAAGCACTATGAAGCGGTATATAAGTCTAAGTGCTATTGCTACCTATCACTTTGGAATCCTTCTGTTATTTCTACCAATTGTAAACAAGGTACAAGTATTAACAAGCATTAACAACTAAGACTCCTATGCAACAATTTAGTTCACGTGAGGGTTTGAGAGATTAAATTAAACATGATTAAATTACACCCCATCATCATCTAGGGGGGCACCAATTTTGGACTATACTTGCGGTTTAAGTCTATTCTCTCCCATATAAGGAATTAATTTTACAGGAAAAGGAATGCTCTTCACCCCGACTCTCAGCCAAGATTCCTTCCTGCATCTCTGTTTACAGATGACATCAGAAGAGAAGCATCTTCAGCTATGAGAAAGTATTCAGGATCCCATTTGTATGTTCTGTTTAAACTACAATGGGTGAATAAAACAGTTCTTACATTTGTTGTTGTTAGTCAAGAAATCATGTTCAACCCATCACTACCCCATGGATGACATTCCTCCAGGCTTTCCTATCCTCTACCATCCTCTGGAGTCCATTTAATCTCACATCAACTGCTTCAGTGACTCCATCCAGCCACCTCATTCTCTGTCGTCCCCTTCTTCATTTGCCCTATATCGTTCCCAGCATTAGGCTCTTCTCCAGTGACTCCAGTTCTTACATAGTACAGGATAATATTCAGGACTGCCAGAACCTTTTGTAGTTATATTTTAGTGTGAGCTTTTTAGAGTTCTGGGGGGAGGGGAGGGAGTAGTCATTTTTTTTCATAAAGACCATTGTGCAAAGCAACCTTTCCTGAATGGTACATTGAGACCATTGAAAATAACACTGCTAAATCGCAGGGAAGCCGAGCTCATAATAAGGCACTAAGAGAAGAACTACCGAATGCCAAAAGTCAGCACAGCAGAATAATCTGACTATCATAAACCAAGAACTCTGCTGAAACAGCCAACCTTTGAGTAACTGTGTGGCTAACTGTATGAATTGTTATTTTAATTACAATAAATATCTCTCTGATATGTAGCCTGGCTGCATCAGCATATTTAACAAAGGTAAAAGGACACCATACTGGTGACACCATACACAGACAAGCACAATGTAGTATCTAATATTAATTCAATAATCTTAGAATCCTGATGTGCTGTGTAGGAGTTCCAAGACATGATGCATATTGCTGTTGGTACTCAGCAGATTCCCTGCTCTTCCTCCCTTTTTACATAAAATGAGAACCTGACAGACCAAATCAAGTACCAGCCTTATTTCCCAGAATAGCTTTGGACTCCAAAACAGCCCTGTAAGCTTTCTTGAGAAACTTAAAATAAAGGGTGCTTGTTGTGTTGACAAGACAAGGGACTACAGCAGATAATATAGAGCTATTTGGTACTTTTGTCAATAGTGATGATGCTGTTGGTCAAAATGATGATCATCTGATGGGACTCAGGAAATAGATCCTTTTTGTTGACTGCATGATTTCTGGATCAAATATCATTCCCGCAATGTATTTGGCTCCCATCCTGATCTTACTCCAAAGAACTTGTAAAACCTGGCTCTTCCCCCAGGCCTTGGGCTAAAGAAGGTGCAGGCTTTGTGTGTGGGTCTTTTCACATCTTGTGTGTGTTTTTCCCCCTGGATCAGTGGTGGGTTGCCCCCGGTTCACACCGGTTCTATAGAACCGGTAGTAAAACCGGTGGGAGGCTCCGCCCACCGACCCCTACGTTACCAAAACGCTTCTGCGCATGTGCAGAAGAGCACGCATGGCCCCGCTGCGAACCAGTAGTAAAGGTAAATAGAACCCACCCCTGCCCTGGATGTCTGTTGTTCTTTTATTTGTTCTTTTTAAATTGTTTTAATTATGTCTGCCATCCAGAGTCACAGTAAAGTCAGGCAGCCTTATACATGTCAAACATAATTTCAGGACTGTGTTTATTGCATTACCTGAGATAAGTCCATAGGTGAAATTACTGTTAACCACAGTTTGCTTGCATGATTTGCTTTACACCAACAGGCCTACATGTCATGTTAGTTAGTTTTAGAGTTATGTTATATTGTTCCCTATATTGTTTTAGAGTTAAGCTATATTGAAACTCAAATACTTTGGCCACTTAATGAGAAGGAAGGATTCACTGGAGAAGAGCCTAATACTGGGGAAGTTTGAGGGCAAAAGAAGAAGGGGACGACAGAGAATGAGGTGGCTGGATGGAGTCACTGAAGCAGTAGGTGTGAGCTTAAATGGACTCCAGAGGATGGTAGAGGACAGGAAGGACTGGAGGAAAGTTGTCCATGGGGTTGTGATGGGTCAGACACAACTTTACAACTAACAACAACATATTGTTCTCCAGGAAAGCAAGATACGGTTAAGGAGTGTCTTGTAGGAGAATCTCCACTCCTCCTGTTTGCTTTTCACTCGGAAGGTATGCAGACAAAAGTTTGGACAGCATAGTTCTTTGTTAGTACTGTAATTATTATTATTTTTTTAGGTAAATTCCAGCTGACTAAGGTACTACAAAGGCTCTTTTGATAGTGGGTAAAAGGGAAGGGCCTGTGTCTGACTAGAACTTGTTTACTGATTATTTACTCATTCCATTTGTTTAACCTTAAATCTGCCTAGGATTTCCAGCAGATTTACAATAGTAAATCAACAATTAAAATTCCCACCGTAAATGAGAATAATTAGAGTTATGGCAATTATATCTTTGTTTTGTGGCTCCTTTATTTATTAAGTTTACAGCCAAGGACTGAAAGAATATTTGTAGATCAAATAGTGTAAAAAACAAAACAAAACCCAATGTTCTATTTTCCAGCTACGATTATTTTTAGTATTTTTACTTTTCTTTTGCTTACTTTTACTTTTCTTTTACTTACACATTCTCTATTCATCTACCATTACATTTGGTATTATGTGATTATATAAAATAGATTATTTATTTTGGAGCTTTTCAGGTAGCAAACATAGATTTTATCCTTCAAATACATACATACATACATACATACATACATACATACATACATACATACATACACCTACATAGATACATGCATACAGGCCTTCCCCAGATACAAGTTCATAAAAGCAAATATTGTGAATACTTCAAAATAAGCCCCAATACCAATTCTTCTGATTAAACATACTGTATATAGGATTAGGCTGAATGGTTTCAATTGAGTAAAACACCTTATTTGATTATGTGGCATCAGGTCTGAGCAACCACATGGAATGAGGCTCCCTAGAGTGATCTGTCTTCAATTTGACCTTTTAGATGCCTCTGTGGAGCATTCATTACTGTCATAACAGAAGTAAGCTGCCTAATAAGCGTATAACCAAGAGTTATCCACTAGAATTGAGGAAGAGGGGATCAATTAATGTCAGGACATTAACTCTGTCAACACAGTGTGATAAGGCTGCCTGCTGGCTCCCATCTGGCCTCTCCCCAAGGGAGTTAGCAACCAGCCAAGATTTTAACAAAATCAAGAGATCATGATGCCAAGTCTGTTTCTGGTATATACAGGTTTGTCCCGTACGAAAACCGACAAGTATGTCCCATACTTGTGTATAATGTCACAACACAATAAAAAGGGCAGAGTTTGCATTGCAACACGTATTGTCATTTTGTGACAATGGCTATGCAAACTCTGGACATGCAGACTTTTCACACTGTCAAGAACAGCAAACCTAACAACATTGGGATGCTTTATTTTCTCACATTATAGGTTTTTTTAAAAAAGTTAGTAAATTAATATAACAAACTGAAAAATGCCATGTTCCGATAGAAGGTGAGGTATCAAAGTATTTTGCCATTTAAAAAAAAAATAAATCTCACACTAGGGTTAACATTTCTGTAGTTATTTTGAATGGATGTTTCACAAGGTTTTTTTTTTAGAAAGGATGTACATAAATGGCATGCAGGAATACGGCTAAAAAGAATTTTAAAATAAAATAGTGTCACAAATCTCACAAAACAAGTGTAGAAACTGGTTTATATCATGAGACAAATGGGCTGAAAACTGGATACTGTTGTTTTTGTTTAACCTGCATGTTACTTGGGGTGGGGGGGAGAGAAATGAATTTTGGCCCTAGCTCCATGTTTTTCAAACTTGGCAGCTAAGCTTGAAGATGGGTGGATTTCAACTCTCAGAATTCCCCAGCCAGCATGTTCCCTAAATTTACACAGGCTAATAAATTAATACGAGATAATAATGCTTCAGTATAGCTACACAAAAGGGACGCATTGGCTCAGTGGCTAAGATGCTGAGCTTGTCGATCAAAAAGTTGGCAGTTCAGCGGTTCGAATCCCTAGTGCCGCGTAACGGGATGAGCTCCCATTACTTGTCCCAGCTTCTGTCAACCTAGCAGTTAGAAAGCATGTAAAAAATGCAAGTAGAAAAATAGGGGCCACCTTTGGTGGGAAGGTAACAGCGTTCAGTGCGCCTTTGGTGTTTAGTCATGCCGGCCCCATGACCATGGAGACGTCTTCGGACAGCGCTGGCTTTTCGGCTTTGAAACAGAGATGAGCACCGCCCCCTAGAGTAGGGAACGACTAGCACATATGTGCGAGGGGAACCTTTACCTTTACCTTTACAGCTGCACAAATAATCATCCGGGGGGGGGGGGCGGAATGGACAGCAACCATATTTGCAAAATGGGCTAGATAAGCATTCATTTTGTAATGCTTTTGGGACTGTGTACAGCGCTGGATTTGAAGGCAAAAAAGTCCCTTCTGCACACATGTAGCACTGGTCTGCAAATCCCCAAACCAGTTGGGGATTGTGCTGCAGAACCAGTCCTAACCCTTGGATTATGTCTTATATTAATGCAGGCAATTGTCACTTAGTATTAAATTCAAAGCATGTGTAATGTAATCTAATAATAAATAAATAGATGAGCCATTTAGGGAAAAAAAATCCCTAAAAAAACAGCTAATATATTTTTTAGCTGGAAGCATTAGGATTACCCACCCAGAAATATCCTTTCCTTAAACTAATTTTCCATTAAACAACAGCAATGGCTACTTTAATAATTATTTTAATCATATATCATTTCTTGCTGTGGAAGAAACATTCCTGAAGTGTTTACCCTGCATGGTACATTACAACTCAAGCATAATTCAGTTTGCGTTAAAGGGTCTGCAAGTTTTAAGTAGGCAGAAAGCTAATAATTAACTATCTATCTCTCACTACTCAAAAACAACATGGAATATTAAATAGCCACAGATGGCCAGGAACTGAATCCTATTTTTCATCCAAAAATGACGCTTCCAAACTCCAAAGCAATGCTGAGTCAGAAGACAAAGTACCACTTCACAGTTCATTATTTCTTACATGAGTCTCTTGCAGAGAATTCCAGCACTGGCTAGCTTTCACCATCTTATAAAAATACATTTAAAGTTCATTTTAGGATACATTCCTAAATTGATGCTCTTCTGAGAGAAGCTTCAGCATAACTTTGCAATGCCTGATCCAAGAATGGGCAACTACCGGTTTGTTGTTGTTAGTCGTGAAGTCGTGTCCGACCCATCGCAACCCCATGGACAATGTTCCTCCAGGCCTTCCTGTCCTCTACCATCCACTCACACCAACTGCTTCAGTGACTCCATACAGCCACCTTATTCTCTGTTGTCCCTTTCTTCTTTTGCCCTCAATCGTTCCCAGCATTAGGCTCTTCTCCATTGAGTCCTTCCTTCTCATTAGGTGGCCAAAGTATTTGAGTTTCATCTTCAGGATCTGGGCTTCTAAAGAGCAGTCAGGGTTGATTTCCTCTAGGACTGACAGTTTTGATCGCCTTGCAATCCAAGGGGCTTGCAGGAATCTTCTCCAGCACCTAAAACTACTGTTATTTGCTGCTAAATCGTCAAGAAGCATTTATTGTGGAGGGAAAGTTTTTACAAAGATAAAAAAAAGTAACCAAACACCCATCAATTCTTTCTTGGGACAGGACCATCTCCTGTTTTTGAGCTCCATGTTCTAAAACAGGAATCTCCAGACTTGGCAACTTTATGACTTGTGGACTTCAAGTCCCAGAATTCCTCATTTTGGGAGTCCATAGGTCTTAAAGTTGCTAAGATTGGACCCTCTTGGTCTTCAGCAATGCTTCTGGCTGGCATGATATGGGGATATGCTCCTGGAATAGATAAGCCTTGGGGCACTGTAGGGCAGCCTTTCACCTTGGATTTGCAGGATACCTGAGGGTATATTCTCTTATCTTTAAGACATTCTTGGCTTTTATTCTGTGTGAATGAAAAAATCCCCCTATCTTGTTTCCTCATGGCTTTTCCAGGAATGTAAATCTCTTTAAAACAAAAACAGTTTTATCTTTCTCTATTAGCATCTTCTTTACTTTACTTTACTTTTATTTGATTTATATACCGCCCTATTCCCGAAGGACTCAGGGCGGTGAACAGCCAACAATAAAATACATACATACAAAATTTAAAAAGCAGAGATAAAATTAAATTAAATAGTTTGGCCCAGACAGATTTAAAACCCAATCAATTTAAAACAAATTTAAACTTTGAATATTAAAAATACTAAAAAATATTTTAAAATATTAAAAATGTTTAAAAAGAGGGAGAAAGTTAGGCCAGGCCCGCCTGGTGAAATAAAAAGGTCTTTAGAGCACGGCGGAAGGTGCACTCTCTCTCTTCATGGTTGAGAGAGCATCTGAAACAGTGCTATCAATGTAGCAAATCCGGTCTCGATATAAAGTACAGATTCTAAAGAGATTTGAAGTTTTTTTAAAAAAATACCTTAAATAATTTGAAACAATAATTTAAATCAGAGCTAGTTTGGTATAATGGTAAAGGCAGCAAACTAGAAACTGGAAGGTGGTGAGTTCTGGTCCTGCGAGACCCAGCTGGATGACCTTGGGCCAGTAACTATCTCTCAGCCCTAGGAAGAAGGCAATGGCAAACCACTTCTGAAAAACCTTGCCAAAGAAACTTCAGAGACTTGTACAGGCAGTTGCCAGGAGTCAACAGTGACTCAAAAGTACAATAAAATAAAATAAAATAAAAATAAATCAGGATTTGTTTAAGCACAAGAGGCCTTGTCCAGTATGTTCTCATGAATGATTAGATTTGCACAGAATAATAACAGGGAGGCGAAGAAGTGGCTGTGTGAACCAGGAAAAATTCATTTGTCAAATATTTGCTTCCATCCTGGCCCTCCTCCTAGTGCAACTACTGAATAAATCAGGAACAATTCATTTAACAATTTTGGCCTTCCACCATTTGTGGTTTTTACTAACAGAGAGGAGGGAAATAGATCCAGAGTGCTCATGTAACCATCTGTACAAATATTTTTTCAAAACCAATAAACATTCAACAATATAGGACTATTTTATACAGTATCTTGCTCTAGAGTTAATCATGTGTATCAACAAAGCAGTGTCAACCCAGGGACAAGAACTTGGTGTGGGAGTCAGAAAAGTTGTTTGTCTGAAACTCTGAAGTGGGTATCTCCCTCTCTTTCTGTGTGTGCGAGACAGAAGAAGAAAGAGACTGACAGACACACACACACACAAGCATAGAGAGAGAGGGAGAGAGGGGGAGAGGGAGGAAGAGAAAATATGAAATATTTTTTAAACATTCAAATTATGTTTCACTTTTTTGTCTACCTGTTGCCATTTTATTACGGCTCCAGACCTCAGAAACGGAGGTCTGATGCCTTTGATCAGATCTGCAACTGACTACTGGATGCCATTTTTCCCCCCTGCTTTTAGCAAGGTGAGGCACACACATCCTAAATGAGGAATGGGTACTGCCTTTAAACCATTTGACAGTGATGAAATCAGAGAACAAAAAACTGATCTGGTACCTAAACTAATAGTTGCTATGGTTGCCACCAGCCACTCAGATAAGTTTTAGGCTGTTTGTAGGTGGCTGGCTGTTTGTAGCAGTGGAATAATACATACAGTACGGAATGGAGGCGTTCAAGCCGTACACCATTCTTTCTGTATTTTTCTTTCTTTTTTTTTTCTTATTAGACTCATCAGTGGGTGGGAATGTTTCCTATGACTTCAGTTTTAAATAAATGAATTCCCTCCTGCCTAGAGTATTGGTTCCAAAGCATTCATTTCCGCCCCTCCCTTCTGCTACTCCCCCATATCACAAAAATGACCAATATTGGCAGCTGATGAAAGTGGCTTTGGATATTCTGGAGAGCAGGAAGGCTGTCTTGAACTTTGATAACTCATCCCAGACAGCCTCACAAAGACTGATAATGTTACAGAATTATATTCAGGCACCTAAGCACTAGGTGACAGTATTTTTGTATATTTCTATAGGAAAGAAAAGGTGGTTGGGTTTACAGACTGATGTGTACTTCTGAGTTCATCCATATTTTTTTTTTTTAAATTGATTTATATGCCGCCCTTCTCCGGAGACTCAGGGCGGCTTACAATGCGTTAAGCAATAGCCTTCATCCTTTTGTATATTTATACACAGTCAGCTTATTGCCCCCACAAACCGGGTCCTCATATTGGACAAAGACATACTGTGATTTTCTGGGTTTTGCCTTAGCCCAACCACTGTGGTTTGTAAACATAGCTTAAGGCTTGGTATATTCTGCAAACTTGGCCATTTTTAGCTTTAGTAATAAACTATTGCATGACGTGTGTTAAGTAGCCATGATACAGCCCAATATACGGTATTGGAGACCAGAAACTATATCAAATCTTAGACAATGAACACTATTTAAAAAAGTATCATTAATTTAAAAATTTGTATTGTATTTATTGTACAGTACAGGCCCCTCTCACCACCTGGAGCCCCTCTCCAAATGGGTGGTTAAAATATGAAATATGAATAATAAGTAAAAATTATTAAATGTCTAAGTACCATTTTTGAATGTGAACAGA
Source organism: Pituophis catenifer annectens (assembly GCF_029215685.1). Lineage (NCBI taxonomy): Eukaryota > Metazoa > Chordata > Lepidosauria > Squamata > Colubridae > Pituophis > Pituophis catenifer. The sequence goes on along the minus strand of NW_027256881.1, from coordinate 204,971,702 downwards.
AATATCTTAACTTCAAGGACTTTAAAATAGAAAGAATCCACACATTCTTTTAAAGAATAATCCGTTAACAAAGGAACTCAGCAGAATGATAAGGAAAAAGTTTAAAACTCGAACAGGTTTAAAAGGCCTGAGCAAATAAAAAAAAAAAATTCTCTGCCACTGCAGAGATCTAAGTGATGGAAAATCTCTGTGGGCAGTTTCCAGTTTAATTTGCATCCAGCATGCTCCCAGTGAATCTCTACATTCAATCAGAGCAAGCATACATGCTATTCAACTCAGCTAGCAGAAAATATAGTTTGTTTATTTATTAAACATAAACCTCAAAATCAGTTACTTGACACAACAGGACAAAAACAAAAAAAGAGAGGTGAACAGCAAAGCAAAAGATTAAAAAGTTGAGGAGTTAATAGGATCAATCTATGTATCTATCAAAAGGCACGGAACTTTCCAGAACCACTGGAAATAATACTGACGGGCCTTTGGTTATTCCAACTTTAACCCTTTTAAATACATTACAGAGGAAGAATAAAGACAAAAAGTAGGACACTAGTTGATCCTTCTTCTATACTACATCATGAAAGAAACAAGTTGGTAGGTTGAGATGATATGTCCAACACTAAAGCAATAACACTTAGACTTACATACATAGTGGTTTACAGAATCAGCATATTGTCCCCAACAATCTGGGTCCTCATTTTACCGACCTCGGCAGGATGGATGGCTGAGTCAACCCTGAGCCTGTCAGGATTGAACTACTGACAGTTGGCAGAGTTAGCTTGCAATACTGCATTCAAACCAATGTGCCACCACAGCTCTAAAGACATTAATTCCATTTGTCTAAAAGATGGTTGAGGCACTGAAATAGAAAATGACACCAGCTTGCCAATAGTGGGAAGCACAAAAACCTGGTCCATATCCTTGCTAGTGATTCACACATTGTGGAGGCAATGTAAACCTTGTTTTCGTTGCTGTTTTGCCAGCATAGTAGTGGTTGGATTGTTCTAGAAGAATCTCTTCATCATTACTGGAAGTCCTGCCATAGAGGTTTGATTCTGGAGACATTCCAGATACATGCAGGAGGATTGCTCAAGCTGTTTAGATAAAAGCATCACAGTTTTGAATCATACTTGGTAAAGGCTGATTGAAAAAGAGCAGAGGCAGGAAGCATCAATCATCAAGTGCAGGAGGCAAGCAGTACATTATTATTAAAACAAAATCCAACTTTTATGAATGGATCTAAGTAATGTGCCTTATTGAAAAAAGTTGGGAACTGAAGGACAATTCTTTGTTGAAATATGGCCTGTAATCAGTGGTGGGTTTCAAAATTTTATTCTACCAGTTCTGTGGGTGTGGCTTTGTGGGCGTGTCATGGCTTGGTGGGCATGGCTTGGTGGGCGTGGCAGGGGGAAGGATACTGTAAAATCTCCATTGCCTCCCCAATCCAGGGGAAGGTTATTGCAAAATCCCCATTTCCTCCCTTATCAGCTGGGACTTGGGAGGCAGAAAATAAATGCGGGTGGGGCCAGTCAGAATTTTACTACTGGTTCTCTGAACTACTCAAAATTTCTGCTACCGGTCAGTGCTGGGTTGCCCCCGGTTCGCACCGGTTCTATAGAACTGGTAGTAAAACTGGCGGGAGGCTCCGACTCCAACGTCATCAAAACGTTTCTGCACATGTGCCCCACTGTAAACCAGTAATAAAGGTAAGTAGAACCCACCCCTGCTACCGGTTCTCCAGAACTGGTCAGAACCTGCTGCAACCCACCTCTGCCTATAATCCAAGATCATTGTCTTTTGGGATGGTTGCATAATCATTCTATTTAGAAAGTTCATATCGCAACAGTAGTTCCTTTTTTCCTAGTTATTGTCTTTCAGGAAAGGGCCTTGATTTTAAGAGCCATGATGTCGCAGTGGTTAGAATGCAGTACTGCAGGCTACTTCTGCTGACTGCCGGCTGTCTGCAATTTGGCAGTTCGAATCTCACCAGGCTCAAGGTTGACTCAGCTTTCCATCCTTTCGAGGTCAGTAAAATGAGGACCCAGATTGTTGGGGCAATATGCTGACTCTGTAAACCGCTTAGAGAGGGCTGTAAAGCACTGTGAAGCAGTATATAAGTCTAAGTGCTATTGCTATTGATTTGGTTTGAGACAAGGCAAGAATTCAACTACCCCAAGTTTGTAATTTGTGCTTGCTTTGGGCACTCTTCTGCAAATGCCAAATATACCAGCTTTATTTGATTTGATTTGATTTGATTTGATTTGATTTAATTTGATTTGATTTGATTTGATTGATATGCCGCCCTTCTCCGGAGACTCAGGGCGGCTTACAATGCGTTAAGCAATAGCCTTCATCCTTTTGTATATTTATACAAAGTCAGCTTATTGCCCCCACAAACTGGGTCCTCAATTTACCTACCTTAGAAAGGATGGAAGGCTGAGTCAACCTTGAGCCTGGCGAGATTCGAACCTGCAGTAATTGCAGACAGCTGGTGTTAATCACAATGCTATCACTCTGCTGAGCCACCAGGCCCTATAATATAATACAGAGGCAGTGGGAATTTGTCTTCTATATTTCTTTCTCATTTTCTCCCATGGGAACCACAGTGACACTTGCTTAATTAATACAGTGTGAACTGACAGGATGATCTACTCTTAGCTGGTGCATATTGGTTTTTAAATTAATTTTTCTTTTCATATCTGCATGGAATATTTAGTAACTGCTTAAAAAAGATAGATCTGCAAGCTGGATTTAACCAATAAAGGAGAATATTTGAAACTCATGGTTGAAATGAGGGGTCTTTGGTATTCTCTGAGCTTGGTTGAGCTAGCACTGATGGTGTTACCTAATTTGGGTAATGAAAAGTCTGCATGAAAACAACCAAGATCGGAGAGCACCAAAGACTCTCAGCTGGATTTAAAATGGGCCTCTTTCACCTGTGAATAGGAATTCACCTGTTTGGGGTGGCTGACCAGTTTATCCTTTTGCTCTGGTCCTTCCTAGCCTTGCTCAAACAGGGTGTACGTGTACAGCATTGTTAAGTTCCTGACAGACCATTGATCCATGACTCATAGGCAGCATTGGCTTTCTGGAAGGGAGAGGCTATCAAAAGTTAGGTGGATTTTTTATTTTTTTAAAAAGGCTGCTTTTAAAAAGTAATAGTAGCCGCAGAGCTGTGTGAAGTTTAAAGAGTTGGCAATTATCAGTAATTTAATAGTCCCTATTTACAGAGGCACAGCTAGATCTGATAAATGCAAAGCTTGTTCAACAAGGTTTTCCTCCTAGCCAACACCACCCAACCTCTGTTTAATTACTCCTCAGTGCACCTAACACCTTCTCAGTAGATATTACTACTCTAAGAAACAAACAAGTAAAATGCTTGCAGAAGAGCTTACTTAATATAGACTCTGATGGTCAAATACCAATACAGATATTCCTCGGCTTATGACCACAGTTGAGCCCAACATTTCTGTTCCTAAGTGAGACATTTGTTAAGACATTTTGCCCCATTTTATGACCTTCCTTGCCACGGTTGTTAAGTGAATCACTGCAGCTGTTAAGTTAGTAACACGGTTGTTAAGTGAATTGGCTTACCCATTGACTTTGCTTGTCAGAAAGTCATGAAAGGTAATCGCATGACCCCAGCACACTGCATAAGTACATGCCAGTTGCCAAGCATCTGAATTTTGATCACATGACCATGGCATTGCCACAACAATTGTAAATGTGAAATATGGTCGTAAGTCATTTTTTAAAGCGCTGCTGTAACTTCAAATGGTCACTAAATGAATGGTTGTAAGTTGAGAACTACCTGTATCAAAGGATATGGAAAATGAATTCCTATATTTGTCCAGATCATTTTTCAGCCAGGCTCCTCAGCCAAAGTATGACCCAACACTTTGTGCTCTTACAATATATTGAATCATAAGCTGGCCCTCCATATTGTGGTTTAATGGTTATAGTTCAGTGTGACATACCCTGTTTCTCCCAAAATAAGACATCCCCGGATAATAAGCCCAATCGGGCTTTTGAGTGCATGGCAATAAGGCCAAGCGCTTATTTCAGGGTTCAAAAAAATATAAGACAGGGTCTTATTTTCGGGGAAACACGGTAGAAGCCCAGAAAATTAGCTTTACTGAGAAACCACCCTTAAGTTAATCACGGATAAAGATGTCTGTAAAAATAGCTGCTTTCAATCTATGTGTATTTAATGAGGTGAATTTATCAGGAGCTTGAACGAAGAAAGAAATTGCTAACAGACAACAAGAATAAAATAGCTACTAACCCTTTTCATGTCTGCTATTTTTATAAATGCTCTTTGCTGATTTTAATGCTTCCTTCTTTATGAGATGCTTTGAAGCCTGGTATGGGTTAAAAGGAGGGGAAGAAATTCCTAAATAATAGGCACACTTTTTAAAAAAAAGAAAAGAAAGTTAAAGGAAGACCACAGAGAAGGGAAACATAACAGAAGACATTTGATGAATTGAGGAGATGAAAGACAAAGCTTGGAACTGATGGAATAGGATTTAAATTATATACTGAAAGAATCCAGTCCTGGGTGGTATGGATAGATAAGAGAAAAATCAATGTTTGCAGCTGTGTTTTGAATAGACTTTGAAAATAGTTAGAGCTCTCATTAACAGAGGTAAGAAATAATTGTGACAGCAATTTTCCTTTTCAGATCTGACTTGGAATTCACCCCAAAAGCATTAGACTGAAAGATGATATATGCTTGCAGCAAGACTGAATTAAATGGGGCTCTGCCTGAGCATATACATACAGGCATGTACTGCTCCATCTAACACGAATTCCTTGACTCAAGAACTTCCTTGACTTTTATGGCCATTGAGTCATTTAGTAATACATGCCAAGTTGTCCTAATAGATCACGATATACAGAATCTGGAGGTGATCCAACCTATGTTTTATTTGGGGTTCATTCTATCTCCCCAAACGAGGCTTTGAAAAATTACAGGGGTGTTTTTCCATGTTAAACGGCACTTTATTTAAAGAAGCCACCAGTGCAACATTGTTTTGCACTTCCTTACTCAAAGGAATTATAAGACTTAGAACTCTTTAATATTGCCTACCATAACATACAATTCATTGCCTACACGTACATTTATTGAGATTATTAAGTTGGATTTCTCACAATGCAAGAAAGGACTTCCGCTCTGCAGAATGAACATATTATAGCACTTTTTATTTTACCACAAGATGGCGCAATTTAGTTTTGCTTATCAGAAGAGAACGATGTTAAATTAAAATTGTACTTTGCTGTGAAAATTGCTTTAAGCCTAAACAGTTCAGTAGAGATAGAACGAAAACTGAAAAATAGAAAAAGAAGTTTAAGCTTTCTGTTCAACTTTTATTCAACTCTACAATATCAGAGATATTAAATATATGTATAAGTGTATACTTATATAAATATAAGTGTTTTTATAGTATTAAATCTATTCCTTGGGGTTTTGTTTTTTTCTTTCCATTTTTACAAGATTTGTCTCAGTGAGAAAGTGTTGCTGGAGATCACACTTTACCCTGAGGGATTAATTTATGGCTCAGCACTCTTGTTTGATTTGTTTGTTTGATTTGTTTTTAAAAATTGGTATGTGGAAGAAAAAATGTAAAAGAGGGAACTCAGATAACCAAAAGAAGGGGAATTTAAATTAAATTAAAACCGAAATCTTGTGTAATATAGAATCTCAACAGCAACTGTTCTAAAAAACAGCACTGCTGCTGAGATTTTAATTGCAATTCACATGGCAACAATTGCAATACCGTTCCTGAAAGAAATGAAAAAAACCATCCAACCTTGCATTCAGGCTGAACACAACTAAAGTCAATTGTGAATTCATTATGATGTGGTTCTCCAGGATGATTAGTAGCCAGGAGGAAAGGATGAAAAATGATTGTCCTATCTATTGATCCCAGGTAAGATGCCAAACAAGTCACGAATCCCAATTAGAAATGTGAAAGGAATAGAGTTGATAGCTTGGTACCATATCACTTCATCTATATTGCATCAATCTTATCCTCATCATCATATTCCAGAAAAAAACCAAACATTTGCCTCATTAGCAATTCTTAAGCTTTAATTAAAAAAAAAATCTGGATACTGCCTTATGATGAAATACCACACTTTGATTTCCGGATTCTGGAACAGTCTCTAACATTTATCACTAATTCCATTAAAATTAAAACAGAGCTCTGGACCAAATCAGAGGAGACACAGAAAGGTCACTTTAATTGCTCATTTCAGATGTGATGTCACTTAGGACACTTAGGGGCTGCCACCACTGCCGCCTCTATATTTAAGCCCCTAGGAATGTGAAAGGCATAGGGAGAGCAGTGGTCAGCTTTTTGGTGGCCAAGAAGCATGTTTAGTATTGGTGGGGTCCAAAACACAAGGCACCAGGACCCCATCACACATGTGGGTGGGTTTGTATCAAAGGGAACTAAGGTAGTTTGTTTTTTAACTGAGATTTGAATACTTGAGGTCTTATACTCAGGGGAAGGCTGCTACGGGTTCACCCGGAGAACCTGTAGCTAATGTTATGGCTGGTTCGGAGAACCTCCAAATCCCACCCCTGACTGGCCCCGCCCATCCCACCTCACCCCTCCCTCCCACCTCAACCTGCCCCTCCCGGAGTCTCCATGTGGCCCATTTTGGATGCGAGGTAAGTGTAGGGCCCGCACGGAGGCTCGAGGAGGGGAAAAAATGGGCCTCCCGGAAGTTCCAGAAGGCCGGAAACGGGCCTCTGGAGCCCAGGGGAGGCAGTTTTTGCCCTCCCAGAGGCTCAAGGAAAGCCTCCGGAGCCTAGGGAAAGCTAAAATGCCCCCCCACCCCCGTGGTGCAGGAGGCCGGTTAGGCCATACCCACCATGGCCACACCCACCCAGCAACTGAGCAGAGAACCTGTTGCTGAATTTTTGAAGCCCACCCCTGTTTATACTACTTGTTTTGTTTTGATTTCCCAGCTCAAAATGATGGGTATGCTAGGCTCACCTTTGGCATCTTATATTTCAATTTCAACCAAGCATCCCACAAGATTTTTTCATATTATATACTTACTAAACTGATGGTTATTATTTTTCTTTCTTACTTAAATTTATATACTATTTCCCACCAAGGGGTGAATACAGTGCACATAATATTCTGTCTTCTTGTTTTTTTTCTCACAACAGCCCTGGGAGGTTGATTGGGCTGACTAGCCCAGTCACCCAGAGAGTTTCCATAATATCTTAGTAAGTCACAAATAAATTAACCAATGGTGGTTTTTACTGATTTTTACTGATTTAGCTCATCTTTTCAAATCATACCAAGATGGTCAGTCAAAATGAGTTGGCCTAATGATAAGGCAAGAGGATTATAGAATAAAGGCATTTGCAGATGATCTGGTTGTTACCCTATCACAACCAATGGAATCAACAATCCTGATGAACGACATTATACAAGACTATGGTAGAGTTTCAGGTTTTAGACTGAATTCAAAAAAGACTAAAATGATAGTTAAAAATATGACACAAGATCGTAAACATGAGCTTGAAAGGAGGGCAGGTTTTGAAATTGTACCTAAGGTAAAATATCTTGGAGTTCAGGTTGCAGAATCAAACATGAAATTGTTTCAAAATAATTATGAGGTGTTGTGGCGAGAGGTCCAGAAAGACATGGAGACTTGGAAAAAGCTGCAACTGTCTTTACTTGGAAGAATAGCAGCAGTTAAGATGAACATTTTGCCAAGATTTCTGTTTTTGTTTCAAATGATTCCGGTGCTTAAAAGTGATAAACAACTGAAAGTTTGGCAGTCGGGTGTGAATAAGTTTGTCTGGAACGAGAAGAAGCCGAGAGTGAAATTGAAAATTATGCAAGATGTTCCAGAAAGAGGAGGCCTTAAACTCCCAAACCTACAGTTATATTATGATGCAGCAGCTTTAACTTTAACAAGTGATTGGTTTGGAAGTAAAAAGACTGGAATACTGAATGCAGAAAGTTTTGATCTTGAATTTGGATGGCATGCTTATTTATTTTATGACGACAAAGTAGATAAAGTATTCAAAAGTCATATACTTAGAGACTCTTTGATGAGAGTTTGGAAGAAGCACCGACTCAAATGGGATTACAAAATACCGTTATGGCTGGATCTTGGTCATACTATGTGGAATACAAATATAATGTCACTCGGGGGGGTTTTATATAAAGAGGTTCTTTTCACAGATGCGGGCAGATGGCAGTTGAAGACATTACAGATACTGTTGGATGAAGGAATTAATTTAACTTGGCTACAATATAATCAACTACAATTGAGATGGAAAGAGGACCAAAAAACTGGTATTATGTTGCATGAGGAAGAATTGGTTAGACATATAAGAGAGAAAGGTCCAATGCATATTAAAAGGCTTTATAATGTTTTGCTAGAAAGGGATTCAGAAACTGAATTAGTTAAAGATTGTATGATTAAGTGGGCACAAAATTTTGAAGAACCAGTGATGTTGGAAACATGGGAAAAAATTTGGGTTCAGAATGTTAAATTTACACAGTCGCAGAACCTGAGGGAAAATTTTTATAAAATGTTTTATAGATGGCACTTAGATCCTAAAAAGTTGTCATGTATGTACCCTAATGTTCAGCCAAAATGTTGGAGATGCGAATGTTTGGATGCTACGTATTATCATGTTTGGTGGACCTGTAGGAAAGTTAAGGCTTTTTGGATAAAAATATGGTGGGTTATGCAGAATGTTTTGAAGAAAAAAATTCAATTCTCTCCACAACTGTTTTTATTGGGTATAGTTAAGGGTTTTACACGGGGTGAAATAAAACTAATATTGCATATGATAACAGCAGCAAGATTGTTGATAGGTAAATATTGGAAGAATGAAGCTTTGCCTACTATCGAGGAATGGACTTTGAAGATGGCTAGTTTTGCAGAGATGGCGAAGATTTCAGCATATTTAAAGGATTGTTCACAAGAGACTTATGAATGGGAATGGAAAAGGTGGATAGAATATGTTCAGAACAAATATCAAACTAGAAAGTATCAAATAGCTTTTATTTGAAAATAATGTATTAGAAATATCTTAATGTAAAGAGATAAAGAGGAAAAATTATATAAGGGGAGGGATGGGTTCAAGTTTATATATCAGTGTTATTAGTTATGAGTACATAATAAGGAAGTCTGGGGGGGAGGGTTAGGGAGGGTTAGGGAGGATGGGAAGTTTGGGGAGGGAGGTGGGGGGGTGAAAAAAAAAGGGGTGAAAATGTAATTGTAAAACTTTTGCAATAAAAAAAAAATGAGTTGGCCTAGCTTGTGGTTGAGATACAACCACGGAGTTCACTTTGGAATGTCACTTGATAGAGACAATGATCATTTGCAGGGCATACAAGGCAGACCACGGGAGAGTGAGAGACCTGGAAGGTCAAAGAGAACTTAGCATGGATAAACTACCGATAAATAGGGACTAAGCTAACTGACCATATTTCTTTCCTGAAGAAAGGAAGCGAAATCCCATTTTGATAAATCTTTGTACTGAAGTCAGTTGGGCTGGTAATAGGATAAGGGTCTTCATACATCTAAAGGTAGCAAGAGTGAGTGCAGCCATCACAAAGGATTCTATGGTATTTGTCTCTTTAGGAAAATCTCTTAGAGGTTCCAGATTTGCCCTCCAAGGTCTACTGCAGGGTTTCTCAACCTTAGCCAACTTTAAGAGGTCTGGACTTCAACTCCCAGAATTCCCCAGACAGTATATGCTGGCTGGGGAATTCTGCGAGTGGAAGTCCACGCCTCTTAGAGTTGCCAACGTTGAAAAACACTAGTCTACTACCTGAGGCTTTTAATTTACCTAACACTAGAGCTGGTCTTTAAAAGACTATTGGGCAAAAAACAGAGCAGAGCTGATCTCTCTAATTTCAGAGGCAGGTCTAGAATCAATGACTGGAAACTGGGTGGAAAGAGATTTTCACTAGTGTTAAAATAGTGACTGCTGTTCCACAGTGGAATATTCTTACTGTAATTAACTTGGTAAAAGTTTGATACATTCCTTAAGCAGACAAAAAGCATTCTGGTTTTTTTTTCTATCATTCTTGATGTCCATATGTTTAATCAGTAACAGAATAATACCCAGATCAACAGAATTGGCCTAATCTGGTTTTGCAACGTTGAGAAGATCGGTTTTTTTGTTTTGTTTCGTTTTGCTGTAGAATCTGGACAGCTGCAAGTTTATTTTGCTTCTTGCTGCGATTGGGAAGCTTTGCAGTAAAAGGCAGCGCCCTGAGGGTGTCCTCCTGACATCACACAACTTTCCTACTTTCCGGTGTAAAGCTCAGAAATCCCTAATAAAAGCACCTGAGGTAAACAAGATTATTAACAGCATCGGTGTCGGCATATGTCGGGACGCATGGCTTTGATTTATGGAGTTAAGAAGTTATTAATACTCATAACTGGCACACTCGCAGGATAAACCATTTGCAAAAGTTCTTGAGCTTGAACTGGATCAATCACAAGCCCGTTTGCTTAAGAGACACCTCTTTGTAAATTAAGCTGTTTATCCTCTCCTCAGGTCACCTGGTGGGTGGCCTTCAGAAGAACTGAGAAAGTCAGCAGTTATTATAATGGAACTAAAGGCTGAAAGGCTACGTTTATCTCTCTTTCCTCTTTCCCTTTGAAACATTCCAGGGCGTGTGCGCTTCAGTACAGAACATTTGGCACATACCACAGGCTGTTTAAACCCCTCACTGACCTGAGGAGGAGTAATTTTATAGCATCTGGATTAGTTTGAGAATATAAATGCATCTCCTGTAATATTTATATTACTCTTGAAGCACATACACCCTTGCCTTGTTTCCGAGCAAGGGGGAGGTTTTTTTCCAAAAGCATTTTGGACTGTTCAGAGGGTACTTGAGTTAATGGAAAAATTTTAATACTAGTTCAGATAATTAGGGTAAATGTTCTGGAGGGATCAAATAAACAGCACTGCCTACATTTGTTTTCGGCTCAATGTTTTCTTCTCAGGCAGCAACAATAAACTATTGATTCATTGAGCATAAGATTGTTATCTGAGGTATAGTATTATTTTCAGCTAGTACAGAAGTAGCTAATCCACAGATTGCACCTGTCTGTGCGTATAGCATATTGTCAGAATAGAGCTGGAAGAGACCTTGGCGGTTCTCTGGCCCAACCCTCTGCTCAAGCACGAGATCCTATACCATTTCAGACAAGTGGCTGTCTAGTCCCGTGATGGCGAATTTAGGGCACGCGTGCAAGAGGTGGCACGCAGCGCCCTCTCTGATGGCATGCGAGCCGTTGCCCCAGTTCAGCTCCGCTACGCATGCACGTGTGCCTCCCGCTGGCCAGCTGATCTTTGGGTCTCTGCCGCGCATGCACGGGGCAGAGCATATGCACGGGGCTGCACGCGCATTCCCAGTGGGGCATGTGCGGGGGGCTGTGTGTGCATGCGTGGGGGGCAGGGCACATACAGAGGGCCATGCATGTGCACGGGGGGGCGCATGCATGGGGCCGCACACACATTGCATTTTGAGAGTTCAGGGATGCGCGCTTTGGGCATCTCTTTCAAGAGAGATGTTATTCAAGAGATCTATGCAGGGGTGGGCTGCAACCGGTTTAACAACCGTTTCTGTGAGCATGCACTTTGTGCACAGTGTTCAAAATATAACAATTTGAAGCCCAGCTGCTTACCTTCTAAGGCAGCCCCGGTAAGTAGAACAGCGGAGGCGTGGAAATCAGCAGTGCCACGTGAATCAGCTGAGCCAGAAAGAAGGAAATGTAGGACAGGATGGGCGGAGCCAGCTGATGGTTGGAAGTACCGGTTCGCTAGAACCAGTCCGACCTGGCAGCAGTCCATCACTGGATCTATGGAACTCTAGTCCCAAATTATATATTTAGCCAAATGTAACTGTGTTCCAGGGGTGAAATCCAGCAGGTTCTGACAGGTTCTGGAGAACCAGTAGCAGAAATATTGAGTAGTTCAGAGAGTCAGCAAATACCACCTCTGGCTGGGGTGGGGTGGGAATGGGGTGGGGTGGGGTGGGAATGGGGATTTTGCAGTATCCTTCCCCTGGAGTGGGGTGGGAATGGAGATTTTGCAATATCCTTCCCGTGCCATGCCCAGCAAGCCACGCCCACAGAACCAGTAGTAAAAAAAATTGGATTTCAACACTGCTGTGTTCCCATGAACACTGTAATTTCTCTCCTTGTTATATGAACTTCCAAATCCCATTTTGGATTTTTTTGTTTGTTTGTATCTTAAGCAACTTGCTCAGAAGATAGACTCTCACAAAAGCTAGAGAACTGAAAGTAAAATAAAGTCAACATAGCAGAATGGCAGCAACAGACAAGATTAAAATAGACTCCAAAAGCTTTCTCAACAAGCTATCCGTTTTTTCCCAAACTGACAAGACAGTATATTAGAGAAAATACAGTCACAGTGAAAGCTTGCCTTATTTCATCCACAGCTCAACATTAACATAGAACAGGTAGTCCTTGACTTATAGCAGTTCATTTAGTGACCATTGAAATTACAACAGGATTGGAAAAGGTGACTTATGACTGTTTTTCACACTTATGACCATTACAGCATCCTCATAATCACGGGATTAAAATTCTGATGCTTGGCAACTGACTCATATTTATGACAGTTGCAGTGTCCTAGGGTCATGTGATCAGCTTTTGTGATCTCCTGGCAAGTGATTCACTTAACAGCCATGTTACTAGCTTAGCAACTGCAGTGATTCACTTAGCAACCGTGGCAAAAAAGGTCATAAAACGGGGCAAAATTCACTTAACAAACGTCTCAGGAACAGAAATGTTGAGCTCAATTGTGGTCATAAGGCAAGAACTATCTATATATAAGGGAACTCTAAGCAGGCCTACCTTTGATGGCATCTGAGCTCATGAAGAAAATGTGGGAACAGTCATTTCTTAGTATGACCTAGCCACAGGTTATCCTGGCCTTTATGTCATCCTTAAAAATAAAATCTACATTTTGAATTGAATCCAGAAAACAATTGGTAAGCAGTGCAAATTCCTAAGTAAGGTGCATTATGTTCTCTGTAGGTATTAGAACATTCTACCCCTCCGTTTCTGAATGTACTTTCAGAACTGCCCAATAGAAAGATTTTTCCCCCACAAATTCAGTTGCTTAAACATGTAACACATTAACAGGATTAAGATAACTGATGGTCAAAAGCCAGGAAAAAAATAAAATAAATGTACATGTCTAAAAACTGATAGATAATCCTAATCTAAATCTTTTAAAGGAAGGGGGAGGAATAATTGAAAACGGACCCACTGTCTAGAAGGAAGGAGAAAGAATTTCTTTAGTTTTTTCTGTCATGATTAATTATGGTGCAAATATTCTCGAAGATAAAAAAACAGGCTATATAAGTATGGTTGGTAATGTAAAATCATTCTTAAAATGGGTTTACATATAGAAGCAAGAAGAAGTAACCATAGTTGGACAGGTTACTACATGGCTTAACATAATGTGCCAGAGCAGCACATGTTTTCATTCAAATACAGCATATTTTAGAACTGAACCTTATTTCAACATAATTCCAAGTATTGTTTACGGGACCAGTGTGTCCTGATAGTTGGCCCATTTCTCTCTCCCCCATTCCTCTCTCTCTCTCTCAATCCCCCCTTTCACCTCTCCCTCCCCCGCTCTCTCTCTCACCCTCCCCCCCTCTTTTTCCTTCTTCAGTGCAAATGAAAGACAACAAAAGTATTTTGGAGTCCTAGCCCTAAAGAGTCTAACCAAGATTACCTCAATATTTTATTTACAAAACTATTAGGGGCCCAGTGAAAGAGAGATCTGACCACATTATTTAAAAAGTGTGAGAACAGGGTTGTTGTCTTCGGACTACAAAAATCTGATATCAAGGACTAAGAATTTACCTGTATCCCTTTCTGACTGCTAGTGGACATCAGAATGTTTGGAAGCCAATTTTGAGAGAAAGCCAACAGTATTTGGTAAGGATACAGAATGTTAAGACATAGATGAGTTTCTGCATCTTCAGGACCAAGAACCACTGAGAACAGAAGACTCACTCACACCACCTGTAAAGGAATTGTTGGACGTAAATTTCTCCAGGAGTGCAAAAAACTGGAGATGAGAAAATATTGGCCCCTGTGTCCTCTCAAGCCTAGTGGAGAAAGACCTCAGGCTGCAAATAGGTGGCTGAAGTTGAGCTGGCAGAAGCAAGTCTTTCAGATGAGTTAAGCACACCTGCTTGGGGACACCTGCTAGGCAGATTTAAGCAAGCTTGCTGTATGTTCAGATTCTTGCTTACTGCTGAAAAACCTTGTCCAGTGGTTCTTGAATGTCCACTGTATGAGTCAAGAACTCTGCCTTTATTTTATTACACACACAAACACACAGATACACTCACACACACCAACCCTTTCTCCCCTTGTACTATGAATTTTTACATTTATTTATTTATTGAATTTCTATACCGCCCTTCTCCCAAAGGACTCAGGGCAGTGAACAGAATAAGATTTCATATATATATAATATTTTTTTTTATAAACAGTAAATAATAAATTGAGTCAACTTAGTGTATCTGCTAAGACCTTGGCATAGAATTTAGATGTTTATGCTAGCCCTGCTTTTTGAAACAGAAAGGTCTTCAGGGCATGTCGGAAAGTGCGAAGATCTGGGATTATTCGTATTCCAGGGGGTATTTTGTTCCAAAGAGTAGGTGCCCCCACAGAGACATGGGCCAGTTTCACAATATTTCAGGTAAGCTATTTTTCATCTCTGGGCAGATTCAGGTTTCCAGTTCACACTAAGGGTAAACACAAGCCACCATGGTTTCTGGTGGGCAGGAATGCATAGCATCTTCAATTTACCTTCAACCAGCAGCCCTCCCCTTGAGAGTTCTTGAGGCCCCTTAGGGGTTTATCTGTGCCCTCAGGGTCACCTGTATCAGAGTGCAAATGAGGGTGGAATATTCTTGGAACTGCTGACAGGACTGCATTGTAGATAGGATATAAGTGGTGCCTTATCCCTCCCTCTCTGTTGAGAGAGGGCTGCTCAATGTTACCATAAATGTCCTCTTTCAAACAATGATCCTCTCTATCCAGAATGTGGAGCTCTCAGGGAGAGTGCTAAGATCAGATGACTGCACAGAAATATCATCCTTTCAATCTCCTCCCCCCCACCCCATTAGAACTAATCCCTCCATACAGTGGTAGGATTCAGCCGGTTCTGTTCGGTTTGGGCGAACCGATAGCGGCGACTGCAGTAGGCCCCGCCCACCCGCTCTGATGTAACGCCATCCTATTTAGCTACGTTTTGGAGACTGCATGCATGCGTGAAAGGCGCACAAGTTAGCAAAGAGCATGCACAAAAGGCTGAGCATGCGTGGATAGTGCGCTCGCTAGCTCACATTTGCAAACCGGTAGGGAAGGTAAGTGAATCCCACCTCTGCCTCTATAGCCCCCACCATCCCGCCAGAACCAATAAAACTTCTCGGATGGGAAGCGAAATGTTTTCTTCTTCTTCCTCAAGGAAAAAGCCTTTTGAAAACGCATCTTTGAGACAACTATGACCTGGATGACTGAGAATCTCCACAGATGCTCAGTCCCCTCCATTCTACAATTCCAAGGTCAAAACAATGAAGTTCTATTCCATTCCAGGAGCCCAATGGTACTATTTATAGTACTGTCATACTCTACCATAGGAAGAAACGTCATATAGTACTACTGGATTATAGAACTAAATATTTCAGTGTTTTACTCTATGTAGAAACTCTGGGTTTCTGGGTTTAGAAACTCTCAAAGATTCTAGCCCTTGGGTTATTTACTGGGTCAATATCCAAACTGTGCACTGTATAAGCAACAGCACTTAGACTTATATACCACTTCACAGTGCTTTTGCAACTCTCTAAGCAGTTTATAGAGTCAGCCTATTGCCCCCAACAATCTGGGTCCTCATTTTACTGACCTCGGAAGGATGGAAGGCTGAGTCAACCTTGAGCCCGGTGAGATTCGAACTGCCAAACTGCTGGCAGCCGGTGATCAGCAGAAGTAGCCTGTAGTACTAACCACTGCACCACCACAGAAACAAGGGATATTGGGATGATGCCATTGACAAAACAATGAAATAATAAATATATATGATGTGTGGTGGCCAAAGGATGTGTTCATCATTTCATTTCCTCTGTGGAGTAGGCAGGCATTAGAGAGCAAAAAAATCGACCCAGATCATCATATGTCACCCATAGGAAGACAAAACGATGATTTTGGTGAGGTGAAGGAAACAGCTGCAGTCCACAATGCAGACTAAACCCCTGATCAGTCTGATCAGCGCTTCCCAAGCACTGCAAACCAGATAGAATTTTCCTCATCTCATGCATGGGAACAACTTAACACTGCAACGGAGGATTGTCCTATTTCTTTGCCTGTTCCTTTCCTGTCTTCTCTGACCTCCAGACCAGCTGTTCCCTTCCCAAAGGGATTTATACCTGTTGTGGCTGTAAAGGAAGACAAGAAAGAGATTTCAGATGGTTGAAAACTTAGAGGATCTGACTCCAAGCTGAGGTCCTTTAAAATAGCAATTATTTTGAGAAGCTAAGGAGTTAGTACTTAGCAGTGCTTCCAAAGCCAGAGATCGGTATAATTCAGGGATGAGCAAAAGACTTGGGTCAAGTCTATAATTTCTAAAGTGCACCTTGTTAAAAAGGTCTGGAATAAGAGCCTTAAAAAGGGATCTATGCATAGATCTATGCAGTGATGAGATTCAGCTGGTTTGGGGCAGTTTGGGTGAACTGGTAGTTAAATAGCTGGCTGGCCCCACCCCTTCTTGCTCCACCCCTTCCAGGAGTCCCCACCTGCCTCATTTTGGCTCCCAGGTAAGTGCAGGGAGGCCTACTAGGCCCAAAACAGGGCATGGGGGCGCGGGCGGCACAAAGTAGAGGAAACCTAAAAACCCTCCCTGTGGTAAGAGAGTAGAGGAATGCCAGGTAGTGACACTCATAGAGTTATGTCCCAAATGATAAAAATTGTATATTACTTACAGAACCATTTACAAAAAGACAGATTGCATCGGCAAATGGCTCTTTAAAATCAAATTTGAGGTGGAGTTGACATCCAGCAATTAGAAGTCAGATTACTAGCCAAAGGATATTCCTTAAATAAAATAAAGATTATGATGGGAGGCTTGCTCAGAAATTTCACAAAACTGCTTCTGCATAGAACAGCAGCAAGGAAGGTGCAAGTGGTATAGGGTCTTCTACTTGAGCAAGGGTTGGACGAGAAGACCTCCAAGATTCCTTCCAGTTCTATTCTGATTGATAGATCTCTTGGATATGAAGACTGCCTTCCTGCATGGAGTCATGATGAAAGCGATTTAAACAGAGTATCCACTAGGGTTTGAAGAGCTTAGAAAGGAAGGGCATTAATGCAAACATCCATTTATTGCCCGAGATAAGTAGCAAGGGCTTTGAATGAGAAGTTGAACCAATTGCTGCTTGAGAAGTAATTCATGTAAGGGAAATCTGTCCCCTATCTATACTCAAAACTCAAATGACAGATGGTCCTTTATTCTCAGGTATGTAGATGATATGATTATATGCCATGAGGGGAAAGCAAATAATCGTGAGATTGTGAAGCATCTAAACAATGAGTGAGGTGAGAGAACCATAACCTTGGTACTCAGATGGAATAAAGGATAGAAGTGATCTTCAAAAGCAGAAGACTAAAAAAAAAAAAACCTTCTGAAGGAATAAAAGCCAAAGAATTTTGTGCATCAGTGGAGGCAAATCTCTAAAGCAGGATAAATTGATACGCTTCTATCAGATAATAAACAGTACAGAAAGGCAATTGGGCAGCTCCTGTATGTAGAAGATCAGATACTGCCACAGACCATAAGCAGTAAAAATGAAGGCACCAATAAAAAATGTCCAGCAGAAAGTAGTTTGTCCAGCTGTTGTTCTTTTATTCACAGAACCAGACTATGTCTGAGGGACGGAAAACGTCGTGAATTTAGATGGCCACCCAAACTGGATTTGATGAGTCAAAGTCTACTGAGAAATTTGTAGGCAGCCCAGGAGGTATTCAGCTCTTGCTGATGGAGAACACTAAATCTTAGATGAAGTTCATTTATGCAAAAATAAAAATAAAAATGCAAGAGATGTCAAAATAAAGTCTTATTCCACAGTGGCAGATGATCTTCCTGGTATTGAGGGACCATTACTAGAATCTTTGAGATAAAAGGAGCTGTCATTTGGTGCCAGAGATATTAGCTGGAAGATATTTTAGAAGTAAGATAGAAGTTAGAACAGTACAACTCTTTGTACTGTTTTCCCTCTTTTCTACTAGAAACATTATAAATAGAGTTAACGATCAAGAGATTTTCACCTTGGGATTTTGTGTTTGTTATTGCTGTTGTCTTTGTTCTGCTTTCCCCAATTGGAAGAGTCTTTTTCAACTTTTTTTTTTCTGAAAGAATGGAAAATGTCATCCTTCTTTATCGTTCCTTCCTCTTGAAGACAGAAAGTTTAAAGTTGAAGATCTTCTAGACATGGTTACTTCAACATTCTCTCTACTAAAGTATCATAGGTCACCATATTTACATAATACTTATATATTTTGTCCCCAGCCTAAGGAGATGTGATGGAAGGGCTGGCTTAGTGACTGAAGTCTGTCAGGGTAAGGCTGGGGAGGAACTCACTGAATGCCTCCAAATGGAGTGGCTTTGACTTTATGGTATGAATGATTCCCTGGAAATTCAATCTCTAACTCTGAACAGGTTTGTGCTCCCCTACTTGAGGTGATCTGTTATTTCAGAGTTCTTCTAGACCAGTGGTTCTCAACCTTCCTAATCCCGCGACCCTTTAATACAGTTCCTCATGTTGTGGTGACCCCCAACCAGGGGTGGGTTCTAAATTTTTTTTACTACCGGTTCTGTGGGCGTGGCTTGTTTTGTGGGTGTGGCTTGGAGGTCATGTGACTGAGTGGGCATGGCTATGTGTATAGGGACTACTCAGAGGACTGAAAAAAGTCATTTCTGACAGGTCCTCGCACTTTTGACTGGTCCTCACACTTATGACCATCCTCACATTTATGCCTGTGCAGCATTCTTAACAACCATGTCACTCATTTCACAACTGCTTCTCTTCAACATGGTATAAGATAGGGCAAAAAACGTAAAATGTGAGGACAGTCGTAAATTCGAGGACTGGTCAAAAGTGCGAGGACCAGTCAAAAATAACTTTTTCAGCCCTCTGAGTAGTCCCTGTGCACAAAAGGACTACCCAGAGGGCTGAAAAATGTGATTTCTGACAGGTCCTCGCACTTTTGACCGGTCTTCGCAGTTATGACTGGTCATCATTTATGCCCATTGTACCATTCTTAACAACCGTGTCACTCATTTCACAACTGCTTCTCTTCACCATGGTGACAAGATAGGGCAAAAACATAAATTGTGAGGACAGTCGTAAGTTCGAGGACTGGTCAAAAGTGCGAGGACCAGTCAAAAATAACTTTTTCAGCCCTCTGAGTAGTCCATATGCATAAAAGGACACAGCAATAGAGAGGGATGAAGGAAGGGAAGGGAAATTAGAGTAGGAGGGAGGGTAAGAGAGGGAGGAAGAGAGGAGGGGAAGGAGAAAGGAAGAGGAAGTAGGGAGGAGAAGAAGTGGGGGAAGAGAAAGTAAGAAGGAAAGAAAAGACAGAGGTGGTAGGTTTGAGGAGAATAAAAAACAATAAAAAAGATGAAAGGGAAGAAAGCCAACCCCAAACAAATATAAAGATATTAAGATAAAGAATGAATTGTTAAACTTTAAAGAATAAAAGAGAACAAATAGCAATAAATAGCAATAATTAGAAACACACATACAAACATACAACGTATTTTCTTTGAACAGAGTATTTGGCTGGTCCACAAATTTAAACAGTTGTAGGAGGTTAGCACCCACCCCTTTCCTAGAAGAATGAAATATTTTGGGAAATATTAAAAAGGCAGAATATTATATTTCCCTGGATAAGAAATGGAGAAGCATATTTTACAGACAAAGCAGCTCCCACCCTTTGTTAATGGGCCAGAGGCAGAAAGTCAATCCTTTGTCAAAGGACATTTGCAACACAATAGCAACAGAAACTAACACAATGGGCCCCATCAAGCCATGTGATCCTGTCCACCATTAAAACATCTTTCCAAACAGTCTCCATGTTTCCAGTGTCTTTTTCCCCACTTGGAGCAGAACCCAGAAGGATATTTCTTCCAACACAGTATTTAGTCATTTCAATTAAATTTACAATTTCTATATTTCCTTTTTACCATATTTATTCCTCATCTATTTTTTAAAAAAAACAATATTACCCTTCATCCTCCTCTCTAATCTTAATCAAATTCAATTTTTCCCTTCTATTCTATATTATACCCCTTCCCATTGGCATCTATTTTTATATCCATCCTCACATTGGTTAATTATGTAATACAGTTGTTTAATACAAATTCAACATTTTAATATAAATCAATTAGTTATATAACAATCTTTTTTGTATATTAATCAATATGAACATGAATATTTCAATTATTTCCATGCAATCCAATTTCTTACAAATCAATTAATTATATTTACCAATAATAATAAACCAAATAATTTCCCCCATATATTCCTCCAAACCACAACTTAACCGTTTCTGCTTTCAACACAATATACAATGAATAGTATCTCAATTATTACAATTCCCTAGTTAAATAGAGCTTTTTTTCTTTTGTGTTTTAAAATCTTGAACCTCCTCTTGCCCTAAATTTCCCATTGTTTGCAATTTTGTACCTACCTTTTTTGGTGAGGAAAAAGAAAAAGAAATCTCTCTGCCTCATTTTGTCACGTTGCAGCTAAGACCCTGCTTTCGCTTTCTCTTTTCAGCATAGCTAGGGGGAAAAAAACTTGCTCCAGGAATTTACCTCTTTGAAGCCCCGCAGCAAGAATTTAAAGTTTTTTTTCCCTCTAGCCATCAGCTGGGACTCCGGAGGCAGCAATAGATTGGGAGTGGGTGGGGTAAGCTAACGGCGACCGGGCGATCCAACAGAGCAGAGGCAGAGGGTGAGGGTGAGTGAAGGCGTGGGGGGGGGGGCGAGAGAGGGCTTTGGCGACCCCTGTGAAATGGCCGTTCGACCCCCAAAGGTTGAGAACCGCTGCTCTAGACTCACAGAGCCGTGGTGGTGCAGTGGTTAGAATGTAGTATTGCAGGCTAATTCTGCTGACTGCTGGCTGCCAGCAGTTTGGCAGTTCAATCCTGATCATCTTAAGGTTGACTCAGTCTTCCAGCTTTCTGGGGTCGGTAAAATTAGGACCCAGATTGTTGGGGGCAATATGCTGATTCTGTCAACCGCTTAGAGAAGGCTGTAAAGCACTTTGAAGCAATATATTAGTCCTAGTGCTCTTGCTCTTGCTCATAGCTTCTGCTTGAGATAGAGAAGGTCTATGAAAGAATGTAAACGTGACCTTGGGAATGGAAAAGAATTGAGTATCTGTGGAAAGAATTTCAGAAAAGAGCATTGGCTCTTGAAAACAGAGGAAAGCATATGAAAGAAGTCAAAAGAGCCTTGTCATTATTTTGTTTGGAATAACATGATATAAAAAGAAACACTGATGGGTTTTTGAGATTCTGTATCCTATCTTACAACAAAAAAGGGCATTTTGGAGATGACTGCTATGCCTGTTTCTGGACCTTGCCTACACGGAGGGCCTGATATCAGTCTTGAAAGCCTCACTACTGTCTTATCAGAGAAGCATTGGAGCTTGCCTTCTAGAGCTGGAATATGGCGACAGGTCCTTGAGGCATACCACTGTCTACAGAACATGTAGCAGAGGCACTGTTGAAGCATCTGCAAAAGATAGACACAAAACTAACACAGCTGATACTATATCTCAGCCAGGAATGGCCTCCACAACTTGCTGCACAACTAGTATTGCTCCATTCTCTTGGAAACCCACTGGAGAAATTTAGAAGAGTTTGATTCTTAACTTTAATTGCATAGTGTGAGTTGCTTATGGTAGACCGACAAACCTTTGTTCTTAATCTTCTGAAAGAAGAGTCAGCCAGGGGGTGCTATGCTGCTCGGTAATGATGCATTATTAGATCATTTCCAGAACTTCATGAAAAGATTTAAAGCTGCTTTTGATGATGCTGCCAGAAGAGCCATCACAAATCAGGAGATCTCACAAGTTGAAATGAGGAAATCATCAAGTTTGTGAGTACGTATCAGATTTCCAGTTGTACACCAGATGTATGCATTGGACAGATCTTGCCCTGACTAGCCAGTTTTAGGAAAGATGTTCTGATGAACAGAGGGATGAATTAGTAATTAGAAGAACTGTTTCAGGACTGTGTTAATTGATGGGCAAGTAGAAGAGAAGAGTCATGAGGAAATAATTAGGAAGACATTTTACAATCTTTCATCACCCTACCCACCACCAGTGGTGGGATTCAAATAATTTAACAACCGGTTCTCTGCCCTAATGACCGGCTGGATGGGCGTGGCCACGGTGGGCATGGCCAGAGGGTGTGACAGGCAGGACTCGGCCTCCTGCACTCCCCTGGGAGCAAAAATAGGCCATGGGGGGGTGGGACGCGCTGCCTCCCCCGCGCCCATTTTGGGCCTAGGAGGCCTCCCTGTACTTACCTGGGAGCCAAAATGGGGCATGTGGGGACTCCTAGAAGGGGTGGAAAGGGGAGGGGTGGGGCCAGCCAGCAATTTAACTACTGGTTTGCCTGAACCGTCCCAAATCGGCTGAATCCCACCACTGCCCACTACCCCATTGCCTCCTGGGATCCATCCTTGTCTGCAGTGGAGAAATAAAGAAGTGGGATTTGAGTTTATGCTTTTACTATGGGACTATAGGAAACCTAATCCTGGCTTGTCCCACTGAAGTTTTTGCTTTTAGATCAGCTGGAAAATGCTGCATCTGAAGCCATGCATAAGTAAAAGCCTAAATCGTTCCAGAACCTCAAATTTGGAAACTTCATTGGCTCCTCTCCCAAGAGCTTAGCAGGTGGGCTTTCAGACAGTGAAGAAGAGCTCAGACAGCCCAACAATAGACAAGTGCATTTGATTATCCCTTTACCTTTTGCATTCCACAAACATAAAAAGGAAAGGCTCCGTTCTTACAGACTTTGGCACAGCAACCAATTTCATAGCTGAAACTAGGGTAGTCAGTTTGGGTGGCCCACATAAATTGTTAGAGAAATATGCTAGGTGGGACAGCTGATAATCTCTTTGAGCTGACTTTTTTTTTTTTTTTGGCAATGTACAACTTCTCTGCAGTTGAAGATACGTGATCATACAGAATGCTTGCCCCTGTCTATCACCACTTCTTTGCATGTCTTTACTGTCTTGGAGTTAGACTAGGTACAAATGCACAATTAGGATATCCACTATGAGCAAGAAATAATTTTCTTTTTCCTCTCAAAAATGTCAGCTGCGTCATTTGTAGGTGTCAGACTCTTTCTTCTCTTCCATACCACTGCCTGAATCACCTTCCCTATCAAAAAAATATGCAAATTTTACTGATGTTATGAATGGGGGTGAGAAACAGCTACCATCTCATCCTAAGGTGTCTGAATAAGCCATCAGCTTGAAACTTGCAACTCAGATTCCTCAGATTCCTAAAAGGAAACATCCTGGTCTATTGAAGAGTTAGCCTTTTTGAAAGAGTTTCTGGATGATCGTCTGAAGAAAGGATTCATTTGCTTTTGGCCAGTGATGGCTAACCTTTTTGCCATCATGTGCCAGGAGAAGAGGTAGTGATGTTGCGCGCATGCATGCCTACACCCATAATTCTATGCGTCCTGTCCCTGCGCATGTGTGCGGGACCCCCCACTCCCCCCACTCCTGCCACTCGATGGCACAGTAGGCCCGTTTTTTGCTGTCCCCAGCCTCCAGAGCCTTTCTAGGAGTGTGGGGAGGGCGAAAATGGCCTTCCCCCCCACAGAGGCCCTCCTGAGGCCGAAAACGGCTCGTTTGCCAACTTCTGGTCCCACCAAAAGTTGGCAAATGGACCATGTCTGGCCTCTGGAGGGCCTCCGGGCGGTTGGAGAAGGCCGTTTTGCCCTCCCCAGACTCCTAGAAAGGCTCTGGGGGCTGGAGAGAGAGGAAAATGGGCCTTCCCCACCTGAGGTCCTCCGGAGGCAGGAAACAGCCTTTTCCCTACTTCTGGTGGGCCCAGAAGGCCTGAAAACCAGTTGGAGCTGAGCTCGCGTGCCCACCGATATGGCTATACGTGCCATAGGTTCGCCATCACGGCTTTGGGCTGTCCTCACAACTGTTTCCCCCTTTTTAATGTATAAAAAGGTAAAATAATAATGCTATTTTGAGCTTGTTTATAATTATAGGCTTCTGAACTCTGTGATCATTAGGAGCCATTATCCATGGCCTCCTGTTTCCGATTTGCTAGATTGTCTTCAGAAAGCACACATTTCACTAAATGTCTTAAGAGTAGCTTACGATTTGATCCAAATGAAAGAGGTCCATGATTACTGGGACACCATATATCATATTTGAATGCAAAGTACTGTAAAGCTCTATGGATTGCTTAATTGCCCTGAGAATTTCTTCAATTTCATAAATGAAATATTTACTATAACTTAGTCAAACACAACTTGCGACCACAATGGAGTCCAACATTTATGTTGCTAACTGAGAAATTTGTTAAGTGAGCTTTGTCCCATTTTATGAATTTTCTTGCCACAGTTGCTAAGTGAATCACTGAAGTTGTCAAGTTAGTAACATGGTTGTTAAGTGAATCTGGCTTGCCCATTGACTTTGCTTGTCAGAAAGTCACAAAAGGGGGTCACATGACCCCGAGACACGGCAACCGTTGTTGTCAAACATACATCCGAATGTAAATCACATAACCATGGGGATGCTGCAATGGTAATAAATGTTAAAAACGGTCAAATGTCACTTTTTTCAGTGCCGTTGTAACTTCAAACAGTCACTAAATAAACTGATGTAAGTTGTGGATTATCTGGTGACATCCTTTTTTTTTTTCCAGAAGATCCATCTTTCCATGAGACTCATGCAAGAAATGTCCTAGAAATTTGCAAGCAAAAGCTATTTGCTAAATTGAAAAAATGTGCATTTGATCTTTCCCAATTGGACTATTTGGGTATTTTGCCTTATAGAGCAGGGGTCTCCAACCTTGGCAACTTTAAGACTTGTGGACTTCAACTCCCAGAATTCAAAGCAAAGCTGGCTGAGGAATTCTGGGAGTTGAAGTCCACAAGTCTTGAAGTTACTAAGGTTGGAGACCCCTGTTATAGAGAGAATACAAATAGATTCCACAGAGATGCAATCCATTCTCATCTGACAAGTTCCTTGAAATGGGAAAAATTCTCAGTGTTTTTTGGGCTTTGTCAATTTTTAAGGACAAGCCATCCCTAATTTTTGCAGAAACTCCCTCAATTTCTGGGGGGGAAAGGCACAAATATAAATGATCTATTTAAGAACAAGCTTTAAGAGTCTCTTTTCTTCCGAGCTGTTACTCAGGCATTAGGATCCCAATGGCCCCTGTGTTGTTACAAACAGATGCTTCAGATTCAGCTTTGGGATCTGTTCTCCTTTGGGCTTTGGCAAAGGAATGGAAAGATCTCTTGCCTTGGGCATTTCACTTCATTTCACCTCTTCTCCCAGCTAAAAGGAACTATGATATTTTCAGCAAAAAATATGAATTGTTTGATATGGATATGAATAATGGCTTGCTGTGAAAGCCGTCACTTGGAGGCATTTCTTGGCAGAAGCAAACCCACAGGTACACAAACAACCTAAGAATTTGGAACATCTGCAAAAGGCACGGATTGACTCATCACCACATCCCACCCTCCCACTTCAATTTTTATATCACTTACATTCTTAGCTCATAGAACAAGGCTGTCAGATATACTTTCACACAAGGCTGAATATGATATTCCCTGGCCATAGCCCTCCCCAATCTACAACAATCTAAAAGCCAAACAATTTTACACCCCACCCCCCACCAGAATGGATTTTCCAGAAGCACTTATAATAGGGGTTGGTAACCTTTTTCTGCTTGGGGGACCAAAGACAGTGTCTACGAGTAGATGCTAAGGCACTCTCTCCCTCTCTCTCTGTGGTGACTAGGAGCTTATGTTCTGCCCCAGCTACGGATCCCAAAGAACACAGCACACACAAACTCTGAACAAAACTTAGTTTACTCAAATAACGCAGTTTTAGCAAATGCTGGCTGTTAATAAGCGTTCTTAACAGCCTGCCAGAATTCCACAGATAAGATAGTCAGAGTCTTACTGGAGTTGGCAGAAAGCCCAGAAGCAAGGTTGCAGAGACATCCCAACGCGATGATTAGCGAACTAAAGTTGTTTCCTGCAGCTTGTTACAAGCTGCGTTCTTTCTTAAATAGGCTAAGGGCGTGGCCAATTAGCCCCAAGCCTTACTCTCGAGGAGACCTCCTGCTAAGGAACCACTCCTGCCTTTTGGCAGCTCTCTGTGCCCGTGAGAAGAGGCTCCTCCTCTTCATCCTCTTCACTTAAAGGAGCCTCTGGAGGTTCTGAAGGCCCTGACTGAATCCCTGCCTCTGGCACCACATCTTCTTCAACCTCCTCACTGTCTGACTCAAGCGCTGGCTGCACAGGCTGCTGGCACAGTACCACACCAGCCTCCTCATCGTCGGGATCAGCAACAATCCACGCAGGCCACTGGTGGGCCACAACAGCTTGGGAGTCTTCAGAGCAGACTATAGAGATGTGTTTTTTCTCTTTGGGGAAAGAAAAGGTGGCGTGGCCAATGGAGAATGCAAGAGCATGCTCTGCAAAACCTTGAGGCACCTCTTGTGGTTGTGGAAAGAGGAAGAGACCTTGGGAATCAAAAGTACAACATAAACACGTATGTATATTTCAGTGGTGGGTTTCAAAATTTTTTACTACCAGTTCTGTGAGTGAGGCTTGGTGGGCGTGGCATGGCTTGGTGGGCGTGGCAGGGGAAGGATGCTGTAAAATCTCCATTCCGTCCCCACTCCAGGGGAAGGTTACTGCAAAATCACCATTTCCTCCCGATCAACTGGGACTCGGGAGGCAGAGAATAGAGGGGGGTGGGGCCAGTCAGAGGTGGTATTTACCGGTTCTCTGAACTACTCAAAATTTCCACTACCAGTTCTCCAGAACTGATCAGAACCTGCTGAAACCCACCTCTGGTATATTTGTATATATAGGCTCATAACTACCCAAATTTATTAAAATAGTACAGTTTTATGTTGGGTCTGAGGTAGAATTATTTGTTTGTTTGTTTATTTTCCATATTCATAAGCTGCCCATCTCCCTGAAACTGGGGCATGAATTATAAACTTAAATTCATTTTTAGGGCCACTGTGGGACCAGTGGATATAATATTTTGAGGAGGACTAAGAACTGAAAGGCTTCAGATGTTGGCCCATAGGTAGCTGATCCCTCGCTTACAGCCCAAGGATCCATGTATCAGAGCTGAAATGGATAACTTCCTGGGGAGTCACAGATAGATTTTGGACAAATATTTGACGGTGGTCATTTATTTGTTCCTTGTCCTCTAAGGGAAGAAATTTTGCAACTTTGCCATGACAGTAAGATTACTGTTCTTAGCAGAGTGGTCAAAAAACCCACATCTTTTGCTCAGAGAGTTCTGATATGCAAGTGTGAGATCCCAGTATGTGTAATCCTGTCATACCTGTGACTGGGCTAAGGGTATCACAAGCTTCCTCCAGCCACTCCCCTCCTCTCTTAGTGTTGTATCCTGCCATTTGAACTCTCTGGGGGGCCTCATAAAACTGCCGCCTGACGGCTGTGCAGCCCAACAAACCCGTGCTAGGTGCCCTTTTTTTCCACAATGTCTACACTCGGCATTTTTAAATCTACAATCAGAATGGTGATGATTGCCTCCGCACCCAACACAAGGATTCTGAGGCTTTCCATACTTTCCTTCTGAGGATCTGCCTTTTTGTAAGTTTGTCTTCAGACAGCTGACATCTTCCTCGTCTCCTGACAGCACATCAGGCACGACCTCCTCCTGGTGAACAGTGTCAGGTTTATCAGCCTCCGTGGAGCTTAACTCTTTCCTGATCTCTGATGCCAATTTATTTGATAATTCTGAGGCTCTAGCCTCATCTAGGGCCGTCTGTAACGTGATGTCTGTCTTAGCTAACAACCGGCGCTGTAGGTGTAAATCAGTGACCCCGCAAATCAATTGGTCTAACAGAATCTCTTCTAAATACTCTGTAAAATCACAGTACAAGGCAGCAGCCCGCAAAGCAGCCATGTACTGGCTTATGTTTTCCCCCTCTCATTGAAATCTATGCCTAAATGCATAACGCCTGGCTACCCTCGAAGGCAAGGGGGCATAATGTGCTCTCAATTTAGCCAACAACGTATCCCATGGTACGTCTTGTACTTTTTGTGGTGCTAATAGCACCCAGGCTGTTTCAAACATGTTGTGCCCGCAGATGCTGAGAAATACAGCTATTTTCCTCTCACCGGGAAGCCCCTTGTAATCATTTGCAGCTAAGAAACAGTCAAAGCGATCCAAAAAAGAGTCCCAATCCTCCATTTCCTGATTAAATGGCACAAATGTGGATAGAGTGGCCATTCCTACGCGACGTCTGAGGTAACTGCAGCTGGTGATGTCTTACTGCTGAGGGCTAGCTCCATTGATAGTCAAGTTGCTTGCCGTGTTAGACCTGCCACCTCATTCAACAAATCCCACCTTCGTCGCCAAGTGTTCTGTTTTAGAACCCAGGCAGAGACGGAGGCGAGGCAGGTTAACTAACTCTCTTTATTTAACACAACCATTAACTAGCATTCACTAACAGTATAAACGACTGAGGGAACTTTGCCGATCTGACAGCTCTTTTCTACACAAGCTGTCAGTGGCTTAACCAATCCAGGGGTTCCCATTCTCCTGCCTGTGTAATGCCAGCGGGCGGACCAATCAGCTGCGCGCCTGCTTCACGTGACCGCCGGCAGGATACAACACTTAGACTATGGATGTTTCCCTAGATGTTATTTGCAATCTTCCTGACATTCAAGGTTACACAACCATTTGGGTGAAAGTGGATTTGTTTACCAAGAGGGCTAATTTTATTCTATGCAGGATTCTACCATCTGTTCTTTCTAGATCACATTTTTTATATAGGAGCTTAGACACTCACGTGATTTGGATTGTAGTCCTCAATTTATATTGAATTTTGGACGACCCTCTTCTACTTAACATTCATATCCATTTGTCATCCTCTCATCATCCAGAATCAAATGGAAAGGCAGAGACTATTACTCAATCATTTTATTCAAATAGTATTTGCACTGCTGTACCTCTCATTAAAAGAACACGCATGTGCTGCCCTTGCAAAATTTTCCTATAACGATTTACGGTATTCCTCCATCAGCATGTTCCCTCTTTCAAACTATTTACAGCTACCATCCATGCCATCTGCCCTCCAGCGCTTCTAATTACATTGTTCCTTGCCTGTCTTCAAAAGAGACTAGATCGCACAATTCATCTTGAAGGAAGTTAGATTTGGCCAAAGCTGCTGAGCTTAAGGAAGATGGCACCTTCCTGATTTTGTGGAGGCTTTGGTGTGGCTTTCTGCTGTGTTTTTACCTCCCACCCTTTTAAGAATCGTGGCTCTTCTTACCTTGCCTATTTGCAAATATGTTTTGAGTATGCACATTAATTGTTCAACTACCCATTAGATTGAGATCTACATGAAGTAATTTTATAGTGCCGCATACCCCAGTATTTGGAAATTGGGCACTGTGGAATATCCGATTTGACAACATCTTCCATAGAATGAAAATAATTTTGTAAAAGGTTTGATAGGATAGCATTTGTACATATGGTGATAATAATAAGAGAGAGATATTAGGAGCTTTTTTTTCTTTTTTCTTTTTACAATCCTGTAATCCCTTTTTATCAGGGTGGAGTTGGGGCAACTGAACGGAGCTGAGTATTTCCTGGCTGGATGCCCTTCCTGATGCCTACGTGTAACTCACAACAGATATTTTCTCTTTGCACCCTGATGGAGAAATATCCATCACTGCCTAGGATTGAAGTAAACCTTCCAGAAGGGAGGCAAGCGTCTTCACTTCTAGGCCACCACAAAACTCAGGTACTAGTAGCTATTAATCTTCACAATACCTTGTGGGATCCAGGTCAGGGGTGGGTTCTACTTACCTTTACTACTGGTTCGCAACGGGATTGCACATGCGCACATCGCTTCTGATGACGTCAGGGTCAGTGGGAGGAGCCTCCCGCTGGTTTTACTACTGGTTCTATAGAACCAGTCTGAACCGGGGGCAACCCACCACTGATCCAGGGTGAATTAAGATCTGTGACCCTTGCAAAACCAGGCTATTAGGAGTGCTTGTTAGTTCTCTGCACTCTGTAGCTGCTTGCCTGCAGCTTCACAAATATGAAATGAAGCCAATAAATGTAGAGAAGAATGTGTGGAGATCCACATAATACTTCTGTCTGAGAATATCTTTATATCAGTTGAGGATAAAGCCTTAGATCAGTGGTTCTCAACCTGTGGGTCGGGACCCCTTTGGGGGTCGAACAACCCTTTCACAGGGGTCGCCTAAGACCATCAGAAAACACATATTTTCAATGGTTTTAGGAACAATTTTATGGTTGGGGGTCACCAGAAGATGAGGACCTGTATTAAAGTGTCGCAGCATTAGGAAGGTTGAGACCCACTGCCTTAGATGAATGTGCAGTGATGTAGATACAAGCAAACTAGTCTAGTTGTATAAGGAGAACTTCCAGCTCAACAGAACTGACATCTACAAGAATCACTGTGTCTTGCTAGGATCAAAATAAGCATTGATGGTTAGGGATAATTTCAATACAGTGAAAGCAATTTGTTCTTTTTCTAACCATTTCCAGTTATGCTTGCTTCTACTGAACTCTTGTCAAGGTTTGGTAAGCATGGCAAATTTTGATATATGGTGAGCATGGCAATCTCATGAATAGCAGCAATCTCCCATATCAGCCAGCATCACATCTTTGGAGAAGACACAGCAGAACAATTCCAGTGTAGACTAATCAATTCACATTTTTGATTATGTATGTGAAATTATGTTTTTGGAATAATTGATGGATAACTTCCAAGTGACAGTCTCATTCCTTCCTTGTGCTGCCAAACACAAGAATGGGATTTTTCAAATCACCACTCAAAACATGATTGCAGGTACTTGATAGTATCATCGCTTTACAAGAGAATGAAAAAAACTCTGCTGATAATTAGATGCCGAAACTCTAATGTTTATAAAACCTTAATCCAATATAAGTACTGAATATAATAATATACCAGGCAGAGGAGGGTTTCAGCAGGTTCTGATCAGTTCTGGAGAACCAGTAGCGGAAATACCACCTCTGACTGGCCCCGCCCCCACCTATTGTCTGCCTCCTGAGTCCCAGCTGATTGGGAGGAAATGGGGATTTTGCAGTGACCTTCCCCTGGAATGGGGAGGGAATGGAGATTTTACAGTATCCTTCCCCTGGAATGGGGAGGGAATGGAGATTTTACAGTATCCTTCCCTTGCCACATCCACCAAGCCATGCCACGCCCACTAAACCACACCCACAGAACCAGTAGTAAAAATTTTTGAATCCCACCACTGATACCAGGAATCAAGATGTAGTTCAAGTTACTGAGAACTAGCCCTCAAATCTAATTTAGAAAACATCCATGTTTCATTTAAATCTAAAATGATACTATCCACAGTAGATGTTACATGTGAGTCTGCTCAGTGGGACTGTTTGGCTGCTATATGTTGACACACAGTCAAATTTTATTAGTTGTTCAGGTTTAGGGACTTCAACAATTAGAGAAATCTATAGAGTTGATAACGCACTCAATAATGTGACATTCTCAATCCTCAAATCTGACTGGATTTGGTATAGGCCAGTGATGTCTAGCCTTTTCCAGACCGAGTGCCCAAAGCGCACATGTGTGCCTAAACCCCCAAAATGCAATACGCGCACAGCCCCCCATGCGCCCCAGCCCCTGTGCATGCGCAGCAGAGACCTGAAGACCATCTGGCCAGTGGGAGGTACGTGCGCATGCGCAGCAGAGCTCAACTGAGGCAACAGCTCTCATGCCCACCGAGAGGGTGCTGCGTGCTACCTCTGGCACGCGTGCCATAGGTTTGCCATCACTGGTATAGCTATAGTAACAAGAAAGCAAAGAAGATCAAGTAAATAAGGCCAGACTAATAGCAACAAATACAATAACCAGCTATAGTATTGATGATGAATATATTTAAATAGTATATAGCTTCTGTCTTTTAGGTTCAACAAAAGTAAAGGAACAAGCATTTACGAAATAGGCCACAAACTATAGCACTTGGTAAAGCAACCATGAAGTTCTTGGGAAAAAATATTCAGGTACCATACCTACCAAGATTAAAATTGTACAAGCTGATCACATGATGATGGGGGGGGGTGCTATTGGAACTTTGAATATGGATAGGTCATGATGATGGGGAGGTCAGTCGTAACTTTGAAATGTCACTAAGCAACATCGTAAGTCGAGAACTACTTGAACAAAAATGCACCTATTTTCTTGTTTCTTCCTATGCATTCAATGTTTCATCTGATAAATGCTAGAAAATAATGTCCTCAATAATTTTATATGCAGAAAGAGACCCTGTCCAACCAGATAAGCCTTATTCATTATAACAGGAGAGAATCTGTTATTTCTTAGCATATCTGCATATTATATTAATTCCTTGGGTAAACCAATTTATGAAAAGCATTAGTCCATTTCACACGTATAAAGATTACGGAGGAGCCTTATATCTTCCTCAAGAATTTCACTGCCAGATAGACATTAATTTACTCTGTTTTGCCAAGTTTTTCTGCTTGATGCAAGCCAATTAGAGTTCAAAAGGCAAACCACAGGCTCATTCTTTTAGCAACAAATGTTTCATGAGCAGTTTTGCTAAACTCCTATCTCATATACACGGTGAATGCTTCTTTATTGGATCCTAAACTTTGTGATATCCAAAATCACATCTGCCAATCTAAATTAGATTAAACAGATTGGCTGCCCATTTGTGTATCGTCATCATCACTACTGTCAAACAGACAGAATTCTTGGCTGGGCCTAGAGCTTAAAATAACATGGACTCTGTTTCCAGGCTTCCAATCTAATGAAAAGATGCAAAGCAGTACGGAGCAGGTGAAAAAAAACATACTTTTTTCATTGTTACCTACATTTTCCATATTTAGCAGTACAGCCTTCCTTAATCCAATGTCTGGATTTTAACATCTAGTTAGAGAATGGTGGGGTCTAAAGTGAATGATTTTTGCAAGCCATCATGTTGGGGAGAGGCAAGGCTGGGTACAATTATGGCTTTGAGGAGGAAGACTAAGGATAGAAATGGCATTTCCTTAGCTAAATGTTCCTGGAGAAGCCATTGCAATAGATGCCTGGGGAGGGGGGCAGGGGCAATTGTGAGAAAGCACTACGGTACAGGTAGTCCTCAACTTAGGACCACAACTGAGCTCAAAATTTCTAACACCTTCTCAGTAGGTATTACTACTCTAAGAAACAAACAAGTAAAATGCTTGCAGAAGAGTTTACTTAATGTAGACTCTGATGGTCAAACATCAGTACAGGTAGTCCTCGACTTACGACCACAGTTGAGCCCAGAATTTCTCTTGCTAAGTGAGACATTTGTTAAGTGAATTTTGCCCCATTTCATCACCTTCCTTGCTACAGTAGTTAAGCGAATCACTGCAGTTGTTAAGTTAGAAACACGGATGTTAAGTGAATCTGGCTTCCCCACTGACTTTAATAGAAGGTCGCAAAAGGTGATCACATGACTCCAGGACAAATGTCATAACTATGAGTCAATTGCCAAACATCTGAATTCTGATCACATGACTACAGGGATGCTGCAATGGTTCTTAAGTGTGAAAAATGGTCATTAAGTCATTTTCTTCAGTGCCGTTGTGACTTTGAATGATCATTGGTTGTATGTCAAGGTATACCTGTAGCTTGGTATGGACCCTGAAAGCATCTGGTAAAGTAGCCCTATGTAGAGAAGTCTGAATCAGTTTTCGTTTTTCAAATCAAGGTGGATATTATAATCCTTTAGTCCATTTGAGGGGATAAGTGGAAAAAAATATGGTTTCCCCCTCTATAACAGATTAATAGCTTATAGAAGACCTGGACACGAACATCCTGTTCAGCTTCAGCCACTACATGGCACTGAGTCCTATATTCATGCCAAATTAAATTAACTATTGTGCAATATAAATTACATGATGGCAGCCAACCTAGAACTTCAGTTCATGTATAATTAATCACTTGGCCATTTTTCAAGGTACAAACCAGAACTTCAAAACTCTGTGCTGGATTTCTGGCTAAGGAATAACGCAGTTGATGGATCAAAGCAAGCAGCATCTCATAAAATGGTTATGCCCCAAATTCTGTGCTTTTTTAATCCAGTACTAGCAGAATCCTATGTTGGCTGCTAGGTGCTATGCATCTGTTTACTTATAAATGAGCAGCATGCAGTAAGACTAAAAGCTCTCATCCCATAAATTAGGCAGAGAAACACAATTCGACATTCTAGTAATAAATCAAGAAAGGTGTTGCGAAATGAGAAGAATCCACCAGGTTTTTTTTCCTCCCACTTTTTTTCTTTTGCAAGCACTAAAAAGCAGTTTTAGCAGAGACGTTAGTTAAGCAGTAAGTGTAAAGCGAAGATAGAGGTTTCAATTCTCAACTACTGTATCACAAGCTTTCCTTCTCAGCTGTTTTTCAAATTACACCTTTCCATCTCCCTTACCATGTAATTTACACTTTGGCATGATGGGTAATTTACTCAATCATTTACTGAATGATTTATTAAATCATTTGTTCTGATCAGAGTTCGAAAACAGCATTTCCTTTGTTCTTCCTTTTCGAAGTTAGGCCATAATTGTGGCTCCTGATGTAAAGGGGAGAGCAGAGAAAACGGGCTTCCATAATTTTTACAGAGTTATTTTATGTTGGAGATCAAATCTCCCCTTCTCTACTGTTCTCAACCACAATGTGGTTCCTGCTTAAATACAAATTGCTTTCCCATACTTTGCCTTGAAAAATAGCCATTTCCCCTTTCCTTAACAGCATAATTTCTCCATTTCCTGACACTCAGAGTTTAAGTCCCACAGAGTTCAATTAGACTTACTCCTAGGTAAGCATGTTCTTTTGGGTTACGGCCAAAATTTAGGGAGCTCATCTTCCAACACAGTATTTATTGTTGCTTTTCAATATTATGCATGACAATATTGTTTTATACTCCTACTCAGCCACTAAGGATGGTATGGCCAAAGAATATGAAAAATCATTTTGGTTTCTAATGCTGAAATCTTTGTAAGTTACAAGCAGTAGGAGCCATACTGGTCAAATAAATAAAAAAATAATAGCAGCACCACCGTCGTAAAATTGTAAACTTTACAACAATAATTAAGATGTCCAAGTCCCAAATTTCAGGATTTATGGCATGAAATTATAAAACGTTCCCCTGTCATTTATCTTGGTGATATTTTTTTCCTTTCCCTCCAGTTCAGCACTCTTAAGTTTGTGCAAAGTTTTTGATTTTTTTTTTTTAAGGGAGGGCGGGAGGGACAAATATGCACCAACATACAATCTTTATATATTGTTGTTGCTCTCTAGCCCCATCTAATGGCCAGAGGGACAAATACCAAGTATATTGTTTGAAGATGACCCCACCCCATTACCCATCAGCCCTCACTCTCAAAACAAGTGCATGCTGGGAAGCCAGACTCCATTCCCTTTAGCATTTGGAGAAGGCAGAAGCACAAAGAAGAATCCATCTTAATCTGTGGCACATGTTCAACCAAGGACAAACCCATATCCCACACACATAGCATCGCTGGTGAGATTTAAATTGCTTGTATTTATTAATTGTTATGTTCAGCAGTAACTCAATACTGTCTATCTTGCATTTGGTTTTCATTGTATGTATCCCTATTTTCCCCAGTTTCACCATATCCTGTTCTTTCAATAAAGCATCCAGATCTGCACACACAGTCTGTTTTATTGGAGGATAGGTGGGTTTAGCCGCATGTTGAACTGCATACAGACTAACGTGTAGTGAGGACAGACCAGTCGTCCCCCATGACTGTGGCTAGACATCAATGCAACAATTTTTGATTAAAAGTTGTGTGCATATCAATCTTTCATCAATGGTTTCATGTACTGTATATGTTATATATTAACCATGCAGTGACAATTAAGCATACAGAAACTAAAAGACAAATTCTAGAAATCAAGCCTTGAAGCCCTCAGCACCAGGGGTGCTATTCAATAGGTTCTGGAGAACCGGTAGCCAAAATTTTGAGTAGTTTGGAGAACCGGCAAATACCACCTCTGGCTGGCCCCAGAGTGGGGTGAGAATGGAGATTTGGCAATATCTTTCCTCCCTTGTGCGTGCAGAAATAGCTTTATGTCAATCTATGCCTCCCTTGGGCGTAAGGCTTGCCGCTGGTTGCTTTCCTGTATACATTATATCCTTCCCCCAGGAGTGGGGAGGGAATGGGGATTTTGCAGTATCCTTCCCCTGCCACGTCCACCAAGCCACAACATGCCCACAGAACCAGTAGTAAAAAAAATGTGAATTCCACCACTGCTGATCTTGTGAAAAAGGCTATCTAAGTAGGAAAAGAATCCAAAGCCAGCTGGAATTCCCCACAAGGCTACCATAAATGGCATACTACAGGTTGTCCTTGATTTTCAACCATTTGCTTAGCAACTGTTCAAAGTTACAACAATAGTGAAAAAAAATTACTTACAACTGGTCCTTGTACTTACAACCATCACACACGATCAAATTTAGGAACTTGGCAACCACTGTATTTAAGACCGTTGCAGTATCCTGGATATCATATGAGCCCCATTTCTGACTTTCTCAGCCAACTTTGTCTCCGACAGGCAAAGTCAATGTGGAAATCCAGATTTCCTTTACGACTGCCTCATTCACTTAACAACTGCAATGATTCACTTAACAACCATGGCAAAAAGATAATAAAATTGGACACCGCTGACTTAACAACTGCCTTGCTCAACAATGGAAATTTTTGATTCCAACTTTAGTCATAAGACAAGGACAACCTATGAAGCCATGGAGAAGTCCGGGACAATTAATAGAATTATCCTTCTTTTGGCAAAGACACCCCACGGGGCAACTAAGGTAGTTTCTGTAGCATAACTGGCAAAATTGAAAAAGTAAAGTAGAAGTTATAATCCTACCAAGAGAAAAGCCATTCATCATTTTAACTTGAATAATCAAAGTGTATGGGAATGGACTACTCCCTCCTACATGATTTACTGCTTAACACTGATGATATATTGTGTCAGTGAGGAATGAATGAGAAATTACTATATTAGTAGCAGGGTATCCTTCCTGATTTATCCCATTTATCTCACTGGATGTCACCATTACACTGGCAATGTCAAATTTGCCTAGATAATAGGAATGCAGAGGCCAGGAGTGCTTGTAGGGTAGATTGATGGGTGAATAGCAAATACTGTACATGTTGTAAGCAACCTCAAATCCAAAATTCAGCTCAAATGCCATCTGAAAACTGTCTGGTAAAGAACAATCAGGAGGGAGAGTGAATCATTGCCTCGTCCCTTCAAGCACCTTGAAGTTCTCGCTGCATCGTAGAAGGAAATCCAAAATATATGTACATTTATGCCATAAATCAGCAGAGTCATTTTGGCTTTTTCTTTCCTCATTCCAGACTAAGATATTTCAATGACTGTAATGCACAAATTGTTTCTTCCAAAGCCAAGCCAGCATAATAATAATAATCCTCTCCATATATAATGCGCTGCTTCTGTGGTTTGCAATTTTCATGTATAATTGAAGTGGCTGGTTTTACCAGGCATGGTAGCAAAGGGTAGATTTGTACCAAAAAAGAAAAAAAATGGCATCGCGTTTCTCGAGGGGCCTCTCAGAACTGTAAATAGAAAGTGAACCCACGCAATGGGTGGGCTCCTTCTCACCCCTTTTCTAACGAGGCTTTCAAAATTTCCTCTTGTCTCTTCCTTTTGTTGTAACGTGTACATGAAAGAAAATATTATTTTTGATCGGTCCAAATAAGAGCCACTATGCTGTAATTGTGCTCTTTTCACTTCGTATATAGTTTTGGCCTACAATTTCACTGTTTCTCTTAGAAGTACAGTCATTTGCTTTCATTCTGCTCAGCATTAACCCAAGAAAGATTCTATACATAGGTACAGTACATAGAGAAAGCACTTTGGCTAGAAAAAAATAATATATATAATTCTTACTTTGTACATACAGTTTGGATGGTTAAGGAGGCCAAGTCATGAAGGTTTTGTGTGTGCGGATGTCCTGGAGTCCCGGTGACTGCCTGAACTCCCTGCAATTTTTTCTTGCAAGGTTTCAGAAGTAGTTTGCCATTGGCTCCTTCCTAGAGCTGAGAAAAAGTGACTGGCCTAAGGTCACCCAGCTGGCTTTGTGCCTAAAGCGGGAGTAGAGGTCACGGTCTCCTAATTTCTACCCAGGTGCCTTAACCATTACACCAAGCTGGTTCTCAGTCATAAGAGGCAGACCACCGAATGGATGATGTTTCTGGACTTGTTCTTATTGTACTCACAAAGTTAGGAATTGCTAACTATAAGCAGGGGTTCGGGAGAATCTCTAGCTAAGATTATGTACAGTTCGGAGAACCCCCAAATCCCAATCCTGTCTGGCCTTGCACACCCCACCCCTCCCAGGAATCCCCACGTGGCCCATTTTGGATGCAGGTAAGTGCAGGGCATGCACGGAGGCTCAGGGAGGGTGAAAAATGGGCGTACTGGAAGTTCGGGGAGGACCGAAACAGGCTGGAGCCTGGTAAGGCCGTTTTCGCCAGCCTGGAGGCTCAAGGAAAGCCTCCAGAGCCCAGGGAGGGCAAAAATCCCCCCCCCCCGCCATGGTGCAGGAGGCTGACTAGGCCACGCCCACCATGGCCACGACCATCCAGCAATCGGACAGAGAACCCCTTGCTAAAATTTTTGAACCCCGACTATAAGGCATGAATGAAACGGAATGCCTCCAATGTTATAAGTTGCACTAGAAGCTCTGGCATTTTCTTTAGCACCTGTTCTTCCTCTTCACTTGGCAGAAGAAAAGTGCTATAGCTATTGTTTGTGAACTGGAAACCTACAGTGAATACTCATCAGGGTGCTCTAACAAGGCATTATAATTTAATTTTTGACTTCCAAAAAAGTCTCTCCATTTGACATTCACCACTGAATGTGGGTTGTCTGTGATGGTGACCGTGTGATTAAGTAGTGTGCATGGCTGGGATTTAAAAGTGGTAAAGAATGATGAACCAGGAAGTGTTGACTTGTGTGATCAAGAAGCTGTGGCAGCAAACAATAAGTTTCACACGATAAAGGTCGATAAGCTGATTAAGGAAAATCGGTGGATCACTCAAGGAGAAATTGCTGCCAGCAATTGGAGTTGGAGTTTCACAGAAATGTGTAAATCACATTATTGGTTTTCTTTGTGTAAGATGGGTTCCAATTCATGCTCACGCAGAGATGAAAGGTTCAAAAGTTGAGACTGTCTCACTGCAGGAATGAAGGTGAGGAATTTCTTCACAGTATCATGACCATCAATGAAATATGACTCATCATTATGATCCAGAAAAGAAGTATCAAATGATGGAAGGTCGTCACAAGCTTCACCTGTAAAAAATAAATCAATTTTAAAAAAAACCTCATGCTTACAGTGTTGTAAATAGTGTTTACAGTGTTGGGGTAGAGTTGGTATTATTCATGTTAATTTTCTCGAACCTGGCACCACTATCAACAGAGCACTATACAGAGACAAAGTTTATTCATGATTGCTTCAAGAAATTTGTCCATCAATAGCAGATATCTGTGATGATGGGCAAAAGTAACTACCTGTAAATGCAGGTAACAAGGTAATATTTGGAACATAGAATAACGGAAGGGTCCTTGGAGATCATCTGCTCGAGCAGGGGACCCTATACAATTTCAGACAAATGGCTATCCAGTCTCTTCTTGAGAGCCTCCAGTGTTGGGGTACCCACAACTTCTGAAGACAAGCCGTTCCACTGGTTGATTGTTCTTAAGAAATTTCTCCTTAGTTCTAGGTTGGTTCTCTCCTTGATTAGCTTGTGCTGTTTCAGATAGTGAGTTATAGTGAATTAGTTACCTTAAGGATTAAGAGCTGTCTCCTTAAGAGATTGCATTGTGGGAGATGTAGAGAGAGAGATTGCATTATGGGAAATGTAGTCCATGACATGTGACAACATCTGTGTGTCTGATTGGCCACTGAGGCTCTCTGCCTGGGTGCAGAACAAAGACCTGGCCATTTTGAACTACCAGAGAGAAGCATGCTTTCTGAACAGGGGGACAGAATTATTGTCGTTTTACACTAGGAAATGGGATAGATTATGAAATACTTGGATGAACCTCACCTTGACTCACCATGACAGTAAGTCTATGGTTTCTGAAGGATACCCAAATAAATATAATCTGCATGAAAACCTGTTTGCTAGAGTTTATCTGCCTGTTCCCAGTGAAGCCAGATGCCTGGGGAACAGAACATAGCTTCCATCCCTTGTTTCTTGTCTTACCTTCTGGGGCTTTGGAAAATAAGTTGACACCCACCCACCCCTCTTCTTTGTGGCAGCCCCTCAAAGATTCAAGTTCAAATATCCAAGGATTCTTTTCTTGTTTCATTCATTAAAATATCCCTATTTAAACTAAAGTTATGGTGGTGAAGGCATTACTTTTAATTCAATGCTTGCACAATTTTTAATAACAAATAAGAGACAAGATGCCACATGAGCATACAATGACGCTAACAGCACTAAGAGTAATTAGTTAAAAATAAATAATTAGCTATTTATTATGTCTGAAAAACCAAAACCAAATACAAGATATTCATCTCCAAAAGACAGATGATACAGTGGAACGAGTGAATTACTAATCCCAACAGACTGAGAAATAAAGCTATTTTTAATTTGTTTGCCATTTTTTCCTCTACAAAGGTATTAGTATGTTTAAAAGGACTGCTAATTTGGCACTACGATAACTTTTTAGTAAGATTTAGGTCAGTTGCTTCTTTTCGGGGTCCTAGATTTTCCTTGCTTCGTTGATGGCTGTTTCAGTTCTCAAGATCATTCTCTAAATCCACTTGTCAGCTAGGAAGCAGAGTTAGCCATTAAAGCACAAGGAAAGTATTATTTCCTGCATGGATCCTCCCATACTGATTTGGGAGTTCACTTTTCTTATTAATGCAACTGAAAGCATTACCTGAAGGAAGACTTGTCAGTTTTCTACAAAATATGACATGGCACTTGACATTTATTGATTTAAAGTTCGTCTAGAGAGCAAATAAGCAGAAGGCTTAACATCCCATCAGAACAGAAAGTCACGCAGAGCTCAAAATGGATCAGTTGTATTATGGTAGCTAGGATGCCAGAAGACCCTTGGTTGCTTCTGGCATTACAAACAAAATTGCAAGAAATTATTCTGCATGAGGGTAAAAACGCTCCCATATAACACCTCTCCTGCGCGAGCTGCACTGGCTCCCGGTGGTCTTCCGGGTGCGGTTCAAGGTGTTGGTTCTCACCTTTAAAGCGCTCCATGGCTTAGGGCCAGGGTATTTACAAGATCGCCTTCTGCTATCGATAACCTCCCACCGGCCAATACGCTCTCACAGAGAGGGCCTCCTCAGGGTGCCGTCGGTCAAGCAATGTCAGCTGGCGGCCCCCAGGGGGAGAGCCTTCTCTGTGGGAGAAACCGCCCTCTGGAACGAGCTACCTCCCGGAATACGGCTGATTCCGGATCTCCGCACTTTCCGTAAGGCCCTGAAGACGTTTTTATTTCAGCAAGCCGGCCTGGCCTGAATAGGTTTTATGGGTTAGTTTTTTAATTGTATTGCTAGGGGTTTTATTTAATTTATTTTTAATTATTTTAACTTTTATATTGTATGTTATTTTAATTCTCGGCTGTTCACCGCCCTGAGTCCCTTCGGGGAGAAGGGCAGGATATTAAATAAATAAATAAATAAATAAATAAATAAATAAATAAATAAATAAATAAATAAATAAATAAATAAATAAAAACTTTTTTTAAAAAAAAATGTACTTGTTGAAGAAACAAGTTACTAAAATACTGTCTCTTTTTCGGGGCCTATTTTTTCTTCTCTCAATCCTGGCCAAAATTTGAGAAAGATCCACATTTGACAGTCCACTTACTTACAAGTTAACCCTCCTGATCAGCCACAAGAACCACCCCTCCCAAAATAACTCTCAAAGTGAGAAATTCACTTTCTGCAATTTGGTAGGAAGAGCACACTCTGCTATTTAAAGTTCAGCCTATTCGGAGACTGGAAGTTAGAAGAAACAGACAAGCGAAAAAGCACAACCTATGCAAAAAGAGTTATTGGATCTTGATTTTGGAAATCCTATTCCTCAGTGCTTAAGTCCTGCTATCCATCTCATGTTTTAGTGCCTATTAAATGCACTGATTTATTTACTATTATTATAGACTGCCACACTGCAACAAGACTCATTGTGGTTTACAATATTCCAATTAAAATATATAAACAAATATAACAAATGCTGAGGCGAGGCCCTAGAAAGAGTGCAAAGAACAGCACAAAGATGGAGGCTAAACTGTAAGATAGATGGCTAAGGGAACTCTTCGTTTAGCGTAATGAAGAGAAGGCTTGGGAGAAATAATAGCTGTCTTCCCATACTTGAAGGGCTCTCACAGAAAAGAGGGCATCAATTTAATCCCCATAGCACCTAAAAGTAGGACAAGAAGCACGACAGAGGATGTTTTAGGTTTTTTTCCTTTATTGTGGATGGGTTAAATTTTGGATTAGTTGATACCATGTTTGTTTTAATGACTTGTTATTGTAGTTGTTGTAATTTTGAGTCATGTTTTGCACATAAAAATGGATGAAGCTTCAACTATATTCTCACAGCCAACATCCTGGGTTTTTTAAATCATATCCTGCAGACACCTCTGGACAGGGGTGGGATTCTACGGTTCCGACCTGTTCGGGTGAATCGGTAGCTCCGACAATCAGCTGGGAGCGAACCAGTTCACTCCAACAATCAGCTGGGCTGCCCGCCCCCCCGCCCCTGTGTTTTACTTACCTTTATCTTCACAGCTGATTAACGTGGCAGAGCAGATTGCTGTGCCTCAGCTGTTTTAATTCCCTAGCACTAATGCGGAAGGTGATTTTTTGTTGAACTGTGCACACGTGCGTGATCACCAAACCGGTTGTTAAACCAGAAGGATCCCACCACTGCCCCTGGATATGACTGTTGTATGTTCCAGGCAAAACTTGACAACATTACTTTTTAGACATGGAGAAAGTAAATCCAGCCAATCAGGGTGGCATGGTACAGCATATCAGTATTGTTATTAAAATTACCATTGAACAAAATGCAAATCGTCCTAACAGTTGTGATTTGCTACCTATTTATTTTTCTTCCTATATTTGTAAATATCCATGTATACATGTGCATCACGTCTTTATTAGACACAATGTCACAACTTTAGTGCAAACTTTCAGATTCTCTACAATTCTTAATTAGGCAGAAAATAGGAATGAGAAGAGGGGGAGAACACAGAGCCATCAAATATTTATAATCTGTAATTAAAAGCTGAGCCTAGAGCTTGACAGTAAGAGTTTTCTTCTCGCTTTCTTCTTCCCCACCCCTCTTCTGTTTTCCATTGTGCCTGATGAGTAATCCTAGGGAATGTACTCACTTTGTAAACCTGAGTCAGCCTAACGAAGACTCTATCCTTATACAGTCTGAGA
This sequence comes from Pituophis catenifer annectens, assembly GCF_029215685.1. NCBI lineage: Eukaryota > Metazoa > Chordata > Lepidosauria > Squamata > Colubridae > Pituophis > Pituophis catenifer. The sequence continues at coordinate 204,927,836 of NW_027256881.1, read as the reverse complement.
ATAAGCCGTGGAATGTTTCCAACCTTAATCATTATCTAGGATGTTTTCTAGTGAAGATGTGCTTTTCTTCATGGGAAGGATAGTGGAATAGATTATGGGTTTTTCCCCATGATTGAGTTAGTGCTGTACCCCAAGATTTCTGCTACAACAAAACAATACATCATAACATTTGTTGTTCCTGTTGCCAGTACTCATCCTGCCTCTGTTGCATCTGTTCATTACCCTATCACATTCTCTTGATTTGTGGGTGTCTCAGCTGTTCTTGGCAAAATTGTTGGTTTTCTCTTCTAGTTTTGCTGGCATACCCTTTCAATGTATCACCACACACCGGAGAAAATACCCATTAGGCAGGGCATTACAGTGCGTTCGACTGCTCAGGACTTATTACTCTGCCCCTCCTCTCACACCACATTTGGGTATCTCCCAAGCTGGAATAATGTGAAATAAAGAAACATATGGAGAGGCCCCAAGGTTGCAATTCTGTTCTCTAGTTAGAGAGAACAGAATCTGTCATGATTGTGATACTTGCTAGTTCCTGTAGAGCAGTGTTTCCAATCTTAGTCATTGCCAAGTGTGTGTTTTAAATCCCAGAATTCTAGCATGGCCATTGATGGGGATTCTGGGAGTTGAAGTCCCAGAAGGCCACACATTTGGAAGTTGTCAGGTTGGGAAACCCTGCTGTAAGGGCATGAAAGATGAAACAGCCAACTGTTGGTCAGCTATGTCTCTTTCTCCATGGAGAGAGGGTGGGGAAGTGGTTGAAATGGGGGGGGGGGGTTTGCAAAGAAACTAGCAACCAAAACTCAGTCTGACATTCCTCACTTTGACAGCTGACATCCTGACTGACGCCATTTTTAACATTGTCAATATGGAATTGTACAAATAGGGCCCTCTTCATCCGCATATAAAAGAGTGTGATATGTTCATGTCAAGGCAGTGTCAATACAAAATTGTATAAATTCACCCCTCTTTTTTTTTTTTAAGCTGAGGGAAGCTGTGGAGGTCTGCTCTCCTTTCAGAAGACTAGAAAGAAATTGATTTTAAAAATAGGGAGTACTGTGAGGGGAAAGCAATGGATATAAAAGGAATTCGGGGAACAAAAAGTTAACATAGAGGACAAATGCTGGGAAAGAAATGGTCTCGGTGGAGGCTGATTAGTGACCAGGGAAGAGGAGGAATTGCATCATTAGTCGCAAAATATGTCTGGCTATATCCATAACAGATCACTTGGACCTTATAAAGTAGTCCCGACTTAAACTGTGGTGGATCCTGTTAGTTTAAAAAGGGAAAGACTACTTAAGACTGTTTCAATCAGGCTGGGGACAAGATGAAAGATAGCATCCTGGGACCAAGATTAGACTGGGGCTGCCAAGTGTTGCTGTAAACTGCAGGTAGAAATAAGGCCTATACAGTACGTTCTTGCTTTTGTGTGTTTGTGTATAATTTGCTCCATAATTTGAGAGGCCCTGTGGATCAGGGGCTTAAAAGATGCTGGAGAAGTTTTATATTACTCTGGCAATTCGAGTCCTCTCACAGCCTGATGGAGTAAGCTCCCATCACTTGCCCCAGCTCCTGCCAACCTAGCAGTTTGAAAGCATGGATATGCAAGCAGATAAATAGGCATCACTTAAGTGGAAAGGTAACAGCACTCCGTGTTTTGCCATATGCTTTGCCCTGCGACATGATGTCATGCTGTCCACATGACCACAGAAACATCTTCGGACAGTGCTGGCTCAATGGCTTAAAGAAACAGATGAGTATCACCCCTAAAGTTGGCTATGACTAATGGAGTAAAACCCGCAGTCTCCTTTAGCAAAAGCACTTAGACTTATATACTTATGCCTCATTCTTCAACCTGATGCCTCAGCCAAGAAGACTTTCATCAGGCAGGAGCTCTATGTTACATCCATTTCAGTATAGGGCCAAAGGGATACAGGGCAAGCTAATGAATTAATATTTAGCCTATTAAATCCATCCCATCTCCTATAGATATCTAAAGTAATGGCACAAAGGTCATAACAGAACACAGCATGTCGTTGTATACAATTTTGCAATCGTTTCTCTATATTTCTTTATAAAATTGGTGATCTCTCTCTCATCTATCATCATCTATCTCTCATCTATCTATCTATCTATCTATCTATCTATCTATCTATCTATCTCTATCATCTCTCTCTCTCTGCCCGCCTGCCTGCCTATCTTAAGGTGACCAGATTTTAACATTGGTAAAGAGGGACATTGTGGGCGTGGCTTATTTTGTGGGCGTGGCTAGCTGGTCATGTGACTGGGTGGGCGTGGCTAGCTGGTCATGTGACCGGGTGGCCATGGCTATGTGTATAGGGTAAGGTGAACAGATTTTAACATTGGTTAAGAAGGACACCATTGTGGGCGTGGCTTATTGTGTGGGCGTGGCTTGGAGGCCATGTGACTGGGTGGGCGTGGCTAGCTGGTCATGTGACCAGGTGGCCATGGCTATGTGTATAGGGACTACTCAGAGGGCTGAAAAGTCATTTCTGACAGGTCCTCGCACTTTTGACTGGTCCTCACACTTATGACCATCCTCACATTTATGCCCGTGCAGCATTCTTAACAACCATGTCACTCATTTCACAACTGCTTCTCTTCACCATGATGACAAGATAGGGCAAAAATGTAAAATGTGAGGACAGTCATAAGTTCGAGGACTGGTCAAAAGTGCGAGGACCAGTCAAAAATAACTTTTTCAGCCCTCCGAGTAGTCCATATGCACAAAAGGACTAACCAGAGGGCTGAAAAAAGTCATTTCTGACAGGTCCTCGCACTTTTGACTGGTCCTCACACTTATGACCATCCTCACATTTATGCCCGTGCAGCATTCTTAACAACCATGTCACTCATTTCACAACTGCTTCTCCTCACCATGATGACAAGATAGGGCAAAAATGTAAAATGTGAGGACAGTCATAAGTTCGAGGACTGGTCAAAAGTGCGAGGACCAGTCAAAAATAACTTTTTCAGCCCTCCGAGTAGTCCATATGCACAAAAGGACTAACCAGAGGGCTGAAAAAAGTCATTTCTGACAGGTCCTCGCACTTTTGACTGGTCCTCACACTTATGACCATCCTCACATTTATGCCCGTGCAGCATTCTTAACAACCATGTCACTCATTTCACAACTGCTTCTCTTCACCATGATGACAAGATAGGGCAAAAATGTAAAATGTGAGGACAGTCATAAGTTCGAGGACTGGTCAAAAGTGTGAGGACCAGTCAAAAATAACTTTTTCAGCCCTCTGAGTAGTCCATATGCATTAAAGGATACAGCAATAGAGAGGGATGAAGGAATGGAAATTAGAGTAGGAGTGAGGGTAAGAGAGGGAGGAAGAGAGGAGGAGAAGGAGAAAGGAAGAGGAAGTAGGGAGGAGAAAAAGAGGGTGGGGGGAAGAGAAAGTAAGAAGGAAAGAAAAGAGAGAGGTGGTAGGTTTGAGGAGAAAGATTGCTGTACAATAAAAAAGATGAAAGGGAAGAAAGCCAACCCCAAGCAAATATAAAGATATTAAGATAAAGAATGAATTGTTAAACTTTAAAGAATAAAAGAGAACAAATATGAATAAATAGCAATAATTAGAAACACATATACAAACATACAATGTATTTTCTTTGAACAGAATATTTGGCTGGTTCACAAATTTAAACAGCGTTTAGTCATTTCAATTAAATTTACAATTTCTATATTTCCTTTTTGCCATATTTATTCCTCATCTATTTTTTTAAAAAAACAATATTACCCTTCATCCTCATCTCTAATCTTAATCAAATTCAATTTTTCCCTTCTATTCTATATTATACCCCTTCCCATTGTCATCTATTTTTATATCCATCCTCACATTGTTTAATTATGTAATTATGTAATACAGTTGTTTAATACAAATTCAACATTTTAATATAAATCAATTAGTTATAAAACTAGTTATCTAGTTAAAATTAGTTATCTTTTTTGTATATTAATCAATATGAACATGAATATTCCAATTATTTCCATGCAATCCAATTTCTTACAAATCAATTAATTATATTTACCAATAATAATAAACCAAATAATTTCCCCCATATATTCCTCTGAACCACAACTTAACCATTTCTGCTTTCAAGACAATATACAATTAATAGTATCTCAATTATTACAATTCCCTAGTTAAATACAGCTTTTTTTTTCTTTTGTGTTTTAAAATCTTGAACTCTCCTCCTAAATTTCCCATTGTTTGCAGTTTTTCACCTACCTTTTTTGGGGAGGAAAAATAAAAATAAAAATAAATCTCTCTCTGCCTCATTTTGTCACGTTGCACCAAAGATCCTGGTTTCGGTTTCGTTTCTGCAGCTTAGCTAGGGGGAAAAAAAACTGCTTCAGGAACTCTTTACACTGATTGCCTGTAGGGCGGCCCTTTGAAGCCCCGGGCAAGAGTTTACAAAGTTTTTTTTTTCCCTCTAGCCATCAGCTGGGGCTCAAGAGGCAGCGGGACTCAGGAGGCAGAATGAAAAATCGGGACTTTTTTGAAACGCCGCGGGACGCGGGACAAATTGCTAAAAATCGGGACTGTCCCGCCAAAAGCGGGACGTCTGGTCACCTTAGCCTATCTTGTCTGTCTGTCTATCTATCTATCTCTATCATCCCCCTCTCTCTGCCTGCCTGCCTATCTATCTATCTTTCTATCTATCTATCTATCTATCTATCTATCTATCTCATCTCTCTCTCTCTCTGCCCGCCTGCCTGCCTATCTTGTCTTTCTGTCTATCTATCTCTATCATCCCCCCTCTCTCTGCCTGCCTGCCTGCCTGCCTGCCTGCCTGCCTGCCTATCTATCTATCTATCTATCTATCTATCTATCTATCTATCTATCTATCTTGAACAATGTCATAATTTAAGGCATTTGAAAGTAATAAAATGGTGCAGTTTTAAATGTAGGTTGATCCATTCCAAAATATTTCTTAAAAAGTAAATGTCATTCAAAAGTCTTAAACATATCATTCCATGCTGGATATTTTGCAATAATCAATTTCTAAACTTAATCCCCTTGAACAGCTAATTATAAGAGGAAGGATCTCTGAGAACCACATATAAATCTCATGAGGAATGCATATGGCCTTCAGACTGGCCATATCTGGGTTATGGTGAATCAAGTATCCATTTTGCCCAAGAAATTGTTTTGCAAGTGGTTAGTTCTTCTTAGCTCATATTTTTAAAGATGAAATGAAGGTCAGTCTGCATGGCTCTCCCAAGGTCGAATGCTTGGTCCTTACTCCCACTATATATGCTATATCCAAATTAAGTTTTAGCTCACCGTTGCAAATTTCCATTTTCAAAGTTTATAGAGGCGAGTAAAGTTAACTGCATACAAACTCCTCTCCTTGATGTTTATCTAACATAGGAAGTTGGTTTCTAGGAAAAAAAAAAGCTCTCAGCACAAGCCAAGCGCCAGGAGAAAACTGGAAAAAATGCCCATGCGATAATTCTTTGAACCTTCTTTAATTTAAATATATATATAATTTATTTGCATCATTATGCAGCCTATGCAATGAGAGCATGGTCAGCTCAAGATATACTACAGGCTTGGCTTATATTAATAGTCAATAAATAAGTAAATAGGGACGAAGTCTGTTTTGCATATTTCCATTTCCCATGTCAGCTTCCTTCAGGGGAATAAAGGATGCTGATGAAGGAACTGTTCTTCACAAGGTTATTGCTTGAAACTATGAAAACAAGGCACATCAAATGGGAGCACTTTGGTTCTAACGTGGATTTTTGCTTCTGGATTTCTGTATTTTATTACACTCTGAAATGTGTTCCCTTCCTTTTCCACCCATTACTCATCAAATATCGGTGTACGTTTACATTAGCAACACTGAAATAAATTGTTCATTTTTTTTCTAAAAAATCTATTTTAAATATCAGATGTGTAATGGCTTTGAGGTAATTAATAAAGTAAACATGTTTTCAAATGTGTGGAAAGACAATGGTGGGTCTGGGTATCTTTTTTCTTTCTTTCTTTCTGTCTCTTTCAATGCAGAACAAAGTCTGCCTCAACAGCTGGCTGGGCTCAGTAAACAGATGTTACAAAAAAAGTATCCCCCCATTTGCGAACATTCTGTTGAGCCAAAGAGGTTGAAAAAAACTCCATTCTGTTCAGAATCCCCAAGTTACAACCTTTTGTTTAGCATGCTGATGAGAAGTCTGTTAAGTAGAGATGGACTCTAGCCAGCTGTTAAACACTGGCAGCATGACAGTCTTCCTGCTATTCACTGTCCTCTAAAAATCAAAATCGGACGGCGTGTTTGTTGCCACTTTCTATCTCTCATTAATTATTATTTCTCACTGGGGTCTTGCTATTCCAAAATCCTGGGATCAGACTTTGCACCATAAGCGCCAGAGCTAGCAATACTTTTTTTTAAACAGGCAAAGAACTTGGATAAAGTCGTGTTTTAAAATGCATTCAAGCCCATTTGTCCTTTCTTAGAAATTGCAAATGGATTATTTAAAAGGCTTAAAAGCTTTTACACCATCAATCTGAAAAAATGATCTTTTGCCTTTTGGTACAGCAGTTGTTCTTTGGTATTTAACAAGACCCTGGAAAGGTCTCTCTAAGAATGAGAAGAATCCTATTACATCAGACCCAAGATTCAAATGCAATATCTTGCTGTAAGATAGTGAAGCTTTCTAAGGACATTTCCACATGCGTCCTATGCCATTTCCTCCCATGCTGTTTCTGAGCTGCCTGAATGGGTTGGCAGCCAGACTGTGCTGGTGCTCAGTCTGGACTATGGACATTGCATGATCTGAATGCTATTGCCCTTCCCATCCCTGTAGGAAAAAGGACAGCTTCACTAACTGGCCCCTTTGTGGATGGATCTACCAATGTCTGCCTTTTCCTTTTAGGTATTGTTTGTTCCAGGGGTGGGTTCTAATTTTTTTTTACTACCGGTTCTGTGGGCGTGGCTTATTTTGTGGGTGTGGCTTGGAGGTCATGTGACTAGGTGGGCGTGGCTAGCTGGTCAGAGTCATTTCTGGAAGGTCCTCACACTTACGACCAGTCCTTGCACTTACGACCCGACTCATTTGCTTGCTTTTAACACTGATCAGCTGTAGGATGGCCCTTTGAAGCCCCGCGGCAAGAGTTTAAACAGTTTTTTTCCCTCTAGTCATCAGCTGGGACTCAGGAGGCAGCAATAGATTAGGGGTGGGACCAAATAAAAGGTAAGAATAATGTGGGGTGGGTGGGGGGGGTGGGAGGGGAGAACCGGTTCGATGATGTCATATTGTCACTGCTACTGGCTCGGCCGAACCGGACCAAACCGGGAGGAACCCACCACTGGTTTGTTCCCTCCTTAAAGTGCTTTCCCAGATGTTTACCCACGTGGATGCTTTTACTCCCCTTCCCACAGCGATGGGTTTCACATTTTCTTACCACCGCTCCGTGCGCGCGCAGTCCTTCCACGCATGCTCCCGGCCTCAAAACAGTGCCTAAATAGGACGGCATAGAGCTGGGGCGGATGGGCAGGATGTACAAACCAGCTGAATAACACCTCTGCCTTCCCACATCATATTTTTTATCCTAGTGCAGATCTTTTTTTTTTTGTCTTTTCCTAATTCCCTGATAAGGTGCCATCATTGCTCTAATAACAAAAGAGGAATGGATTGTTCTTTTATATCTACCTTCTCTGTAGGTCCACGAAAAGTTTGTAGGAAGGGGAAAGAACCATATCGTTCAGCTTCATGGAAATAAAATAGCAACATCCTTACATGGCAAATTAATTTTTTTTAGAAAAGAGGAAGTGAAGAGAAGAGAAGCTTTGCCCTGCTGTATGCAGGAGGTGGGAAAGCGAGAAGAGGAACATGCTCCATTCAGCCTAGACCGAAATCAAAAGGGCGCCCACTGGGAAGTGTAAGAGTTGAATGGAGCATGAGGTTCTGTGGATGAGGATAGTTCATTGATTTAATAGGACCACCGTAAGATCAACTGCAAGATTATGTATGTATGTATGTATGTATGGTATGTTTATAGCAATTGAGTTTGGAGTGCATTTGTGATGGAGTATCAGGAGCACAGAGTAGGGAAGTAGTTAGTGCCCCATACAGGCAATGGGCCATTCATTCATTCATTCATTCATTCATTCATTCATTCAGTTTGGTTTAGTGGTTAAGGCACCAAGCTAGAAAGCAGGAGACTGTGAGTTCTAGTTCCACTTTAGGCATGAAAGCTGGCTGGGTGACTTTGGCCCAGTCACTCACTCTCAATCCAACTCACTTCACAAGGTTATTACTGTGTGGAAAATCAGAGTAGGAAGGAGTGTTAGGCATGTTCACTGTTTTGAGTCATTTATAAAAATGATAAAGATGGGATTAAAAATCTTTTTAAAAATTGCCCATTTTGTAATCAACTCTAGGCAACGAACAAGTATAATACCATACATTTAAAAAAATAGAATAACAGAAAAACAAGGGTTAACCCCCAGTAAAACTATACAAAATATATCCCATCCTACACCCTTTGCCAGGAAGATCCTTAAATACATTATGTTTTGAGGAGGGGGGAAATGCCTTCCCTTTTGTCAGCCTTTGATCGCTCCTTTCTAGCAATTGAAAATCAGATTTATACATACAATGAAGTTGTGGAGATGTGCACATTGATATTTTCCAACTGTGGAGAACAGTGAGTGCATCATTCAGCCTTTGGATAGTTCCCATGTTCCAAAACCAACGTTTAAAACCATTTTACTGTGAACATTAGGATTGGGTATTTGAGTTCTAAAAATCTGGATGATCACTAGATGGGAACAAAAGTTAGGAGGTGCTGTATCTCGTCGGTGCCACCTAGTAGCTATTCAATTTTTTGCACTGCAAATGTGACAGCCCTAGTGAAGACGAATATAAAAGTCCATTGCTCCAGTTAGATCCTAAAATTTAGTAAATGAATTGAGGGAGAAAACAGTAAAAGGGAGATGTAGTACAATTTCCATAGTGCTTCACCCCAGTCTGACTTACAGAATCATATCAGATATGCAAAACAGGTACATATGGATAAACCTGTCTAATTTGCTTAAGTTGTACAGGTTGTCTAATTCATATTTTGGCACACCAAAATATGAATTCCTCTGCAAGACATCATTTCCTGCAACTCTGAAGAGTATTTATGGAGAATAAAGCTACTTGTGGTTCATCTTGGTGGCTTTATGGAACTTGCAAGTCCTACATGCCTCTGAATGCTATTGTGCCTGGCTAAGTGGCTCAGTGGCCTAAGACACTGAGCTTGTCGATCAGAAAGGTCGGCAGTTTGACGGTTCGAATCCCCTAGTATAGGTCTAGCAGGGGGTTGGACTAGATGACATCCAAGGTCCCTTCCAACTCTGTTCCTATTACAATGCTGGAAATAAAGTAGAAAAATGTCATTTCCTATGGGCATCTGGGTAGGCACTGCAAGAATCTCTATGTGGAATTAGATAAGTCTCGCACATTATGCCTTTTTATATATTAAACCTGCATGTACTCTCTTACATATTTAATACAAAATATATTTTCAGACACTATGGTTTAGATGACCCAACATCACCCTAGACTTCTGCTGAAAATGAGTCATAAATTGCATTTCCTTCTATGACATGCATTCCAAATTCCTAAGCACACATTCAAAAGAAATCTCTGCGGAGCTTCTCATTTGCTCTAATTAGCTTTGTTTTGTTCTGGACAGCCAGCCTCAGAAAGGAACATTTCAGATATTTCTTATTAAATGGATAAAACAGGCACAAGTAAATAAGCAAACAAATCTTTTCCCGATATGGATTCTCATTAATGAGGGACATCAAGACAGCTGCAGAAATGAATTTATAGTCTTTCTGGGGGAACAGCACCCATCCCCTGCCTATCATTTGTAAAGCTTAAGGAAGTCACCACTGCCAATCCACCGAATTATCACGCACGGCTAACAATTCCCAACATTTTATTCATAGGGAACTATGAGACACCAGCCCTTCCCTCAGCCTTATCCAAATCCTATTGATTTGAATGGGAGCCCATGACTGACATCAGGGGCCTGTGGGTCACTGCACATGAAGTGTCTGTTGTGGGGAGAGGGGGAAGGATTTCAAGTGACACTGGACTGGAATACATTGAGACAATGACACCTTGAATAAAATGAGCTTTATGTGACAAGGCTGACAACTGGCTTGCAGCCCTGTATATCCTCACCTCTTCTGTATCCAGGAGGCATCTTTCATTGCCATTTCCTCTTGAAAGCTATTTAAAAGAATGCCCCTGAAACAGCACAAATAACATCTAATCGCATGACACCGCTCTGGATTTCCTGTTCAAATTGAAAATGGCCTGTACATCTCTATACTCAAACAATTTGCTTGAGATTAAAGTAACTGGATTCCATTTATTTTGGAAATTGCAGCCTAAAGCTGAAAATAAAACAAAAAATGCAAACAAATCTCACATTACCACTTTCGTCAGGTTCATAGATCTCTCTCCCTTCCCTATGTGTACAAAGCAAGAAAGGCAGAGATGTTACAATACACAGGTGCACATGCAGACATGCTGTTTTCCCCTCATTTTATGCTACCAATGTTCCTCGTAACTCAAGTTACAGTATATGCAATATGGGATAAACGTCGTAGCTTTGGAATACAAGATTTCTTTTATTCAATAAGGTACAGGTAGTTCTTATTTACCTGACTCATTAAGTGGCTGTTTGCAGTTATGACAGTGATGAAAAAGTAACTTTGCAACCAATCCTTGCATTTACAACCTTCGCAGGTAAAGCAAAGGAAAGCTAAAGTAAGATCATAAGCATGGTTGTAGTTTCACTTAGCAATCATTTCACTTTATGATCAAGTTGCCAGTCCCAATTGTTATCACTAAACAAGGACTACTTATAGTTAAGGTTTAACTGAGCACCCAGATTGAGGGTTAATAACAAGGTTTATTCTGGTTCTTTAGAGATAGTTCTAGTTGAGTTCCCACCAGGAAACCTGGATATTTACATTAGTTGTCTAGTAATTCATCCTCACGTATACATCATTCCAGTTAACAAACTATAATGATGATCAACATAGCTTAACAATGCAGACAAGAGAACAAAGATAAATCCCAAAGATTTTGCCTCCTTCCAAGTTCTAATTGTGTCTGTTGTGTATGGAGAGCCTAAAGAAAGCACTTTATCAAATATATTAAATAGAACAAGATGGACATACAAGTAAAGTAAACCAAAACCAGGACAAAGAAAACAGAACAACAATATGTATCCAATTAAGCACAGCCAAAGCCACAAATACAGTACCAGAGTATCACAATATGTGGTGTCCTTTAAAAAATATATTTTGCTTTCCTCCAGGAGCCCAGGAGAATTCTCTGTCTTCCAATTTTTTGGGACACAATGGATTTAGAGATAGGGATTGTTCCAGTGATGGGATTCAAGTAATTTAACAACCGGTTCTCTGCCCTAATGATTTCTTCCAACAACCACTTTGCCAAACTGCTCAGTTAACAATCGATTCTCCTGAAGTGGTGCGAACTGGCTGAATCCCACCACTGGATTGTTCCATAGTCACTCATAGAAGGTGAGCTCCTAGAACTGGGAAGATTTGAACCTGAATCTCTCTGATTATATTCCAATACCTTATATCAGTACATCCTACTGGATCTCTCACTTAATCCAAGGATGCTATCCATAAGTAAACACCCTGTGAATGACAGATCTGAAAATATTGCAATATATTCTACGTCCATCCTCTCCTCTTAAGAACTGTGACAAGAAAGGTCGTAAAATGGGGCAAAACTCACTTAACACATATCTCACTTAACCACAGAAATTCTGGGCTCAATTGTGGTCCTAAGTCGAGGACTACCAGTATTACAGAATAAAGAGGTGATGTTTCACCTTCTCCTACCGAGGGGTTTACAAATATCTTCAGATACAGTCTCTACCATTTCCATCTACTAAAGCTTGGGGTGGCTGCAGGTGACATGGCAGCAACCTCTAAAGGACAGTTGGGGGGCTGAGAGACACATCTTTGGAGATGGCTGTACCAGGAAGCTCAGAAGAAATGCCACCATTAGCCACCTGCATTCCCCCCCTGACAAATTTCTCTCCAGGGGTCCAATTGGATTCTTCGGCTGTATTGAAAGTTAAGAGGATACAGATTGAAAGGAAAGAAAATCAGAAAGCGGGGGCAGATAAATGAGAAGAATTGAGAGGGGTTAAAATGCAAGGGATGCGGTGGCTCAGTGACTAAGACACTGAGCTTGTCGATCGCAGTTCAGCGGTTCGAATCCCTAGTGCCGCATAACAGGGTGAGCTCCCGTTACTTGTCCCAGCTTCTGCCAACCTGTCAGTTCGAAAGCAAGTAAAAAAAATGCAAGTAGAAAAATAGGGACCACCTTTGGTGGGAAGGTAACAGTGTTCCGTGCGCCTTTGGCATTTAATCATGCCGGCCACATGCCACAGAGACATCTTCGGACAGCACCGTCTCTTCGACTTTGAAATGGAGATGAGCACTGCCCCCGAGAGTTGGGAATGACTAGTACATATATGCAAGGGGAACCTTTACCTTTACCTTTAAAATGCAGGCATTTTTTTTTCAATTGAAAGGCAAGAGTAAGGCATCTTCCTTTCCAAGGGACAGAACAAGAAAGGCTCAGGAGAATACAATCAAGGGAGAGATTGACTGTGATGGATGCAGCCGGGAGAGTCAGAATATTAACGCTGTGCTTGTGGCATTTGAATTCAACCAAACCCCTGGAGGGGGGGAGGAGTGAACATCCTTTCTAAAACAAATCCTGAGACATCTCTAACCCCAAGGCCAGTTACAGCACCCCTCAGCAGTAACCCAGAGTAAAAGCTGTTCTGGAGCTGTCTATTAAGGATGGCAGGAACAGTCAGGCACCAGCTGGAAAATGTTTTCTCTCGTGCCCCCCTGTGCCCTTTGCATCTGCGTTGTTAAGTCTTCACCGCTGGTCATTTCTTATAAAATAAGTGAACTGGCTGTGGTGTGTGGTTGTATGAGGTCTCATTGCCTGGAAGCAGAAGTGCCGGCTGGTATCCACACACCCACGCACACACACACACACACACACACACACACACACACACACACACACACAAGAGCTTCCTAAAGCTTAAAGCACCACACCTGGACAATGGGTGATAGAAAGTTTGATTACAAGTCTATGATGAGCTTAATGCTTTGCCACTTAGCATATGTGCAAGTAAGAAAGCGCCCACAGAGTCCAGCTTAAGCAGCAAGGAAACATCTAAGAAAAATGAAGAGATTGATGGCAAAGAGCCTGGAAAGAAAAGATGCCAAGGCTCTTTAGAATGCCTAAAGCCAACCACATGACTGAATCTCAGTTGGAATGCAAGATAAGGTGAGCTAAATCAAGTGGCTTTCAAGTCGAACAATAAGTAAAACTTATCTACCCTAGTCGGGAAAATGAAAAAGAACGTCAGCTCTGGCAAATAAAATTAAGTGACAATTAATAATAACAATAATAATTTAAAAAAATTGAAACGCATATGCCAAAAAGAAGTTAGCAGAAGAATTAAGATCCAAAGTTGCTTTTTGAAAAAGCACCTTTGGGACAACCATGACATAGATGACTGAGAATCTCCATAGTAGACCACAGGTGGGTTTCAGCAGGTTCTGACAAGTTCTGGAGAACCGGTAGCGGAAATTTTGAGTAGTTCAGAGAACCGGTAAATGCCACCTCTGACTGGCCCTGCCCACATCTATTCTCTGCCTCCCAAGTCCCAGCTGATCAGGAGGAAATGGGGATTTTGCAGTATCCTTCCCCTGGAGTGGGGTGGGAATGGAGATTTTACAGTATCCTTCCTCTGCCACGCCCACCAAGCCATGCCATGCCCACCAAGCCACACACAAAGAACTGGCAGTAAAAAAATTTGAAACCCACCACTGTGGTAGACATTTAGCAGAAGAGTAAGAATTTCTTTAAAGGTTTAACTATATTCGATGTGGAAAACAAGCAAGCCATTGCAAGGGTTTGGGCTATTAGATAGTTAAAGCAGATAAGAAAAGTACAGACTACAGAGGAACTGAATAAATCCTCTGATCTGTCTTTGCTACAAAAGACAGAACAGATATTTGAGCTTGTATTGATTTTCTCAGGGAGGGAATTAGAACCACTGAAGCAACTTTATATAACCAGCAAAAAATATTGTAGAACAACCTGAGAGTAGCAGTGCTGGATTCTGATAGCATCCACTTAAGAGTATTTAATGAGTGCATGATTTTGACAGTGCATTTTGGTCATATTTGCCCAACCGCCCGCCAAAGCTACATTTTACAGAAAAAGAAATGGGCAAGTCCAGAATTACATTGGATTTAATTTACATTTCAACAGATTTCATCTATTAAATACATTTAACATGTTTCCTCATTATGTGATACATGTAATGACTTTCTTTTCTGCACAAGGGCAATTACAAACGGGTGGCCAGCCACCTTCTGAGGGGGTGCATTGAGGTTTTCCAGAATTAAGCATGGTGCTGTACTCAGACATTTTACCAAGATATTATTCCAAGAATGACAAAACACTCTACTTTTCTCAGTTATGGCCCTCACTTTATGGAATTGCATGACCTCTGAAGTTCATTCAGGCCCTCACACAGTTGGTTTCTGATAAAACAATAAAACTGCTTTTGTTTGAAGGGGGGGAAATCAAGTCTTACCATTTTGAATAACAGGGGAAAAAAAGATAGAATTAATTGTAAAATAAAGTGAGAAGAAAGACTGGAGGAGGCTTTTAACAGTTGCTCTGAATAACATCTGGAACATGTGGGAATAAACAGGAGTGATTTGGCTATTCAGGTTTCAGCTGGCATGAAGTTTGAGGTTCTTTGTGAACAACAGATAAGTTACCAAGTTTACACAGGAAGAGGGGGGAAAACCCACTTCTGTTTATCGTTTGCAACAAAGTGAAAGAAAATAAATGTTAGTAAAGCTCAGCATGCCAAATGTAGCAACAACTCCAAGAAAGATTGGCTAAATCACCTTACGACTGTCACAGTAGGGAAGACGGACTGGTCTTTTTTTTCTTGCATAGAATTAGACATGCACTGTAGCAGCTATTCTCTGCCTGGTGGAAAATATAGAGACTCTCAGATGGAAGTAAGAGAAGGGTTGGGCCCTAAAGCCCTGAGCAGACTGAATAAAAGCATATACAAAGCCATGATGTTGATCGACTCAGTGCCATTTGATCAAAGCATCAGAGAAAAGGAACAGAAATAATCCAGATCAAATTCACCCATAAGCTTCTATTTGGTAGAGAAGAAAGAATGTGCATTTTTTTTTTACCTTTGCAGAGGGCTTAGCTGGCAATCCCGCCACGATTGGAAGCATCATGTAAGGATCAGAGTGCTTCCACACTAATATTTTGCACTATTTCAAGATCTGCTCCCAATCTGATTAATCCAAGCACGTCATCTGTTTTGGAGAGTTGGGCTAATTCAACTCTGAATCTGCTCTGCTTGACTGAAAACAACAGGATGGCTATTGCTTTCCTTTGAATCAACGCAGTTTGGCAAACCTTGTAGATGGACCATTTTCCCATGGGTGCGAACCCTTGCTTAACCCTGTCTTTAGCCTGTCATCCCCTTTTCCCTTGACCTCTGCACCACACACTCCCAAGATCGAGCAATATCCTGTTTCTAGTAGCATCTCTCTTTCTACAGTCTTCATTTAGAGCTTCATTTTCTGCTCCTGCCATCTAGGCACCATGGCAACATGCAACCATGCTTACAGCTACCCAGATGCAAAATGGCATTTCTTACAAGTTATAAGTGTTTTCTTTTAATGTAACAGAAGAATTGCAGTGCTATAAATGGCATCTGGGAAGTCAGGGGAGGGGGAGGGGGGGAGAAGGGAGAAATCTCTTTTTTTTTACAGTGCACCTTTTCATGCACAGCTTCCCCTCATAGCATGTGCTCTGGTGGAGGAGTGAGGCAAAAGAAGAGGCAAATGCACACAAATACATGGAGTGAAAAGATTGAATTAGTGGAATCTCTCTGGCTGGGCAATGTCTCTTGTGCTTATTAGTTAGTTGACGGTAAGACTGGTTCCTGATTTTCTCTCTAATGTCTGCAAAGCGGATTGTGGATCGGATAAAAAAAAATCGCTTTCTGAGAAATAATGGGGTCAGATGCTACTAATGTGGAAATGCCCTCAATCGTGCATGGGACAGCACCTCCAGGAAGACCTCAGAGAAGAAAAAAAATGCTGACCTTTTAGGATGGTGAGGAATGATTCAGCAAACCTGAACTAAAAAATACAAAGTACAGAATAATAGAGTTGGAAGGGATCTTGGAGGTCTTCCAGACCTCCTGCTCAATCAGGAGACCCTGGCCTATACTTTTCCAGACAAGGGGCTGTCCAGTCTCTTCTTAAAAGCAGGCAGTGATGGAACATTCACAACTTCTGAAGGCAAGTCGTTCCACTGGTTACCGGTCATTGTCCTCACTGTTAGGAAGTTTCTCCTTAATTCCAAGTTGCTTCTCTTCTTGATTAGTTTGCATTCATTGTTTCCTGTCTTGCCTTTGGATGCTTTGGAGAATAGGTTGACCCTTTCTTCTCTGTGGCAGTCCCTCAAATACTGGAAGATTGCTATCATATATGACCCCTATATCCTTCTCTTTGTTAGACAGAACATACCTAGTTTCCTCAATTATTCATCATATGGTTTTGCCTTCAGACCTCTTATCATCTTAGCTGTTCTTCTCCGCATTCTTTCCAAAGTCTCAACATCTTTTGTATAACGTTTTATACAATCTGTTTCAAAATGACAAGGGTAACCGATCTTCCCAAGAATCCTGCATGGATATTCCAGATGGAATAGAGAGCTGTACTATACAGTATCTTCTTCCAGTCAGAAAGAGAAGTAGCTGGCACAGGAATCATAAACAGATGTTAGGGTTGCCTGGAACCTGTATTGCAAACAGGATAATCTATGCTATAAAGTCTGAAGATTTCTCCAGGGAGTGTTGCATTCCACAAATTGCCCTGAATTTCTCACCTTTTTCCTTCAAAGCTGTTCCAATTATCGCATTCTTGGTCTGGAACAGAAGCTTTTACATAAAGCTCCCTTCTTTTCCAGTGGTTGACAGGTTGCATTTGCTAATGTGAAAAGGGAACATTTTGAAAGGAATCAACATGGAATGAAGCACCACGGCTGTTAGATAACAAAAATATTATAGGGGGTGGAGTGGGAAGAGATCATATTTCCCATTTGGAGAGTAAGTCACTTGGCTATTTACTTAGTATGATACATCTTCAAAGTGTAGAAAGTTAGCACCCACTCCTCCTAGAAGAATGAAATATTTTAGGAAATATTAAAAAGGCAGAATATTGTATTTCCCCTAAAAGAGAAATAGAAATCTTAAGGGAGACAGAAACTCAGAGCTTCAGCTCCCTGCCCCCAGCAGATATCTGGTGTCCATTGAGAAGGACTGGACCAGCCTATCTACAAAACAAGAGACCTCCAGCTCCAGGGTGATGGGATTAAGACATGACTCTCCAGGACATAATAGGATTAACCCTTCTAGCAGCAGGGCTCACTGCATTGCAAAACCTCCTAAGGACATTACATCAGCCCAGGCTTCAACCAAACTTGATTCAGACAAACATGACCCCACATGGCCCCATGGGAGTCTGACAACATTCAATAAAATACATTTCTTGCACAGAAACAGGAAGCTCAAGGGCAAGGCGCAAGAGAGGGTATAAATGCCTCTCTCTCTCTCAACTCCATGTGGTCCTGTTCATCAATAAACCATCTTTCCAATCAGCCTCCATGTTTACAGTGTCTTTCCCCCTATTTGGAACTGAATCAGATGGATATTTCTCCCAACCAAAGAAAGGAAGATACATTCAGTACATAATCTCCACAGTGAACTTGTTATTACCACACAAAACATAGATTTACAAAGCTTAATTTAACCGGTATAAGTTTGCAATATATAAATGCAATCTTAATCATGATTTCGTGTTATACATCTCACTTCTCCTTCACCCCGTGAAATGCCTATATCACTCCTAAAAGAATCTATGCATAAGTATAGATCAAAATGATTGGAACAATTATCTTTTTTTTAAAAAAAAACATTTTTTAGATCATAGAATAAAACACAAAAATATGAAAGCAAGTAATAGGACACTGTGGGGAGGAAAAGGGGAAAGAAAAGTGAGGAGGGGAGGAAGAAAGAAAAAAAAACATTGACTTCCAACTCTCTCTGTTGCAGAATAAAACATTAACATCGAATCTCAACTTTTTACTTTTCCAAAATAATGTAAACTAGCCATTTCTATAACAACAAATCAATCTAATCAGTAAAACCCAACATCAAAGTTTCATTTTTTTCCCCACCTCGAGCACAAAGTCCAGAAGCGGTCTCCATGTAGCAACCATTTTATGACCTTTCTCGCTACTGCTGTTGTGAAGTTAATAAATATGGTTGTTAAGTGAATCTGACTTCCCATTGACTTTGCCTGTCAGATGGTCACAAAAGGGGATCACATGAACCTGGGACAATACAACCATCACATATACATGCCAGTTGTCAAGCGCTTTTCAATCATGTGACTGGGGGAGATGCTACAATGGTTGTAAGTGTGAAAAAAAAGTCATTCATTTTTTTCAGTGCCTTTGTAATTTTGGTCACTAAAAAAATGGTTGTAGATCAAGGATTACCAGTACTTCCTCCCACCTATGGAGTCCAGATTGGAATGTCTCTTAACTCCCCTCACTGAGACCTTTTTCCTTTCAATTGATGATCTCCCCACATTAACATTTTTTATATTCTTCATTTTCTCAAATATCTAGCATGCATAATGTCTTGTGTACTTCTGAGACAATATAAAATGATGCCTTCGCCATTGGCGCTAAAGTCATCATCTGCCTCCAGTATCTTCATTCATATATATATATATATATATATATATATATATATATATATGTAGGTCTTTGGTTATTCGGGTCTTCTCCCACGTAAAATTGGAAGTGTCTTGGCGACGTTTCGACGAAGTCTCATTCGTCATGTTCAGGCTGGTGTTCTCGGCTTCGTGCTCCTGGAAGCACGAAGCCGAGAACACCAGCCTGAACATGACGAATGAGACTTCGTCGAAACGTCGCCAAGACACTTCCAATTTTACGTGGGAGAAGACCCGAATAACCAAAGACCTACATACAAACACCCGCGAAAACCTGAGAAAACAAATTATATATATATATATATATATATATATATATATATATATATATATATATATATATATAGCCATAGCATGCACCTACTGTATATATAGATGCCTGTTTGTTGTAAATGGGCAACTGGGATGACCTTCACACAAAGAGAATTGGGATAATATATTCATGCATACACTCCTGACTTTTTTTTTTTTCCTTCTCTCTCCCTGGAACATTCTGCACCCTCCCCATGGTGCCAGCATGAGGCAGCAATTATGCACATTTGAGGTAAGGACAAGCGAGTCGATTTTTTGGCTTCTCAATGTCTAGTACCATCTGCCCATCAATCAAGAAACAGCAGCATCAACAGAAGGTCAGGCGAGGGAGAAGAAGAACTGCAAAAACCAGGGTTCTCTGCTTCCGTGCAGCACTGCAGAACACGTGTTCAGCCCAGGACCTGGAAGGAAGGAGGATGTCTGACAGAAGACCTGCTGGCCCAGAAGTAGTGAGCAGATTGTTTTCTCCAGACTTGTTACTTCAAGCTTCTTCCTCCAGGCACCAAGGATTGTTTACATGAGAGACTACCTTTTTTTGAAGATAATGTGGCAAAGGTGTAGAAAGTGGTGGTCATGGAACTTCTTTGCCAGCTAAACCCTGTCTCAGCAATGGTCTACCTAAAAGATGGAGGCTCTGTTGTGAGGCCATTTCCACAGCAAATATTAAGTGGAACATAATTATTGTCATGCCCCCATGTATAATTTGGGTATATACTGTTGTTCTCTGGCCCCCATCTAATGGTTGGAGCCAAATACCAATCTGTATTGTTTGGAAGCTGATCTGGCCAGTGGTGGGTTTCAAATTTTTTTGCTACCGGTTCTGTGGGCGTGGCTTGGTGGGTGTGGCAGGGGAAGGATACTGCAAAATCCCCATCTACTCCCGATCAGCTGGGGAAAGAAAAGGTGGCGTGGCCAATGGAGAATGCAAGAGCATGCTCTGCAAAACCTTGAGGCACCTCTTGCGGTTGGGGAAAGAGGAAGAGACCTTGGGAATCAAAAGTACAACATAAACACGTATGTATATTTCAGTGGTGGGTTTCAAAATTTTTTACTACCAGTTCTGTGAGTGAGGCTTGGTGGGCGTGGCATGGCTTGGTGGGCATGGCAGGGGAAGGATGCTGTAAAATCTCCATTCCCTCCCCACTCCAGGGGAAGGTTACTGCAAAATCACCATTTCCTCCTGATCAACTGGGACTCGGGAGGCAGAGAATAGAGGGGGGTGGGGCCAGTCAGAGGTGGTATTTACCAGTTCCCTGAACTACTCAAAATTTCTGCTACCAGTTCTCCAGAACTGGTCAGAACCTGCTGAAACCCACCTCTGGACTTGGCCCTTTAAGGGTCATCTACCCATCAACTCTCATTCCAAAACAAGTACATCCTGGGAAGCCAGACTCCATTTCCTTTAGCATTCAAAGGAAACAGAAGCATCAGGAAGAATCCAGCCTAATCCGTGACACGTCTTCATCTGAGGACAAAAATCCATATCCCATACACACAGCATCACAGGTGAGATATAGATTGATCTGTATTTGTTAATTGTTGCGCTCACCAGAAACTCAACACTGTTTATTTTGTATTTAGGTTCTTATTGTATAGGTATTTCTATTTTTTCCAGTTTCACCCATCCTGTTCCTTTAATAAAGCATCCAGATCTACACACACGGTCTGTTTTATTGAGGAAAGGTGTGTTTAGCTGCATGTCAAGCTGCACACAGAGTAACGTGCAGCAAATGATGCTATGGTGTTCAGGCTTTGTGGAGGAGTCTTTAGGCACAGTTCATAATATTATGGTCAAGCACAGCAACTTTTAAGTGTTTGGATACCCACCCTCTCTAATGATCATGGCAATCAGATCTAAATCCTAGTTTTAGGCAATGGTTAAAGTTCCTGGATAACCAAATACAGTATATATCTGAACACCAAGGCATAGACAAAATATCAGACACCTTTCTTTTTAATGTTTCTGATGTTTCTTGAGATTCTTTTAAGCAGAGTAGACAAGTAGTTGTCTTCTTATGTTATGTTCCTACAGAGGTAGGAAACATTGGGGCCAGTATATGTCATGGTCACTCTCACAAAACACCACTGATGTGTGTTTTAGAGAGTTTATTAATGTTCCCCAGCAGGTCCCTTCATCCAACCTCAGAATTGTCCCAAATACATGTAAATTCAGCCATAAATAGGCCAAGGTTACTCCACAAGGCAATGACCAATAGTCCATAAAACAATGGAAAGTTGCTCCAACAAGTAAGTCCACCAAAGAAACTTAAAGCCACCAGGCAAAACTGAAAGTATATCCACAAGAGCTCACTTGGCAAGAGAAGTTCAGAGTCTCCAAGGCACAAAGTCAAGCAAGAAGCACGAACAAACACACAGTCATAAAACAAACACATTCCTAGCAATGCCTCCCTCTGCCTGCCGTGATAAATAGCTTTCTGCTGCAGCCCATCAAGACGGGCGGGGTCTTCTCCCAAGTAATCTGGCAGATCTCCTTTGCTCTTGTCTTTCCTCTGCCCTGCATGCTCTCGGATCCAACATGGAAGGCAGCTCCTCTTCCTCTTCATTGACCTGCAAACTGTCCCCAACTGAAGCTCCCCCCCCCCCCAAATCTCTTTTGGTCAGCAGTTCAGACGTGCCAGGAATGAGTTCATTCTCCCTTCAAGGAAGAGTCAGAGGAGTCGTCCAAGGGAGACATCACAATTAGATGCTAGCATTGCATTTCACAATGCACTAATTTGCCTTGTCTTTCTATTTTAGCTGGTAAGAGCCAGAGATTGCATGTGATGGCATATTGATACTCATGGATAACAAATCCATTCTGACTGCCCATGATTGCTTTCCTCTCATTTCTCTTTTCCAGTTTGACCATCTAGGCTGCAGCATATATCCCTTCTCTGACGACACAGTTTCCCAGCCCTGTCATTAAGCATTTTCTCATAAAATCATTTCAGGCAACTGGTCCTAAGAGGTAGCAGCAACAAAAGGTTGAAGGAGAAGGCAGCTAACCTGTTTTGTTCTTTTGTTAAGAGGGATTAACTCATTCCCGGAAGCATCATGTTGTTCATAAAATGTATTTATTTCATCTGCAAAGCTTTGTTAGTTAAAGTAGACTTTTTCTTTGGGTTACACACAGAGTGAAAGAAATGAAGATGAATGCCTGTGGAGAGCGGTGGCAGAGTTTTGGCAGCTGGAAACAGGAAAAAAAAAAAACAGAAGTGTCAATTATTTCTCCTTGAAAATGCCAGCTAAGCAAAATCACATGATTATATTTGGTCCAAGAGCTGGAACCATCTGGATGGAGCCTTCCTCTGGACTTTTGGCAGAATCCTTGTAGGTATTATACAGTACAAGCTGCTTCTGAAACCCAGTGAGACATGTTTTAATTGTTCAAGTCCTCAGTGCAGGATCTCAAGTTAAAGCTTCCCAGAGGATCTGTTCTTCAGTTTTTGGTTAAACATGTTCCATTAAGGGATTTCCACCATTTTGGGTTATTGGCTCTGTTGCTGGCCTACCTTGACTGAGAATAAAGATTGATGGTTGTTGGATTTTTTTTTTTTTACTTCTTCTGCATTATTTCATTTGTCTTTACCAAAAAAATGGTGAAAAGCAGGAAAACAGCTACTGACCTTCAATGGACGTGTGAATTAGTTATTTAGAAATTGATGTTTCACTCTTTCTGGATTCTCACATTTATCAGAACCATTTGCAATGATTAAGCTTTGACACAACATTCCCATAAATGCCCATGAACAGAACATACCCTTTCCATGAACAATCTTATATAGAACAAACCATTGTAAACATAAAAACAGGCACAGCTGATAAAATTCCCAGCAGAGATGATCTAAAAAACACTGGCAGGCCACTTAATGGAAAGAAGTGTGAGAAGGTGCCAAAATCATGGATCAGAATGATGCTCATCCCTTTGTAAGGTCAAAAGTCAGAATGTCCTAGGTCATTCCCTGACATTGCAGTTTCATAGAAATATCCACATGGAGAAATCTTACTGCGTGTACCAGTAAAAGTGAGGAAATCACTGGGGTGTGATCCAGCAGAGTTGTTCTCTTCCCTAAATATTGCAAAAGTGTGCACCTCAATGGCATTCACAGATTTTTCTCACAACTAGACTCTTCTTCTTGCATTGCTCTTGTGCGTAATATATATTAGCATTGGGGCCCCCAACTACCAGTCGTATCGTATAACCTTCTCTTGTTAGTTAACAGATAACAGATTAACAGAGTTGGGAGGGACCTTGGAAGTCATCTAGACGAACCCCACACCCAAGCAGGAGACCCTACACCATTTCTGACAGATGGCAGTCCAGTCTCTTCTTGAAAGCTTCCAGTGGTGAAGCTCGCACAACTTCCGAAGGCAACTTCTCACTGATTGATTGTTCTCACTGTCAGAAAATTCCTCCTTATTTCCAGGTTGAATCTCTCCTTCATCAGTTTCCATTCATTATTGCTTGTCTGGCCTTCAGGTGCTTTGGAAAATAGCTTGACTCCCTCCTCTCTGAAGAGTTGACTCTCTGAAGCCTGCAAAGAGAATCCTCTATAGATGATTTATTTACTTAGTTCAATTTATATGCCGCCTTTCTCCGGAGACTCAGGATGGCTGCTTCAAAGGAAACCTTATCTGAGAAGACAAGGTAAAGGGTTTGCTGTATAAGTAATATATACCGTAGATAAAAACAGGACACACTGGAGGGTGTCGGGGGGGGAAGTAGATGGTTGATAGAAATATCTTATACCCTGTATTCTTAGGCAATATTTCAAAATGCCTGTTGTGAACATGTCAGAGAAGAACGCAAGCATCAGAGGTGGATTTCAGCAGGTTCTGACCAATTCTGGAGAACCGGTAGCGGAAATTTTGAATAGTTCGGAGAACGAGCAAATACCGCCTCTGACTGGCCTTGCTCCCATCTATTCTCTGCCTCCCAAGTCCCAGCTGATGGGAGGAAATAGGGATTTTGAAGTAACTTTCCCCTGGATTGGGGAGGGAATGGAGATTTTACAGTATCTTTCCCCTGCCATGCCCACCAAGCCATGCCACACCCACAGAACCGGTAGTAAAAAATTTTGAAACCCACCACTGGCAAGCATGAATGCAGTACAGGCGAAACATCTGGGACTTCCCAGTGATTTTCTGTCCCATTGCAGATGAAGCTGTGTTGTTCACCTGCCTGTTTTGACAAGTGAAGAGTTAGGATGTCACACCTCTTTCCATCTGCTTCCTTTGATTAGGGAGATGGCAGGATAAAGAAAACATATTGGAGTCTGAAAAATCAGCAATTTCTCATGAGATCATTGTTTCCAACTTTATCTAGCTCCTCAGTTGCATATCACTATCTTTTTTTGGCCTGTCCCAAAGATACCCGATCCTAAAAGTGGGACATTTCTCTTCTATCTGCAGCAGAAGCTGAAGACCAGTTTAAATCATCAAGTACAGGTAGACCTCGACTTATAACGGTTGGATTTAGTGACTGTTCAAAGTTACAACAGCACTGGAAAAAGTGACTTATGACCATTTTTCACAGTTATGACCTCTGCAGCATCCCCGTGATCAAAATTCAGATGCTTGGCAACTGGCTCATATTTATGACCGTGGCTGGGTCCCAAAATCATGTGATCCCCTTTTGCGACCTTTTGACAAACAAAGTCAATGGGGAAGCCAGGTTCACTTAACAATCGGGTTACTAACTTATCAACCACGGCAATTCACTTAACGACTGTGGCAAGAAAGATCTTAAAATGGGGCAAAACTCACTTAACAAATGTCTCACTTAGCAACAGAAATCTTGGGCTCAATTGTGATCATAAGTGAAGGACTACTTGTACTAAAATTAATTTTCTCAACTGCACCATCTCAATAGTAGGCGAGAGTGGGGAGCCATAGTTCCAAGACTCTTCCACAAAAACCTCTCAGGAAAACAGAGGATCGGTGAGACAGTAGTGTTTTTTCTGACATGCCAGTTTTCGGTTTATAGTGAGAATTTGAGGGGGAAAGGAGACCACCTCACAGAAACATTTTGAATAGTTGCTGAGGGTGATACAGATAGTCCTCGACTTATAACCACAATTGAGCCCAAAATTTATGTTGCTAAGCGAGACATTTGTTAAGTGTGTTTTGCCCCATTTTACGACCTTTCTTGCCCCAGTTGTTGAGTGAATCATGGCTGTTAAGTTAGTAACACAGTTGTTAAGTGAATCAGGTTTCCCCATTGACTTGTCAGAAAGTTACAAAAGTGATCGCATGACGCCAGGACACTGCAACCGTCATAAATACGAGTCAGTTGTCAAGCGTCTGAATTTTGATCACGTGATCAAAGGGATGCTTCAATGGTCATAAGCATGAAAAACTTAAAGTGACATAAGTCACTTTCTTCAGTGGTGTTGTAACTTCAAGCGGCCACTAAATGAACTGTTGTAATTCAAGGCCTACCTATGCTCAGAAAAGAATGTGGAAGTCCCATATAGGGTAGCCAGATTCACATGCACTGGAGAGGTTAAGAAAAGCTTAAGAGCAAGCAAGCGATTTACAAAAGATCATGCTTTGGACTTCTTCCAGAAATGTTTGCCTTAGCTTGGGTTGCTGAAAAATAAATTGTTAACTTGTACTATGCAAGTTTATTGAGGAACTCCAATAAATCAGCAGTCCCCAACCTTTCCAGCTTGGTGGACCAGTGGGGGGGGGGGGGAAGGAGAGGGGACGGTTCTGTGTGTGTGGCAGGCGCGTGCACAAGCATGCCGAGCTCCATTTGCACAAGCGGCGGGTACATGTGCCCACTGCTCACGCAAATGGAGTTTCACATGCAAGTGTGAGCACCGACCACTTGAATGGCCCAGTTCTGAACAGGCCGCAGCTCGATAGTAGGCCGCGGCCCAGGGATTGGGGCCCTTGTAATAGAGTCTTGGATTCTTGACATAGTCCTGAAATAGAAAAGTACATCAGCTAATTTTACATTGCCTTCTTTTCGAACTTTGATAGATGAGTGCTTTGTCGATCTGGTTGCTGATGGAAAGGTTGGTTTCCAGAGATTTGTAGGAAAATCTCTTGTACTTGGACAGGATGACCTCCCCAGCCTTCTGCTACTCTTTCCTTGGTCAGAGTTTTGCGGTCATCCAGGAAGTCATTCAGGTGGGGCCCGGGCTTCTTCTATGCTCCCAAGGACTTCAGTTTCATTCATCAGCCAGTTCTCTACCCGGGAGGTGAATCCCCTGGTTGTGAATGTCCTTTCATTTCACAGCTGCTTCTTGGTGATTCTGGAGAGCTTCCTTTAAGGAAGGAAGGTTTGTGGCCTTGTTTTGGAAGTCCTACTCTAGCTTGATCAGTTTGTACTGCCGTTTGCGACCCTGGGCCCTCAGCTAGATGACTTCCTTGTCCTTCTGCTGCTTCCACTCCCAGAATTTCTCAGCATCTTCTTTCATCTGGCTAATCAGCTGAATGCATTGGTTTTTCATGGCTTGGATCTCTTGGTGGCATTTGGACATGGTCTGCTCGCTGGATACTTTCATTTTCAGCAGCTTAGATAGTTCCTTCAATTTCTTCTTTAATTCTGTTATCTCTGTTTCCAGCTCCTGCAGATGTTTCTGGAGACATTTGCTTAACTTGGCTTGAGTGACGTCTTTATTGGTCATCTGAAGGGTGAGGACCAAGTCTTCCTTTTCCTTCTGCAGTTTAGACACCTCTCTTTCCAGGTTCTTGATATTGATTTGGGACTGACACTGGATGGATGGCTTCCAGCTGGTGGTCACTCTGGGAGAGCTTCCAAGCCAGGGTCTCCTTGAGAGCGAGGACTTAGGTTGAGTAGCATCTCCTTTGACATCTGAACTTGCTGGAGGGCGTGTTGAGCAGCAAAGTCATCTGAAGACTGAGGAGCCTCCAGGTGTACTGCGAAACATCAGAAGTGGCTTTGGAGCAACACCAGTAGCTTCTTCTCCAGATGCACCCCCCATCAAAGAAGGATTGGTGTGTGAAGAAAAAGTGAGCCAGCCGACCAGTTTTTTTTTTTTTTAGCGTGTATAAATTCCTTTTAGAATGTGTAGATTTTCTACATAAAGGTTTGCAACGCAAATAAAATAAAATAAAATCATAGAGTATATATCCTAGATTATACCTGGTAAACTTAAAACACTGCCATCTGCTGGCTCAATACTTCTGTAGTTGTTGCAATTCGAAATATATTCCAACATGTATTCCAACACCCCCCACTCAACAACTACTACTACTTATAATAGTCCTATTTCTGCTCTCAGTTCTGTTTCCTGTTTCTTATTATTCTTCTTGTCCTTTTTCTTCCTCTTCTTCCTCTTCTGGCTATCCACAGATCTGCTGCTGCTGCTGCTGCTGCTTCAGCCTTAGCTCTCCAAAGAGCTGGCACTAGGGATGCTGGGGTTAATGGAGCTGCTGGGGTTCTGGCTCTGGCTCCAGCTGGGCTGGGCTGGGCTGGGCTTGGCTGGGGGACCAGGGTAGCGCCTATAGTCTCTTTTGGATACTCCTTCCCATCTCTCTGGATTTTAATGCTCTGCTAGCAACAAGTTTAGCTGGTATTCCTTTATTGCTTCTATGATATCTCCTGATTAAAAAATCTCTTGTGGCCTGGTTTCTTCTTTTTTTCTATTTGCATTGTCTTTCTCAATTAATTTCTTTATTATGTCAGGACTTCTGTGCCCAAGTTCATCTGTGCCATGCCTGAATGCCATTTGAATGTTGGCAGTGTTAACTACCTGATTGCCGTTCAACTGATACAGTAATTTTAGCCCTTGCAAGTAAGATATCTCCTTTTATGATGACACAACTGTCCACTTTAAAGGTTATTACATTGCCTTGTTTTGTGAGCTTCTTCACTGACAAAAGATTAGTTTCAATAGTGGTGACATACGGTACATTTTTCACAAGTATCTTTCTGGTGATACTCTGAGAAATAGGATAGTTAAAGAAAACCTATTCCTTCTGATTTCATTATTTGCTCACTAACTGTAGTGGGATTTTTTTTTTCCTGTTTTACCCTTGTCAAGGTAAGTAAAGAAATTTCTGTCATTTGTCAAGTGACTCGTAGGTCCTGAATCAACATGCTTTCAAAGATGAGGTGCAACTTTTGGTTTGAAATCAGGGGTGGGATTCAGCCAGAATGGACCAATTCAGGCAAACCGGATGCTAATTTTACATCTGGTTCGCTGAACCAGTAGTTGCAAGGACTGGTTGGCCCCACCCCGCCCCTCCCAGGAGTCTCCACACAGCCCATTTTGGATGCCAGATAAGTGCAGCACCCGCATGGAGCCTGGGGAGGGTGAAAAACGGGCCTCCCAGAAGTTCTGGAAGTGCGGAAATGGGCCCGTTTCCAGCCTCTGGAGGGCCTCTGGAGGGCCTTCGGAGCCCGGGAGAGGCCTTTTTGCCTTCCCGGAGGCTCAAGTAAAACCTCCAGAGCTTGGGAGAGGTTGAAAATGCCCCCCCTGCGGGGTGCAGGAGGCCAAGTAGGCCACACCCACCATGGCCACACCTACCCAGCAACCGGGCAGAAGTTACTAAAATGGCAAATGTCTCAGAAAGGAGATCCTCTCTAGTTTCTTGAGCTGTAAAGGTAATGGAGAAGTAATGTACCTTCTGACTTGCAGAACTCTATTAGTCTAACCTTGGAATAAAATATAATTAGTTCATCTGGGCATGTTTCCCTCTGGACTACCTTACAAGGCTGATAACTACAAGGGCATCAGGATAGCTGTTGCTTCATTTTGACTATGGGAACAGTACTTAACCGACTGTGATTAGTATCCTGAAGCTAAAGTTAAGCAGGATTGACTTCATTGGATGAGCTGAGGGGCACTGGTTAGAATGCAGTACTGCAGGCTACTTCTGCTGACTCCCGGATACCTGCAATTTGGCAGTTCGAATCTCACCAGGCTCAAGGTTGACTCAGTCTTTCCGAGGTCAATAAAATGAGGACCCAGATTGTTGGGGTCAAATATGCTGACTCTGTAAATCGCTTAGAGAGGGCTGTAAAGCACTGTGAAGCAGTATATAACTCTAAGTGCTATTGCTATTGCTATTGCTATTGCTATTGCTATTGCTATTGCTATTGCTATTGCTATTGCTATTGCTATTGCTATTAAAGGATGGATAGGAGACCACCAAGACTGTAACCTAGACTAAGAAGTCAAAACAGCAACACCATATACATCTTGAAAGAAAACAACATCAACCCCTTGCCAAAAATTCCCTGGATATATCCACAAAGTCACTAGGATGCATTAGTTTTTCTAAACTGCCTACCCATTCACTTCCATGGTAGTACTGTATGCTTCGAGGCCACAAACAATTTTTATGATAATGAGAAGTGAAAGCCCTATTACCCTTGCTTTTGCTAAGCCTTTTCCCTCCGTTTATTATTCAGAATCTCTGCCACCTTTATATTCAAGTGAAAAGCTTAGTTCCAAAGCCTCTGTTTGGCGTGTTTGACAGGAGTACAAAATTAAAAGTTAATTAGACTTAAGACCAGCCATTGATGTGGAATTGTAACAAGATTTTCTAGCTTTGTGAGTGACCAGTCCTGTAAACAGAGAAGGGAAGGGAAGGGAAGGTTATGCCCACAAACAAAATGCAATAATAGAGATTCTGCCTCTCATGACTTTTCCAACTGCTTTTATTTTATTGCTGCTGCTGTTATTTTCTACTTTTGTGCATTCATATCTAACCAAAATTCCAGTAATGGGGTAGACATTAAAATATATACAAGGGAAATATTCAAAATCCATTCCTAGCAAATACCGATCAGGACCAACAAAATGCAACAATATTCACTAGTTAGTTTTGTCCTGGTGAGTTTTGTCTCTTCTCTTTTTGGCCTGACATGCTTCAGTAGGGCACAAACAGCTGATGAGATTATGTAAAGGAGGGAAGAGAATTTACAACTTGGCCCTGATCACAAACAAGGTCCTGGGAGGGACCCTCCATTTCTAGTTTTCCACATGTTTACTCCTGGAGTATAATTTGGAGTTTCAGAGCATAGTGCAGAGTTCCTTGCAGAAGTGAGCAGCTGCGATCCCCTAGAAAGTTTTGCACAACCTCTAGAATAGTGTTTCTCAACCGCTGCAACTTTAAGTTGTGTGGACTTCAATTCCCAGCATTCCCCCAGCCATTTGTTGATTGGGAGAATTCTGGGAGTTGAAGTCCGCACAATTTAAAGACACAGAGGTCGAGAAACATGGTTCTAGAATTTCTTCCTAAATCCCCTCTGTTTGTCCTGCTTAGGACAATCCACTTCATTGACAGTGTGGTCTGCTAACAAAAATTCAGCCTGGCTTCAAGCAAGCATTTCAACTTCCTCAATTTACTGCCCACATTTCCAGAGGTGCTTTGGGTCCCTACTTTCTTACCTCTTATTTGACAAGACCGAGTGAGCTCCAACTGACAGAGTTAAAGGTGCCAAGACCCAAAGATATTATGCTCTGCTGATGATTTAAAAAGGAGTGTTAAAATGCTGACAATAATAATAATGATAATACTAATAGCGATGGCAAGGATTATAATAATCACATCACAGGGATGATAATAGCACGTTGGCAGGACGAGGACTCCTACTAATAATAATTCTGATATTTAAATTCTGGGAGAGGATTTTGGCCTCCTAATTAGATGTTGCCAAAAAGAGCTAGACTAAGCAAAGTTACATTTTTTTTTAATGGGGAAACTGAGATCAGTAAAAGTCAGCTTCACAGCAGGAACTAGCTGTTCTTTTGCACCAGAATATACTTTTTATTTCTGATGTTGGCAATACTGCTAATAAAAAAAGAGAGCTGTGCAACACTATGGATCCAATTCTAAAAAAGGTGTTCCAGAGCAGATGAAAGTCCAAATGTGACATCTGCCTTCAACTCCTTAAAGCAGCTGCATCTGTGTTATTTTGGGAAAAGATACAGTTGCTTTAAAAGTTGTAGACAGATTCATATCCTGTATACTCCAAAAATACTTTAATGGAACTGTATATTGAACACTTCTAATAAATAAATAAATACATAAATTGATTAATTTAGCAGCTGAGTCCACTGTGTTAATCATCCCCACTTTACAACTAGGCAGAACATTGCAGAAAAAGAGCTTAATTTCTGCATGCATTTTTTTTTTTAATTTGATTTATATGCTGCCCTTCTCCGGAGACTCAGGGTGGCTTACAATGTGCTCAGCAATAGCCTTCATCCTTTTGTATATTTATACAAAGTCAGCTTATTGCCCCCACAACTGGGTCCTCATTTTTTTGGAGACAAAAAATACGATGTATACTTATTTAGATCCCAGAAGGCTGCCAATTCATTACACACACACACACATACACACACATACAAACACACACACACACACAGTGCAATCTTGCATATGGAGAAAAATTTAATAAGAAATTATCTTTTAAAGCTAATAAACCAAGCCTATAGATATAAAAAGGAACATATAGATAACACAAGGAAAGACAACATTCTAACACAAAATAAATTCAGTACACAAATAAAATAAAGTACAGTCCACCTAGTTAGTTATTCTTTCCCACCTTGAATAAGGTCTCTGGTTTTCACATTCATTCATTGTGGAATGGATCATTTGAGTCCCCTGTTTGGATGTTTGTCAGTAGGCCTTTCTTATTCCTTTTCTTTCCCCGCTTTTCTCTCTCTCTGAACTCCTTCTCTCAATGCTGTAAATGGTAGAGGATAATTAGAAGTCAGCTTCTGACTGGCGAGACTGACCTTTGCTTTATCCGGGCCAAGGGCAAAGCTCCAGCTTCTATGTTTTGAATCAGCCAAGAAAAGTTGTTTAAAGAGATCCAGCCTTCAGCTGCCTGGTTGGCTCCCAATGCCTGAGTTGGCTGGAAATGAAGCCTGCTTAAGAAATGCAATTCTGAATTTCAACCCCTTCCTGGTTGATGGTGGTTTTTTTCCCCCTGCTTCTTTCTTTCTCCCACCTATGCCAGGAAAACAAGCCCCAACTGTTTCTCCTTCTGTGGGCATGGATCTTCAGGATCACTGGAGGCTATTTTGGGGGGAGATCTAAAGCTACTTTTCTTCCTGTCAGTTAGGCTAGAAGAGGAAAATTGGTAAACCTCTTATCAATTCCTTGTTGTTCAAAGTAAAAAAAAGAAAAGAAAGGGAAGATTCACTTTTTTTTCCTGCTGAATCTGTCAACCCCCCCCCCCCAAATCAACAAGCCAAAGGGCCAGTCTTCAACCTGACCATTGAAGGTAGAGAGTTGGGACTAGGCCAGTAGTGGGTTTCAAATCCCGTCGCTACCGGTTCGCTTGTGGGCGCGCATGCGTGCACAATGCTTCTGTGCATGCGCAGAGATGTCTGGGCAGGTGGGCAGAGCCTCCCACTGCCACCGCTACCAATTCACCTGATCCGGGGTGAACCGGTAGCAACTGGACTAGGCCCTGCCCACGAGAACAGGCCCCAGCCAATGGGAATGGAGGCATTTGTCTAAGATAGAATGAAGTATGGCAGGTCAACCAGAGGGCTATATTTTGTACCAGCTGACCTGCCAGACCTATCAGTTGACAATGCACTACTTCTAATGTGGACCAAGGAAATTCAGGTGAAGTCACCTTCCTAGCAGCCTGGAGGTAACTCAAGACAATATTGTCTCTTCAAGCCCTCCTCAAATTATAGTTTGCCTGTTCTTGTGCTGGAACTAGCAGAAAGTGCCTATCAGTTTCAAGAGGGAAGTTACATAATTTATGGGAATTAAATGAACAAATTATTCAGGTAGCGAAAGTCACTTTCCTAACAACACAGTCTAGTTTTCATCAGTTCTGTATTTGTGGAAATGAGATGGGATTATACAGGATAGACTGTTATAGGAAACAAAAGCTGGCTTTTATCTTTTCTTGTCCCTCATTATAAGATCAGTTTATCCAATGATTCAGTTCATTCAATGTATCCATGGTACACTATCAAAATAGCCATTTGCACGGATCTTAACCCTTAAGTCATTTTGTTGTGTTTGTTGGCCACTGTTGTGTTACATCAGCATTCCAAAGTTTATAGCATGATTAAACCTCATTTTCGAAGGTATTCTGTATGATATGCGCATGCCACCGATTTCAGCTTCAATTTCTATGCTAGATTCCTATCTTGAACCGCAGCTGTCAGCCACGGTAGACAATATTGAGCTAGATAATTAATGGTGTGATGCGATGGATCAATTCCTTAATTATAGAACTATATTGGCCAATGCCACCAAATGAAATTGTTTATTAATATTGCACATTGGAGGAATCATAAGCCAGACCAGCAGTCAATCAACCAACAGCAAACCAAATTAATTCTGCCAACAGAATCCAGAATTAGTTGCATCATTTGTAAATGCTTACAAGTCTAATTGAAGACATTTGAAAGTTAAATATACTAATCTCATTTCAGGAAACAATGAATCTGATTAAACTTTTTTAAAAAAACAACCCACTAGCTTCACATCTTTTGGCTTTAGAGCAACAACTGCAGTTGCACCAAATGAAAGGAAGAAGGCCTTTTCTTTCTTTGATTCAAAGATAGTATCTGATTAATCCTTTCGGTTTCCATTAGCATAAAGGGAGGAAATAATATCCTCTATATCAGCGCCCACCCCCACCCCCCAAAAAATTGGTTCAGACCACTGGAACAAAACCTGGAGTTGCATGGCAGATAGCAGAGAGGAGAAGTGGGGGGGATCTAATTATAGTATATGATTGAATTTTATCCAAACTTTAGTACTCACTTACTGCTTAAGCCTGTTGGCTGTTAAAGATGGGAGGGGGGGAATCTGTGTTGTTATAATGCTGGTCTTTTTTTCAAGGCTTGCTGATGCCTCTGAAGCATTAACCACGCTATCTACTTTAGTGGCATTTAATGCATATGCTATTTTTGGAACGTGAATACTTTGTAATGTCCTGGATGCCAGCCAAGGGTATCTACATAAGGGCATCAAGATGGCAGGTACAAATGTGTGGATCAAAGCCACCTTTTTCAATACGCATCACAGGCCTTGCACATACATAAAAAGGGTTTTTTGATTGTTTGGTCACACCCACCATTCTGTTGTTGTA
Source organism: Pituophis catenifer annectens (assembly GCF_029215685.1). Lineage (NCBI taxonomy): Eukaryota > Metazoa > Chordata > Lepidosauria > Squamata > Colubridae > Pituophis > Pituophis catenifer. The sequence continues at coordinate 204,893,494 of NW_027256881.1, read as the reverse complement.
AACAACCCCCTCACCCCATGCAGATGTTCCAGAGGCCTAGAAAAAGTAATGAAGAATCATAAATTATTCCAAATCTATTCTACTGACTTGCAAGTGAAGATAAGGAAGGCTCTTATCTAATTTATTAGAATGCTTCTCTATAAAACGAAAATATTGGGGTTTTTTTTTTCCTCTTTCACTTTGTTTATTTAGTCATGGATGATTCACTACTAAAAGAGAGAGCAAAATGTGGAAAAGTTGACACGGGCAGGAAACTCTTAATGAATAAATTTTTATTAGGCTAAATCTATTCAAAAATACTTTCCAAAATAGTCTCTTGCATTTCTTAAGTTTTAATTTGTATTTATATTTTATATTGTCTCATAAATCACCTGATTTGCATTGGTAGCTGACTTGGAACAGGCATTTTCAGTCCTCTAGGAACCTTACCTTTAATATTTTTTCCATGAAAGATTACTTAATCTTATCTATTGTTGTCTATGAAATTATCACAAGTAATGAAATCCTGAGCTAGATCTTGAAGCAAAGTGTTATCTCCCATTGATGCCTCCTATTAGAGCTTTCTAAATTTAATTTTAAAATGTTAATAAATTTAACTTTCAAGTGACACAACGCTCTCAGGTTTAAGAATTAATAAGAAATAATAGTAGATATATTATTCAGGAGGAGAAGCCTTCTTCGTATTAGTACTTTCAATTTTTATATTACAGCAATTAAGGTTTTATGGTAGGTAAAGAAATGTATTAGTGTGGGAAGAGAGCTGTCACAACTACGCTAAACAATCTTAGATTTAGTGATCAAGAGGGTAAAAGATATGAATAACTTTGCCTAGAGTTTGAGAAGGAAAGGGGAGAGTTTCATATAGCTAGGGGCACCAGCAGTATGGCCAAAATGGTGGACATTTAAAAAAAAATGTGCCGTATGCTAGAAAAAGATGCGGTTTCAATAATGTGATTGTGGCTAACATTCTGACTTATTTCAATCTTGTATAGATGCCCCTGCATAAAATACAGCTTTTTTAAAAAAAATTTTACCTCCAAAAGATAAAATATATCAGAACCAATTCTTGTAGAATTTTGAAAATATTGCTGCGAAGTATTTCAGTGATTGGCTAGATATTACATCACTTTTGGAAAGCGATACTGGTCCTATCCATACAAAGTAATTAATTTAATAGTCTAGGCTTTGGATATTGTTCAGATGGATGAAAAGTTAACATGGTATAAAAATTGTTTCCATTTGTTCTGAAATATAGTATATGACAAATAGGTGACAAATTTAATTGAGAGTAAACTGCACTGAATACAATTACTTTTACTCAGAGTAGGCTTCTTACCTAAGATTAATCAGACAGAATTTCACAGATCTAGTTCTAAAGGAAAAGCAAGTTGTGTTTCCCATAAAGAGCAAGCTTTAATTCTATTTAATTATTTAATTTATTCATTGCCTTTATTCCCATCAGTCCTTCAGAGTAGGCCACATCAGGAAGCAGATACCACAGGAATGACTGGGTCTCAACTTCACTGCTAAAGGGTACAATAACAGAAGTTTGAAAGTTTCCATCTCTCTTATTCCCCAGAGAATTAAGGTGTGGCAACTTTAATTGCTTCCTCTTTCCTTTCCTTTCCTTCCATCTAGACTAAGCTGGTACTTTTCTTTATTCATTAAATTTATATATTGCCCAACTCTCAACAATTATGGACAATTCTATCAGGCGCAAAGAATCAGGACCATTTGTTAGGTTGCAACATAGAAGAGTTATTCAAGCCTATACACAAGAATCTGGCCAACTAAAGTTCAGTGTTAAATTGGCGCCAGATAAGGGTCAATTGAATTTAGAAGGGGTTGGACTTGGAGTGTTTATGGGAACTCAAGGACTCTAAACTTATGACACACTTAACTCCACCTTCCAGCTCTGTCTGCTCTTCTCCTACAAATTCACAAGTTAATAATAAAGACATTAATATATATATCTTTATAAAGATATAGAACATCTTGATATAAAACATTAAAGATGTATGATTATATATATAGTGTGTGTGTGTGAGTGAAACATGGACCTCACAATCAATACAATTGATACAAAAGCTAAGAGTGCTGCAAAGAGTCATGGAAAGATACATGCTCGGTATTACAAGCCAAGCTAGAGAGACATGCACATGGATTAGAGAACAAACAAAAATATATGATATCGTCAAGAGAGTAAAAGAATTGAAATGGAAATGGGCTGGTCACATAGCAAGAGGACTGATGGCAGGTGGACCAAAGTAGTCATAGAATAGATCCCATTTGATAAAAAGCATCCATGAAAGAGACCTAAAACAAGATGGATTGATGACATCAGCAAGTATTGTGGGCCCAATTGGCAAAAGAAAGCTCAGGATCAGATTGGTTGGAAACATGCGAAAAAGGCCTTCATTCGGCAGTACAGAGACAATGGCTAAAATGATAATGATTATATACACACACATAGACACACACACAGAGAGAGTAAAAGATAGCAAGGTAACAAAAAAACTCATAGGAATGCACACAGACTCCACAAGCCAATTAGGGTTTCAGTCACTCTCACCAAAGAATCAGGCTTGAAGCCCCTTTGATACACCTAAAGGGTGGGAGACATCCAGACCTTGGACATGGGGAACCTCATTCCAAAGGGCAGAAGAAATAACCTTGAAGAACAGTATGAAGAACCGCAACCAAGACAATGGTCTGATAAAAGAATCTGATCCTTGGGCAGAAATGTACTTTGAGAAAGTATCTCAGACATGACCCTCCCTAATTCTCATGAAAAAGAGAGAGAGAGAGAGCGGGGAAACTGCATTTAGACTTCCAACATTCTGTTGCTATAACTTTACAATAAAAGTTGTGTTCTCTTTGGTTCCCAAAGTTTGGTGTAACTTGAAGGGGTAACATTTTTCCTGACTTTTCAGAAACAGCTGCAAACATCTACAGCAACATTTCCTATAGAAATCCTGGTGTCCTGAACAGCAACTTCCAAAACTCCCAGATGGAGGGAGTTGAGATAAACCAATATATCGCTATTTGTTCAGCTGTGCCACTGAGTAAATATCATCCTAAATCTAGGCTTGGGAAGAAGACTTCTGGCATAGTTCTGACCTTTTCCCGGCAGAAGGCAGGTTTTATTTCAAGAGTCCTTACTTTTATCATTATTTCTCTGAAGCACACTGGTATAACTTTGGGTCCAAAGGCACAATAAGGAAAATGATGTGGCTTGGACTTAGCTACCTCAGAAATTAGTTACATAGAGGAAGCAATTAATATGGCAGATAAAATTATTAGAGAAAAATTGGGCACTCATTCCAGCAATCAACATTTAGCTAAGCAGGGATCAATACCAGACAACAATCAGGTAGAAAACAATCCTCTGATCAAGGAAGCACCAAGGAGGAAATTACAGCTCCAGCAAAACTAAGAGGACAAGCAGTATATAAACAGGACACAAGTCCACACTGACTCACACTGATGACATTACTTAATTGGGTAATGATATCTCCATAAGCAAACAACCAAGCTCAGAGAGCATCAAGAACTTCCCAAAGTTCTCTGTTAGAGACATATAACCCCCAGTTTGAGTGACATGTCTATCTTATTCAAATTCCTCTTAGCCAGAATCGGATACAACTGAACAGAAGGGAAAAAAAGACTTTCTATTTTACAAGCTTAAGGAGATTAAATAATTATGTAGGAATATGATTGATGGTTGACTGATATGTCTATCATAGCTTTACATAACAGATTATAAATGAACTGATAGATGCGTGGTTATATTGTAATTTCTCAAAGGAATTCCTCCAGAATTTCTTGTTCTGCCCTTTTTGGCGATATAGAAAATTATACAAATGATGCATACAAAGACTCAAACTAAACAATGGATGATGAACTGTTTAGCTGACTCTGACTTTGTATTATTTTTTCCCCTAGTATTCGTATTGATTTTTACAACATAAAAGAACTAATTAACTTCCTATCCTTCCTCTTCTTATAACTGAAAATACATAGTTTACTTTAATAATTCAGTTTTAAAGCCCATAAACTGAATACTTATTTGGATCTATAATTATGGTGCCCAGGATTGCTACTCTTAAAGGGTGCTTCTTCTAGCACTCAGAATTACTGCTGGTTGAAAATGCAGAACATGGTGCATTAATGTCAGGCTTGTGCCAACAAAGCACACCACCATTAATTTCAAAATTGACAATAATTCACTCCTGCGAGTATCAGTTCTTGGGGTCCAGTAAGGCTGTATGTTCCATCCATGGTCTATGGAGATTCTCAGAGAGCTGAAGAAGCTTGTTGGATGAGAATTCAATTCAAATCAAATCTTTATTGTCAGTGCACAACATACGTACAATGAGATTGGTTGAGTTCCCTCAGTGCACCCCACCCAACACAATACAACATCTTCAAAGAAAAACCAGAAAGTCCAGTTGCCTCTTGAAAAAAGTACCTTTGTTCCTTCCATGTCTGTTTTCATGAACTTTCTGACCTTCAACTGCAAAATATGTGTTGGGGCTGTAATGTGTTTATTCGCTGCTGCAGGACAAGGCCTTTTTCTTTAAACATTCTAATCGAAATTGAAATGCAAACTGATAGGATGTCCTTTCAAAACTATGCATCAGCAGTTCCAGAAGCCTCTACCTATGTTGGGTGTGAAGTACTAGATAAATCAGTGATAGATTATATGGAACTCTGGGATTTCAGCTTTGCTGAGCTCCTGAAACTATAAAGAGGTCAGCAGCTGTTTCCCCATTGTCATCTAGTCTCCAATTGTCAATGGTGACTTATGGTTTAGGACAAGGGTGGGTTCTACTTACCTTTATTACCGGTTCGCATCGCTCGACTGCGCAGATTACCTATGACGACTTCAGGGTCTTTGGGAGGAGCCTCCTGCCGGTTTTTTTACCGGTTCTTGCGAACCAGTCCAAACTGGGGTCAATCCACCTCTGGTTTAGGACCAAAGAGGGTATTCCCACTGCTAGCTATCATTGGAACTGTTTCAATAAAAATGAAAAAAAAAAGATGAGACATTGTTTGTGCTGTCCAAGGGGACAGCTGAATGGTAGCCATTGATTTGCATGTAGTATAATAAAGGGATATGTTCGGAAATATCATTGAAAAGGGGAGTAAGACTGATGCAGAGCAGCCTATCCTATTGACAATTGAATAGGACCTGCATTGTAAGAATGTAAGCAAAAGGCAAGAACAGCCTCTTTTTATTGACTGCCTCAAAATCATTCTGGGTTGAAAAATATACATTTATCAAAAACATATGAATAAAATAACCGCTGGGTGGAGAAAAAGAATTCCACCCTTTGCTACCTAATGTTTTTCTCCATGTTTGGATGGATTTGGATGGTAAACATTTATCCAGACTGATTATACCCTAAAAATAGAATTGCGGTTCTCTCCATTCCCCACGTCCCCCGCCTGGTGCTTTCCAATATGAATCATTCATTTTATTTGATATATAATGTGTGCCATTATTTAACATTTTCTAATGCCATGGCCTCATCTATTAACAATGAAAGCACATTAAGCTTTTTTTTTAAAATCCACTGTATTTTTCCCTTGCTTTTCTATCCTGTGTATTCATATGGCATGCAAAAACACTAAACGAAACAACAAAGGTCATTTTAAAGCAGCCAATAATCCTTACAATGAGAATAGTTAAAATACCACCAACAGCACACACATACAAATCTGCTTTAACAAATGTCAAATTCTCTGGGAGAAAAAATGATTACGGTAAGTGGTTCTTACCATAAAGAAGTTGCTTATTAGGTTGAGCTGCTATCTAACTAGCTGTTGCTCAGTCCCATCAGATTGTTTCTGGAGAGGAGGGGACTTTCCCTGGAGATCTTTAAGGTCAGACTGGACCCTCCATCACCACTTTGGAGGCTTCCATCTTGGATTTTGTACCTTAAATCCATGAATTAGATTCTTGAAAATCTATAGTTTTGTACTATATTATTACATTATTACAAGATTGTAGGCTGCTCAGGGGGAACAATGAGAATATATCAGCTGAACAAATCTCCGCATTGGCATCAGGAAGAGCACCCAGCCAGTAAACACTCTGCTAGCTCCATTCAGTTGCCTAGACTCCACCCCGCAAGGGGAGTGATGCAGTGGAGCTCTCACCTCACAATCAGGAGGCTGTGAATTCGACCCTAGGTAGAGGCAGATATTTCTCTCTCTGGGCACAACGAGAATATATCTGCTGAACATATCTTCACATTGGCGTCAGGAAGGGCATCCAACCAGTAAACACTCTGCTAACTCCATTCAGTTGCCCAGACTTCACCCCGCAAGGGATTATGGGGTCGTTAAATGAAGAAGATGATGATGTAGGCTTCTCAGGGGGTCCTTATGGTATGTGATTCCAAAATGATGACCAGGAAAATGGCCTCCACAATCTCAAGTGGCAAAGAGATTTCTGTTTACAAATTCAAGTCTATTTCAACTGATGTACTCTGACATAGAGATTAGCTTGATGGACCTCAGTGAAAGGAAAAAGCCATTGATATTCTGGGAGAAATCTTACATTTTCTGAGCCCCAAGTTACCTGGGAATAATATAGTCAAGCTCTGTGTATGTGTGGGTGTGATAAAAATTTAGACTTTTGGACTGCCAATTTTTTAGGGAAACTGAGGGCACAGACACAGACAAGAGGTGGTTACTGGCTTTCAGCCTAGGAATCTAGCACAAGAACAGCCTTTTTGAAAACATATTTTGAAGTGATGGAGGGAATCTTTGCCATACACACACACACACACACACACACACAGAGAGAGAGAGAGAGAGAGAGAGAGACAGAGACAGAGACAGAGACAGAGACAGAGACAGAGACAGAGACAGAGACAGAGACAGAGACAGAGACAGAGAGATATACATACAAACAAACACACATATTCTCCAAAGTACCTGAGGGTAGGACAAGAAACAATGGATGGAAACTAATCAAGGAAAGAAGCAAGTTAGAACTAAGGAGAAATTTCCTGACAGTTAGAACAATTAATCAATGGAACAACTTGCCTGCAGAACTTGTGAATGTCCCAACACTGGAAATTTTTAAGAAGATGTTGGATAACCATTTGTCTGAAGAGGTGTAGGGTTTCCTGCCTAAGCAGGGGGTTGGACTAGAAGACTTCCAAGGCCTCTTCCAACTCTGTTATTCTATTCTATTGGATATGAAGTAGCTAGTAAAGTGTTTTTAAATGTATATTTAGTCCTTTGAGATGTGGACTCCAAGAAGTATAAAAAGATAATAAAACAATAAAAATATCAACCCATAAAATAAATAGTGGGAATTATAACACACTAAGGAGTTAAAACAACACCACAGTATTACAAATCATTTCGAACAAATTGGCAAATAACTGGCGCTTAAGAATATACAAAAATGGTAATAAAGTAATATCTCCATGATGGGCTTTCAAAAATTGCACGCAGGTGTGAGGGTGGGGGTGAAAGCAATAAAAAAAATGGCCTGTCATTCTTCTCACAGCCTGTTTCAAACATATAATTACTATCCCATCAGCCCAGCACTAGCCTGGAATAATAGTACCCATTTTAGATAAATCATCCTCATCCTCATCATTATTCACTATTATAATGTGCATCAGTTTTATTATTCATAGACTAGAAAGCTGAAGGTCTACAGTGAAGACACTTAAACAAATAGCTCTGCTTTCTTGTCTTGGGGAATCAATCCCCTGAGCAAGCTGCTACACGTTTAAATATGTCCTAACAAGGCATCCTAATCTAGTATCAGTTGTCTCATATCACAGTTCCATTTCCATTAGTCCATTTGTTCCTTGATCTTTTAATAGGCCACTGATGCTAACAATGTAAAATGGGAAAGATTTTCATAATCATCAATGAAATAAGTGAATACAAAGAGTTGTTGCATTGTTCCTTTTCATTATTATGATGGATGAGTGACTTAATCTAATAATCAGGAGGAGAGATGGGTGAACATTGTTCAGGGATGTTTCACTCTGCATTTCAAATACCTAATAGAGCAGTCAAAGATACGATGAAAACAGAAACCAAATTCTCCTGCCTCTAGAATGTAATTCTTCCAATAGGAGAGAATATCTACAGTTTAGGCTTGAATGTGGAATCTTTGGATTCTCTGAGTTTGGTTGTTTGATCACAGATGCTTCATTACTCAAGTAGTTAACATAACCAGTGCTTATATTGGGTTGGTGTGTACTGAGATGTAGGGTTCTTTGTCTTCCAGTAATTCTTTGGCTATTTGTATTATTCTATTCTATTCTATTCTATTCTATTCTATTCTATTCTATTCTATTCTATTCTATTCTATTCTATTCTATTCTATTCATAATAACCTTGGTTCTGCCTTTGTCTGGTGAGAGGATGGTGATGGTTTAGTCTTTCTTTCCTTTTTGAGGGCTGTACTTCTTTTGCTTTGAGTTGATTGATTCTGTATTCTTCTGGCCCAGGATATAATTGTTTACCGTAAGTTTTCTTGGGTCTTTCTGGCAAGTCCTGTGGTTTTAAATGCCAGACACTGATGATGCTTGGCACTGATGACTAGGGATTGATGATGTACCTAGCTGGGTAATGTTACATCTGCAAGCAAACAAGCAAGATCAGGATTCGACAATGTAATTCTAGCAGTCTAATCCTTAAGCATTAAGCAGGTTAAGAATCACATGAAAGAACCATCACAAGTGAAATCTCTCAGACTAAACTTCTGCTGTGGAAAAAGCTAAAAGAAAACAATATAACTGTGGGATTTCCTCATTAATGAGCCCATTGTTTCCTCTTCTCTTTCATCTGATGGGCTCCAGTAAAATTATTTTATTTAAACTACCGTCATTGAAAGAAGAGAAAAAACTTTCTCAACCATTTGTCCATTTTACAACCATTTATTTCCCAGTTTGGCTATATTTTGCCTGTGAGGTATAATTCTTGCGATTGCAAGCAATTGTCATGGTTTTTTTTTGGCCTAAGAACCTTTTCCTGGGGGTGCTGATGATCACCTCTAAATTGCCTCATTGAGTTTGATAACAGCAGAGTAGTCAAAAGCAACCTAGAGCTTTTGGATTGATTGATTGATTGATTGATTGATTGATTTTAAATAGAAATCTCCAAGCGGCAAAAACTGCTTTAACCTCAGATTACTTGCCTTCCACAGCTGATGTTTTCATCTCATTTTGCCAAAACAAAGCATCTTTTGAAACTTCTCTTTTAGAGCCTACAGATACACATCTTTTTCTTTTTTAATCAAATCTTATAGTAGCATGAATTGAATTAGAATCCTAAATCACAAACGTAAATCAAATCTCCAAATTGCATCCCGGTATAGTTGAACCTTGCCTAATAGGTGTTCTTTCTTTTTTTAATACGCAGAAAGAGTTTTTTTCTTCTAACTTCTAACTATATTTTGCCTGTGAGGTATAATTCTTGGGATTGCAAGCAATTGTCATGGTTTTTTTGGCCTAAGAACCTTTTCCTAGGGGTGCTGATGAACACCTCTAAGTTGTCTCATTGAGTTTGATAACAGCAAAATAGTCAAAAGCAACTTAGAGGAAATATTGGTTGAGAAACTGAATGTTAATTATGGGATTTTATTGCCATGAATAAATGAGATCAATAAATATACATGGTTAAATTGTAAGGAGATGAGGAATCAATTTCTATATTCCTGGTATCGGTTTTCTTTCATTTGTATTGTTATGGCTCTGCCTATGGCTTGCTTCAATCACACCGCCTTTTGGCAGATTGTATCAGCAAGATGTGATCTTCTCCTGGTTTAAAAGGCATCTTTTGATTCTTTTTTTTAAGAAGTGGGGAAGGGCACAAGAATTGTTCACTGAAGTTGCTATGTTCTTGCACCCAGATTCAGCACAGCAGAGGGATGGGCTTGCAGTTAATAATATGAACCCCCCGCCCTTAAATTAAAAGCAGCAGGAGTGGTGGCAGTGGTGAAATCCAATTTTTTTTACTGCTGGTTCCGTGAGCGTGGCTTGGTGGGCGTGGTGTGGCTTGGTAGGCGTGGCTTGGTGGGCATGGCAGGGGAAGGATATTGAAAATCCCCATTCCCTCCCCACTCCAGGGGAAGGATATTGCAAAATCTCCATTCCCACCCCACTCTGGGGCCAGCCAGAGGTGGTATTTGCCGGTTCTCTGCTCACAATTTCCGCTATCAGTTCTCCAAACTGCTCAAAATTTCCACTACCGGTTCTTCAGAACCTGTCAGAACCTGCTGGATTTCACCCCTGGGTGGTGGATAGGACACATCTGTATGTGAGAGAGACCTCACTTAATAGTGTGGAAAGATAAAATTATGAGGTCAGTGTTAGATCAGGCGCAGGAACAGAAGACGTGACCAGCTCGATACATGTAACAACTTTATTTACATAGTAACAAGTAAAGAAGACTGCTGGCGCGCTGCCGGAGCTCTCCTTATATTCGCTCCCGGCAGACGCACCGCCCCTAGACAGGGATTCAAATCTCCCGCCCGATGGCTGGCAGCCAATCAGGGCGGATGCCCTTATATGGACATAACACTCCTCCCCCCTTAGTCTGAACTGTCAATCTCGTTTACAAAAGTCACGTAGTCGCGCAGGTACGTAGGACGCCTCGGCACCCTAGCTGACCTGCGCAGTCTCACTTGTTCTCCGTCTCCGACCTGGATGGACGGGGCTCTGTCGTCTCCGGGCTCCCTCTCCGGAACCGGGCTTGGTTCGGCTGTCGAGTGAGCGGGGTCACCCCCAGCGCCTCCGGCCGGACCGCAGACCTTGGATGGCTGGTTCTGATGGTCTTCTTCCTGGCCTGTGGATCTGTTGCCTCGTCTCGGTGGCTCGGTTCCGACCCGGGAAGAGCGTCTGAGTCTCGGTAAGTCCATCGTTTGCTCCTCCCTGGTCTCCCGGGCGCTGCGGTTCGGTTGCGGTTCGGCCTGGTGCCGGGTGGGTGGTGGTTCTGTTTGGTGCCCTCTGGACCGGCCCACCGGCTGCGGGTGGTGCTGGCCCGTGTTGCGTTGTCCGACCTCGCAGGGGTGGCGTTGGTCTGCTAGGTCGGGCTGGCGTTGGTCTACCCCGTCTGGTTGGTGGTGGTCGACCTGGTCGGGCTGTTGTTGCGGCACTACCTCTGCGGGGCGGCGGAGGTCTCCCCTGCCGGGGTGGTGCAGGACTACCTGGCCGGGTTGTTGTCGGCTCTCCCTTCCCCCTAGTCCCTGGTCTACCGTCGGGTGGTGCCTGGGGTCATCCGGGTCGGGGTGTCGTTTGTTGGCTGTCTTCTGTGATGGGCGGGGGTCCCCCACGTCGGTGATTCGTGTGCCACCCTCGCCCGTGGGTCGTGGGGTGCCCCTCTTGGCTGGGTCCCGGTCTACTCGCCTGGAACTGCAGTCTCCCTGGCTGGGCTGGCATAGGCTGCTGTAACTGGTGGGGTGCGCTGCTCCTCCTCTGGGCAGGTCCCGGTCTACCTGCGGGCTGGGTTGGTGGTCCCTGGCCTTGCCGTGCCCGGTGCCCACCTGGCTGGGTTGGTGTTGCCACCCCCCGTGCGGTTGGCCCCGGTCTACCTCGCTGGGCTGCCGGTGTGACAGCATTTGGTAGTGGGCTGGGCCAACCTTGTCGGGGTGGTGCTGCTCTGCCTCGCAGGGGTGTGGTAGGCCTACCTCGTCAGGGTGTTGTAGGCCTACCTCGTCGGGGTGTTGTAGGCCTACCTGGCCTGGGTGTGGTAGGCCAACCTCGCCGGGGTGTTGGAGGCCTACCTCGTCGGGGTGTTGTAGGCCTCCCTCGTCAGGCTGGTGTTCATGTGCCCCCCCCCACCTTTTTCGGAGTTGGTCGATGTGGCGTCTCGTGAACTGTCCATCTTCCAACTCAACGATGTAGGATTTGGGCCCGGTTGTGCTGGCAATTTTCCCCTTCAGCCACTTAGGGGAGCCGCTGAAATTCAGCGCGAAGATTGAATCTCCTTTGCTGAAGGCGCGGAGCGGGCGGCTGGCGGTTGCGGTCACTTCCGGGCTGTATTGGGGGTGCAGCCGGTCCAAGGGTGACCTCAACCTTCTGCCCATCAACAGTTCGGCCGGACTCTTGTGGGTGGTGGCGTGTGGCGTGATGTGCTGGGTGAGGAGGAAGTTGTCTATGCGCTCTTGCCAGTCCCCCGGGCCCATCTTGGTGAGGGCCTCTTTGGTCAGTCGGACCATGCGTTCGGCTTGTCCGTTTCCGGCCGGCCTGTAAGGGGCGGACAGGGCGTGGCGGATGCCCAGTCCTGCCAGGAAGGACTCCATGGCCAGGGATGTGAGCTGGGGGCCGTTGTCTGAGACCAGCACATCCGGTAGGCCATGTGTGGCAAAAAGGCGGCGCAGGGCTCGGATGGTTGCTTCAGTTGTGGTAGATGCCATGGGCACCACCTCGAGCCATTTGGAGAAGGCATCTACCACGATGAGGAGGTGTCGCCCTTGCATCGGACCCGCGAAGTCAATGTGGATCCTCGACCAGGGGTTGCTGGGGGTCTCCCACTTCGCGACTTCGGATTGCGGCGGCGCTGGGCGAACTTCTTGGCACGGGTCACATCTGGAGACCCATTGTTCAATGTCTCTGTCCATGGAGGGCCACCAGACGTAACTCCGTGCCAGGGCCTTCATGCGGACGATGCCCGGATGCCCCTTGTGCAGGGTTTCCAACGTCCGCCGTTGCAGAGTGCTTGGAATCAGCACCCTGTCTCCCCATAGCAGGCAGCCCTTTATGGTGGACAGCTCCTCCTGCTTCCTGGCGAACGGGCTGAATCTTTCCTCTGGCTTTTCTGCTGGCCACCCTCTGAGGATCCAGGACTTCACTTGGCGGAGTGTGGGGTCCTTTTGGGTGTGGACGGCCACATCTGCGGAGGACACCGGGCAGCTGGCGTCGTCATCAATGTGGAGTAGGTGGAGCGTGGGGGCTGGGTCTTCGACCGGCTTCTTCGATGGGCATCTGCTGAGAGCATCAGCGTTCCCTATGGCTGTGCCTGGCTGGTGCACGAGCCGATAGGAGTAGCCAGCTAGGAAAATGGCCCATCTCGTCATTCTTGGGGACATGAAGGTCGGGGTTGGTTGGTCGCCTGCGAGGAGTCCCAGGAGAGGCTTGTGGTCTGTGACTATGGTGAAACGTCTTCCGTAAAGGTATTCGTGGAAGCGCTTCACTCCAGCCACGATTGCCAAGGCTTCTTTGTCCAGCTGGCTATAGTTCCGTTCTGCGCCGGACATTGTCTTTGAGAAGTACGCGATTGGGGCTTCCGAGCCATTGGGCAGTTCGTGGCTGAGGACTGCCCCCACCCCGTAGGGCGACGCGTCGCAGGTCAGTCTGATGGGGAGCGTCTCGCTGTATTGGATGAGGACGCTTTTGGACGTCAATAGTCCCTTGATGGCCCGGAATGCTGCTTCCTCTTCCTGGCCCCACTTCCAGGAAGCCGATTTCCCCAGCAGGCGGTGGAGTGGCTCAGCAACTGTGGCTTTCTGTTTTAAGAAAATGGCGTAGAAGTTGAGCAACCCAAGGAAAGCCTGAAGCTCCGTTTTGTTTTTTGGGCTTGGAGCTTCATGGATTGCTTCCACTTTTGATTTGGTGGGGTGTATGCCTGTGCTATCAATGAGGAAGCCCAGGAACTCGACTTCCTGTACTCCTATGATGCACTTGTCCCGCCTGACCCTCAAACCCTTGTCCTTGAACCGCTGCAGGACAAGCCTGAGCCTTTCAAGGAGTTGGGGTCTCGAGTCACCGGAGATGAGCACATCATCGAAGTAAGGCACCACCCCTGGAACGCCTTGGAGAAGGCGTTCCATCATGGATTGGAAGATGCCAGGGGCAGCGCTGACTCCAAATTGGAGGTGGTTACATTTAAATGCCCCTCTGTGCGTGACAATAGTTTGGGCCTCCGCCGTTTTGTCATCCACTGGCAGTTGCTGGTAAGCCTGGGCCAGGTCCAGTTTCGCGAAAATTGATCCAGATCCCAGGGAATGCAGCAGGTGTTGCACCACTGGGACTGGGTATGCGCTCTGTGCCAACGCCTTGTTGATGGTACAACGGTAGTCAGCACAGATGCGCACAGACCCATCATGCTTCAGTGGGGTCACAATGGGGGTCTCCCATGAGGCATGATCGATCGGTTCCAGTACGCCCTGGGCGATCAGCTTATCCAGCTGTTCATCTACTTTAGGCCGCAGGGCAAATGGAACTCGGCGGGGCTTGAGCCTGATTGGGGTGATTCCCTTGTCCAGATTAAAGGAGATTGGCCTCCCCACAAATTTCCCCAGCTTACCATCGAAGACTTCTTTGAACTCTTCGATGATGGAGTCGAGTTCGTCCCTGCGGATCTCGTGGATGCCCTGAAGTGAAAGTCCTAGAGGCTTGAACCACTCCACGCCCAACAGGTTCGGTCGGCTGTGCTGCACAATGGTGATGGGTAGCTTCCCATCGAAGTCGTTGTATTTCACATGGATGGTTGCTCTGCCTAGGATTTCAATGGGGTTTCCGTTAAAGTCCACAAGTTTGTCTTTCGGGGCTTTCAGCTGGGTTCTTTTGTATGCCGGTTTCAGCTGTTGTAGGTGCTGCCAGTCCATGATGGAGAAGGCGGATCCGGAGTCTACCTCCATCTTGCACGGAGACCTCTCTGCTAGCAGCGTCACGTGGAACTTGGTGGTTCCCTCGTCGCTTGTGTGAGCGATGGTGGTGGTCTGGTGCACCGTTCTGTTTCGGGGATATTCCTCCTCCCCGCGCCGGGACTGGTTTGAGGACCGTTTGGATGTCCACTGGTTATCTTTGCGATTTTCCCGGAATCGCGGTCTGGGCGGCTCCGGGGCTGGGTCTGTGGCTCTGCAGGCCTCGGCGATGTGGCCCCTCTTCAGGCATCGGCGGCAGGTCGCGTCCCTCCATCTGCAGGTTGCTCTGGGGTGGTCGCCTCTGCAGCTGCCGCATCGCTCTCCACGGTCGCCATGCTGTGGTGTTTCCCGCCTGGGAGGGCGGGACACCTTGTGGATGGCCATTTCCTCATCAGACTCGGATTGAGTGGTTGCCTCGTCTGATGAGGTTGGGCCCGACTTGTGGATCTTATGGATCCCTCTTGCTTTTACCATTGCAGCGGCTGCTTGTTCGGACGTCTCCGCCGCTGTTGCCTCGTCGAGGACGTCTTTAAGCGGAATCCTCTTCCTGCTGAGGAATTTCTTTTGCAGCCCCACATCTCGCATTCCAAAAACAATGCGGTCCCGGATGGCGTTGTCCACATTGTCGAACTCACAGTTGGCAGCGAGTTGGCGGAGCGCTGCCACGAATTCTTTGATGGATTCACCTTCCCGCTGGTTTCTTTGCTGGAAGGTGAACCTGTTTGCGATGGGGGTGCCTGTAGGTGCATAGTGCTCCTGTAAGACGTCCTGCAGGTCGTTCCAGGACATCTCCTCGATGTCCCTAGGTGCCACGAGGTCCATCGCCATCTCTAGGACATCCGATCCGCAATGAGCCAGGAAGAGGGCTCTTTTCCTCTCATCATCGAGGTTCTGGTATCCATTGCCTCGCAGGAACTGCCGGAATCGGACCATGTATGACCTCCACTTCTCCCGGGATGGGTCGAACGGGTTCAGCGCGGTCATCGGGGCTTGCGGGGTAGCCATTCTGGAAGTCGCTGTGGTGAAGTGACTTCAGCTCTTTGGGCGATCGTGCCGTGAGTCTTTCTCAGGTTCTCTTCTCTAGTCCTTCGTCGCCAGTGTTAGATCAGGCGCAGGAACAGAAGACGTGACCAGCTCGATACATGTAACAACTTTATTTACATAGTAACAAGTAAAGAAGACTGCTGGCGCGCTGCCGGAGCTCTCCTTATATTCGCTCCCGGCAGACGCACCGCCCCTAGACAGGGATTCAAATCTCCCGCCCGATGGCTGGCAGCCAATCAGGGCGGATGCCCTTATATGGACATAACAGTCAGCATTTTGATGCAGTCCATGCAACTCAAATCATTTTTCTTAAGGATTTAGCAGAAGAAAACAAATTTGTAAGTGAAAATGAATGGCAAGTACAGAAATGACGTTTATATTTCCAGGATAACAAATAGATTTAGACAATACAGCCAAAAGACGAACAGAGGTAGATGCAAGCATTTCATATTGTCTCATCAGTACCTACATTACAAAAACACGGTTAAAATCAGACTCAAATATAAGATTTAGCAAGAGCATTAATTAAGCCTATAAAGTATACAGGAAAGCAACCAGTGGCAAGCCTTACGTCCACGGGAGGCGTATATTGACATAAAGCAGTTTCTGCATGCACAAGGGGGGCTTCAAATAGTTAATGGCAACCGCTTCAGCAAAACGCAGGAAACGAGAGTTCCGGTGGCACTAAATCTAAATAGATTTAGATTTAAAGGCTAGTGTTGCTTAACACAAATTAACTTTGGTTGCTTAAAGTCTATAATCAGGCTTGGGATAATGTTTCCTCTAAACTGGATGAGGATGCTTAGTTTATCTGGTTGACAAAAAGATCACATCTATACACATATAGCACACTCACCATGCATTTACAGTTCACATATAAAAGTGATGAAGGTGATAATTGCTACAAAAATCTGATGATCTGGACAAATTTTTCCACTTTGTGAAAGAATTAAGAGAAATAATCAATGTCAAATAATAAATTGGTATGATGTGTACCTAATTAAAGCACAATCTGATAGAAAGTTAACTTAATTCAGTTTATTTGATTTAATGTGACTGCGCACTCCCAGCTGAAGTGTAAATGGCCTAAGTTTGATTAATGCCCAGGCAAATATACATCTGGAATCTTTTACAAAGCCATAGTAGACCATATTTATTTAATCATAGTTTATTAAATCATAATTGGCTTGTAAAACATGCTAATCCATAAACTAGGGTTCATCAACATTAATTGTTGAATTAACATAAAGGAAACTTACACACTTTTTTTTTGTTAATCAAAGAAATTGGAGCAGGACAATGCAGATAACCTGTTTACCAGATGATTAAAATTTGGTAAATTGTTGGAGAAAGTTTTTGTCAGACTATCGGATATTTTAGCACTTTCTGAAATTTCACACTTTCTGAGTTAATTCAAATGCTGTAGGGCTAGTTTATCTCCAAATGACTATTTGGATCTAGCGATTTTTGCAGCCTAGACCTGGGAGTCCTAATCCAGCCCTACTAAAATGCAAGAATTTAACATTGGATTCCAAAGCCAACAGCCTTCATGTTGAACATGAACACTTGAATGACAGCAAAAAAATACAGAAGACTTAAGTTCTTTCCTGATACCTAGTTGCCATTTGAATTTTGGAAATTCTGATATGGTATAGTACAGGGGTCCCCAAACCCCGAGCCGCGGTCCACTCCCGGGCTGTGGCCTATTTGGAACCAGGCTGTGTGAGTGGCGGGCTGGTGGGCATGCATGCACAGCTTCGCTTTTGTGAGTGGCAGACCAGGATGCGTTTACATGCACACACATCTCAACTTGCACAAGTTAAGCTGTGTGCACACATGCACATACAGACCAGCCCGCCGTTAATGCACCTGGTTCCCTCTCGTCCCCACCAGGCCACCAAGCTGTAAAGGTTGGGGACCGCTAGCACACCTATTTGGCAATCAAAGACTATAGTGGATATGACATTAGGGGTATTTTTAAATTTGTTTATGCCTTTCATGAATAACTGGTAATGGCTAACTCTATATCAGGTTCCACAATACGGATGTGCAAAATCCAGCGATTCAGAAATTATATAAATTTATGTAAATATAAATATTACATAATTTAATATAAGCTTAAGTGCCTTCTCTGATGCAGCTGGCAAATCCATTTCAGGAGGGTATTGAATGAAAATTTGCCTATTATATCTGAAATTTAAGGTTTGCTTTATGGAGATCTATTAAATTGAGAATTTCCTGTCCCTTATTTTCTATTTTTTATGTCAATGAGTGGCTTGCTTAAAATGAACTAAAACACCACATGATATCCTCAAACAGTGGTCAAGATGGGCCTTTAAGAAGTAAGTGCTAATTTTTCCTTCTGAAGCTTAGGTTTCAAAGGTTTCCAAACTTTTCCAGTGTTGAATGAATTTACTGACCTCCATGGTAGTTGGTTTGAACATTTAGTATCTGTTGACTGAAATAAAACATAATGGCCACAAGTTGCTAAGAATCCAGTAAGGCATTTCAGTCCGTCCCAAAAGTCTTGAATTGGAGAAGCTGTTAGCATAGAGGCTGAAACAGGATTTCAACATTTATGGAATATAGAAAATGGGTTGTGGCAAAGGAGTCCTGGTGAGGTAGCCAAGTATATCTAGGAGAGAAGAATAGAGACAATATAGACAGCATGTTGGAGACTGAAGAACATACATATTCAAGGTTAGAAACACTGATACAGAGCAATGTAATGGGGCTGTCATAAGGAAAGACTATTCAAGGGCATTTTGCAGAGATTGCAGGAGTCTTAGAATGAAGTCTAGCAGATTGGCCAGACGGAAGGAAGGAAGGAAGACCCACAATAAACTGGCTTCCAATCTCTCTCTCTTCCTGGTATTTCCCTCCCTCTTATCTCACTCAATGAAGCGTCAGTGCAAGCAGGGATAAGAGCTGTGTGAATTGTGTTTTGCATTTTTGATGGCTATTTGCCATAACCCCTATTTGGTTCTCTAATGCCTTATGTCAGGGGTGTCAAATGAGCGGCCCATGGGCCAGATGTGTCACGCACAAGCCACGCCCACTCCAGTTCCGCAAAGGGGGAAAACATCACGAAATATCACGTGACGGCAAAGTGACATGCCGAGTTTGACACCCGTGCCTTACGTGAAGAAATGCTATGTCTTACCTTAAAATTCTCCTTCCCTCCTTCCTCCTCCTGTTGTTGTGTTCTGTTCCAAATACAGTCCCATCAAATCTGAGGTAGCAAGAATAGCACAGATTTTAGGAAAGCTTCCATATTGCTGGTCTGAGTGAAATACAGAATCTTGAAAACTGCTGGAGGAATTTCCCAGCTTTAGTTATAATGAGCTCATTAAGACAGATGATTTGAAGCACTTCTCTTCAGGTTTTTTACCACCTAGGTTAAGTTGCCATTTATGAGGTAAGTTGCCAAGGGTCTCACCTTTTGTCTCTTGATTTTTTAAAAAAATGTTTTAATGTTTTTTCTCCTTCTCTGCCTTTCTGCAGTTTCTCACAGTAACATCAGATCAAACAGAAGCTGATTTTATTATTCCCAGGGAAAAACAGGCCTTGGTTAACGAAAGAATGGGACGTGTTGTTTGTTTTATTCGTTGGGGGAAAACAAATAACATAACCACCATTTTCATCCTATTCTGCCAAGATTTATAGCAGCTGAAGATATTTCAGTACTTTCTTTTTTTTTCTTTTATTTTTTTTAATAAATTTTTATTAATAATAAAAAGAAAAAACAAAACCAACATAAATACATAAAATGACATACAAAACTAACAAACATCGATTCAGTCCAATGACTGACTCTTAGAAGTTACTATAACGGTGGAGTATTTTCCATTTTTCAATTTATATTAATGTCTATAATCATCTGTTTACATGGTTATATATATATATATATATATATATATATATATATATATAATTGATTCCTTATTTACTTCTATACATTTCCATTGATTAGTCATAAACTATCTTTGTATTCCTATTTTTGCCTCCAGCCAGCCGTACCATTTTTGCCATACTAAATAATAATCAGTATCATCTTTCTCTTGTATTTCTTTTGTAAGCTTATCTAATTCTGCGCATTCTGTAATTTTAGCTATTATTTTGTCTTCTGTAGGTAACTGTTCAGATTTCCAATGTTGGGCAAAGAGTATACGTGCTGCTGTGAGGATATGAATGATTAGATATTTAATTTCTTTGGTATAATTTGCTGTGATGATTCCCAATAAAAAGGTTTCCGGTCTCATTTCAAGTTTTTGTTTCGTAATTTCTTCAATCATTGTTTTGATTTGTTGCCAGTAGTGTTTTGCCCTTCGGCATAGCCACCAGAGATGGTAGTATGTCCCTTTCTGTGATTTACATTTCCAACACATCGAAGATGTATTTGGGAACATCTTGGCTAAACGCGCCGGTGGGAGGTGCCATCGGTAGAACATTTTATAAAGGTTTTCTTTGTAGGGTATGGACAGTGTCATCTTATAGTTTATCTTCCACAAATTCTCCCACTTATCCAATTCAATAGTATATCCTATGTTTTTGGCCCATGTTATCATGCTTTCTTTGACGACCTCCTCTTCCAATTTGTATTGTAGTAGGTACTTATAAATTTTGGTAATCATTTTCTCATCTGCACTTTGTAATATTTTATCCAATTCATTTGGTTCATTTTGGAATCCGAATTGTGCCCGATCAGTTTTGTATCTTGATTCTATTTGCATGTATGGCCACCAATCAATGTCTATACCCTGATTCTGTAATTCTTGTCTTGTTTGTAATTCTCCTTCACTGTTCAATAGTTCTTTATAAGTCCTCATTTTCGCTATGTCCATGGCATTGGGGTATATTTGTGCTTCCATTGTCGATAGCCATCGTGGGATCTTGGTGTAGTGTTTCCTAACCTCTTGCCATGATTTGTACAATGCTTCTCTAATAATATGTTGCTGAAAATACCCATGGTGCTTATCCTTTCCCTCCCAGAGAAAGGCATGCCATCCGCGTTGTAAATCAAAGCCTTCTAGTGATAACATTCTTTTATTCTTAAGATCTATCCAGTCCCTTATCCAGTTTAGCGACGCTGCTTTATAATATAGCTCCCAGTCCGGTAGGCCTAGGCCTCCTTTTTCCCGGGTATCTTGCATACATTTTATTTTAATTCTGGCCCTTTTCCCATTCCAAATAAATTTTGTTGTTATTTTAGTAAGGTCCTTAAAGAAATTCTTTCCTGGCCAGATTGGGGCTACTTGGAAAAGGTAATCTAGGGAGTATGTTCATTTTTATGGATGCAATTTTCCCTAGGAATGACAGTTGTAATTTATTCCACGTTTCCAGGTCTTTTCTAATTTGTTTCATTAATTTATTGTAATTGTCTTCTCTGATTGTTATTGCTTTGGCAGTAAGCCAGATTCCTAAATATTTTATTCTCTTTACAATTTGTATTCCTAATTTGTCTTCTAATTGTATCTCTTGTACCTTTGTCAAGTTCTTTGTTAACACTTTAGTTTTTTGTTTGTTAATTTTGAGCCCTGCAACTCTTCCATATTCCTCTATCCTCGCTAAAAGTTTGGCTCCTGTTGTTTCCGGTTGCTCCATTATAAACACCACGTCATCAGCAAAGGCCTGCAATTTGTACTCCTCTTTCTGTATTCTCAAACCTTTTATTTCGGGGTCTTTCCTGACTTCATTTAATAATATTTCCAAAGAGATTATGAACAATAGTGGGGATAAGGGGCAGCCTTGTCTCACTCCTTTTTGTATATCTAAGTTTTCAGTCATATCTCCATTAATCATAACTTTGGCCGTTTGGAGGGAATATATTCTTCTAATCATTTGTAAAAATTTAGCACCAAAGTCCATAATTTCTAATTGCGATATGAGGAAGTTCCAGTTTAAATTATCAAAGGCCTTTTGTGCGTCTAAGAAAAGTAGGGCTGCTTGTTTATCGTTTCTTTTCTCGTAATGTTCCAGGACATTAATAATTGTTCTTATGTTATTTTTGATCTGTCTTCTTGGGACAAAACCGTTCTGATCCGTATGTATGTATTTATGAATAATTGTTTTCAATCTTTGCGTTATGACCAACATGAAGAGTTTATAATCTACATTAAGCAGTGAAATCGGCCTATAATTTTTAATTTGTGTGGGGTCTGTGTCTTCTTTAGGGATAAGTGTAATGATGGTTTCAGTCCAAGATTTGGGAATTTCTGCCTCTAATAATGCATCGTTGAGAACCAGGAGTAACAGTTCATCCATTGCATTTTGACAGTTCTTATAAAACTCCGTTGGTATCCCGTCCGGGCCTGGAACTTTGTTATTTTTTTGCTTTTTCCTTGCTTCCACCAGCTCAGACATCATAATTGGTCTATTTAATGCTTCTCTGTGGGACTTCTCTAATTTTATGATGTTTGTTTTACATAGGTATTCCTTAATATCTTCCTCCCGAATCTCTTCTCCCTTGTAGAGACCTTGAAAGAAATCTTTAACTATACGTTTTTTGTCTAGGTTGGTATAATATATTTGTCCTGTTTCGTCTTGCAATTGAAATATTGTTCTCCTTTCTTTTTCTTTTTTCAATTTATACGCTAACCAGCGCCCCGTTTTGTTTGCATGCTCAAAGTGTTTCTGCTTTGCTAATTTAATTTTCTGTACGATTTCTGTCTGGGTAGTCAGATTGATTCTATGTTTAGTAAGGTTTAATTTTGTTTTTATTGTTTTGTTTTGGGGATCCTTCTGCAATTCTAATTCATATGTTCTGAGTTCTTCTAACAACTTATTTCTTGACTGATGTTTCTCTTTATTTTTTTTTGCCATATACGCGATTGTAAGACCTCTTATATATGCTTTAATTGTGTCCCAAAGATTTTGAAGTGATGTCTGTTCTTTAGTGTTTATTTGTAGGAACATTTTAACCTCTTTCTCGATCATCTGTATATATTCCTTATCCTTTATTATTCCCGTGTCCATCATCCACCTCCTTTGCTTTCGATGTCCCTTCCATATTATTCTAATGGGGTTATGATCTGCCCAGGTGTTCACTGCTATTTCGATATCTTTTACCTCCTCTCTGAGGTCTGAGGTCATCCAGGCCATGTCGATCCTAGACCATGACTGGTGTGGGTTTGAATAATATGTGTATTGTTTCGTTTGCATGTTTGCCTCTCTCCATACGTCATGTAGGTGTAGTTCCTTGATCATATCCTTGAAGGGTTCCGGTAGAGTTTTCTTTCTGGTTTTACTTTGTTTGGTACTCCGATAATCTTTTTCTATGTCCGTGATTGCGTTGAAATCTCCTACCATACAGATAGCTTCGTACTCCAGGTCTTTGATTATATTGTGTAGCTTTTTGAAAAAATCATTTTGATTTGCGTTGGGTGCATATATAGATATTAATAGTATTGTTTTGGATTCTGTTTGTATTTCTATTATTAAGAAACGTCCTTCTGTGTCTGCATATATTTCTTTTGTTTTTAGGTATTTCTTCACATATATTACGACTCCTCTCTTTTTTTGGTCTCCAAGCGCTGCATATAGTTTTCCTAATCTTTGATTATCCAATAGTTTTTGATGCTGTCTTTTAATATGTACCTCTTGAAGTGTTATAATATCCATTTCTAGTTTTTGAAGTTTTGTAAATGTGTGTTTTCTTTTTGCTGGTGAATTAAGTCCGTTTATGTTGATTGAGATGAGTTTTAGTTCTTTTTCCATCTCTCTTTATTTATTTATCCGTTGATTGCAGTCTTTTGTTGTTTCTGAGTATCATTTGCGTCTTTTCCCTCGCTCCCTCTCTCTCCATTCTTTCTCTTTCCAATCTTCTCCCCTCTTCTTGGTCTCTTCCTTCTTTCTCTGTCCGCCGTTCCTCTTGCCTCTTAGGACCTTCTTCTTTTCTACTCTCTTGCTCCTCCTCCAGCGCGAAGTGTTGATCAAAGAAGTCCTGTGCTTTTCCTACGTTATCAATTCTGTATTTTTTGTCTTCCCAGGAAATTAGTAAACCCTCCGGTATTAGCCAGCGGAACTTTATTTTAAATTTATTTAATTGTGCCGTTAGGAAGTTGTAGTTCCTTCTTTGGTCCCTCGTCCTTTTTGGTATCTGTTTGAGGGTTAAAATTTCTCTTCCCTTATACATAGCTGTATCCTCTCTCATCTTCCTATAGATCTCTTCTTTTAAGGATTTTTTTGTAAATCTGATATGTATTTCCTTTGGCAGTTTATTTCTCCGGGCGTAGTTCGTGTGGACTCTATAGATTTCGTCTATTCCACTTCGAATCTCTTCCTTGTTCCTCTGGGTCACTTCAGAGAGTATCTCAGTCATGATTTCTCCTAAGTCCTCCTCCTTTTGCTCTTCTACATTCTGGAACCTTAAGTAGAAGGATGCCTTCTCCATCTCAAGATATGATACCGTGTCCTCTAGATCCTTATTTGTAGCTGCTTGGTCATATTCCATCCTTTCCATTTTCTTATTTGTATATTCTATTCTCTCCTCCACCTTACAAATCCTCTGTTCATTTTCCTCCATTTTATGTTGTATCTTTCCTATCTTCTCGTCCATGTTCCTAATATTATCCTTTATCTCTCCCACATCCATCCTTAGTTCCTCATGATTTTTCCTTGTCTCCTCATGGTTATAGGCCATAGTCTCTTGCATTTTATTCATTCCTTCCTGGATCGTCGTTAATATGGAATGAATGTTTGGTATACTAAGGGTGGGAACTGCTTTATCCTTTTCCGTGGTTTCAGCTATTTTTTGTTGTATTGGGGAGGCCGTGAGTATCATCTGGCTTGATGGTATTTTCTTACTTAACTTAGAGATTGTTGTTGAGCTTGTAGTTGCCATTTGTATTTCTTTTAATATCTTCTCCCAGAATCTCATATACTGAGTTCTATTTAGGTTATTCTATTTCTTTTGGGATTTTTGTATGGTTAGTGGCTTTCAATAGTCCCAGTAATCCCAAGAAAATAAGCAACTAGGTTAGGTTCCCCTGTCACACTATCACTATCTATATGTAAATTTATCTATGAGTTCTATTTTCCCTTTTTCGATATTTTACAGAGATCTTCACTTCATAATAACTGTCTGGTCTGTATTACTCTCTAAGCATAGGGGTAGAATATAAGGGGGGGGAAGCGAGGGAAAAGTCTAATACTTCAGCAATTCATCAGTTAACTATCCTTATATTTGGTTATTTACTATCTTATTTAAGTTAATTGTTAAGTACTATTAATTAGTATTTATCAAATCAATTACCTTAATTTCAATCCTAAAATCAATTAATCTATCTAATATAGTTTTCAAAGCTAGACATGCAGGGGGATATAATATTTAACTACCAAGATAAAATAAAGCACTGAGATAAATATAGTTATATATTAAGAGTAAATATAAAATTAAATTAACAGTTATATATATAGTATATATTATATAATATATAGGATTATATAGATTTCACAAACAATACATTTAATATTAATACCTTCTATAGTTCTTAATCACTAATTTGTTATCAGCTTTTAATACAATTAATTATACTTTACAGTTGATTCTTCTTCTTCTTCTTTTTCTGGATCACTCTCTTCTCTCTCTCTTCTTCCCAAATTTGTATCTTTCTTATTTATTGTTCAAAGTCCAAAGTTCTAAGTCCAGTATCCAATGTCCAAATATTTTTAAATGAGTGTCCAATGTCCACCAAAGCTTCAAAACCCCCAGGTGTCCACCTTTCAACAGAGAGAGAAAAGGAGTAGAGGGTAAAATAATCCAAATCCCGAAGTTTAGGTCCAAACCTCTAAATCTCCAAAGTCCAAAAGTCCAAGAGTCCCAAGGGAAATATTCTGCTTAAATTAATTTAGTTTAGCTCCAAAAGTCACTGATCTCCACTTTAAACGAAGTTTTCCTGGCACGCTCTCTCTTCCGGTATCGAATGTTTGTTAAATGTCTCGTTATCACTTCCACAAAGTCTGTCAAATTAACCCCCTTTCTCTCCTTAAATTCCGTCTCTCCTCTGTGGCTGTATATTCAAAATCCACGCTTGTCTGGGCTCGCTTTCTCCTCCTGGGTTTCCTCCGCTTTCGCCGGCTGCTAAATTGTGCGCTGTCACTGTCAAGATGGAAACTGTCTCCGCTTATTTCTCAGTCGCCGCTATCTAGCTTCTTAGTTGGAGTTTTAACTTCTTCCGCCTTCGAATTTCACTTTATCGGTTGTAAATATACCTTTTGAGCTTTTTTCTTTCCCGATCTTTCCACCGAAGTCTTCTTTATTTGATTTTCGCTTCCCTCTTAGTCAGCTGTCAACGTTTCTGGCCAGCCGGATGGCTGGTTTTTCCCCGATCAGGATTAAGGGGGGTTTCCTGAACCTTCGGGGGGATTGCTGTCCTCCCCGAGGTCCTCGGAGTTTCCCCTTTTTTCTATTGACCTATCCGAGGTCAATAGTGCCTAAATCGGCTCCTAAATCGGCGATATTAGGGACTTGGAGAACGGAGAGCCGTTCCTTTCGTCCCTAACATGATGACGTCACCGCCGGAAGAGCCTATATTTCAGTACTTTCTTATTATAGCTTTTGGATTGATTGATTGATTAATTGATAGATAGGTTTTAAACAGACATCTCCAAGCACTAAAAACTGCTTTAACCTCAGATTACCTGCCTTCCACAGCTGATGTTTTCATCTCATTTTGCCAAAACAAAGCATCTTTTGAAACTTCTCTTTTAGAGCCTACAGATACACATCTTTTTCTTTTTTAATCAAATCTTATAGTAGCATGAATTGAATTAGAATCCTAAATCACAAACGTAAATCAAATCTCCAAATTGCATCCGGGTATAGTCGAACCTTGCCAAATAGGTGTTCTTTTTTAAAAAAATATGCATAAAGTGTTTTTTTTTCCTTCTAACTTCATTATGTTCTGCTTATTTGTTTCACTGGAATCTTAAAATACCACCCCACTACATGCTGTAGAAATGTTACTTTTCAGTTTTTTTGGTTTTTATTTTAATGAATTTGACCTTAATTGATTTTTGTATTCCAACACGAACTTCTCCCATGTTAAATATTCTCTGTAAATTAGTACTGATATTTTTTGTGAATTAATTTAGTGCAGAATTCCTCATAAAAAAGATAAAGTTACAGTTGACAGATCATTTCGTTTCATGTTAGATATACAGGAAGAATAAAAATTACACCAAAGTTTAAGTTTAAACCAGATTTACTTTAGGAGTCGCCACTCTTTAACTGTCAGACAAGAAGATCCTGAAGGCACTTACATGTAATCCTCAATTTACAACAGTTCATTTAGTAACAATTCGAAGTTACAATGGCATTGAAAAAAATGACATGACTGTTTTTCACACTTATGTCCATTGCAGCTTCCCATGGTTAAGAGATGAAAATTGGGATGCTTGGCAACTGATTCATATTCATGATGGTTGCGATCCCGGGGTCACGTGATCTCCTCCTAACAAACAAAGTCAATGGGGAATCCAGATTCACTTAACAACCATATTATTAATTTAACAATTGTAGTGATTCATTTAACAACTGTGGTAAGAAAGGTCATAAAATGGGACAAAACTCACTTAAAAAATGTCTCAGTTAGCAACAGAAATTTTGGGCTCAAATGTAATCTTAAATCAAGGACTACTTGTATAGGACTGTGGGATTCTTGTTCCCTCCAAGAACAAAAAATGAGAAAGAAGGAATCTTGGTTACACAAGTATTCCATGTACTGTCCAGTGGTGGGTTGCCTCTGGTTTGGACCAGTTCGCATGAACCGGTAGTAAAACCGGTGGGAGGCTCCGCCCACTGACCCAGACGTCATCATAGGTGATTTGTGCATGCATAAAAGAGCGTGTGCATGGGCGCGATGCAAACCGGTAGTAAAGGTAAGTAGAACCCACCCCTGGTACTGTCCCTGAAGCAAGTCCTAAGAGAAATGCCTTCCCCTAAGGTCTATCTCATATATCAAGCTGTCTAGGAATCCAGCCTAGGTCTGTGGGATTTTAAACCCTTAGAGAAAGACTAGTTTTGTCCAGGGCAGGAAAACAAAGAAGAGAAAGATGAATACAGCCCATGAAAAGCATTGCTACCTTTCTAGGAATTTATCAACAGTTAGGTCTATGGAGATTCTCAGTCATCCAGGTCATGGTTGTCTGCAAGGAGTATAAATCCTTCCATTCCCCACCATCCAGTCAGAGCTGAAGAAGCTTCTTGGATGAGAAGCAAAATGTCTTCAAAGAAAAACCAGAAAGTCCAGTTGCCTCTTGAAAAAAGCACATTTGGGGCTATCAACAGTTATGCTAAAAGTTACTCTTGTACACCAACAATCCACCATATTCCAAAAACGAAGATACTTTTTTCAGGATTTCTTACTGAAAAGAGATGGGCTTCTGAATTTGGCCCCATTTCTCCTTACAAGACTCTGAAGCTTTCTGAAGCTTTGCAATGTTGCCCCACCCAGCAAGGTTGCTCCCACTAAGCCTGAAAGTTGAAACTCCACTGAAGCAAGACTCTATCATCTGTCTGTCTGCCTGCCTGCCTGCCTGCCTCTCTGTGTAGGTTTAGTATTAAGGAAATTTGGAAAACAATCATATTGTGACATGGCTTACTTGCCAGAATGGCACTTACTCCCAAAGAAGTCTCCCCAAGAGCCTTGGTAGTACAGTGGTCTAAAGCACCCTGTTATTAAGACCAGCTGCCTGCCTGCTTTTGGACCTGACAGGGAAGACATGAAAAAAATTCCTACTGTCTTCCAAAGCTCTGTTCAAGATTCAACCCAAGGAGATTTTGCTATCTTGGTAGCAAGATTATAATTCTGATTTTTCTATGGCAAGGTCTATACAGTATTATGGAACAAATAGGCTTTCAAATTAAAGTGGACTTGTTCCTAATTACAACCTTAGGGAAATGAAAACAATTTTACCCTGACATTTCAGAGCTTAACATCCTTTCTGCTGGTGTTCTGCATTGTTTTATTTAATTATATTTTTGTAAACATCAAAGAGACATTAAGAATGGATGGTGTATTTATTTGCGGAAGCAAACCAACAAACCAACCAACCAACCAACCAATCAATCAATTAAATAGCAATTTGTAGTAATTCAGTACAGTTCTTAAAAATACTCTTAGCTTTTAAAATGTTGAGAAAATAAACAGTTGTTCAAATGGAGGCTGGTATTGAAACAATCTTAATTGGAAGTACCAAGTTAGTATCGGCAGGGAGGGCATTTCATGGGTGAAATCCCATCAACTTAATTGGGTGAAGAGTTTCAGAAGAGTTAGGATTCAAATAAATAGATACAAGTAATCCTTGTTGGTGACCAAAATTGGGACAAGTAACTCCATCGCTAAGTGCCACGATTGCTATGTGAAATATCATGTGATCACAATAAACTTATAACCTCATTTCCCCTTTGGTTGTTAAGCAAATCCTCACAGTTGCTTAGCAAAACATTATATGACTGTGATGTATGATTTCACTTCTACCTTCTCTATTAACTTTGTCACAAGCCAAGTTGGGAAGTGCACAAATACTGCTCATGTAATCAAGGGGCAGTGTGATGGTTGAAAGTGCAAGTGTAAGAATTGGTCACAATTCTCTTATAATGTCTCTTTGATTTTATTTTTTATTTTAGAATGTCCTAACTTCAAACAGATGTTAAATGATCACTTCCTGTATGGGAGGGTTAACTAACAAAGAATATAATCAATATAATCCTTTGCTTTCTTACTGTTTCTTACTTAACCACTGGATGGAATATTATTACAAATATAGGATCCTTTCATGGAGCGACTGGCATGTATTGGTTCTTTTAAAAATTTTGACATCATCATGCCTCAGAAAGTCTCTTTCTCACAAATCAGCTCCATTTCTTATCTCCTCAAAAGCCACTCCTTATGAGGATTTTGAGCATGAGATTCATACTCAGGAGACATTATGGGGTAAAAAAAAAAAATTCCCTACAGTCTCAAAGTCTGCATGCTATCATGTTCCTAGGCAGATTTCCAACACTGTGAATTGGCTCTAGAATTGCATGTAAGATGGGAACTTCCTTATATTCCATCCATTCCACAAATTTTGAATTTAAACAATTTGTGACTAAGTTATGCGAATGCAGAATATTGGGCTAGATAGCACCAGAAACTACCTCTGCTGCAAATAGTCCTTGTTTGGAAAATGCTAAATTGTGTGTTAAGGGTCCCAAAAGGGTCCCAAAACCATAATGACTATAGAGACATTTGTTCTACTGGCCTTGAAAAACATGCAGAACATAAATGCATGCAGAAAATAAATGGATTTTTGCAGCCAGTAGTCAATCCAAAATCGTGCCGAGGAAAAAGTGTTATCCTGAGCAGTCATCCTGAGAAATCTCATACCACAATCAACACCGTTTGGGTCGCTGTATATTTCTGGCTGTGTAGGAGGGAGCCTTCAAATCAGCTGAGATTGATAACTTTATGTTGAGGCCTCCATTTGGCAGATGAAACGGAAATCAATGTAAGTTAAAAACTAACTTGATGCTTGTGTAAAGTTTGGCACTTTGCCCAGCTCAGCCAGCGTCATGCTATGCACATATTACATCTATTTATCTCCTGGGGTCTACGGTATTTTTCCTCATCATCATTGGCTTTTTATTTACTTTTTTTATATATGACTCAAGGTGGTAAGCACAGTAATGCTCCGCCTTCCTATTTTCCCCACAACAACAACCCTGTGAGGTGGATTGGGCTGAGGGAGGAGGGTGTCAGGCCCAAAGTGACTCAGCTGGCTTTCCTGCCTAAGGCAGGCCTAGAACTCACTGACTCCTGGATTCTAAGCCAGCACCTGAACCATTACACCATGCTGTAACAAGGCAGCGGAGCTAGGAAAACAATCTGTGGCCTCAAGTAGCATTTTCCTCCCTACAAGGAAGGCTGCCAAAATGCAAATGTGGGACTCTGGTCAAAGAGTAACATGGGATTTAAGCAGCCCTGCCTTTGTGTCCTCCAGGGACAGTAATGAGAGCTAGGGAAAGCTTTGGGGCTGGAATACCACACCTTCAAAAACAGCCAATCTTAGATGGTCGGCTGAGGGAAATTTTGATACAACTTGGCAAAGCAGTTGAGGTGGAGGTGAGCTTAGTTCAACACCACTACCACCAGCGAGCCTTGAGCTGCAAACACAGACTTTGATTCGAGGCAGTCCTCTTTATCGTTTCAGCAAAACCGAGATACAAAGCCTGGTATAAAACACCCACACCTCATCCTCTATGTGATTCCTGCGGTTTGCAAAGCCTCAACGTTTGCTGAGAGGCTGTGAAAGATGGACGGCATGACGGTCTTTTTAACCAATTCCAACCAGCACATTAACATCGGAAAAGAAAAGCCCAGCAGGTAAGCGTTTGACACCCCTGACCCTAAACAGCTGTGCCTAAGGAGCACCCACCGTGGACATCAGCATTTCCTTCATTTAAAAACTTGTTTAAAAGCATTTTTTTTCCATAACTTACTCTAAAGGGAAATGTTTTCTTTTCCAAAAAAAAACCCCAAATGTGCGGAAAAGCAGATCTGAAAGATTTATTTAGATGGGCAAAATGTCTGTCTCATTCTAAAGGAATTTAACCCTTGTATAGGTAGTCCACGACTTACAACAATTCCTTTAGTGACTGTTTAAAGTTACAAATGGCACTGAAAAAAGTATCTTATGATTGTTTTTCACACTTATGACCATTGCGGCATCCCCATAGTCACATGATCAAAATTCAAACGCTTGGCAACTGATTCATATTTATGACAGGTGCAGTGTCCCAGGCTCATGGGATCACCTTTGTGGACTTTTGACACCCAAAGTCAATGGGGAAGCCGGATTCACTTAACAACCAACTTAACAACTGCAGTGATTTACTTAACAACAGTGACAAGAAAGGTCATAAAATGGGGCAAAACTCACTGAACCAATGTCTCACTTTACAACAGAAATTTTGGCCCCAATTGATGATGTGATGTGATCGTAAATTAAGGACTACCAGTACTTGTATATTCAGTAGTGTGTGATGCAGAATTTGTGTGGCTACCAGATTTTTTTTCCTCAAAAGCTATTTCTCTTTAATAGTTATGTAGTAGGTGCACAGAAAGTCCTGTAATGGATGTAATTTCATCTGCTCACTTTCTATGAATTAAAATTTTCCAGGATTTGCACATTTCTTTACAATTAGACAGAACTCAAGTTTTAACTTTTTTTAATGTGGAAGGAAGCAAAACTGAAAAGTTCCTTCTTTCCTATCAGTACAGCATTATGTTTTTGTGAATTACTTTGATCTCTCTGTAGTTCTAATCCAGTTTAAGCACTTAAATTTTACTGCATACAAGTGGTCTGAACTGCTACTAGTTTTTTTTCAAAAGACCTAATGTATTAATTTTCTTTTAATAACTAAACAAGGGCCTACATTCTTATGAAGTTAAGTTTCTTTCCATTTGCAATTATAATTGGAAGAAGGATGCAATCAGAAACTTGAGCCTTCTGAATATAATTTTAATTTAAACGTAGAGCAAAATTTAACCTTTAATCAAGAGGACAAGGGAGAATATTATAATAATTATATGAGAAGTGTCTACAGAGATTTCTAATAACAAAAATATATCACTGTATATCTATATTATCATTTTAACAAGGGATACAATAGTTGAATTGTAATTCAACTATTACAATGAAAGAGCAGAATGATCTATTGACTGATTTAATAGCACAGATTGAAACAATTGAATCTAAATGACATTTTAATTTGAACTGCCCCTGGGAAAGAGTTGTAGTGCTAAAAAGAGTAAATCAAACAATTTATAACATTAGACTACCCAATGGCTTGTAGAGCATTGATGTCCAACGGGTATGCTTCAAAAACTATTTGTACAAAATTCACATTGGTTTGGAGATTGATTAAGCCATGTTTTGCAAGCAACTTGCTCAAAGGATCCACTCCAAATAATAATTTGATATTTATATGAATACATTTGAATGTACAACACAATAATTCCCTATGCATTTTATATGCTCTACATTTTGTGTTCCCCTAAATATTTACAGCCTTAGCAGGTGGCAGTCTCTATTTGAAGTGATCTGATCTGAAAAAATGTTAAGATTTGGGCTTAATGCTCGGGTAGGAGATCACAATGGAATCTCACATCTGTAGGCTAGACTGGGAAGTTTAAAAAACATCCCAGATGTAGCAATAGCAAACTTCTCCCAAATTGTTATCAAGAAAACTACATGAATATGTCCACATAGTCACTAGGGGCTGAGCTCAAGGAGTCTTTACCAGTATGGTTAGAAGAACTGCTAGTACCGTAGAATTTCAAATATACCCGTCCCAAAAGTTTTGAATCTCTTTCTAATGTTTCCTAGTGTATAATTAACCTTTTGTCACAGCTATCACATACTGCATTAACATTTTCATTGAACTCTCTATCATAATTAAAATTCCTTTTCTGATCACTAGCCCAACTCCAGTTATTGTGCATGCAAATTTCTTCATAGTCCAAATCATAGGCTTATTATCTTAATTTAAGGAGTAATTAAACTATATGAACACTTACCCCAAGTATCCTTACTACTCTTCTTCCATATCCATTACATTTCTTCAGGAAGTTTTCTTTACACATACCTATTTTTATTTTTAAAGATGAATGTGCTCGAGTTATAACAAGACTGATAACCTAATCTACACTTTCTATATCTTACTAAAAAGCATTATGTGAAAACCTTGATTGACCAAAGCCATCTTGGATGAGTGAAATCAAAATCTATGGGCCAATCTGCTGATAGCCATACCATAGGGAAGTCTGCAGTTTACATAAGAGAAATAATAAATAATATTCAGGTAGTAAAAAACCTGAATTAAGGGGGAAAATAGATCTCTTCTATGTCTATGAGGAAGAAGATCAATATAATAGATCTGAATAAAGACAATCTAATCTTGTAGAGTGAAGCAGAAGAATATAGGCAGAGAAACTAAGCTATAGGTATGGGCATAACTGTGGGAAAAAAAGACTAAAATGTCTATGAAAATGTCTATGAAACTATGAATTGGTATCATCTAGATTGATGTAGTAGGTATGAAAGTAAATATCTACAGATTGCTAATAGTTATATATTATGCCCCAGTGAATAGTGATAATGAAAGAACCAATGATGAGTTGGGGGGGAAACTGCAAAATTCTGAATGAATTCAATCCAAGGGGGAAATTATTCCTGTAAATGACATAAATTCATGACAGCAATGAGGCAGAAAGACAAAAAAAGTGAACTGACTATTCAGAGAAGACCCAAGAATGAATGAATGAAGATGATGACAATTTGATGAATATCTAATAGAAAAAAGTATATTGTAAACATGTCATTTATGCATAAACTCATTCATATTTATGCATGACAAGAATACATATAAAACATGGTTGATTTAATTATGATGAAAAATTGAAGCAATTAGTAAAGGATTCGAGATAATTTGAGGTTCTGAATATGGAACAGGCCATTATTTTTTTTCAAGAATGGATGCTGCAATGGGGAAAACAGCCATTGAAGAAAAGGAAACAAGTGGAACTAGAGTAAAATTAGAATGATTACAGGAAGAGAACAGGGGTGAGTTCTACTTACCTCCGCTACCAGTTCGCAAAGGGAGCACATGTGTGCACATGCACAGAACCTTCTGCACATGCGCAAATTGTTTGTGACGATGTCCGGCCAGGTGGGCAGAGCCTCCCGCCACCATTACTACCAGTTTGCAAGAACCAGGAACAACCCACCACTGGAAGAGAAGGTATAGGTACTATATGAAAATGTACTTAGATTATTTCTCCCAAGAAAATCAATATATAGTGGAAAAAAGCTGTGGAAATTGCTTGGAACAGAGCAAAAAGAATTACGTTCCAGAATATAAGAGAAATGGAAAGTATAAAAAAGCTGCTTAGTGAAATTATTTACTTAATTTAATTTATAGGCCACCCAATTCCCAAACAACTTTGAGTGGCTTAAAACTAAAAAAACAACTTATTAAAAGAAAAATAGAACAGAATAGCAAAGTACAAAAAAAAACAACAACCAAGACTGAAAAGGGGAATTCATAATCATACTGTCGGCAAGAGCTAATG
Organism: Pituophis catenifer annectens; assembly: GCF_029215685.1. NCBI lineage: Eukaryota > Metazoa > Chordata > Lepidosauria > Squamata > Colubridae > Pituophis > Pituophis catenifer. The sequence goes on along the minus strand of NW_027256881.1, from coordinate 204,858,703 downwards.
AAGTAAAAGAAGCAGTGAATGAGGAAAAATGCATGCAAGAGATTGATTTACAAAAAATGAGAATGAGATACGGAAGGAGACTGTTGCAAAAAAATGTAGAAACATACAGAACTGTTCACATTGAAAGAGACAGAGACAATTGTGCAGTCGTTTTGATAAATAAAAATGTTAAAAAACAGTTTTGGAACTGTGTGAAGGAAGCTAAACATCTTCCAGCAGAAAGAATCGGATTAAAAATAAAACTGCCATATCCTCAAAGCCAAGCTGCAAGAAACAGAGCAAACTCTGGCAAAGTAACTTGCCTTGTGGGCAAGTGGCAAAATGTTAGCTCTATAAGCAAGCCCAGTGTCTACATTATTGGCAATTGCTGAGCAGGAAGAGCTCACCTGTGTACACTCAGAGGGGAGTAGATATAAACTGTGCAGGGACCATGTTCCATTGCTGGAAACAACTTTGGCATCTGAGTTTGTGATCCGTGTTCTTCATTCCCGCTTCATTTTTATTTTGGCATATTATGAGCAATGATGGCACAGTGGTTAGAATGCAGTATTGCAGGCTAACTCTGCATTCTAACTGCCAGTTGGATCCTGACAGATTCAAGGTTGACTCAGCCTTCTATCCTTTCAAAATCAGTAAAATGAGGGCCCTGATTGTTGGGGGGCAACATGCTGACTCTTTAAACTGCTCAGAAAGTGCTGTAAAACACTGTGGGATGTTTTATAAGTCTAAGTCAGGGGTGTCAAACTCAAGGCCCGGGGGCCGCATTCGACCTGCGGGGGACTTAGATCTGGCCCGCAGGGCCGCCTTGGAAACAGTGAAGGACCAGCCTGCAGGGCCTCTGCCAGTGAAAACGGAGCTTGTGGGGGCCACATGTGGCTCTCCTAAGATCCATTTTCACTGGCAGAGGGTTGCAGGAGGCCATCCCAGCCAAAAATGGAGCTCGGGAGCCCGTTTTTGCTGGCAGAGCACTCAGGCCACCATAGGCGCCCCTGACATGAGTAACGTTGAGCTGGCCATGCCCACTCCGGCCCCCCGAAGTCAAACACAACCCTGATGTGGCCCTCAATGAAATCGAGTTTGACACCCCTGGTTTAAGTGCTATTGCTATTACTATTCCTAGACAAGCCTCTGGTTCATTCCTTGTCAGCTTCCCTGACATTCTTGCAAGCCTCACCCCAAGTACCCACTTCATGCCTGCACTTTTCTTACCCATTGCATGGATATTTCCTCCCTTTGTGGAAGCCAGGACATGGAAAAAAACATTTCAAGTGATGTGAGATGAAATAGAATCCTGAAAAGAGTATTTTAGAGATTTGTATGGGAATGATCCGTTAAAGGATGGAATTGAAATGAATGCTATAGATATTCGTGCCCAAGAAAAAAATGACGTAAGAAAGACAATAGTAAATGCTATAAGAAATTTAATAATAGTAAGTCTTCAAGAGTTGATAGTGTAACTGAAGAAATGTTAATCACTTCAGATTTTTGTGGGGTGCCCCCCCATGCAATATAGCCATTAGGGAAAAAGGGGGAAATTATGCAGGGGTGCAAGTTAATGGTTATGAAATTACATAATCTCAGATATAATATTGGAGCCAGTCCTGGATTTGTGAGCTGAATCCCCCAGAGATTTGCCAAGTAGAATCTTTTCCAGCTCCTAGAGAATTTAATATCATTCAGCCTGCTATTAAAACCTCCAACCAGCAGAAGGCTCCAAGAGGTACCCTTTCCCAACCAGTAAGCCCCAAGACCCTTCTATTACATATGAACAGACCATACACCTCTCTTGCTTTCAAATCCAAATAAAATGGTAGTATGCTTTATTACATTCATTAAACTAATAGCCAAACAATTCTACAGCTATAAGAATAACTTTGTACTAGAGCAAATATTGAATTCAAGGTTCTGGGACCTCAGTGTCCAGAGGCTTGTTCAGTGTCTCATTCATTCATCCTAAACAGTATTTGTAAAGGGGTGAAGCGCCTTCAATAAGATAGTATATAAGTTTAATACCTACATAACACAATTAAAGTCCTTCTTTGGCAAGGATGCTCGGTTACAACCGACCTTGAAACAAATGTCACATCTGGTGGGTTTGCACTCTCTTGATTCTGATCCAGATCAAGCTGGCTGCTCATAACCTTTTTGGCTGCTAGCAGACATATCAGCTGGGAACACAGGATGGGAGGTGGGGGATGACCCTCATTTATGTTTTATTTATGAAATTTATTTGACCCTCTGAACCTCACTGGACTCTGGGCAGTTTACAAAATCAAAATAAAAGAATTAGAATATATAGTAACTAAAAATAAGAAGCTAAAAAGAATTGTTCATGGGTCTCTAGGCTTACAAATTCTGCCTTTATTTCTTATCCCTCAGTTATGTTGTTGTATCTTAGTCTTTTAGCTGATATGCTTTGTCTTTATTTCTCCTTCATCTTATTGTTTCCGATTCTTGAGTAATTTCTTTTTGATTTTAAACCTTTGTTGGCTTTCTCTCTTACTCGAGTAATCCTCCTGTCTTCCATTTGTCTCCTCATTAAACTAAGCATTCTCTTTTATTTTTCTTCAATATGGTTTCCTATGATTAAAAAAATAAATTTAATCAGAAAATACTATCTCATATTTTAGTAGACCTCTGGAAGAATTATTAAAGGATGGAAGTATGTATATGTGTGTCTCTCTGTGTGTGTTTGCAAGAAATTTGAAGAATCTTTAAGGATCTCATTATGTCCAGCTGTAGCATTATTTCAAATCATTACATATGTAGGGAAGAAATATTAGGGAGTTTAATGTGAGGTTGAATTATATTCCTAAAAATACAATTTGTCATCTTTTGAATAGCTTAAAGGATAATTTAATTAATGTAGCTCTAAAATAGGCTGTTCAGGATCTGGACCCGGCCGTTTTGGCAAACTATCGTCCGGTCTCCAACCTTCGCTTTGTTGCGAAGGTTGTGGAGAGTGTGGTTGCGCGACAGCTCCCACAGTTCCTGGATGAAACCGTCTATCTAGATCCGTGCCAGTCCGGCTTCAGGCCTGGGTACAGCACGGAGACGGCATTGGTCGCGTTGGTGGATGATCTCTGGAGGGCTCGGGACAGGGGTTGTTCCTCTGTTCTGGTCCTGTTAGACCTCTCAGCGGCTTTTGATACCATCGACCATGGTATCATGCTGTGCCGGCTGGAGGGACTGGGGGTGGGAGGCACCGTGCTGCGGTGGTTCTCCTCCTATCTCTCTGACCGGTCGCAGTCTGTGTTGGCAGGGGGGCAGAGGTCGACCTCGAGGCGCCTTGCTTGCGGGGTGCCGCAAGGGTCGGTCCTCTCGCCGCTCCTGTTCAACATTTATGTGAAGCCGCTGGGTGAGATCATCCGTGGTTTTGGGGTGCGATGCCATCTGTACGCTGATGACACTCAGCTGTACATTTCCACCCCAGACCACCCCAATGATGCCCTCGAAGTGATGTCCCAGTGTCTGGAGGCCGTGCGGGTCTGGATGGGGAGGAACAGGCTTCGGCTCAACCCTTCCAAGACCGAGTGGCTGTGGATGCCGGCGTCCCGGTATAGCCAGCTGGTGCCATCGCTGGCTATTGGGGGCGAGTCACTGACCCCCACAGAGGGGGCTCGCAACTTGGGCGTCCTCCTAGACACATGGCTGTCTTTAGAAGAGCATATGACGGCCGTGGCCAGGGGGGCTTTTTATCAGGTTCGCCTGATACGCCAGTTGCGCCCCTTTCTGGATCGGGACTCCTTGTGCACAGTCACTCATGCCTTGGTTACGTCACGCCTGGACTACTGTAACGCTCTCTACATGGGGCTCCCCCTGAGGAGCACCCGGAGGCTCCAACTGGTGCAGAATGCGGCCGCGCGGGTGATTATGGGAGCGACGTGGCGCTCCCACGTAACACCTCTCCTGCGCGAGCTGCATTGGCTCCCGGTGGTCTTCCGGGTGCGCTTTAAGGTGTTGGTTCTCATCTTTAAAGCGCTCCATGGCTTAGGGCCAGGGTATTTGCGAGACCGCCTGCTGCTACCGATAACCTCCCACCGGCCAATACGCTCTCACAGAGAGGGCCTCCTCGGGGTGCCGTCGGTCAGGCAATGTCGGCTGGCGGCCCCCAGGGGGCGAGCCTTCTCTGTGGGGGCACCCGCCCTGTGGAATGAGCTGCCTCCTGGAATACGATTGATCCCGGACCTCTGGACCTTCCGTAAAGCCCTGAAGACGTTTTTATTTCATCAAGCTGGCCTAGCCTAAATGGTTTTTAATTGGGATTTTAAATTTTATGGATTTGAGGTTTTAAATTGGGTAGCCAATGATTTAATTCTTTTAATTATCTTAACTTTTGCATTTGTATGTTTTTTAATTTTGGCTGTTCACCGCCCTGAGTCCCTTCTGGGAGAAGGGCGGTATACAAATTAAATAAATAAATAAATAAATAAATCAGCTTGGAAACATCTAAATTCGATCCTGACAGGGTTCATGGTTGACTCAGCCTTCCATTCTTCCGAGGTCGGTAAAATGAGGATCCAGATTGTTGGGGGCAATAGGCTGACTCTGTAAACTGCTTAGAGAGGGCTGTAAAAGCACTGTGAAGCGGTATATTTATCTATTTATTTATTTATTGAATTTCTATACCGCCCTTCTCCAAAAGGACTCAGGGCGGTGAACCGATTAAGATTTCATATACATATAATATTTATATATATATATATAAACAGTAAATAATAAATTGAGTCAACTTGGTGTATCTGCTAAGACCTTGGCATAGAATTTAGATGTTTATGCTAGCCCTGCTTGTTGAAACAGAAAGGGTTTCAGGGCACGTCGGAAAGTGCGAAGATCTGGGATTATTCGTATTCCAGGGGGTATTTTGTTTCAAAGAGTAGGTGCCCCCACAGATGCTTTACTGGTGCTATCCAGTAAAGTGGGAGCCCATGTGTCTTAGGGATAATTCCAGCTAATAAAATGCAGTGGTACTTGGCTAATATAAAAAAGAACTAAATAAAACCAGACCTGATTAGTACTTGGATAGATAGTTCATCACTTGGAATACCACAGAAGTAAACTGGATTAAGAAACTGGAAAAAAAAATCTGGAAGAAGGCAAACCACTTTTATATTCTTCCCCTAAAAATATAGGGATATGTTCATGTAACCACCAAGAACCTAGCTTAACAAGGAATTTTTTACCTCCCCTCTCCCCAAATAGATTGAGTTTCCAAAAATATCTGGCAGGATATGAAAAAGTAAAAAAAAAGAGAGAGAGCAAAACTCAGTGTTCAGAGACAGCATACCCTAAATCGTAGCTGCTGGTGGTCAGCACCAGAAGATGGCTGGCATCTTCATGCTTTGTTTATAAGGTTTCTGACTGAGTGGATGTGAGAAACACAATGTGAATATGAGGCTGCTTATACATGGAGAGGTTGAGTGTCCTTTACTCCAGCAGTCCTATGCAGGGGTGAAATGTAAAATTTGTTACTACCGGTTCTGTGGGTGTGGCTTGGTGGGGGGGTGGTAATGTGACTGGGTGGGCGTGGCCAACTTCTTTTTTTTTTTTTAAACTTTTCAAAGCATTTTTTCTAATGCTTTGAAAAGCCTCTGCCGATCAGGCAATTCAGATGGGATTGTCAGAGAGGCTTTTTAAAAAATGCCTCTCTGCCGATCAGGCAACTCAGCTGGGATCATCAGAGAGGCTTTTTAAAAAATGCCTCTCTACCGATCAGGCAACTCAGCTAGGATCGTCAGAGAGGCTTTTTAAAAAATGCCTCTCTACCGATCAGGCAACTCAGCTGGGATCGTCAGAGAGGCTTTTTAAAAAATGCTTTGAAAAGCCTCTCTGCCGATCAGGCAACTCAGCTGGGATCATCAGAGACTTTTCAAAGCATTTTTTTTACCACCTCTTCGGCCAAGAGGTTGCAGGAAAAAATGCTTTGAAAAGCCTCTGATGATCTCAGCTGAGCCACGCGATGATCAGAAGCTTTTTTTTTTAACTTTTAAAAGCATTTTTGCATCGGAAGAGGTTGTAGAAAAAATGCTTTTAAAAGTAAAAAAATAAAAAAGCCTCTGATGATCGTGCGGCTCAGCTGGGCATGGTGGGGGGGGGGGCGCAGGGATTTTTGCTACCGGTTCTCCGAACCACCCGCCGCCATTGCTACCGGATCAGACGATCCGGTCCGAACCGGGAGCATTTCACCCCTGGTCCTATGTCTTATGGGGCAAAGGCTTGGTTTGATCTAACAGGAGCTGTTCTGTTCTTTCTGAGCACTACAAGAGAATACAACCACTGGTGATATTGTGAAGAATAAAGAATAAAGAAGATCACAGAACTAAATGGCAATGCGAACATTGTTAATGACTTCACAAACCATAAGGAATGTGTCTATTAACAGTCACACAAAGTCATTTCAGAAGGCAAACACAAGACACCAGTGGAGTGAAAGGAGGGGGGGGGAGGAAATGCCATTTCCTGAATATAAAATATATTGCTGCAGAACACCGAGAACCTCAACCTCCAGGGAAGAGTTTGCAATCAGCATACCAAGTGGGCAATAGCGACACGTTTACTATACTAAAAACTGATCATCTGGAAAGAGCCTGTTTGGCCCCAGTTCTTTTTCTCTTGCCAACCTCAGCATTATTAATATATAAACAGGCAATCTACAACCTCACCTGGCTTGCCATATTTTACCTTGCAATTTCCCCCCTCTCTCTGCGGTCACTGACAGCTTCCTCCTTCTCTTTTTATGTTTCTTTCCTAGGAATGGATTTGTTTATGTTAAGAACCCTCACTTGGATTTAATGGAGGAAGACATCCTTTACCACTTAGATTTAGGAACCAAAACGCACAACCTGCCAGCCATGTTTGGTGACATCAAGGTAACATCAAGATGACACAGCTACCACTTTTCTAAACATGTTCCGTTCTGCTCTTACCGCTCTTTTTTCTTTTTCTTCTTGTTACCAAAACCACCGACAAGCTTCAGAGATGTATTAAAGGTCCTAAGGGTATACAGTCTGTGCTATTCGGCAAAGTGACTCAGAAAGTATGCTGCAGCTACAGTTATGGACTATTACCCTTCTCTTCTCAGTTGAAGGAAGGAGATTGAGAAAACAAAGCCAGTTTGATGGGCTAAATTCTTCCCTGGAGTAGTTTCTCTGGCTCCAGTTCCAAAACAATACATGGTGGGATTTGAGTCATCGATCGGTGGTATCATTTTCCATTTCTCTTGCTAAGGAGAAGAGCCTGATTTCTGTTGATGCCACTTCCAAAGCTGTTTAGGGATAAACAAACACCAACTGTATTGTGAAGTGTGTTTAGTCTCATGGAAAACTTTCAGCAAGAGACTCTGGGCTCCAAATTTGATACTGGTTCATATCAGAAGAGGAACAGAATTCTCAGACAAGGGAAATAATGAGAGTTTAGGCAGGGGTGAAATCCAGCAGGTTCTGACAGGTTCTGGAGAACCGGTAGCAGAAATTTTGAGCAATTCAGAGAACTGGTAGCCGAAATTTTGAGTAGTTCAGAGAACCGGCAAATACCACCTCTGGCTGGCCCCAGATGGGGGTGGGAATGGAGATTTTGTAATATCCTTCCCCCAGGAGTGGGGAGGGAATGGAGATTTTGAAACACCCATCAAGCCACACCACATCCACCAAGCCATGCCTTCAGAACCAGTAGTAAAAATTTTTGGATTTCACCACTGAGTTTAGGAAGTGATATTCTGACATATAAAAAATGCATTCTTCTTAATCATGAAGGGTCGCTTCTTTATCTCATCTTTTTAACTAGAGATGTTAAGAACTGAATCGCACAGATTCTGTGTCTCTGCTAGGATTAGCAGATCTGATGTGGCAAATAGATACACAAAAATTTATTTTGCTGCCATCTTGTGGTCATCCAGATTTTTGAGCCCCAAATCTGATAGCCCTAATTTTTTTTTTTAACTTTTGCAGTTCAATCTCAATTCTCTGGACTGCAATTTAGAGAACCTTGAATGCAATGGATTAAATTTGTATTTGGACTCCCCCCCGCATACACACAAAATAATGGATGTCTATTGTTTTTAAAACCCATCTGGACAACTGCCCTAACACAAATGATGGAAATTGATGTCAATGGCATAAAAATTATGTTAATTACATGAATTTAATATGAACAAGCATTTTGGTTAACTGATGTGTTTTCCCTAAATAGTCCTTTAAACTGAGGATACATTACGCATATGTCTGGTATCCAAAGGTCTTCAACAACTGAATCCCAGTTGGAAATTTGCTTTGGTCATCAGTAGCTGCTAAATTAACCGTTGATCAGAGAAAAAATAGCATTTACACTTATGGCTGAATGGAAAACCCTTACAGTATAGAATTTTTGCATAAAACAGGAAAAATACACTTATGATTTGTGGCATTGATGATTACAAAAAATGCATAATAGTAAAGTGTGAACTTTCTTATTTTTTTTATTAGCACTTATTTTTTTATTAGCACTTATATTTGCTGCAAATGAAATTGGACGCTTCTTCTTTCTATTTCTTTTTATTCTTTTTCTCTACTCTTGTTTTTTATTTCCTCTTTATTTCTTTCTACACTGCTTTTACTCTTTATTAGTTTGTATTAATTTTTATGTTCTCTGTAAAACCTTCAATAAATCTTATTTTAAATAAAGTAGAATTGCCTTGCTTCTGAAATCCTTATTTGTGCTGTGTAAGAAAAAGCCCAATGAATTCCTTTAATTTATTTCTGGAAAATATGTGGAACCCAAGCTAAGTATTTAAAAACCCCATTGATTTTAATGGAAGTATTAAGATAAATTAGTTCTTTGAGGTTTATCACACATTTGGAGCACAATCTGAGATGGGTTTATTTTCTCCTGAGGAAATGTGTAGGATTTGAACCTACAGTATGTATTTCTGGTGCTACAAAGCAGTAGGAGTTGCAGGAGCCACGGTGGTGCAGTGGTGCAGTGCAGTACTGCAGGCTACTTCTGCTGCCTGCTGCCTGCCTGCAATTTGGCAGTTCGAATCTCACCAGGCTCAAGATTGACTCAGCCTTCCATCCTTTTGAGTTCAGTAAAATGAAGACCCAGATTGTTGGGGGGCAATATGCTGACTCTGTAAACCGCTTAGAGAGGGCTATAAAAGCACTGTAAAGCGGTATGTAAGTATAAGTGCTATTGCTATTGCTATTGCTACAAAGTTGTGCAAAACTGTATAGGAATATCAGCCATTTAGATCAAATATCATTTTGGACCACAGTAGCTATGTGGGGCAGCAAACGGAGATGTGTTGATTAGTTATCCTCTCGATTCAGAAGTGATTTTTAATTCTTTTCCTGGAATTCCACACCCACTTACACTTGCAATTCCTGACTGCACGTACAGAATTTTGCACCCTTCTTGAAATAATATAGCAGACCACACACCAATTCAGCATCTGGTTCAACTTTGTTTCTAGCATAAATAACTACTAGCAGTTTATGTGCGGGGCTTGCTTATTTTGCTGGGTTTATTTTCAGCTGAAAATTACAGTCGCTGCAAATAAGGCATTTGGACCGAGGACAAAATTCAGATCTAAAATGCAGACATTGCACATCAAATGTGGAAATTCAGATACATTTTTTGGTGGATGTGCCACTCGTCCCTTCAAAATGTGGGCAGAATTCCAGGCACAATGCAGTCCATGTAGAAGCAAATATATAGGGGAGATCTAAAATTGTATAGTCCTGCACCTCTTTTCTTTCTTCTCCCTCCCCCACCCCCTAGTTTTTACTGAATCAAATAATATGCAGGACATAACATTATCCCCACTCCTGTTTCACTTCATTGGATATTCCTGCAGGAGAGAAACATTTCAATTTTATTTATGTCATGGGTATTAGATTACTACACCCTCACAACTGGTGAAGCATATAGAAGGGCCCCTTTCGACAGAAATTGTGCATTTCTTATAGCAAAGTTCAGTGGGACACAGCCTGGGCAGCTACCTAATGACCCAAAGTTCCCCAGACCTCTTTTGGCAGTGCTCCACAGCTCTTCAACGATTACATTGCAGAAACACAGCTATAAAATGTATTTATTATTTATTAATCACATTTATGTGGTTACCCGTCTCACAGAAGCAACTCTAGGTGGTGTGCAATAATCAGAATGGTATTGATTAGCTAAATGATTACTTTGCATGGCCAGTTTGGTCTATTGGTAAAGGCACCAGATAGAAACCAGGAGACTGTGAGTTCTAGTCCTGCCAAAGGCAGGAAAACCGGCTGGGTGATCTTGGGCCAGTCACTCTCTTTCAGCCTAGCCCACTTCACAGGGTTGTTGTTATGGGAAAAGAAGAGGAAGAAGGAGCATTAGGCATATTTGCCACTTTGAGATATTCCTAAAAATAACAAAGACGGGATTTTAAAAAAACACTAAATTAGTTTTAAAATCTGTACACTGAATCTCTGGTTGAAAAGGTAAAACCAGCCATTTGTGACAGTACTTGAGCCAAAAATACTCTTTTTAAAAAAAATAAAGAAGGCTCACCCTCCCCCAAATTGCTCATCCCTGATTTAGGCCTTCCAATTATCATGACAAAAATAAAACCAGGTTGTTATATTCTGCTCTTTAAATTGCACCATGACTAAATTCCATGGGATTATCCTGATCAAATCCTGATCAATGAGGACCTCTTGTGTCCCCCTTATGCAGTGGTGAGATGTGTTGAGTAGGTGGATTGAAGAGACTGGAGACAGGCTTCAGACAACAGCACTTTTATTCAGCAACTATATACAAAACCAGCAGCCCTTTTATGGGGAGCTGTCAGGGAGCTCAGCCAATCATGTTTAAGTATTTTTCCCGCTCAAACAACAGACCAGTGGGAAGATTTAGGCTGTCAATATCTAACAAGATGCTGCCGGATTAACAACCGATTCGGTAATTGCTGCACACGCATGCACAGTTTTACAAATACTAACCTTCTGTGTTACCCCTTGGAGTAACACAGCTTAGGTGTGGCAATCTGCTCTACCATGCCAATAGGTTGAGAAGATAAAGGTAAGTAAAGCGCAGGGGCAGGCAGGTGGGCCGACTTGCTCGTCGGAGCGAACCGGTTCACTCCCAGTTGATCGTCGGAACTACCGGTTCGCCCAAACCGTTCTGAACTGGTAGAATGCTATTATGGCTCAAGCAGAACATCTTTTAGTTCATGCTTTCAAGTAGGATCTCCTTTTGGATATAAAAAAATGCACAAAACCATTCGGACAGCTTAGCAGCAGTAGATGCAAATGTTGTTGTTGCCGTTGCTGAAGCCCTTATCGTCCTTTTGCAGTTTGTCTGTGTGGGAGGAAGCCCCAACAGAATGAAAGCTTTTGCTGAGTTCATGCAGAAAGAACTTGGACACGAAGGAGAGGACAACGACGTGAAAGATATTTGTGCTGGGACCGATCGTTACTCCATGTATAAGGTGGGCCCGGTGCTGTCCATCAGCGTAAGTATCTTATGGGAGAATCCCGGAAACTCCTCTTAATAGTATACAGTATATCTGACCATTCCAGCATACTCTTTGTTCTTTAATGTATGTCTTAAGACTTGTCAAAGGAAGATAAAAAGTAAAGAGATCAATGCTGGGGCTCAAGGAACGTCTTTTCAGGCCTTGGTTTAACCGACAAGCATCATTTCTTTGAACCTGAAGCTCCTTCAATCCTTTACACTTTCCACTCTTTCTACCTCACTTGCATGTCGGCAAGAATGCCTAGGGCCATGTTGTATAATCTCAGTTTATCCCTTAAGGGGCTAAAGCAGAAAGTTGGAAAGCTGAATAAATTGCTTTTATTAGGAAGCCACGGAGATGCCTCCCCCCCCCTCCACTCCAGCAAGCTTATAAGTGGAACCATTGGGGATAACTGTCCTGAACTGCCATGCCTGCAGACAGCCAGTCCAAGCATGGCTCAGTAATGGAAAAGATGTGGATGAACTGCTACTTTTTATTCAAGACCATAAGACTAAGTATGAATCCCAGGGTTGGCCCTTGGCTGTTGATGAGATTTTTTGCATACTGCACCAGTGGTGGGATTCAATTTTTTTTACTACCGGTTCTGTGGGCATGGTGGGCATGGCATGGCATGGCTTGGTGGACGTGCCTTGGTGGGTGTGGCAGGGGAAGGAGACTGCAAAATCCCCATTTCCTCCCGTTCAGCTGGGACTCGGGAGGTAGAGAATAGATGGGGGTGGGGCCAGTCAGAGATGGTATTTACCAGTTCTCTAAACTATCCAAAATGTCCGCTACCGGTTCTCCAGAACTGGTCAGAACCTGCTGAAACCCACCTCTGTACTGTACACATAATAGTGGCTTTTTCACTGTGGTCTGCATGTCTTTCACTGTGCCCGGCTTGTTTTACCACTTTTCATACCTCAGTGAGAATTGCCAGTCAGGTACAACCCTGGCATAGCTAGAGCATATCCAGGAGAAGCTAAGATTTGCCAATGAGAAGGTCCTTCTTTAGACAGGTCAAGCTTGGCAACCATTTACGTCAACTTCTCTGTCCTCCTTCCCCTCCCCCCCAAAAAACCCCTCAGAGTTTAGAGGCAGCAAAATTGTAATATAGCATAATAGCAATAGCACTTAGACTTACCATATTTTTCGAAGTATAAGACGCACCTTTTTCCCCAAAAAAAGAGGGTGAAAATCTGGGTGTGTCTTATACTCTGATTGTAGCCCCGCCCAGCTTCTCAAACGGAGGTTTCAGAGATTGAAAAAAGCCTCTGAAACAGATCTTCAGAAAAAAGCCTCTGAAACAGATCTTCAGAAAAAAGCCTCCGAAACAGAGGTTCAGAAAAAAAGCCTCCGAAACAGAGCTTCAGAAAAAAAGTCTCTGAAACAAAGTTTCAGAAGCTTTTCTTCTGAAGCTCTGTTTCGGAGGTTTTCAGAGGCAGAAAAAAAGTTTTTTCTGAAACGGAGTTCAGAAGTTTCAGAGGCAGAAAAAAAAGCAAGGCATAGACTCACAACCAACAAACTGTTGCTAAAATTCACCTCTGGGAACAGCTGATTGGGGGTATTCCGGGAGGCCGATCCACCCGCCAATCAGCTTTTTTCTTATTTTCCTCCCCAAAAACTAAGTGCGTCTTATACTCTGGTGCGTCTTATACTCTGAAAAATACGGTATATACCACTTCACAGTGCTTTACAGCCCTCTCTAAGCCCTCTCTATACCGAGCATATTGCCCCCAACAATCTGAGTCCTCATTGTACCGATCTTGGAAGGATGAAAGCCTTGAGCTGGTGAGAATCGAACTGCTGAATTGCTGGCAGTCGACAGTCAGCAGAATTAGCCTGCATGCAATACTGCATTCTATCCACTGCGCCACCACGGCTCATAAAGGTAAATCATGTTATTGTCACATGACAGTATAAGTGGAGGAGTGAAGATCTTACTTTTTATACTGTTTTCAAAGATTTTCATTTTAAATTGAAGTAGGACATTTTTTTTTTTGTAATTTTTTTCTGGACCACTTCTCCAGAGGATATTTGCGAGATAAATTTGGAGATAGTTCTGCTGTCCTTTCCTCATTCCTCCCATTTCTCACTCAGAAAGGGAGAATCCCTTAATAAGGAGAATGTTTTCAGCAAAAGATTGCAGTAAATCCCTGGAAGATTCTAAAACAGCTAAAATTCCCTTGCTGTTTTCATCCCATCCTGATTTTAAAAAAAGAAGCAGCTGCAGATGTTTTGATGCTTCCCTATTATGGTCTACAAATTATGTTTTTTTTCCCCTATTGAATTTTGATTCTGTTTGAATATTTTTGCCTTTGAAATTCAGGTCACACTATGCCATCTTTGAACCTAACAAAAATTACATCTGGAACAAATCCAGTTGATTCACACAAGCCCAGTTTTCCATGCATTTCACACACACCACAATTCAGCCAATGGAGTATGGGGAAAGGAAACATAGGAAAATGGACTTGTCCTGAGCACCGCCAAAAGGGAAAAAATAAAATACAAAGGACCTGATCCACCAAGCTGAATTTGCAGCTGAATTTTTGTAGAGCCCTGTGTCAGAAGAATAATTTGGACCAGGGCTATGCAAGAATAAATAAATATGAGTTTTAGACAGCTGTGAGGAAATAAGAAATATTTATTCCTAAAAGCAAACCAGTTTGCATTTAGGGGCAGGCTACAGAGAAATGGGGCACAGCAGCAAATTTTTATAGGGGGAGTTTGTCCAGAGTGTCACGTGCTGATTCTAGGGTGACATTTGAGGGGTGTGTGTGTGTGTGTGTGTCTCTCTCTCTCTGTGTATGTGTGTATGTTTATTCTTGTGAACATGCAGTTCCTCTGGGAGACCTAATTTAATTAACTCTATGTTTGTAGACCTTATCCTTTGATATGTGGATTAGGTCTGGGTAAATTGTTTGAGGAAGTTTGCTAATGTTAATTGATTAAGCCCTGGTGGCGCAGCAGACTAAAGCACTGTTATTAACATCAGCTGCCTGCAATTACTGCATGTTCAAATCTCATCAGGCTCAAGGTTGACTCAGCCTTCCATCCTTTCTAAGGTAGGTAAAATGAGGATCCGGATTGTGGGGGCAATAAGCTGACTTTGTATAAAATATACAAAAGTATGAAGGCTATTGCTTAACGCATTGTAAGCTGCCCTGAGTCTCCGGAGAAGGGCGGCATATAAATCAAATTAAAAAAAAAAAAAAAAACTTAGTTTCAGCTTGATTGTAAATTATCTAGTGGAGACACTGATTCTCAGACCATTGTGGATTCTGTAAAATATTTTAAGGGGAAGATGGAAACAGTATAAAGAATAAAATATATTTGGATATAAGACTTCTCACACCTGTTACAGATTTTAGGATGGTACCGATTTGGATGAGACACACAGAGCGATGGTCATTGAAGAAATGAGAGCTTAGTATCAAAGTACACTACCCAAAAAAAAAAAAAATGTTTCTTAGTTTGAACAGTTTTATGTTCTTTCATTTATTGTACATTTCCTGTTTCTTATACTGTTTCTAATTACTTGCACTTATCTAGCCTAAGTACCCTATTTCTCTTATCTTTTCTCAGATATACTATTTATGCCCAGACCTTCAATCCTTATTCTGTCCATCCTTTTTATTTTCACATTTCCAAGACTTGATCTTCTGCTTCCTCATCACCGTTGTTCCGGCCACATTCTTCAACCTGATCTTTATCTCTCTCTCCTAACGTGTCCTTTACAGTTACAGATTACAGCAATACCATTCCAAATGCACCGTTTCCCATTAGTTAGCTATTTTATTGCCGTGCCAAAATTCTTCAGACTTTCTTATACCTTCTGATATGTTCTTCATTCTGCTCCGAAGATAATACTACTCTATAGCTGTGACTCTTGTTCTCTACTTTATATGCTATTGGAAAACCTGTGACTCGCTAAGTAGGCCGTCTTTTCTGAGATATTCCCTTACTTAAAACAGAGGAACAGAATAAGTGGGAAGGGAGCAAACAAGCAGTGGGAGCTTGAGGAACTTCCATCTTCCTACAAGCTTCCCCATTGACAATACTTATGGGCAGCTGGCAGGAAGTATTGGAAATCACTCCTCCTCCTCTTTGGCTGAGCCATGAAACTGCCTGTCACTGATGAAGAGAGATGGAACGAAAGCAGGGGTGGGCTGCTAGGGGTTGACAGGGGTTCGGGAAAACCTCTAGCTAAGATTCTGTGCAGTTTGGAGAACCCCCAAATCCTACTTCTGGCTGGCCCCGCCCTGCCCACCCCGCCCCACCCATCCCAGGAGTCCCCATGCGGCCCATTTTGGATCCAGGTAAGTGCAGGGCGCGCACGGAGACTCAGGGAGAGCGAAAAACAGGCCTACCAGAAGTTAGGGAAGGCCGGAAACAGGCCCGTTTCTGGCCTCCAAAGGGCCTCTGGAGCCTGGGAAGGCCGTTTTCGCCCTCCCAGAGACTGGAGGAAAGCCTCTGGAGTCCAGGAGGCTTAGGCCATGCCCACCATGGCCACACCCACCCAGCAATGGGGCAGAGAACTCCTTGCTAAAATTTTTGAAGTCCACCCCTGAACGAAGGGAGCTGTGGATCACAAAGAAAACTGTATCCCTGCTTCCCACCCCATATGTACCTAAGAGCCCCCTCCCTCCAGGAAAGAAGAGGGCTCACCATTGACCACCAGCATATCCCAGCCAGCCTTACCTTATAAGCAGGCATCTGAATCGCTCCCTCATCCTTCTCTTGCCACCCACCATCATTAAGAGAGTTCATCTTTTGACCTCTGTTCCAGTGGTGGGTTGCCCCCAGTTCGGACTGGTTCACAAGAACAGGTAGTAAAAGCAGCAGGAGGCTCCGCCCACCCACCCCGGATGTCATCATCGGCGATCTGCACATGTGCAGAAGCAAGGCGCATGCGCGAGCAAAGCAAGCGCTCGCGCCTGATCCCATTGCGAACCAGTAGTAAAGGTAAGTGGAACCCACCCTGCTCTGTTCCATCCTTCATTTATTCTATAATTCTACACTAAATTTCACTTTTTAATTTCTATTCTTTTCTCCTTGACTTCTTGGAATAACTCATGACTGCCATCTGTGGTCACTTGGGTTTTTGCAGCCCAAATCTGGAAGCTCTTTTTGATGTAATTTCTTTCAAGTGTATTGCAGATATTACATGTTTGCATAGAACCATGACTTGTTCAATTTGGTTTTGTCAAAATAAACTCCAATTGGCAGGTTTAGATTACATATCAAGCCACAAACGGTTATTTGTAAGCCACAATTGATGGTTCACATCATACGCTAAAGAAAAACTCCAACTATAGTATTGCTTAGTGTGTGGTGGAAACCAGATAAAAGAATAGTTTTAATAATGCTATGAAAAATGCAACACAATCCAAACCACATTTATTTTTTAAAAAATATCAGGAAGATGTTAAAAAGAGCTCTGCTGGATTATAGCAATTGTATCTTACCCAACAACTGATGCTGCTAAGAAAGCCTGGCCAGAACACAATACTTTCTCACTCCTGTTATTCAGAAATGTCAGAAACGACATAATATAGAATACAAAATAACAGTTGGAAGGGACCTTGGAGTTCCAAGCCCCTCCTCAAGCAGGAGACAAATGGTTGTCTAGTCTCTTCTTAAAAACCTCCAGTGAGGGAGCACCCAAAATTTCTGGATTTAAGCCATTCCACTGGTTAATTGTTCTCACAATCAGAAAAATTCTCTCCTTGATAAGTTTTCCTCTATTACTTCTTCTCCTGCCCTCAGCATACTTCCTGTAATGCTGGTTGTTACGGTGTTTCCCCGAAAATAAGACCCTGTCTTATATTTTTTTGAACCCTGAAATAAACGCTTGGCCATATTGCCATGTGCTCAAAAGCCTGATTGGGCTTACTATCAGGGGATGTCTTATTTGGGGGGGAAACAGGGTACATATAACCTTCATAATTAGTGGCCATTGATTACTAGATCCTTCATTAATGTTGTCTGGACCTTTTTAGAAGAACTTTAAATTGGTGATCATATTGTGCTTGTGAGTTTCTGGGGGTTTTTTTGTTTTTTTTTCAGGCAGTGTGAAGCATATTCATGTTGCCAGTTGTCAATTGTCCACCATCCAGCTCACAGGTGTCAAACTTGATCACATCCAGTGGTGGGTTTCTACCGGTTCGCCCCGGTTCGGGTGAGCCGGTAGTGGCGGCGGTGGGAGGCTCTGCCCACCTGCCCGGACATCATCGCAGACATCATGTGCAGAAGTGCCGCGCGTGAGCGAAGCAAGTGCGTGCACGCGTGCGCTCCCGGTTCCAAACCAGTAGTGAAGTTAGTGGAACCCACTAACTACTGATCACGTCACATGATGTATCATGACATATCACAACGTTTTTTGCCTTTGCTGAGCCTGGGTGGGCATGGCCTGCACGTGACACATCTGGCCCACGGGCCGCCAGTTTGACACCCCTGATTTCCAACTCCATTGTAGAGCTCCAGGCCTGAGTGATGTCACAAGTGATATCAGGATGACTCCCAAATAACACAAATTACATAATTTGGCCTAGGTATGACTTGAGGTTATACTCTCTTCCCATTCTCCACAGAGTGTTATTTTTACCAACTTCTTATACTTGCTTATATGTGGGATTCTTTGCTCTCCCAGGACCTGACACACCATAGAATAGCAAATCTGTACAAAACATTTTATTACCACACGCACCTTTCCCAGAACAGGCTGTTGCTCTGGGTTAACTCTGCCTTTCTAGGCTTTGCAAGAGGATATTGTAACGTAAATAGGTCTTTAATACTCAGTCCCTTAATACTTATCTTTTAATATTCAGATCAAACCAACATCTCAAAGTCTTTAAAGTAGCATACAACATTTTGTCTTTTCCCAAACATTCTTGCACTAATTAGGATGAGGTGCTGCTTCAATGTGGTTGCTCCTTTTCTAGTTGCTGCCAAGCTCCAGGCAAAGGTCCAAGCTGGACTCCTACCAGGATATGCTGCTCACTGTAGCTCAGGGGTGTCCAATCTGGGCAACTTTAAGACTTATGGACTTCAACTCCCAGAATTCCCCAGCTAGTCATGTGGGCTGGGGAATTCTGGGAGTTGAAGTCCACAAGTCTTAAAGTTGCCTAGGTTGGACACCCCTGCTTTAGCTTGTGATCCTTGTAGTTGAACGAAAGTCCTCTTGCCTGCTTGTACTAGTGGAGGTGATGTCAGTCTGCAGACATCACCTCCACTTCCTCATCTGTAGGTGCTTTGCTTTCATCTTTCCTGCTACACACACCTCTTTCCCCACTCTGCTTTAACATTTGCTTTTGTAAGCTCAAAGGACTGGGTGGGTGAGGATGCCTCTGGCTGTTAATTCCATCCAGGGTGTGGCTCAGTTAGCACAGGGAGTTGTGTAACATTGGCTTGCATGCCTGTGAATATCATACTCACAGCCATGAAAGCAGGGGTGAAATTTACTTACCTTCACTACCTGTTTACAAATGTGAGCTCGCGCATGACACCTCTGCGCATGCACAGAGGGTCAAAAACGGGACGTGATGACGTCCAGGTGGGTGGGCGGAGCTTCCCGCTGCTGGCTCTACCGATTTGCCCGAACTGGATAGAACTGGCTGAATTTCACCACTGCGTGAAAGCATGATAGAAGCATGATAGAAGTGCCAGGGAAGCATTTCTGCCTGGCCGTAGCTGCTTTTCCAAAGCACAGGTAGCAGTCCCAATTTCACTACCTTACATTATGCGGCCTTGTGTTCAGTAGAGCTTGCACCCTAGCAAATGGTGTAATTTAATAATCTTAAAATAGGTCAAAATCTAAGGCCTAAAATCATCCCAGTGACCCATTTCTTCCACATTTGAAAACATTTTTCAACTCCACCTTTATTCGCTTTAATAACTAATTTGCTAGCAATTTCCCATTTTCTCCTTCGTTCACATACTCTTTGGGCGATTATTGCCAATCTAATGATTCACATATTCAAAATTGCCACTTTTTCTAATTCCAAAAATTGCCTTAGATTGTTCTTGCTATTTCTATTAATTATTTTCCTGCTCTTCAAACACGTGGGATGGAACAGATGTTTAAGCCTTCCAAAGAAATTGCCTGCTTATATTTCTGGGAGAAAAGAGACCGTTAAGATTAATAGGCCAGAAACAAAAATTCAACTCATAAGCTAAAAGGGGTGCTTTATTGCAGCATTGAATACAAGCTGGATCAGACTCAAAGATGGTGATTTATACTAGTCTCCTCTCTGAACCATATTATCTGTCTTGGGTTACTACTATATACTAACTTTGTAAAGCCTACATGTATTCCTTATTAACAGAGGAGGTGTGCGTTTTTGTTCAAGTCAGCAGTAATCAGGGGTGGTATTCACTTACTTTCCCTACCGGTCTGCAATTGTGAGTGCACGCGCCCCGTCCACACATGCGCCCAGCCTTCTGCGCATGCACTTTGCTGGTGCGCATGCCTTCCATCAGGGGTGAAATCTACTTACCTTCCTTACCGGTTCGGAAGTGCACGCGTCACATGCGCATACAGCCTCCCTGCACATGGGCAGAGGGTAAAAAAAACATTACTTCCTGGATAAAACCAGGAAGTAATGACACCCGAGTGGGTGGGGGAGCCGCGCACCGCCATCGCTACCAGTTTTCCAAACCACCTGCCACAATCACTACCGGATCGCCCGATCTGGTCCGAACTGGGAGGATTTCTCCCCTGCCTTCCGTGTCTCAAAAACATGCCTAAATAGGATGGCATAGAGCTGGGGCAGGTGGGCAGCCCACCCATGATTTCCGCTACCAGTTCGGGTGAACTGGTCCGAACCGGCTGAATACCACCTCTGGCAGTAATCCAGTTTATAAGGTTAAGATTTGTGCTTACAACCTATTAGACAGAGCAAAGATATTTTATGGAAAGTCTTGATGCTAATGAATGTTAGTGCTCTGTTATCATCTACAAGGAAAATCAGATTTCTCAAATTATAGATGAATGGACTTCAACTCAGACGATTCCTGAGGCAATATGACCATTGCAGAGAATTATGAGGCTTGAAGTCTTGCATTTGTAAGGCATCCCTGCTGAAGAAGGATGCATAACAACCCAACCTGTGTTTATTTATTTTTTATTTTATTTTTTTTTGCTTTAATTTATATGCCGCCCTTCTCCGGAGACTCAGGGCGGCTTACAATGCGTTAAGCAATAGCCTTCATACTTTTGTATATTTATACAAAGTCAGCTTATTGCCCCCACAATCTGGGTCCTCATTTCACCTACCTTAGAAAGGATGGAAGGCTGAGTCAACCTTGAGCCTGGTGAGATTTGAATTTACAGTAATTGCAAGCAGCAGATGTTAATAACAGTGTTTTGTCCACTGTGCTACCAAGGCTCATTTAGGTGGCATGTAGAATGGCTACCACTAGATTCAGTTATATCTATATATCCAGTTTGTGTGTGTGTGCATGCGTGTGTTTGTGTGAGTGTGTAGTTATATAGTTATATAGATACATACAATATATATTTATCTTCTGCATATGGAATTCTGCTTTTTTCTATATCAACTCAATTCCTAAAGCTAAACCATACCTTAATTATTGAAGTTATGAATCGAGCCACTGTTGCCTAGCCACATTTTAAAGAATACTGCTTTAGCATCATAAATGAACTCCTATAATTTGATTTTAATAAGGGAAGGCTAAGTTAAGAGCTCTTAGCTTTTGTTAGATCATGCCTTGTACATTTCTGTTATAGACTTTCATTGTGTACCAATATTTTGGATGTGTTTTTCACGTTAGTTTCCTATGAAACACACTGTACAAGTTCAGATCGGTTTTGTTGAGAAAGTATCAAATTCTTATTTCTTTTTCTCGTCTCCTGACAGCATGGGATGGGTATTCCCTCCATTTCTATCATGCTTCATGAACTAATCAAATTGCTGCACCATGCAAAATGCTGTGATGTTACGATTATCCGCATTGGTACCTCAGGAGGATTAGGTGAGCAAAGAGTTTCGCTGCTGCCAGGCATAAGGGATGCAGATGAAAAACAGCTCAGAAAAGGTCAGATCTTGATGAGAATTTTGTAACATGTTTTAATATATATTTCAAGTCAAGAAATTTCTGGCAGCGAAGGTATACACAGAGAGATCACAAATGTGTATTTGGCTGAGATAACATCACCCTGAAAATATGGGGCTTGATGTCCTTTCTAAATTAAAGTCATTCGAAATAAATTTTCCTTGGAATCTAACTGAAACAAAGGAATATAATACCATACCATAAAAGAGTATTTTGCAATTGCATTTATAAAATATTAAATTCCTTTAAAATATGGACTTCTCTTCATACTTGTTCAACTGCAAGCAACCTATTAATTTTAATCAAAAGAAAAGCTTTATGTGCTTTCAGAATGAGCAAAAAGAGTTTCTAGGTCTCAAAAGATTATCTTAAATACCTAAATGAACTTTCTCTGTTTTAAAGAATCTGATCACCTGCTCACCAGACTAAACTGAGACAGTTAATTTCCTTTCTTACATTGGTTCTCATGACAGACTAAACAGGTGCTGGAGGACGATACTTGAATCTAAAGCTTGTTAGCCCACTGTGATTGTGGACAAACTTATAACATAATGTCATATTTCTAACATTTGAAATAACATATACATATAGAATATAGAATATATTCTTAACTGAGGGAGCCAGCATTTTCTGAAGATGCTTCCATGGTCATGACTGCCTTCATGAGTCTATGCCAAGGTACACAAAACATTTTATTTTACCGCTGAAGTGGTGGTATCTATTTGCACGCTTTCAAAATGCTAGATAGGCAGGAGCTGGGGCAAGAACAGGAGCTCACCCGGTCACCCAGTGTTTGGGTCTCAAACTGCAACCTTCTGGTTGACCAGCCCAGCACTTTAACCACTAGGCCACTGTGCCCCTTCATACATACTGTACATACATAAAGGTAAAGGTTCCATTCGCACATATGTGCTAGTCATTCTCAACTCTAGGGGGCGGTGCTCATTTCCATTTCAAAGCCAAAGAGCCAGCGCTGTCCGAAGACGTCTCCATGGTCGTGTGGCCAGCATGACTAAACGCCAAAGGTGCATGGAATGCTGTTACCTTCCCACCAAAGGTGGTCCCTATTTTTCTACTTGCATTTTTTATGTGCTTTCGAACTGCTAGGTTGGCAAAAGCTGGGACAAGTAACAAGAGCTCACCATTAGTGCCATTACGCGGCACTAGGGATTCAAACCGCTGAACTGCCGATCTTTCGATCAACAAGCTCAGCATCTTATTTATTTATTATTTATTTATTTATTAATCAAATTTCTATACCGCCCTGCTCCCGAAGGACTCAGGGCGGTGAACAGCCAAGATAAAATACAGTTAATACAAATATTAAAAATCCCTTAAAATTATTAAATATTTTGGCCGAAACACAGATTAAAACACCCAATTTATAAAATCACGAATTAAAAATTTAAAAGAGGAGAGTTAGGCCAGGCCAGCCTGCTGAAATAGAAAAGTTTTGAGAGCACAGCGAAACGTGCGCAGGTCCGGGATCCTCCGTATCTCTGGGGGGAGCTCGTTCCACTGAACCACCACATCCCATTTACTATACATACATACATACATACATACATACAGGCTTATAGAACATATCTATAGGTTGGGTATGAACTGAATCCTAAATTTAACAGTCTCTTTGCAGAGTGAAATGGGTAGCATACAGCAATAACAATGGCACTTATATACTACTTCACAGTGCTTTAGAGCGCTCTCTAAGCCAGTGGTCCCCAACCTTGATGGCTTGGTGGCCTGGCTGAGTGGGGGGAGAGGGGAACCGGGCCACGTGAGTGGCAGGCCAGCGCACCTGTGCATGCAGCTCCACTTGTGTGTACACCAGCCTGCTGCTTGTGCAAGTAGAGCTGCGTGCGCATGTGAGCCAGCCCACCACTCACGCCACCCGGTTCCAAATAGGCCATAGCCCAGTAGTGAGCTGTGGCTTGGGGGTTAGTGACCCCTGCTCTAAGTGGTTTACAGAGTCACCATATTACCCCCAACAATCTGAGTCCTCATTTTACCGACCTCGGAAGGATGGAAGGCTGAATTAACCTTGACCCGGTGAGACTCGAACAAATGCTGGCAGTTGGCAGTCGGCAGAAATAGCCTGCAATACCACTGTGCTACCACGGCTCATATAGATGTAATAAATAACTAAATAAAATGGAATGTAATCAAAATTTAAAACAGACTTTAGTTGATAGAATATGCATTGCCCTCATTCACCGTGAGCCAAGGGGGGAGGGTAGGTTACTGTGTTTTGAGAAGTTCAAAACCTAGATTTCTTTGGAACTAACCTAAGTACCCCAACTAACTCCCTATGTGTTATGTCTGTTATTTGCCTTTCAATTAAGTGTCCACTCAGCTTCTCTGATTAAGACTTCCATTTCTCCATTTGTTTCAGTATGCCTATGTCATCATCAGGTTTGACCAGGACAAAAATAAAAAATATTTATTTTTATGGATTTGCTCCAACAAAATAGCCAGATATTGAGAAGAAAAGCATCACTCACTAAACTACCTTCATGTCAGCCAAGAATAGTGAAAAATGGCTGCTGGCTGAGTAATTGAGCCATCAAAATCTTATGCAGTTAGCCCAATTTTCTTGAGATAAGTGACCGATGGAGAGGAACTTTGGATCAGCAGGTCAGGCAGACAGAGCCAATGAATTATTACCTTGTGTCAGTTCCACCTTTCTCTAAATGTAAATATTCAGAGGTTTTGCTATATTCAGATTTCTAGGAAGCTAAAGCTATTGTAAAGAGTTGAGTCAAACTCAGTGGCTGGTGACTCCACGGACTCCATATGTTCCTTTCTTTGGCTATAATACAGAAGTTGCTCATCATTGCCTTTTAGGATGGTTTTTCAATTTCCTAGTACGGCCTATCTCCTACTATCTAACCCTACTTACCTTTGAGGAATAGCTAAAATCAACTAAAGCAGTGGTCCCCAACCTTTTTGGAACCAGGGATTGGTTTCGTGGAAGACAATTTTTCTACACATCGGGGGCAGGGGGAGAAGGAACATGCAACCTAGATCCCTCACATGAACAGTTTCTAGTAGGGTTCATGCTCCTATGAGAATCTAATGCTTGATGACCTGAAGTGGAGCTGAGGCGGTAATGCTAGTGCTGGGGAATGGATGCAAATATAGATGAAATTTCACTCACTCACTCACTCACCACTCACCTCTAGCTATGCTGGTCCATGGCCCGGGAGTGGGGACCCCTAAGCTAAGGGATGCCATCTACTCTAAGACGTTCTAATATCTACTGGGACATAGTTACCATTTCATATTTCTTCATCACCATGTATTTTAAACTTTTAGGGGTTGAGCCTGGTTCTGTGGTAATAACGGATGTGGCAGTGGATTCCTTTTTCAAGCCCCAGTTTGAGCAAGTGATCTTAGACCGTGTGGTGACACGAAGCACGGAGCTTGACCAAGACTTGGCTTCTGAGTTACTCGAATGCAGCAGAGGGATTAAGGACTTCCCAGCGCTAATGGGCCATACAATGTGCACGTATGATTTTTATGAGGGTAAGCATGTTTTTAACTGGCTATGGAAATTCTCAGTCATCCGGGTCATGGTTGTCCCAAAGGTGCTTTTCAAAAGGCAACTGGACTTCCTTGGGTTTTTCCTTGAAAATGTTTCACTTCTCCTCCAAGAAGCTGAAACTGAAGAAGCTTCTTGGATGAGAAGTGAAATGTTTTCAAGGAAAAAATAAGGAAGTCCAGTTGCTCAAGCATCCTCGTGACATGTTTTTAACTGAAAATTTAAAATATGAAAACTTTATAGTATCTAGCCAGTTTGGGGGATGCATCATATAATGGTGAATGGTCACTTTGATCCCTGTTTCCTTAATGAATTTGAAATGAATAAATATGCTTATGCTAAAACCTCCCCTCCCATCAGTTCTGCTGTCGGGAAGATTTTATGGGACTCCTTGATTCCAGAGACGTTGCTCTTGACCTCTCTCACAATCATGTTGTCAGGGTTCCAAGTAACACCCTCAATGAAAAGAAACTCCAAGGCTTGGATTTCCTCAAAGCTGTATTTTATTAGAGATATCATATTGGCACATCTGGGGAAACCCGAATCTGAAAGTTTCCAGGTTTTCCCCACCCAAGTGAAAATTCAAGTCCCTGCCCAGCACCCACATGTCCATCACATGGTCCAATCATCTACCATCCAAACTGGAGATACCTCCCAGTCATTCAACTCCAGGTGCCAGACAAGGCATCCTTGACTCTCTGAGAAACTAATGTTATTTTGACTACATATCACCCATGCTCCATACAATCCCCCCTCCTAATTTCCCACAGCAGTAAATGTGGCAGGCCTGAAGGCCCAAATGTAAAAGATGGCTTCCACGTCTGACACATGTCCTCATACGGTGTCCTTTTATGAAGCCCTAAGATGTCTTCCGATCACCGCAATCATTTCCAAATATGCAGGTCACATTGATAAATTTTATTTTTATTATTTTTAAGGGGTGCTAATCTCACATTCACAAATTGGGTGGCCAAATACCTTCACCAAATTATATAACTGCACAAAACTTTTAATTAGATACGTTGTTTTATTATCCTATTGGTTTTTCCTCCTTTCCCAGTAACAAATTGTTATATCAAACTATCATTCTTTTTTACTGTAAAGGCTGATCAAAGACCATAATAAAGATATTTGATTTTAATTTGATGTTAAAACCTCTTCCCATCTCTATAGTACTCAGAACTAAATTCAATGGAACTTGCTTCCAGATAAGTAAAAATATTGATTGCAATCATTTTACCAAGAATAAGCATCATTAAGTATAATCTTAACTTTCCCAATCCATTTAGCTCCATCATTAGTGGTAATTATCCCACTAACATTATTAGACCCCATTTTTAGTGGTCTATCTTCAGTTGCTCTTAAAAATAAGCTTTTGTTAATTTTGAGGCCAGTAAAATGGTAGCATTTTATCTTTTGTTTTATAGGATTTTGTTAATAAATATAGAGCCAGTAAAGAAAAATGCAACTCTGCATCAATACTTTGGTTCTCTTTTAATTATGTGTCTTGTCATTTTAAAGACAAATATAACAATTAAACTTTAGTTTGGTTTCACCCTATGGAGTTTAACTGATAAACAACAAGACAAAACCAAACAGAATTATCATTTCATTTCTTGACTAAAACCCTAAAATGGTCACTAGAAAGTAGAGAATAAAGTTGTTAGAGAGAAGTGGAACTTTTTCCCCCAAAGAATTTCAGAGCTAAATCACCTGAGATATCTGACACATTTACCCACTTTTCTATCAAGGAAATTACTTCAGCGACAGCAAAGCGGTAGATACAGATATATTGCAGAATTGGACCTTCTAACATCCCTCAGTACTGACCATTTATAGCAGCGCTATTGAGAATGGTGGTTAAGGGCTGTCCTCTAACAAGTGAAGAGGCCTGACCCCCTCCCCTCCCTCAAAAATGGATGGGCAAATAAAAACTAAACTTGATGCACTTAGTGTATTTAATTCAATACAGTTAAAAGGTTCCCCGTGTATTCAATGATTTTCCTTTCCATCACATTGATTATGTGCCATCTCATTGTTGTCAACTGTTAGAGTACCACAGAGATTGACTGATTGATTTAACTGCTATGGGGTTAGAAACCACATAGCTAGATCGATCTATGACAATCTGTCCCTAGCCTGGTATTTCATACCTCCAATGGTGTATTTAACACCACTATACCTACACCCATCTTGTTGCCAGTTGTTCTCATCTCTCTCCTTCCTTCCTTCCTTCCTTCCTTCCTTCCTTCCTTCCTTCCTTCCTTCCTTCCTTCCTTCCTTCCTTCCTTCCTTCCTTCCTTCCCTTTCCCAGCATTAGAACTGTAGACTTTCGGTAGAGAACTCAGTGTTCAAATAACGTGTCTGAAGTAGAATAATTTCAGCCTGTCATTTGTGCCTCAAGTGAGAACTCTGGGGTTGATTTGTTTTGATATGTTTATTTTTTTCCCTTTTTGCTTGGTGGTGTGTGTGATATTCTCAGGAGTCTTCTCCAACACCAAAGTTAAAAAAAAAAAAGAAAAAGAAAAAGCCATCAATACTTTTCCTAGCCTGCTTCTTCAAAGTCTAACTTTCACTGCCGTCATATTAAATAGTGTTATTTAGTGGCAACTTTGGAAGACTCTCAGAGACAAATCAAAAGCTTTATGGGGCTCCTACAGTTGTAGGAGTGAAGGCAGGGCACTTTTCCTTCAGATGCCAAAGAACCCCCCCCCCCCTTTTTTTTTTTAAGTTTTAGGGCTTTTAAATTCTTCAAATAATTTTTTTAAAATTAGTACATCTGCTGTTTATGCTAGGAAAATGCCTAGTATTTTTGCTATATTTTTAACTCACCGCAAAATGGAGAAAGAAGATGCCTACCAATCCAGCTTCCCATCTCCTTGATGACATTTAAGAAAATCTAAAACGCCCCTGATTTGCATCCTCAACAACATGTGCCTGTTCATTGACTAAAAGATGCAAGCATTTCATATTAAACAGTTAAAATAAAAGAGCCCCCAGTCAATCATCGTATCATCATGTTAACAGCTGGATTACATTCCAGCTACCTCCTGTGACAGGATTATAGCTTCCAAAATTACCTTCCCCTAAGAAAAATGTCAAGAAGTCTGGCATTTACATAAGTATCCATTAGTGCCTCTCGCTACCCCAGGACCTTTTCTCTGGAGACAATTAAGTGCTGTTTGCAAAGTGGATAAAACAGAAGAAACTGAGAGAAGTCATCCTCTGTGGAGTCTGTGGAAACCTTTGGCTGGCGGATCTGAGTTTGGGCCACCTCTTATGAAAGCCAGTTCAGAGGCTTCACGTCCAGAAACAAAATTGCAGTGGAAAAGCTTGTCCAGGTTGGTTCTGCTGCAGGAGTAGGGTTTAAAAAAAGAGACCAGCAACTGATTTAAAGCAGTAATTAAAGAGACTGATTTGCAAAATATGTTCATTCCATAAGGAAGTCTTTTTTTTAATTTTTTTTTAAATTTTTATTACATATATAAACACACAAAAAACACATACACATACAAATGTGACAAATACGACATTAATAACATAAATGACATCTAAACGTAGTGTCTGATTTTATCCGACATCAATAACCTAAATTCCTCAATATATATTCCTTCCTCTCGCCTTATATAACGATATTATTTTTTAATCTTTAATTATGGGTTATTATGTCTTATTTGGTACAGAATTTTGTTTTACTCTTTTAGGATCCTCTTTTGATTTTGTTTTTCCCCTCTAACCATTGATACCACCTTTGCCAAACCAGGTAGTAGTCAGATTCTTCCTTTCCTTGAATTTCCTTGGTGAGTCTGTCCATCTCAGCACATTCCATGACTTTAGATATTATTCTATCTTGTGTTGGGACTTCTTCCATTTTCCAATTTTGTGCATAAGTGATCCATGAGGCAGTCAAAATATGTGTGATTAAGTATATTGTTTCTCTGTCGTAATTACTTGTAAATATGCCTAATAAATATGTTTCCGGTCTTAGTGGTACTTTTTGGGCTGTTATTTGCTCCAATTGGGTCATAAGGAAGTCTTTATCACACTCAAAGGCACAGATTTCTAGAATGTTCAATTTAGGGTTAATCAGACTGATTTACAGAACTGTTGGTCGTGTTTGGAATTGAGTTTTCCTCTTCCATCCAGATGTTCCCTGCTTCCTTCTCTATGGGGTAAAAGCAATGCAAGTAACATGCAGGGAGAGACTGGCCAATAGTTGGGGTTTGGGGAGCTCAGAAGTTGGACACTCTAGTAAGAAGAAACAAAATTAAATGAGAAAGAATAGAATAGAATAGAATAGAATAGAATAGAATAGAATAGAATAGAATAGAATAGAATAGAATAGAATAGAATAGAATAGAATAGAATAGAATTTTTTATTGGCCAAGTGTGATTGGACATACAAGGAATTTGTCTTGGTGCATATGCTCTCAGTGTACATAAAAGAAAAGATACGTTCATCAAGAATCATAAGGTACAACACTTAGTGATAGTCATAGGGAACAAATAAGCAATCAGGAAACAATATCAATATAAATCGTAAGGATACAAGCAACAAAATTACAGTCATGAAAATTAAATATCACCAACAAAAGCACCCATCAGCCTAGACATGCTAGAAGCAGTTCAAACAGTAATGAAGGTGTTACAGTAACTTGGTTTTTTCCCCTTCTCCCAATTAAATGCCAGCCATTGTAAAGCGTGACATTTTTTTCAGGGCAGCAAGTAGTAAAAGTATCCAGAGGTTGTGTTTTGTGAGCTTTCTGCTTTACAAAGAACTTTCAGCAGGGGGTTCAAATATGCCGCTGTGTCTTTTTCTGTAGGACTAATGCTGCTTTCATTATTGGCTTCTGCAGCTTTCCTCCGCATGGAGTGATACAGAACACATTAGCCTTAATTTATTATCTTCGCCATTGAAGGCATTTTTTTTTACATTCTCTGTTTTTATGCATTCTATTCTGTCATTCACTTCTCGCATTTCACAGAAATGTTAAAAACTACATGGCGGATAAGTTATTAGTATTTCAAAAAGCAGGCTATTAAGGGTTTCTTTTTTTAAATGGGACTTTCTTTTTTATTTAAGTAGGATGTCAGTAGGCTACCGTTGGGCTTCCAGAAGAAAGCATTCTCTGCAAAAGTCAACGGGGCCAATGCTGTGGAAGTCAGGCCGCACGAAAGCGTAACACACTCATATTTTCCTCTTTCCCTTTTTCTTTTAAGGCCAAGGACGGTTAGATGGAGCCTTGTGCTGCTTCTCTAATGAAAAAAAGCTAGAGTATTTAAAAAGAGCATACAATGCCGGCGTGAGAAACATAGAAATGGAATCCACAGTATTTGCTGCAATGTGCAGGCTTTGTGGCCTGAAAGGTAAGTCAGAGGACTTCTGGGAAGGTTCTCCTCCCTTGGGTAGTCCTGTTCTTGTGTTAGTTTCAATAGAAAGGGACTAGTCTTTTGAGTTTAAGAAACTTGTCTCAGAAAGAAACTGGTCTTCCCAGTCATTGGGACTCTTTTCTAACTCCTATCTAAGGCCTTTCAACCTAGCCTACTGATGACCCCAGAACTTCCTACAGATTAAAAAAAAAAACAAAAAACTGAGGTATTTCTAGTTATGAGCAGGTAACATGACTTTATTTTCCCGTATTCAGACCACAGTTGAGAACATCGGTGCATTACTACTTGCAGGAAAATAACCATTATAGATACATTTTCACAGATAGAAGAATAACTTTACACAATAGTAACTCTTGATGTCCAGAGGCTTCTTTAGCATCACCTTCAGGTACCTTGGCAGTTTATGTAAAGAGGCAGTGCGTTTTCAACTACCGTATTTTTCAGACTATAAGACGCACCGGAGTATAAGACGCACCAAGATTTCGAAGAGGAAAACAAGAAAAAAATAGTTTTTGGCCTTCGCGCATCCAGTTTTTGCCCTCCCCGGTCCCCAGGAGCACTCTGCAGGCCTCTCAAACCCTCTGCGCGTCCCATTTTTGGCAGAAATGGGACGCATGGGGTGGGGTTTCAGGAGGTCAAAAATGGCCGTATTCCATAAGACACACAGACATTTCCACCCTCTTTTGGGGGCGGGGGGGCGGGGAAGTATGTCTTATATTCCAAGTATAAGTACTCCAAAGTACGGTACATAGTTATACTCAATTCAGGACAAGTTTTCCCTTGGCAAAGTTGCTCAGTTGCTCAGTCACAGATGCTCTTCCAAAAATCTGATGACTTGGACTCTCATGATCCTCCTTACTGGCTCCTCTGCACCCAGTCAGCTCCTTGTCATCTCTCTGGTTTAGCTGGTCCCAATTTACTTGCTCCCACTGGGGTCTCCTTGCCTTGACCCTCTCTCAAGATGATGCACCACATGATTTCTTTCATGGGTTGCACCTGCCCACCAATCCAAGCTGTGGTAGGCAGCCCTCTGTGATCTCCTATTTACTTACTTACTTACTTACTTACTTACTTACTTACTTACTTACTTACTTACTTATTTATTTATTTATTTATTTATTTATTTATTTATTTATTTATTTATTTATTTATTGGTTCGATTTATATGCTGCCCTTTCTCCGGAGACTCAGGGCAGCTTACAATGCGTTAAGCAATAGCCTTCATACTTTTTTGTATATACCTGCTTAGTAGGGCTTTCGGGGGCCCCCTAAGCAGTGTTCTTTTTTATACAAAGTCAGCTTATTGCCCCCACAATCCCGGTCCTCATTTTACCTACCTCGAAAGGATGGAAGGCTGAGTCAATCTTGAGCCTGGTGAGATTTGAACTTGCAGTAATTGCAGGCAACTGGTGCTATTTAACAGCATTTTAGTCTGCTGCGCCACCAAGGCTCCTTATTGTAATCAGGAGCAATATTTATATCCTATGCCATTCTGTCTCTTACGTATCTCCCTTTGCTCTTTTTAAGATGCCCATTTTTCTTTCCTTTTAAATCTTGTCCCTTCTTTTTCTCACTCTTGAGTGACCTTTCCATCTCATTTTAAGTTTCTGATGTCTTTTTTATCTCCTTGAGGTGCTTTCTTATGTCCTCCTACCCTTTTCATTTTCCAAACATTTCTCCGAGCTTTAATCCTTCTGGGTCAAGGCTGTCTTCTCTTTGGCCTTCATCTTTCCTTGTTTGCCTTGGCCCCAGTCTGTTATTTGCCTTCCATAACTCCACTTCAAAAACTCTGAAGTTAAATTCTTCTTCTCATAGTTGGGGGGAGGGTCACCTCCTCGTACCCTTCTTTTGTTTTCTTACAGACTCTTTTTTCTCTAATGAGATTATTTTATTTTCTCCAATTTACCTTTATATTCTTTCTTCTTTCTTACATTCTGTTAATTATAAACCTGAAACACCCAGATTGCTAGTCACAAGTTTTTTTCCTTGCTTCTCATGCTAAACCCCTAGCAATTAACGCCAATTTCTCTCATTTCCCAATCTTTACTACAACCACCTGGTTACCTTAATTCTTGTTTGCTTAACTATATCAATCCACTGTTCAGGAAGGTAGCTGCAAAGTTCATTTTGTTTTTTAAAAATTATGGTTGTACTACATGTATTACTAATTACCAATCTGATATTTTGATAAGAAAACACTTCAATGTTTAAAATTGCTTTTTGGCATAATAAAACAGGTAAGTGAAAGTAATGATTTCAGTAATTTTTTGTAAATTCCCTGGAAGCTGCCAAAAGCTGCAAGAGGAAAGTGATGCACTAGTGTTTAGTTTTGATTCAATATTTAGAAAAGAAAAAAAAAGTGTTCCAGTTGAAAGGTATTGATTCACAAACCCTTGAATCAGATGTGCTGTCCACTTGCTACTTATAATTTTAAGAACAAACTATGTTTTTACATGTGTAATTTAGCCACTCACCACAATACTTTTGCAAATCTCAAGATACAGTGTTAGGTCACATTGTATAAAGCACTTTACGAAGGTTCATAATAAGGCTATTGTATCTAAATGATCACTAGATCAAAAAGAGATCTATAGAAAAAAAATCTAGATTTTTGCAGTCCAGATATTATTAAAACATAAGATATTATACAGTAAATAATATTTTAACAGTATCGCTATATTAAAAAAAACCCATAAGAAATGTAATCTCAGCATAAAGCATTTGATTTTTATTCAGTCCATTTTGTTTTCCTTACCTAACCCATAAGGCTTTAACAAAGTTATTATTACTCCAGGATCATAAATTGGCAGAGGTGCTTACAGCTGAAATCAAAGCTACAAATCCAGTCCTGTCTGAGATCAATAAGATAAAGTTTATTACTGGTAGATAAAGCAAAGAAAGCAAGTCTGGTGAGGAATCCAAGTTCTCCAAGGAACTTTGTTCACAAAGTCAGATCAGAGAAATTATTCTAGTATTTGAGTACCCTCAGGCAGGGCTTAAATACTGGAAATATCCTGAGCGCAGCCTGCACTCATTAGCTCTGGTTATCAGAGCCCAGTTACTTAAAAAAACAACCTGAGAAGATCATCCTGCCTAAGGCTAATCACTCTGCAGCTTCTCTCTTTTTCTGCCTTTTTCCTCCGCTGTATGGAGATGATGCTGATTAAGGCAGATGCTCTTTCTTGACTTGGGCAGCGGAGTCTCTGCTTAGAATTTAGAATTCTCCAGGACTAGAATTGGGACCAATGAGGCCTGTTCAAGCTCTATGATTCATGTTGTTCTTAATCACCTGGACTGTCGAGGGCAGTGATGGCGAACCTTTTAGGCATCGAATGCCCAAACCGCACATGCAAGCGCATGCCCAAACTGAAAGGTACGCTTGCTTGTGTGAACATGTGCATGCGTCAATGTGCACACACAGAGACATGCATGCAGGCATGTGCAAACATGCGCATGCATGGTCATGCGTCCATGCTCAGCAGAGACCCAAAGACCAGCTGGCCGGCGGGAGGCGGGGCATCCCAACACTGGCAGCACAGCAAGAGGTAAGATCTTGTTCTTTCGTGAGCTTCTGTTTCGTCGTTTGCAGGGAAACAGAAGCTCACGAAAGAAACGCCATGGAGATCTGACCTGGGGTGACGGCGCATGTGCCAGCAGAGAGCGCTCTGCGTGCCACCTCTGGCACGCGTGCCATAGGTTCGTCATCATGGGCCTAGGGCTTCATCTTGCTCTCCTTCCTCCTGTGATGAGAACTCACCTATCGAGAGCATAATGCTCTTCAGCCCAACTGGCCAGTATATCCTAAAGATAGCTGAACTGTGTTGGAGCCTCATATACTGAGGCTTCATCGGAGAAGAAGGAGGGTGGGTGGGATAATTGCCTTAGTCTACATCATTAGAGGTGTTCCCCATTCCTTTTGTGAAGACACTCTCAAAAGGTGAACAAGAAAAATAGCATGGGTTACACTTAGATTATTCATTAAGCCACAAGCAACTGAGTTCAGGCAATATACTAAGTCATAAATTCATAATTTACACATCTTAATGGCTGAGTTCACAGTATATAGTAAGCCAAGCCAAACAGACCACTTGACCACTTTTTCACTTTACTGTCCTGTGCTACTATTTCTTACCTGACGCTCATTCTCAATCTCCTACAAGGGCATCAGCTATTTAATTGCAATATAACCATCAGATTGACAGGGTTAATGTGCTGCAGTATTGCAGACAAATTCAGCTCACTGCCAGGAGTTCGATCCTGATGGGGCTCAAGGTTGACTCAGCCTTCCATCCTTCCGAGGTGGGTAAAATGAGGACCCAGATTTTTGGGGAGCAATATGCTGACTCTGTAAACCGCTTAGAGAGGGCTGTAAAGCACTGTGAAGTGGTATATAAGTCTAAGCGCTATTGCTATTGTATGTATGCATGCTGGATCCTTTCTCCTTTGCTTGATGTCAGCTGTCTGGGCCCCAACTCAAGGTGACACTGGAAAAGTGGGCTTGGGACCAGCTGTTTCTGCAGTATTACTCACAATATCCCTGAGTCTCACTCCCATTTAAGTTTTGTAAAATAGAAGGCCTGTTTGGCATGAAAGGTAATTCAGTCCTAGCAGCCTGCTGTCTAAAATTGTATTGCTGACACCTCAAATGCTAAGCAGCATTTTATGCCATTTCTAGTGCTTGGTTTTATGGAGAACTGCAATAATTTGAGAGCTGAAAATGCAGGTGCAAAAGCTATGCTTTTCCAGACAAAAACGCTGGTCCTGGATACAGGGATGTTTTAAATTGGTTTTTGGGGACTGTGTGGGATGGACAATAGAGGATGGGGAAAATAGCAATCCTAGCAGAATCAAAGCTTTTCAAACCAGCCTGAGAAAAGTTTCCACTGTGTGTGTGTGTGCATGTGCATGCTTGCACATGTTTATGCATTTTGTTTCATCTTTTTAGAAACTGCAAAAGGTTCACCATTTGTGGTGGCATCCAGGGCAGTGCACAACTGTTTTCATTTAAAATGCTGCTGAAAACAGAGAGTAATATCCTTTCATTTTGAGTTGAGTAGATGAAAGCGATCGTGTAAAACCTAAACTAAAACTAAACACCTCACAGTTAAAAAGCAAAGCACTCCCTCCAGGCCCACTTTCATTCCCATATGGGATGGTGCAGTTCTACCCACTTTAAAACTCTCTCCTCTCCAAAATATTGAGTGCAGTTGCTGACCCCCCCAAAAGTTGCCCACCCTTGCTCTAATGTGGCAAATAACTTAGGACGCTCAACAATAGTGTTTATTATACGTGATGTTTCTGTTTTCATAAAATCTATAAATTCCTCACAGTATTGTATTTTTTTATATGTAGGCAGTTCCGACCAAGAACATGACTTACGGGGAAACGTTTAAGTGCTATTTTTCTCCATCGTTTGTTTTAGTCTCTTAAAACATTCCAATCACAGATAGATGCAGTAAAGCTTGTCACGGGAGCCTCCAAATTCAGGGAGAGGTTTTAAAACTTTCCAAACGCTCTTATTATCCTTGTTGAGTTTTGAAGCATTCATCGGGGGGCTCCAGTTATGCACCTGCTTTAAACTGAGTAAAAACAACATGTGCGTGTTTTTAAGAGCCATAGAGGTGTTTTAAAAGGTAGCAGTGTAATGGTTTTGTTTTCCTTTCGAAGTAGAGTAAATACATATTGGCAGCCCTAGCAACGTTTTGTTATAGTTCTGCAACAGTTATCCTTTAATTTGGAAGTTGTTTAGTAAAATTCTACTATAGCATTTGCGGTCTTGCAGTAAAATTTATATTGACTACAATTATAGCTGTTATAAAAACAAAGATGACTTTTCCCCCCTCCGTTTTCCTCTGCTTTCAAGCTGCAGTAGTCTGTGTGACTCTCCTTAATCGACTTGAAGGAGATCAGATCAAAGCCTCCCATGAAGTTCTAGCTGAGTATCAGCGACGACCTCAGCAACTGATTGCGACGTTGATCAAAAAACGCCTTGAGCTGATTAATGACAAGGAATTATTAGATAATGCAGTAGTCTAAAGTATTGCAGAATGTATGAGCCTGGAACAGCATAATATTCATGGATGTGAATTACGAATGTTAGGTACATTTTAACACTGTAGGGTTTTTGTATGAAGCACAAGAACAGGAAAAGAGTGAATTGAAAAATAATTTCACTGATACTTTGAATTTAGGAGAGGAAAAACTAAATTTAATTCCAAATACATTATATACTGGATTATGTTTTTTGCCTTCAGAAGAATTTTCTGCATTATTAACTATGGTACCTAGAATTAATATTAGTTAAGTACCAGCTGAAGGCAAAGAAAGGAATGAAACCACTAAGTATTTGAAAGGAGTGGTTTAAAGCCCAACATGTTTTATACAAGTGCTCTTCACTGGGGAAGATCAGTCTGAAACATTTCAAATACCTATCTATAGGCTGTTTCAACTTGGCTACCCTAATATTGATTTTGGATCGAAATTATTATAGACTGTTAGCTAATGGCATGAGATCATTTAGTGGTCATCACACAAGTCCTGTTCATTCTACTAAGATGTTAACTGAATGTTAACTTCATGATACCATGTCATTTACTGGACAATATAAATAATGACCATTGAAAATGCCAGACTTAATCCTAGCTAAATCAATATGTCAACCCAAGAATCCCCCTGAGTTGGCAGGGATTTAATTGTCAAGAGCACTATATCTGTAGGAGGGAGCCAAGCTACTTCTTATTGTATATCTCAGGTGACAATTTGCCACTTGATTCAAAAATAGGGCTGCCATTCCCGTGTATTATGGCTCAGCATAGCTGCAAAATGAGATTAGAATGTGATTTCCTAACACAGTAGGTAACATTTTATTTTAGACACCTGTCAAGCATTGATCAAACAGCCTTAAAATATTTAAGCAGAAGATGTCAATGTATGGCAAGCTCAAAGCTGCACAGAAAATGTTCCTTAGTACATGATGCTATGATCCAAGTTGAAGAAGGAACATCCTGGTGCTGATTTCAGTAACTATCAGGTGATGAGTTTTGTCATGACAAACCAAGAGAAGGAAGCAGCAAATCCTGTACATTAGAGATGCAGAACTGTGATCAGAAACTGCTACTGACAAATTCTGACTACATTTGTCTGCTACTCAAAACCCAAGAAAGGAGAATCATAATCCTTTCTAAATGAAAGAAAGTATATGGTGCTTAAAGAAAAGCTGTATTAAGTTGGATCTGAGAACTGTCTCATCTTATAATAATTTTACAATACATTTATATAATTCATTGTTTCATGTATCACAATACTTCTATTGAAAATTTCTGTTTAAAAAAATCAGCTAGTTCATGTGGTAAAATAACCCATAAAAGAGAGAGGGGGAAAGAAAGTATTGTACTAGTGATTGTGTGTTTAATAAATATTTAAAACATGTTTGTGGTATTTTTCTTTTAATTTTTGAATGGCTCAGGGAGAGAATAACGATCTGAGCTTTGTGAACTGCCATTCCAATCAACTCCCAAAAGGACCAGTCATTTCAGGGTGGACATTTTGCAAAAGTAATGTCTATGTTCACATGATATGTTTAACCAGGTTGAAAATCTTATAGCAGAATTTTGGTCTAGGTTTGTGGCTATTTGAGAGGAGGTATGGCTTAGTGTATCACATAATCCCAATTACTAACTGCAAATCTTGAAACTGAAAAGTGATTTCAAGTTAACCCATGATCATCTTAATTTTGACCAATCTGGAAATGCTGAGTATAGGCAGAGACTACCAGAACACAATCATCTACCTCGTGTTTTTCCATCTTGACAACTTTAAGCTGTATGGAGTTGTAGTCCATACAATTTAAAGTTGCCAAGGTTAAGAAACATTGATCTACTGTTATCTGACAAACAGGATAGTACAAAGATTTTCAGTGCCCAACCGAGTAGCAATGTGTTCCCTCACACCACTCCATTCAACGTAAACGGGAAAGAAAGTGAATAAGTACCTTTCATACATGGCTCTCTTACACACACTGTAATTATATACAATTTTTTTTGACTGCTTGACAAAAAATACGAATAGGGTAAACTTAATGGATCTTTGATTAATGGGCTTTGGGTACAATGGAGAAAACTTTTCATGTTTTTGAGCATATGTACAATCTGGTTTGCCATTTTGAACACCCATAAAATTTCATTTACCATTTTATTCATGCATAAGGTACATAAAACATATTAAATATACACACATAAAACCTTATTTGTATTTAACAGACATCCTGATTTAATGAGCATTCCCTTTAGCCTCATTTGTCTGTTAAATCAAAAGTTTATTATGATTGCTGTGAGTAACATTTACTCAGCTGCAGAGGTGTGATTCCTTTTTCCATTTAAGAGTCACTACAAAGACTGATAGCCTGTCAGCATTTTTTTTTTCAACTAGGCATTTTTTACAGCAGCTTGAAACATGGTTGGCTATAATGGCAGGATTGGGGGAATGTAGCAGGATATTTTTGAAAAAAGCAGAAGTGAAATTGAAGAGATGTATCCGTTTTCTCCTCCTGTTTATGAGGGAATAGCTATGCTACTAATGGCTTTTTTTCCTCTAGTGACTGTTTTGAAATGGGAGTTCCCTTAAGATATATTCTAAACTGAAATTCTACGGAGAGAAAGTAATAGTTGCCTTCAGCTGAGCAGGCAGGGAGTGAAATAAGAAGGAGCTCCTGCCAATGGGGAAATAAGATTGCCCACAAAGGCAGAATTTCAAAGCACCGCAACTAGATCTGCTGCAGTTTCAAACACAATGGAGGTGAGCCAGCAATAAAGCACACTCAGCTACCACCTACATAATAGGGTCACAAAGGTCTGGATTGTTTTGGAATGGGCGCAGAATCCTCATGTGGAAATGCTGAGAGAATAATAGTACTTGGCAAAGTTATCTTACTTGTTCTTTCACCATAAACATCAGAGCAAGGCCTACCTAACTTGGACTGCAGAAATGCAGAAGATCATTAGATGATAGCAAAGAGAGTTTCCTAAATTTCTTTGCTGCCATCTAGTGGTTATCCCTTTTTTTGTAGCCTAGAAAGAGTAGCCAGTGTTTCTCAACCTTGGCAACTTTTAAGAAGTGTGGACTTCAACTACCAGAATTCCATGCTGGCTGGAGTTAAAGTCCACACACCTTATAGTTGCCAAGGTTGAGAAACGCTGCTCTAGACACAGTTCCACCAATTTTCCTTCAGAGGTTAAATGTTTGAATTTGTGCCTGAGTAGGAAATATCTAGGAGAAAGGTGTGATATAATTTCTATTTCTTATAAGCATAAATGAATATTACTTAATTAGATCTCATACATAGATTCAGCAGAAGGTAAGTTTTTCATTTCACTTTCAAGATTGCACAACAATGATAATATATTCACCGGGGCTTTTGGTAGGCTTGCTCATTTCTGTGATTCATCTCTTCCCCAATTGCAAAATTTGAGAGCCTCATTCAAGTCATTTGTTCAGGGGCATGTGTAGAATTGCCTTAAGCTTTGTTCCTGCCACAGGGTTAGATCTTTTAACAATACTTCAGTGGGCAAAAGGAAATGTACTCTAGAACCAGAAATAAACCCATTTCCCCCTCTGTTGGACATTCAAACTAGACCTTGGAGCCTACAAAGCTAAAGTCAAAGATTATTGTAGTAATGAGCCTTTTGCCATGCAGCAATGAAAAGTCTAATTTGCGTATAGTGATTTCAAAGAACTAAACATCTATCACAATTCATGGAGTGCATGAAAGTAGTTTCTTTCTAAAGGGTTAGGTAGGAGTGACATGTATTTTACACTCTGAAAACCACTGTGCTGCCTCATTAACCCAACAGTGCCAGCAAAGCCTGTAATTCCAAATTTGTCATTCGGTTTTTTTTTTTTTTTCATCAGCAAAAGTATTTCAGGAGTAGCTTTTTAACTCTGAAATTTACATGAATATACTATGAGTTCTAAGCATGAAGACAGTCTTGTCTGTCTGCATAAGAACCTGAGAGGAATGGTGGTGAGGAACCAGATCTAGCTTCATAGGGTCTAGGACAACTTGCCATGGCCAACTCACCACGAGACAACTTGCCATGGGATAACAGTTACACTAATATCGAAGAAATGGTGGGATAGACTCATTAAAGAAAGGATGCAAAAGGAGGGACAAAATGAAATGTGAATGAAAAAAATTAAAATGATTTTTCAATTATCTTAAATGATTAAATCAAATGGTTGAGTGCCCCAAAATGAGTTGTCCCATGGCAAGTTGGCCATAGTGAGTTGTCTCGTGGTGAGCTGTCTCGCAGTGAGTTGGCCACAGTGAGTTGGGCATGGCAAGTTGTCCCGTTCCAAGCTTCACATGCTCTCCAATGCACATCCCTTCCTTCTGTGAGTAGGTTACATATATGACTGCAATATGTTTGACTCACTCCTCTTGTAGAACTCACTGTATTGAGTCATATTCTGTAATGGGACTCAAATCACATGGCCTAATTCATAGGGCTATGCTAGGTTTGTGCCTCCCAGCATCATCCTTCCAGTGCCAACTCTTCTGCTGAAGCAGAGTGGTAGCAAAGATGGGAAGGTCCATCACGGATGCACTTTTCCATTGTCACATTCGTTACAAGGTCACCAACTTGAAAGCAGATTGGAGATATTCAAGGAGGAAAGCTCCATTCATGGCTGTAGGTCTTGAAGACAGTATCTTGCCTCAAATAGCCAGTTGCAGGGAACAAAATAAGAAAATATTGTTTCTCCATCTCCTGCTTCCAAATAACCCAGAAGTATTTTGTTGGACATATAAGAAACAAAATACTGGAGTTAGATGGATCTTGGCCTATTCTTGGATTCAAACGGTCTTGTCAATATCAATAAATACCAGATTAGAGATGAGTTTGCATGACACACTGAACCATAAACTGGCTAAACATATAGTAGCCTAATGAAGTGTGGAAATTCTGATTGCATGGTTTGTATGTACTTCAATGTATTGTGCAAACCAAGGCCAGTTAGTTAACTCATGGTTAAGTAATCTATGATTAAGTAAACCACTATTCAGTTAAGTACAGGACAGCTTCTTGCCCAAACATGCCCAAAATGTAAAGAAGGCAATATCTGTAGAAAATAAAATATTGGGGAGTTTAGTGTTTTAAAACTGTCCTAAATCCTACAGCCATGTTTGACATCAACATATGTATCCTTGGACGTATTGGGTAACCTGCAATAATTGAAACAGCATTCAAAATTTCTCAGCCAGAAAGCAAGACATATCAGAAACAAATAGGCAACATCACTCTTGTTGCATCTTATCCCAGAAGTTTTACTGCCATGGTGTTTACATAAAATGCTAATCTATGGTTCCCTGAGCCACAGTTTAAATTGTTCCAGTCTATTGCTTGGGTTCATACATTATCTAGGATATTGTAATCTAAGTACATTGGCTGAGCTTAAATAACACAAATCATCCAGCATCATTTTAACCCAGGCACCAAGAAGCCAGTTCTTCAACTCCTTTTTGGACATAGTGTTCATTAAACCCCCTTTTTTTCCTTTCCATTAAGCTATTTCTCTCTTGCCTTGTGCTTCTGTTGTATCCCAGCTGCCCAGCTAGCCTTTTGTCATCTGTTTCCTTAGGTGGCTGTACTTCAACCCTTCATCTTCTCACTTCTAATGCAGTCATCTCAAAGGAACATATTTTGTTAAAGATTAAGAAGTTACAGTTTACAATGGCTATGGTATGTGAAATATTTAATGATTTTACAGTTAATAAGTTATATTACCCTATCAATTCTTTCCTGAAAAAATGTGTATTTGCCCATCAGATATGAGCTAGCATTTTTGGTGAATTAATTGCGATTTAAAATCTATAAAAATGTAACTGAATGGATGCAAATAATGATTTCACTGCTTTTCCATTGCTGTTCATGTACCAAACACTCCAATTCCTCTGCTATCACCTAGATCAGGGGTCCCCAACCTTTTGGGCCCTGGGGACCAGTTTCATGGAGGGCTTTTTTTCTGCAGATTTGGGATGGGACGGGATGTGGTTTGTGCCTTGCCTGGGCCTCGTGCATGCACAAATGGGGCTTCACTCATTTGCGTGGCCCAGTTCCTGGCAGGCTGTGGACTGGTGCTATTCTGCAGCCCAGCGGTTGGGGACTCCTGACCTAGATGGTTAGTGACCCAAATCCTGCTTATATAGAAGACTGCAAACATCATGAAAAGAAGATAGATCTTCCACAGTTGTTGGACACGCCTGTACAAAGCAGATACATGATTGATAAAGTAAGATTAAAAACAGGATTATAAAGGAATAAAGAAAGGAAACAAAGAATAGCTTCACAAGGACTCATTGTTACAGTTAACACAGTGATACATTATGCTGGAACTTTCTCATTGCACAGTACTTATGTTCAACCTTGATGTACAGATATGAAGTTTTGCAATACAGGCAACTTCCATGGCTGAATGAAATTTACCAAATAGATATGTTGATGGAACATACAGTATATTTTAGCAGCTTATCCA
Source organism: Pituophis catenifer annectens (assembly GCF_029215685.1). NCBI lineage: Eukaryota > Metazoa > Chordata > Lepidosauria > Squamata > Colubridae > Pituophis > Pituophis catenifer. The sequence continues at coordinate 204,815,702 of NW_027256881.1, read as the reverse complement.
CAGTCATCAAATAATTACCTACCACCACCATTTATTCATTTCAGAAAATCATTAAATAATTGCAAGGCCTAAAATACTGTAAAGTGGTCCGGCAAAGCCATATTATAAAAGAGAAGAGTGCCTTCCTATGAAAAAAAGAAAAAAAAATATTTCCAAAGTCCAAAGATGGTTGTGATAGGAAGCTTTCACCTGTAGGAAACTCAGCAGGCTTAATATTAACAATGTAATTCTTACATATATTATAATAGCACTTAAGACTTATATACTGCTTCACAATGCTTTTACAGCCCCCTCTAAATATTTTACAGAATCAGCATATTGCCCCCCAACAATCTGGGTTCTCATTTTACCAACCTCAGAAGGATGGAAGGCTGAGTCAACCTTGAGCATGGTGTGATTCAAACTGCCAAATTGCAGGCAGCTGGCAATTCGTTCGTTCATTCATTCATTCATTCATTCATTCATTCATTCATTCATTCATTCATTCTCATTCATTCATGCATGCATGCATGCATGCATTCGTTTGTTCATTCACTCATTCTTTTCCCTGACTGCCCAGGGTAGCTCTCCTTATTTGATCAGTACGAGAACTGTGTAAGGTTAGGCTGAGAAAGTACAACTGGCACAAAGCCACTCCTGGCACACTGCCATTCCATAGTAAAATAATTTGCAAAGATTTTAGCATAAAAAGTAGCCCTTAACATATTGAAAAGATGACTGAAGATGCCAATCAACCTGTTGCAAAAGATCTACCATCAGTAGAGTGGTCATTATTCTTGTTCATGGAAACAGGATGCTAAATTATGCCACTTGCAAGTATCTCAGCCATTCAATTAGTTCAATTAGCTACAGTCTTTTGACTTATAGCACATCCCATGTGGCTGTCCAGTGTCCTAGAGCATTTCTGGTGAGAGGCAGAATGCTTACTTAGTCTATTAACTCACTAGCTCATTTGTGGGAAACAAAAAAAAGCAATGCAATGAGATGGGGAGAACAAAACCACCAAAAAGAGATGCTACTTTAACTGGAGCCAGCAAGTCACTTCTCCAAATCCACTTTCCCTTCCTGAGCTTCAGACATTTTATTCTGATCTCTGCTGAATTAGAGCAATAGAAATCTGAATAATGTTAGCTGGCTGAGAACATTTTGCCGGTGTTTATTCACTGCTTCCGGGCATTAGTGTTGCTAGGAATCCCTAGTAAGCCCAAGCCTTTTGCTTTAAAATCCACATTCTATTTCAGATACAATTAAGTAGAACAGTGATTAGATCATATATTTGGATGTTTGGAGCTGTTCAGGAAAATCCACTTTGTCTCTGCTTTCATCAGAATATCTTTTTCTACATACTCATACATTTTGATACTAATATACTGAATCAAGGCTGGCAGTTTTCCTGGTTCTGTAAGAGTCTGTCTTCTAATCACCTCATTTCCACATATATATATCCAGTTTATCCAAGACAAAATGCACAACACACTGAAAATGTTTATAAAATGACCTGTACCAAACTTTAAGCAGTGTGTGTGTGTATGTGTGTGTATGTGTGTGTGTGTGTGTGTAATGTATTTCCCCGTAGCTTAAAAATCATAACAAAAAAGCATCCTTCTTTCAATACCACCCTACCCCTTTATGTCCCCCCCCACACACACACATTACAAAGATTTAGCAGGTCAGAAATTAGCTATGAACAATTGAGTTAATGGGGTATTTACTGGGACTTACTGCCAGCATAAACCAAGACAAACTGTCTTCAATCATCAAGTCTGTTTAACTATGATTAAGCGCTGCTGGGGTTTGCAGTCCTAATCTCTCTGCAACTACCGAATCCGCTGAGAAAATAGAAGGGCTGGGACTAAAATTTGAAGTCTGCAAGCCTTGAGAACTACAATTTATTTTTCTTTCGTTGGGCAAGTCGGCAAAATATAGAAACACTGCACAAGAAAGATAGCTGTCACAAAGAGCCCTATTAAAAAAAGAGAGAGAGATGTGGCTTTGAAAAACAGAGTTTGCTAAAACGGAACCACTATCCAGTCCCCAATCCAAGAAACAAATTGTTTGAACTGTAGCTAATTGGCAAACTACAGATATGATGTACCTTGTTTACATATATTTCATATGCAGGTGGCATAAATACTGGAAATGCTTTTAATGTTCCAAAATGAGATGGTTTACAAGTTCACTTTGCATACTTTATTAAGAACTTTGGTTGCTAAAACACTGAGAATGAATTTAAAAAATTACAAAGTTCATTTACAGAAGGAAATAGTTTGGATGATTGGTTTGTGGTAAACATGATGAATCATATTGGTTTCCATAAGTAAGGAAACTTTCCATTTTCCACGTATAATAATAAGAATAATAATCAAGCCAGAGAAGCTCATATTAATAGGGGGTTTATTATTATTATTAAAAATCAAGTAATAGAACTTGCCATGAAAATGAAGTGGGCTATTACTACTCAGGTAAAACAAGCTGTTGTAAATAGGTATGAACGGATTAATTCTTAAATTGGGAATCTATCTTTAAGAAAATTGGTTGTCTAAAAACCATTGCAGGATGGTTTCCAGAGACTTGGAAACAAAAGGAGGCAGGAGTCCAATTGGGAACAGAAACGGGAAGGCATCCAAAGGTGCCTCATGAATTTATATAAAAGTTTGGGTTAATCTTTCCCAACAGATTGCTCAAGATTAGCCAGTGAGCTCTGCAGAGGATTGTGGTCTGAATTCTGGATATTCTAGTTGAATTCAGGGCCAACTGCTGCTTTTCTAGCCTTGATGCACACAAGTATATATGGTACATTCCCATATGAATATATGGATAGCCAAGTACAGGTTGTAATTTCCTGCAGGTGTTCATTGAGAAAGATGATTTCCTCTAAAAATAATTAGACTGCAGCTTCAGTAAATTGTTCTAAGAAGAAGTTCATTCAGCAATGCTTAAGATTTGGGGGCGGATATCAGTGGGTGGATGGGTAAATAGTCTATTGAAAACTGCTGAGCAATACATTATTTTCAATATATTTTCTCTATAAAGGAAAAGAAAACACCATCAACTCAGTATCCATCTTAGTTTTTAAATTATAATAGTTTATTTATGCATTCTTACTGGTTAGGAAAAGTTTTTTTTAAAAAAAAATAAAGGATTTGGCTATGTTGCAAAGCTCTATACTTTAAAAATTGTGGAGACCATGTCTCTCCTTGGAAGTTTAGGTGGAGGGATTTTAGGTAAGAGCTCTTGAGCATAAGCTGTGCTATGAAGTCCAGCTTCTCGGAGAGCCAGCTCAACACGAACTCGGGTATCAGAAATTATCTGAATAAAAAAGATAATACAATATGTTAATACAAGCCTCATATAATAAATTGCTACAGTTAGAATCGACTGCAAGTCATGGAACAAGAACATGGCCACTTTTCTGGTATTAGGTTAAGGTGACCAGACGTCCCGCTTTTGGCGGGACAGTCCCGCTTTTGAGCAATTTGTCCCGCGTCCCGCGGCGTTTCAAAAAAGTCCCGATTTTTCTTGAGCCCCAGCTGATGGCTAGAAGAAAAAAAAACTGTTTAAACTCTTGCCCGGGGCTTCAAAGGGCCGCCCTACAGGCAATCTATCTACAGGCTGTCTATCTAGACCCGCTCCAGTCCGGCTTCCGGCCTGGGCACAGCACGGAAACGGCATTGGTCGCATTGGTGGATGATCTCTGGAGGGCCCGGGATAGGGGTCATTCCTCTATCCTGGTCCTGTTAGACCTCTCAGCGGCTTTTGATACCATCGACCATGGTATCATGTTGCACCGGTTGGCGGGGTTGGGGGTGGGAGGCACCGTTTTGCGGTGGTTCTCCTCCTACCTCTCCGACCGGTCGCAATCTGTGTTGACAGGGGGGCAGCGGTCGACCCCGAGGCACCTTGCTTGTGGGGTGCCACAAGGGTCGGTACTCTCGCCCCTTCTGTTCAACATTTATGTAAAGCCGCTGGGTGAGATCATCCGTGGCTTCGGGGTGGAGTTCCATCAATACGCTGATGACACCCAGCTGTATATCTCCACCCCAGGCCACCCCAATGATGCCCTTGAAGTGTTGTCCCAGTGCCTGGAGGCCGTGCGGGCCTGGATGGGGAGAAACAGACTCCAACTCAACCCCTCCAAGACCGAGTGGCTGTGGCTTCCGGCGTCCCGATATAGCCAGCTGACGCCATCGCTGACTATTGGGGGTGAATCACTCGCCCCCACGGAGAGGGCTCGCAACTTGGGCGTCCTCCTGGACGCACGGCTGTCCTTGGAAGATCATTTGACGGCCGTGGCCAGGGGGGCTTTTTATCAGGTTCGCCTGATACGCCAGTTGCGTCCCTTTCTAGATCGGGACTCCCTACGCACAGTCACTCAGGCCCTTGTCACCTCCCGCCTGGACTACTGCAACGCTCTCTACATGGGGCTCCCCCTGGGGTGCACCCGGAGGCTCCAGCTGGTCCAGAACGCGGCCGCGCGGGGGATCATGGGGGCGACGAGGCGCTCCCACGTGACACCTCTCCTGCGCGAGCTGCACTGGCTCCCGGTGGTCTTCCGGGTGCGCTTCAAGGTGTTGGTGACCACCTTTAAAGCGCTCCATGGCTTAGGGCCGGGGTACTTACGAGACCGCCTTCTGCCACAAATAGCCTCCCACCGGCCAGTACGCTCACACAGAGTGGGCCTCCTCAGGGTGCCGTCCGCCAGGCAATGTCGGCTGGCGACCCCCAGGGGGAGAGCCTTCTCTGTGGTGGCGCCTACCCTCTGGAACACCCTCCCCCCAGAATTACGCATAATAACAGACCTCCGGATTTTTCGTCGGGCCCTAAAAACCTATTTATTCCAACAAGCTGGGCTGGCTTGACCAAATTTTTTAATTTTTAAATTGATTTTAAATTGGAAATGGTTTTAATTCGGCCAAAACATTTAATTATTTTAAATAGTTTTTTAGATTCACCATGTTTGTATATATGTCTTGTTTTTACCTTGGCTGTGCACCGCCCTGAGTCCTATTTTGGAGAAGGGCGGTATAAAAATTTAATTAAATAAATAAATAAATAAATAAATAAATCAGTGTAAAGCAGTTTTTTTTTCCCCTAGCTAAGCTTCAGAAACGAAAACGAAACCAGGGTCTTTGGTGCAGCGTGACAAAATGAGGCAGAGAGAGATTTATTTTTATTTTTATTTTTCCTCCCCAAAAAAGGTAGGTGAAAAACTGCAAACAATGGGAAATTTAGGAGGAGAGTTCAAGATTTTAAAACACAAAGGAAAAAAAGCTGTATTTAACTAGGGAATTGTAATAATTGAGATACTATTAATTGTATATTGTGTTGAAAGCAGAAATGGTTAAGTTGTGGTTCGGAGGAATATATGGGAGAAATTATTTGGTTTATTATTATTGGTAAATATAATTAATTGATTTGTAAGAAATTGGATTGCATGGAAATAATTGGAATATTCATGTTCATATTGATTAATATACAAAAAAGATAGTTTTATAACTAATTGATTTATATTAAAATGTTGAATTTGTATTAAACAACTGTATTACATAATTACATAATTAAACAATGTGAGGATGGATATAAAAATAGATGACAATGGGAAGGGGTATAGAATAGAAGGGAAAAATTGAATTTGATTAAGATTAGAGATGAGGATGAAGGGTAATATTGGTTTTTTTAAAAAATAGATGAGGAATAAATATGGCAAAAAGGAAATATAGAAATTGTAAATTTAATTGAAATGACTAAACGCTGTTTAAATTTGTGAACCAGCCAAATATTCTGTTCAAAGAAAATACATTGTATGTTTGTATGTGTGTTTCTAATTATTGCTATTTATTCATATTTGTTCTCTTTTATTCTTTAAAGTTTAACAATTCATTCTTTATCTTAATATCTTTATATTTGCTTGGGGTTGGCTTTCTTCCCTTTCATCTTTTTTATTGTACAGCAATCTTTCTCCTCAAACCTACCACCTCTCTCTTTTCTTTCCTTCTTACTTTCTCTTCCCCCCACCCTCTTTTTCTCCTCCCTACTTCCTCTTTCTTTCTCCTTCTCCTCCTCTCTTCCTCCCTCTTTTACCCTCACTCCTACTCTAATTTCCATTCCTTCATCCCTCTCTATTGCTGTAATCCTTTAATGCATATGGACTACTCAGAGGGCTGAAAAAGTTATTTTTGACTGGTCCTCACACTTTTGACCAGTCCTCGAACTTATGACTGTCCTCACATTTTACATTTTTGCCCTATCTTGTCATCATGGTGAAGAGAAGCAGTTGTGAAATGAGTGACATGGTTGTTAAGAATGCTGCATGGGCATAAATGTGAGGATGGTCATAAGTGTGAGGACCAGTCAAAAGTGCGAGGACCTGTCAGAAATGACTTTTTTCAGCTCTCTGGTTAGTCCTTTTGTGCATATGGACTACTCAGAGGGCTGAAAAAGTTATTTTTGACTGGTCCTCACACTTTTGACCAGTCCTCGAACTTACGACAGTCCTCACATTTTACATTTTTGCCCTATCTTGTCACCATGTTGAAGAGAAGCAGTTGTGAAATGAGTGACATGGTTGTTAAGAATGCTGCACGGGCATAAATGTGAGGATGGTCATAAGTGTGAGGACCAGTCAAAAGTGCGAGGACCTGTCAGAAATGACTTTTTTCAGCTCTCTGGTTAGTCCTTTTGTGCATATGGACTACTCAGAGGGCTGAAAAAGTTATTTTTGACTGGTCCTCACACTTTTGACCAGTCCTCGAACTTACGACTGTCCTCACATTTTACGTTTTTGCCCTATCTTATCACCATGGTGAAGAGAAGCAGTTGTGAAATGAGTGACATGGTTGTTAAGAATGCTGCACGGGCATAAATGTGAGGATGGTCATAAGTGTGAGGACCAGTCAAAAGTGTGAGGACCTGTCAGAAATGACTTTTCAGCCCTCTGAGTAGTCCCTATACACATAGCCATGGCCACCCGGTCACATGACCAGGTAGCCACGCCCACCCAGTCACATGGCCTCCAAGCCACGCCCACACAATAAGCCATGCCCACAATGGTGTCCTTCTTACCAATGTTAAAATCTGTTCACCTTACCCTATAGACATAGCCATGGCCACCCGGTCACATGACCAGCTAGCCACGCCCACCCAGTCACATGACCAGCTAGCCACGCCCACAAAATAAGCCACGCCCACAATGTCCCTCTTTACCAATGTTAAAATCTGGTCACCTTACCCTATAGACATAGCCATGGCCACCCGGTCACACGACCAGCTAGCCACGCCCACCCAGTCACATGACCAGCTAGCCACGCCCACAAAATAAGCCACGCCCACAATGTCCCTCTTTACCAATGTTAAAATCTGGTCACCTTATATTAGGTAGACAATTTGAAGTAATTGGAACCAACTAATTCAGGGGTGTCAAACTGGCAGACCGCAGGCCAGATGTGTCATGCGCAGGCCATGCCTACCCCAGCTCCGCGAAAGGAAAAAAACACTGTGATACATCACATGACGGCAATGTGACACGGTGAGATTGATACCTTTAAGCTAGTCTAATCTCCCCAAATTTTTAACTCTAATTCTTAACTTTTAAAAGTTAATTCCTATTTCAAATTAGTTACCGTAATTCTTAGTGTTTATTAGGCACCCCTTTCCATAGATTTCAGGCTGATTTCAGCTAACATGCCTTAGTATGTTATGTTCTTAGGTGCTTTTTAGATATGTTGCACTTATCCTGTTTTGTACATTTTTTTCCCCTTATGCTTCTGGAATACTCTTTACTGATGTTGCTCTATCAAAGTCTAAGTTTAGTCTTATTTGTGCGTGTACAGCAGGGCTGGGTTTCAAAACTCGTTGCTACTGGTTCGCTCGTGGGTACATGCGGAAAAACATCCGGGCGGGTGGGTGGAGCCTCCTGCCGCTACCGGTTTGTCCGATCCGGGGCGAACCGATAGCAACCCACCACTGATGTACCACTGATAGCAACTATCACAATTTGATTTGAATCAGTAGAAATGCTATTTTTGAATACTATCTGAACGACTGGCTTCTCCTGTCCAAATCAACTGTCCAAATGTCAACCTGTGCCCTACCACTCCAGAAGCACATAAAATGGGCTTTCTTGATGCCTACTCCCAAGTTCTGGAACTCTACCAAGGAACCAGAATAGTCACACTTTTCTTGTTCTTTTGCTCCAAGTATTTCATGAAAACAGTGTTTGGGTTCACAGATTGCCCTAAACTGTGATGAAGTATGCTTGGTTTTGGCTTAGTGGATGGCTATTTATATAAGAATGCCAATCTGCTGCACAAGCTACACACCTGCTCATCACTGAATGTATGCAACACAAACAGAGGTTTCTGTAGAATAAATTCTTCTTCAATTCCAATACCCATCCGTGCTTTAGAGGCCACTGTATCAGCCACCATCCGAGCAGGATCAAATTCTGCCACAATAGCAACCTGAAGAAGAAAGGAAGTAGGAACAATTCAGTTATACTCCTGCTTTTCCTACTTCCTTAAATAAGGGACCAAAAAAAATCTAAACTTATCAGAAAATTACAGTCTAAAAATAAGTGAATCTGAGAACTTCACCTGTGTGCAGGACACCCCTACCCCAACCTATCCAGGTGGTCCAGGAAGGTAACCATATTACCAAGATGCCTAGCAAAACCACCAAGAATAAGATCTCCAGTTTGGCTTTTGATGTAGATCATGCATCAAGGGTGATCAAGACTGTCTCAGTACTATATCTATAAATTCAAATTTCCAAATCTGGAAATCAGATTGAAATCAATAAAGGTCAGGCTTTAAAAATAAGAACCAGCTTTTTCAGCTAACTTCAGAATATAGTGACAGCCAATATCTTGTGGATCTAGGAGAGAATTATCTACTACATCAAACATTTGAGCAATCATATTTTGCAACAGTTGAATTTAATCAATTATTGTCAAAGGCACCATTATATATTTGTCCAAACTAATTCTCAAATATATAAAAAACTAAGCCAGGGTCTGTCTCTTCACTTAGTTTGACACAAGAGCAGTCAGTACAGGGAATCTTTGACTTATCACCACAATTGAGACCAAAATTTCTGTTGCTAAGTGAGACAATTGTTAAGTGAGTTTTGCACCGTTTTATAACATTTTTGGCGCAGCTGTTAAGTGAATCACTGCGGTTGTTAAGCTAATAATATGGTTGTTAAATGCATTTGGCTTCCCCATTGATTTTGCTCATCAGGCCACAAAAAGTGGTCACATGATCTCAGGACACTGCAACTGTCATAAATATGAGTCAGTTGCCAAGTGTCTGAATTTTGATCACATGATCATGGGGATGCTGCCACGGTCATAAGCGTGAAAAGTGATCATAAGTCACTTTTTTCAGTGGTACTGTAATTTTGAACAGTCACTAAACGAACTGTTGCAAGTTGAAGACTACCTGTAATTGTAAACTGTTAGAAATCATTTGTGATCATCATAGCTATTAAGGTTTCCTCTCTTAATCCAGTACCCCTGAGACTTTTCAGTTGTGCACCTCTTCTCTCTGACTACAGTATCTCTTAATTTTAGGTTTTGGGTTCATCTATCCTGAAACAATCCCCAAACATCAGTCCAAAAGCTTCATTTCCTTCCTCGGATGAGTAATTAAAAGTAGTCAAGCTAAGTGTATACTTTATGTTTCAGGACAAGACAAACTCTTAATTTCAGGAATTTGTATCCAACTCACTTCTGAGAGACAGCTTTGGCCAATGTAGCCATGAAAATGGCTCTAAGGAGAAATGTGCCACAGAATGGACTTGGGACCATGAGAGGTGACTGAAGTTAACTGTGTAAAGCAGAACCCTCTCTGATTATGGAGTTAAGAGTTGAAAGAGTTTGGAGTTAAGATCTCAAAGGTCATCTAAATCTAACTCCTTGCTCAGTTCTGACAGAAGGCTATTCAGCTTTCATCACCAAATCACCAATGAAAGGGAACTATCATTTCATGATTTTTATATCATTTGCAGATCTCATATTTATCCCATCAATTGTTTCACCCGTATCATTAATAAAAAGTATTGAATAGTTCTGGGCCAAAACACAGCCGTGTATCATTCTACTTACTATGGTACTTTATTCTACAAGCTGATGTGGAGCCATTTAGGCATCATCCAGGCAATCATAAAACCATCTAACAGTTGCATCATCCAGCCCATATTTTCCCATTTTATTATGGAGAGCATAAGGGGAGACTTCATTACATCAGCTTTCCAGTCTATCAAGGAATGATACCGGATATTTTTTCCCCATTTGGTTAGCATTCTGAACTAAGCATGATGACAAATAAAAAATTACTTCCCTTCCTTCAGTTTGTACCATTTTAACTGGCACATACACCAAAGGATGCAGGAACTGGCTTTTAAAAAACCTTTATAACAAATCAGAAAGCACTGACAATGACTAATAGTTCTGCTTTCATCTGATGAGTCACCACAGATATTAAAGCAGTGACACAGAGCATTCATGTGGAAGAAGCAAATGCAGTTCCCTTTCCAAAACTTTCATATTTGTAGTTGTTGTGGTTTCTTGGAAACATCCTGAGGTAAAATTGTTGGAAGGCTTTCAAGTTTTCATCTGCACAGACTGGAGTTCAAAAGCTTATGGGGGAAAAAACGGTAATCAATTGGATGTTTTGCTTAAATATACCCCATTTCCTTTAATTAGCAATTCAAAAATTTCTTGTCATTACGTAACAGAAGCTAGATTTGGGACAATTTATTTATTTATTATTGTAGTGTTAACCCATGTTTTCAGATAATTGTTCCCAAAGTGGCTCACACCAATTTTTAAAAAAATCCTGTCTTTAAGATTACTGTTCAAAAGGATCAAAATTATTAGGGGAGTGGGGGAAGAGAATTGGAATAAAAAGGAGATCTGTTTCTGAAGCCCCCTCCTCCCCCACCCCCCGGAAACAAAAAGACCAAGAAATATGAAGGAGCAATTTACATGCAGCAAAGGCTGGACTGAATTTCTCTTCCTGGATCTCTAGCTTTAATAACAATATGAGCTTCTTGTTCTTTTGGCCTGTGGGTGAGGCCAAGACCTGCTCTCTTCAACTCTGCATTCCCAGAGTATCCATTTAAAATAAGAGCTATGGATGTCAGGAAATCGATTTTATGATTCTGAAAATGTAGATAACAATATCAACCCCCAAAGCATCTCCCTTTAGAAGGGACTTCTTAAGTTGCTAGGCAGCCACCATACAAAGAAGCATGTAGGTTGACCTCGGATTTGCCTGGGTCATCTACCCACTCATTTTCTCTCTTATTTTGCTACATGCTGTGCCCCGAATCATTTTATGTTGCTGAAATGTTTTGTCATGCAGTATATGTAGATGTGGGCTAGTGGCATTCGGAGAGAAAAAAAAGTAGCAAGAATTTAGAGCATAAATCAACCTGAAAGGGAACACGGTTCCTGACATATCTAATCAAGTGATTGAGGAAAAAAGACCAAGAAGTGAGCAAGAGAGCATTTTGATTGTGGCTTTCTTTGCTGGCAATGGATCCGTGTTTTCATCTTTCTAATATCCAGATAAGACAATGGTTTTATTGGCTTCAATAATTAAATATATTTCTACATTCTATTGCCAAATCATCAGCAAGGACACATGAATAATGAAAGCTATCCAAATGCTATCAAATGCTCAACCTAGAGCTGTGATTAATAACAGCATTCTTTTTTTAAAAAAAATGTGGATTCTTGTTGAGTGCCTCCTGTGAAAAGATGACTGGGGAGCAGTGATTTTATAGCCTGCCATGGCTATTGTTTTCACATCAAAGCAATACAATCAAGCTTTAAGTGACTTGCCATCAGTGACTATTACATTTATTAGGGAGCCTTTAAAATATAAGTGCGATACTTTAAGTAAAACGGTGGCATTAAGTTAATAGTAAGGTAATGCATACATTATCAGAGGAACATTTCTTTAGAATTATTGCTTTATGGAGTGGACGTACTCCAGCAGCAACAGCAAAGAATAATGAGTTGTTTTCAACAAACTCTGAGGCCTAAAAGGGTGCTGGAGAAGTGGACAGAGACTGTGGTCCATCTCAACATAGAGGTAGCCGTCAGGTAACCATTGCAATTGTAAACCCCGATGTCATGTGACTGTGATGCTTAACAATAGAGATTCTGACACTTTTGGTTGCTATTGTTAAGTATACCACTGTAGGTCATTAGGTGAGGTCATCACATTGTCGCCATTTGTGACTTACTGCTGGTTTCCTCATTGACTGTGCTTTTAGGAAGCCAGCAAAAGTCGCAAATGGTTATAGCATGATCACAGTGTTGGAAGGAAAATCCATCTGGTTCAGTTCCAAGCTGGGAGAAAGACACTGGAAACATGGAGGCTGATTGGAAAGAAAGGTTTATTGGTGACGCCGAGCCACCAACCACATTTGATTCTGGGCAGCTGACAAAATGGTTGAATGAGTGGAAGAATCTTTATAGGTTTCTGTGTCTTTGAAGTTTGGACTGTTCTGGGGGTGGTGCAATGAAGGGGCTTCTGTTCTGAAAGGGTGTTGGGCAATTCCTATTGTGGCTAATGGCTTTCATCCTGTTTTGGATCTTGGGTGAGGGGCTGCTTTCTAATCCTACCATTCTGCCAAGGAGTTTTGAAATATCCTGTCTTGAATGGATTACCAAATCTGCATTTCTAAAAGCTGGCCTCCTCAGTTTCTGCTTGGGGGCAGGGAGACTGGTGCTGCTTTCTGCCTCCCTTAAGAGCATGTTTCTCCATTTCCCCTTTGGGGAAATATAATATCCTGCCTTTTTAATATTCCTCAAAATATTTCATTCTTCTGGGATGGGAGTGCTGCCCACAATGGGATGCTGTGATGCCATAATTGTGAGCTGGGCACCCAGATAGCAATCACAGATGCATCACAGATGCTGCAACTGACGTGTGTGAGGACTGATCAAAACTTCTACTCATCCAACACTGTTGTAAGTTCAAATGGTTGCTGAATAAAAGATCATTAAATAAGGACCATCTCTATAGTTTACATTCACTGCTCAAAGGCAATTTTAATAATCTGGTTCAGATTGGAGACCAAATTCCTGTTTTGAAAGAACAGGTTTCTGTTTGCGTAAACTCAAGTATGGCAGTTCGGAACAACTATAGCTTTTAGTTTAAATTCAGAAAAACAAATGCTGCTTCATCTCCAGAAGCCACTGCTTGGTTTTTTAAGAAAAAGAATTGATGCAAGATTTTCTGTTTTGCTGCTGTTGCCAAATTTGGCAATCAGTAATAGCCTGTGGATTACTGAGAGACGTTTTATTGCTGCATTACCTGTATGCTCCAGGAGCTGCACTACCTATTTGCTTCCTATCTGATTTTCGTTGTCTACCTCAGAGTTGACTTTTACAGCCTTAAAAAACTTGGGGGCCATTTAGATTGCCTCTCTTAGTCCGTTCTAATCCAGCTTTCAATATTTCAGGAGGGGGATTTAGCCATAATGGACAATATTCATGAGTCCATCATGAATATTCTATGCAAAGGCCTCATCAATTGTGACTCCTTGTCAGGAATGTCCACCTTTCTAAGTGCATTAGGAATGACAGGCAAGTTAGCTTCATTAGTTGCTCATAGCACATCTTTCCACCCAAAATTTGGGATCCTTTTGCTGCTATTGGTTTTAAAAGGGTAGGGTTTTAAATCACCAGGCTAATGTTTTTGATTTCTAATGCTGCAAATTTGCTTTCTTCTGCAATATCCTCTAGGATGCTCTAAAATCAAAATTTAGTAATCCAGTCTGTTCTCATCATTTGCACTGAACTACAATAATGATACCCTCCAGTATGGAAAATGGACCAAGACGCCATATGACTTTCTGATTTCATGCATCTTCTCTGACTTGGCAGCCAGAGGAAGTCAATAAATTCTGGGTTGTGTCTACTGGCGCTTAGCAGATAAAAGCTGCCCACAAGCTAGCAGGCACTCCAGGGAACATCTTGAAGAAGCACTGATGGTGGTTTTCTCTGAAAAGCAGTAAGGAATTTTGGACCCAAAGGAATCTGTTTAATTTTCTCTGTGACTGGCAAGTATTTCTCACTGAGACCAAAGCTAGGAACAATTTAACCACCGGTTAAATATGAAACTTACAAGTCAACATTAACAAGTCAAACCAAGCTGCTAGGACAGTGCAATATTGCCATTAGAGAAACAATGTCAAAAGCTGAAATATGTACTATCAAAAAAATGCTACACCAGCTGATTCGTACAGAGCAATTGTTGCAAAACGTAGTTTAGACAACAATGAAATGAATTTTATATGAAACAGCTACATATGCCATCTGAAGAAAAAAAGTGAGAAGAGTTCACTTTTATGGCAGGAAAGAAACTAGATGCTATCTGGTCTTATACCTTCAAACAGAGGAAACATGGCTTAGATGTCTTTGATCTAGTAACATTACACAAGGCAACCTAACAATACATACAGTTAAGAAGCTGGATACAAACTCCACACCAATTCAAGTTACTAACGGTTACAAAAACAGGAATTATTATTGATTGTATGATGCATCAAACCAGGACTACTTGGCCTAGTGTCATATTGTTATGCGGGGCATCAGTGTCATGTAAGCTCTTTGTGACTACTGGAAAAATATCTCCAGATGTATGTAGCATGTTTTCCCCCCACTCTTTCTGAATGGTTGCAAATGAAGGGATCAGGCAGTTTCTGTCAATCCCCAACTACTATGCCTGTAATGCTTTGATGGCTGTAGTAGCCCAATGTTAATTACCATGAATTAAGAACCAATAAATACAATGAAACATATTTTTGAGTAAACATTCATGGAACTGGACTCTAAAACCTCAAGTTCTCAAAGATTTCAAGTAACAGGACTTATATCTATGACATTTCTTAAATGAGAAGGGCAAAGAAGCATGCTTGCTGCAGGAGTGATGGACTGGATTGGTTTTCTTTTTTAGGAATTACAAAGTCTACAAACCCAGCCAATGTAAATTTCAGCATTAGCCAGAAACAGTAATTGTGGATTCTGATGCCATTTGGTAGCCATCTTCTACTAAGTTGGAGACCCATTCCAATGCTGTCACTTGCATTGCCTAAGACTCAACAGGCAAGACTACATAGCCTTTGTAGCTATAAAAATGCTTGAGGTTGAAATTATACCAAAGAAAAACTTTGACAATGTTTTCTGAATCATAATGGAAAGATCTGACAATATCAGAAATATATACATATATAAAAATCCATAGTGTCAGAATATTGTTGATTTCTGAAAACTAACTTGTTTGTAGGAAAAGTAACTAATTGGGAAATGACATATATTCTTTCCAAATGTACAAATATTTCCGTTGAAAATTAAGCATCAAAAAGATTTCTTCCAACCACTGGACTAGCCTGGCTCTCTGAATTATTCACATTTCATTCTTTCTACGTTCATTAATATAAAACTTGCTGCCAGAAAAAACATACAAACA
Organism: Pituophis catenifer annectens; assembly: GCF_029215685.1. NCBI lineage: Eukaryota > Metazoa > Chordata > Lepidosauria > Squamata > Colubridae > Pituophis > Pituophis catenifer. The sequence continues at coordinate 204,800,217 of NW_027256881.1, read as the reverse complement.
TATAATCAAGGAAGACAGGGACAAAGAAATACATTTATAGATATGAGGACACACTTAGCTCTCTAATGTTATTGCTTTTAGCCTTTATTTGATTTTTTTTGTGCAGAATAAAGATATCCTTTTGCTATAGAAGAGAATATAAATATTTCAGGGTTGTACTGTGGAGCCCTTGGTATTACACATGGCATCACCATAGCATGCAAATCAACTAGAGTCCAGCAAAACATTTTAAGTAAGCTAAAAGATCCCAGAAAGGGAAAAATAACTCCAAGAGCCATCTACAATATAGAGTGTAAGAATAGTAACAGTCACTGTGTAGGAGAGACGGGCAGAAAATTAGCAGAGCACATCCATGAGCACCAAGTAGCAGTCAGAAGTTATGATGAAACTCCTTAATCTCATAATACATAAACAGACTCAACCATAATTTCAACTGGGAAACTGTGAGCATCATAATCCATGCAAAATATAAAAAAAACACTAGAGAATTCCTGGAAGTTTGGCATTCAGACAAATGAGCCATCACCAGACACATAGAAATAAGTCACAATTACACACCATTCAAAATAGATGATAAAAAACAATGGACCAGAACACCCCCTCTCTCCAGCATCCTACACACAGATAAACAGGGATTATTAACACAAGATAATCAACCAAGCAGAAAGCAATTTCCTAATGAAGGAACTACCAAGCAGAAGACCATTTTTAACACTATCTAATAACCAGAGTTCTGTGAATGGTATTACAATCCATGGATACCTCTATACCTCTGGGGAAAGAGACAAAAAGGAAAAGGGAAAAGCATATTGATTGCAGTCAATAATTTGGTTTTTGTTAATTTCACACATGTAGAAAACAATTAAGTCTAGTTCTAGATTAATGGTAAAAGCCCTTCTGCCAAGTGGACTTCACATATTAAGAATAACAATGTTGTATGTCAAAATACATAATATAATATACAATGAGCTATAAAGGACAAGAAATGTTTTCCTCTTTTCATTTTGTGACAGATTGATGTCTCAATTAAATTTTATGCTGAGCCTTAATTGCATATGAAAACAGACAGTGAAAATACCTGTTTCCTGAGAGCATCAAGGCGCTTCTTCCTTTCTTCTTCTTCCTGGATTTCCTTGAGGATTGCCACTTTTTTCTCCATCAAACGCTTTTCCAACAGCTTTTGCCTAAACTGAACTCTTTGAACAAGAAATCACAAAATCAATGTCATGCTACTCATCTATCTTCTCAATATTACTTTATTATTCAGCCAACTATTGGGAACAATGAAGGCCTTAATTAAAGAAGCATTACAAACTGTCTTTTGTCTAGGAACCTTTATGTTACAGTTACAATACAATGCTACTCAGATTTATTCAGGAGAAAATATTAAGTTCAATAAGCATACATAGGATTAGAATGCAAATGTCTCCATTTTGTAGTAGACATTATTTGTGTATGAATCAATAAATAATATGTATTAAAATGCACTTAGATGGCTTATCATCCAATGCACTGATAAATTTTATTGCAATTTTCCACATCTATCATAGTCCAAATAACTGATACTTGCTAACTGAGGAAGAATCACACAAAGTCACGTCCATGCCTATGATAAAAAAACATGGCAAGCCAACTTTTGACTTATCATTAGCACTTATCAATAGCACTTAGACTTATATACCGCTTCACAGTGCTTTACAACCCTCTCTAAGTGGTTTAGAATCAGCCTATTGCCCCCAACAATCTGGGTCCTCATTTTACCAACCTCGGAAGGATGGAAGGCTGAGTCAACCATGAGCCAGTCAGGATTGAACTGCTGGCAGTGGGCAGTGAGTTAGTCCTGCAGTACTGCATTCTAACCACTGCTAACCATGGCTCTCAACAAGTGCTTATGTACACAGGTGCTTTTTGCAAATTTCAAGCCACTAGCTAATTTGAAAAATATTATTATTATTGACTGTATTCCTTATTTATGTTACTAGCAAAATATCGGCCTTGATTCAAAATAGTGACACTGGAAGTATATAAGTAATTAATGAAATGATACCTGGCTAAAAATGGTTAGGATGAACTTTTTATACCTTTAGATAGCTACAAAATTGGTAAAATTGCCTCTATACAAGAAATAATTCCTTTGAAACAGGGAATGATGTTTACTGCTTCATCCAGCCAAATCCAATATGCCCAGAGTCACTTTTGGTGAGATGGGTGACTATATAAATATATATAACTAAATAAATAAAAGTTAAGCAACAATTAGTTTTAGTGTGATTTATAGTTAGCTATTAGAGGAGAGTTGTGTAACAATAAAATAATCCTGTTAAATCAGGGTTCCTTCTACTAGTTCAGACTATGGTATATCTAACATATTATTAATTCTAACCGAATCTTTATTTGGGACAGAATAGATATCCATTACCAGCTAAGTCCTGGGAGTTAAATACCATCCCAAGCACAATATTCTCATATAATTTCCAAAAGTAGTCAGAGTCAGAGGAAAACTGATAAAAAGGAGAATCCTTTCAAATGATCCAAATAAATGATTCTTATTTCCATTACTATGTCTGGGCAATTCTACAATGTCCCTAGCTCACTTTTTTAATTGTATCTTCAAAATTAGATTTCATGCTGAAGCACTATGGATTAACTCAGAGACCTGAAAATTGAGGATGTTCACAAGAATTTATATAGATTATATAGGGAAGAAAACCGTGAAGAATTCACAACTTCATATCTCATGTGACATTTACTTCATAAATATAGTCTGTGATCAACTACCCATAAAATCACAGAAACAGGCACCTGACACGTCTGCTGAGATATGCACTGATAAGTGAGCACTTTAAATAGAACTATTTATATAGATTCTACATAATTAATGGATCTCAAAAGCTTATCTATGAAGATAAGTTGCTCTGAAGCACTTTGTTTCGAATCTGAAAGAAGTGCAAATAAATAGCTGGGGAGAAGGGAAATTCATAACCTTTCCTTCCTTCCTTCCTTCCTTCCTTCCTTCCTTCCTTCCTTCCTTCCTTCCTTCCTTCCTTCCTTCCTTCCTTCTTTTCCCCCTTCCCTTCCTCCTTCTTTCCCCTTCCCTTCCCAAAAAATAAACAGAGTGAAAACACTATGACAGAGGAAGCTACAGATATTACTGTAACCTTTCTCTACTGGGCACCCTCCAAAAATGTTGCTGTTGTCCACATCAACAGAACTCTAGGGGAGAAACCGAATTAAGTGCATTTGACGCACAGAGGCCTCGCATTTGTGTACTCATGTCTGACAGCTCCAGCAAATACGTTTTCAAAATCTCAGTGCGGGCGGAGGATTACCCGAGTCAGTCATATGGGGGCTCAACTTCTTTCATCTGGCAATTTAGCTGGGAAAGAGAACGTCTGTTTGGATTAGAAGCCAGACTAATGTAAGAAAAATCGAGAGTAGGTTCCTGTGTCACATTTCACATGCACGCAGCCAGGGGCAAATACTACAAAGGCCCATCTAGTGAAAAAGAAAAAGGGAGAGTCAGCTGGTGGGGATGGGGTGGGGTGGGGTGAAAATAAGTACGTTATCTGATTTCTGCCATTGAACAGAGGAGCACATGCTCTGTGTGAGTGTGAGCATCAGTAGAATTTAGAATAGAATAGAATCCGTGATTGGCCAAGTGTGATTGGACACACAAGGAATTTGTCTTGGTGCATATGCTCTCAGTGTACATAAAAGAAAAGATACATTCATCAAGAATCATAAGGTACAACACTTAATGCTAGTTGTAGGGTACAAATAAGCAATCAAATCATATTAGGAAACAGTCAATATAAATCGTAAGGATACCAGCAACAAGGTTACAGTCATACAGTCATAAGTGGGAGGAGAGGGGTGATAGGAACGATGACAAGATTAATAGTAGTGCAGACTTAGTAAATAGTTTGACAGTGTTGAGGGAATTATTTGTTTAGCAGAGTGATGGCATTCGGGAAAAAAACTGTCCTTGTGTCTAGTGGTTCTGGTGTGCAGTGCTCTATAGCGTCGTTTTGAGGGTAGGAGTTGAAGCAGTTTATGTCCAGGATGCGAGGGGTCTGTAAATATTTTCACAGCCCTCTTTTTAACTCATGCAGTATGCAGGTCCTCAATGGAAGACAGGTTGGTAGTAATTGTTTTTTTCTGCAGTTCTAATTATCCTCTGAAGTCTGTGTCTGTCTTGTTGGGTTGCAGAACCAAACCAGACAGTTATAGAAGTGCAGATGACAGACTCAATAATGTATGCCTGTGTGCGAGTGAAAAAAAGGAGGGAGAGAGAGTTGTACACCTGTGGCTGAAATTGCCTTGAGGATCATTTCACTAAAAAAATATAAGCTTTCTAAATAATATGGGATGACGACTCAAGCACTGTTATGTGGAGTTGGATGCTGCAGTATCTGATGTGAAATGGAAGCTAATGAAGAGTGGCTGTTCCTTTTCGAAGAGAAAGAAAACATCTTTTTTAAAAAAAAAAATAAGCATAAAAGAATTAAACACTACGTCTCAAACAATTATCCCTTTCTCTTTACTTATTTGCAGTCACTCATCATTCTCAAAGATTCAGCTCAGCCCATAGCTTTTGGACTTTGGCATTATTAGGGAACTATTTAACTGAAATGGTTAAAACCATTTAAGCATCACTGAAGAAACCAAAATGTGTAGGCCATGTTCATCACAGAAGAATCATCAGCTAGTTCTTTATTTTTTAGGAAGTGAAGCTGACAAAATCTTTAGGTAAGATTTTAATCTCCCAATGGACTGGCGACTAGAGTGGGGACATAGCATGAGATTGATTCTTTTTTAAACTACAGTCACATCTAAGTACAGATCATACTAAAATGGAAAAAAAATACAGATTTTTTAAATACTGCTGTTTATATTAAATAGATGTATTAAAAAATAATGTGGCATTAAATAGAGCTACTTTGGTCTAGTGTGTAATGCACTCATAAGAGTGAAAGCAAGAAACTTTGAGTTCTAGTCCTGCCTTAGCAATGAAAACCAGCTGGGAGAGTTGGGCCAGTCCCTTTCTCTCTGCCCAACTCACCTCACAGGCTGCTGTTATGGGGGAAAATAGGAGGAAAGTGTGTTGGATATGTTCCCCATCTTGATTTATTTATAAAAATAGTAAATGCAGGAAATAACTGACTGCACCCCATTGTATAACACCAACGCAATTATTAAATTTGTGGATGACACAACAGTGGTGGGGCTCATTAATAAGAACAACGAGTCTGCTTACAGGAAGGAAGTACAAGGGCTGACATTGTGGTGTAATGAAAATAATCTCACACTTAACACCACAAAAACTAAAGAACTTATAATTGACTTCAGGAGGAAGAGAGATGTACATTTATTATTGTACATAAATGGTGAGGAGGTGGAGAGGGTGGGTAGTTTTAAATTTCTGGGCATTTATATCTCGGAGGACCTCTCATGGACTATGAATGCTAACATGCTTGTGAAGAAGGCACAGAAGAGGCTGTACTTCCTGAGAATGCTCAGGAAGATAAATCTATCTCAGCATCTACTTCTGTCCTACTATCGCAGCCCACCATTGAGAGTGTCCTGACATACGGCATTCTTGCATGGTATGGGAGCAGCTCTGTAGCGGACAAAAAAGCTCTACAGAGAATCATTAAAACTGCCCAGAATATCATCGGAGTCCAGCTGCCAGCCCTGGATTACATCTTTGAATCTCGCTGTTTGAGAAAGTTGCATAACATTCTCAGAGACTCTTCCCATCCTGCTTACAATCTTTTTGGACTGTTGCCTTCTGGCAGAAGATACAGAACAATTAAAACTCGGACCACATGTTTTCTGAATAGTTTTTATCCCAGAGCTATAATTGCACTCAACAATGAACTAAAGGGCCACCATCAGTGAGCTGTTGGACAGTATTAGCTGGTCGGTTGTGTGGATGTTTGGGTGGTTTAGGGGTGGAGAACTGTGGTGGTAGGGGTGTGTTTGGGGATTGTTATGTGTGTTGGACCTGGTCTTTGGGTGTTAAGTGAATTTCGTTGTATGGGTATACTGTATATATATGTACAATGACAATAGAGTTATTTATTTTATTTTATTTATTTATTTAAATAAATAAATAAAATTAAGGAATGACAGATGTAATAGGAGGCTCTAAGATTTTCTGAAATTGTTCTTCCAAAGTTGGATTCATGGCTGTGAACCATGAACTGGCCAATTCTGCAGGCTTCAGGGCTCGCTCACTCCTTTTTTCCCCATCTGTCTGGTGCTTTCAAAATTGGAGAAATCTCAACCAGACAGAGACCATAAAAGGAGCATGGTGAGAACTGGTCTAAAGTTGACTCTGATGCATTTAGGCTCCTAAGGTTTCTTAACTCTTTCCCATCCTCCATCTCTTGAGGTATTTTAAACCAGACATTTGCTTCATGGAAATGGCTGAAGGATCCTAATTCTCTATTCAATCTCATTTTTATGTTACCAGGCTACAGAAAGCAGGAGTTTGGAATTGTTGGAGGATTCCAATCTCAAAGTATAAAAGATTATAATAAAAGATTGAAAAAGAGGACAAAAAGTGTCCATAGCGCTTTATCAGATCTATAGGAAGGTTGAAGGTTATTCCTTGCTTTGAATTGAATGACAGAATTTGAAAGCACATAATGATAGAATTACACTAGAAAGTGATCTCTAACCTCCTGCTAATGACAGAATACTTGCATGGGATGTAAAGAAAAGGCAGCATAATTACTTATCTCTGATGAGAGTCACCATCTCCAAGGCAATCTGTTAAATATTCAGCAGCACTGCTGCATAGCCTATATAATCAGAAATTTATTCCTTAGATTTATCTTAAATCCCTTGTTAGAAATTTAAAATTAGGTCCTATCCTATTGAACTAGAGAGAATATATTTGTCTTATGGAACAGCCTTTCTAAAATAGCTGGATGCTACAAATCTATAGCTATAGATTTATATAGCTCAATTACATAAGCCATCATTGAGTTACAGCAGAAGAAATCCTACTGCTTATAATCTTGGAGAAAACAATTGCTGGTCATGGTTCATAGCACTGGGATAGATGAAAGAATAATATAAATAGAAAGACCTATGTTCATGCAAGGACATGGTAAATTGACTGAAGGTAAGTACCTACAGAAAGAGATCCAGTGATCCTGGAATTATCATTCTTTACATAAATTCTATATTATGCAAAATTTATCAGTAAGTTGTTTCAGTTTTATATCAGTAGAAGATTGAGATACAAAGGTTCACAAATCATTTTGAAATTGAAATATTTCAAGCCCAAAACACTTTGAGCTAGACACACCTGTTTGCATTTTTTTTAAAAAAAAAAAGCTGTCCAAGCTCACCTTGTGTTTAATATTTGAAACTTACTACATATCTTTACTGGTAGGAAAGGAAAAGACTTAAGTGGGCCAAAGTAAAACCCTACCCTACAACCCTACCCTACTTGTATCTTGACCCACTAGTACTGTGGCACTTACTCCTAAAGTATTGTACAATACATATAATCTCAGATTGAATGCATTGAATTTTTTTCCCCTTCTAGACAAGATTTTTGATATGGAATTGCTCTGCTTGATTCATGGCATTTTTACTGGGAGCCAAAATAATACTTTTTTGTATGTGTAACTACTAGAACATTTTCCCACCGTTTCTCTGTTTTCATCCCAAATCCATTAAAGAGTGAAAGAAACTGTCTTTTGATAAGGAGTTTCAGGAACATTCTGCTTAAAATCACATTATGCTTTTGAGTATTATAAGAGAAATAAAAAAGCAATACTTTTAAAAGAAAATGTATTAAAATGTTATCTCCAAGCAAATTTCTTTTTTTCCCCCCTGATACATTTACCTCTCTTTGTCTTTAATGATCTGCTCAGCCATTAATTTCTTAAATTCTGCCAAACGCAGGAGGTCTTTTGCTTCCCTTTCTTGCCACTTGCGCTGTTTTTCAGCCCAATATTTTTTCACCTAAGAATACAAAGTCATTAAATATCTGGGAGGGGAGAGGGGAAGGAGAAACCTAACGCTAGCTAATCACTACCTTGGTATCTATAAAAACAATTTCATTCGTTCATACCATACTGATATCCGTTTGACTGCCCAATCCACAATCTCAAATACAAATAAGAAAAGCTGGTTTAAAGACTTGCTATCTGAACTTATTACAAGGCTATGTTTTCTTTTTGTCTCTTCTTTCGAGTACAGGTTTATAGTATTATGTCTTTGCATGTATCATATAATGTTATATCATGGCACATATCAAAAATACTATCTCAAAATTCAGAAACCTGACTATACTAACTCAGGGGGAAAAAACTCAATATTTAAAAGTTTATAATGGTCAATTCCAAAGGTCATCCCAACAAAGGAAATGCTAGATGCGAGTATGTGAATGAAATTGCCACAGAAACAGAATGATGGCCAATTGGATGATGTTATTTGTCTTCTTTTAAAATAGGCCTGCAGCAGAATGACCATGGGCAAAAATCACAGGAGGTAGACAAAGCAAGAGGGACAACATTTGGATCAGCAGCAATAAAAGCAAACAGAACTCAAGAGTCTGTACTAAAATATGAAAAGATACATGGAAAATGTTCCAACATAGCTAGTAGTTTTGGTCCAATGTTTATAGAATGAATCCAACAAGTGTGGATGTGTTTGCTTTGAGCAAAGGCTAATTAACTGCACAAACATATCCTCTACCGCAGAAGAAAACAACTCACAACAGAGATAAACGAAAGGTTAATTAAATGGAAATAAACAATTCTTCTGTTGAATAAACCCAAAGGGGTGGGATATCCAATTTCTGTCTCCTATTAAACTCTTTGAATTTCTTTAAAGTAATCAAGCAGCACTTTCTACAGGCTCTGTGGGCTGTCATAGTTTGAATGAACTAGTAATAATAGAAACTAATGTAAGAGACCACTTCCAAATATTTCCATCTCCAAAACACTCACTGCAGCCATGCATTCAGAAGCTCCAGCAAAGCAGCCAGCAGTTAAACATGAGTGAATGGACCTTCACATCCACACCTGAGGCAGGGCTTTGAAAGTCCATCCTGATGCCATTTGGGCCAGCGCAAATATAGGCTTCAATTCAAGAAGGGCATTCTTAAAAGTCCAGCCAGTGATTTCACAAGGGCTTGGAAACAGGCTGCTGTAAAATTTTGAGAGGGGGGAACAGAATTTTTTTTGGGGGGAGGGTGAGTCATTCCCCACCCTACCCACCACCGACCACCCACTACATTCCATCTTCATCTAGTCTTTCTTCAGAGTTTTTTGTTTGGTCTACAGAAGTCAATGTTCCAGTCAATTGGAGTATGCAATATATAATGTTGGAAGTAACTGAGCCAATATATTTCTGCAACGAAACCTACTGAACCATCTGATTGTATCAAAGCCTGGGCTTATACTGTACTTTTGGTATAAGCCTTTTTATGTGCGATCCAAGGAAGCACTGCCTCCTTGAGACTTTGCCTGTGAGACCAGTGGGCATTGGTGCATTGCAGCAGATAAGAAGGCAGTTGGGATCAAGAGCTGCATTGTTAGAGCTGAATGCCAGAACAAGACAGACCACATGTAGTGAGACTAGCATGAATTTGAGGCCCTGTTGCACATGAATTTCTGAATCATGGAATAGGAGATTTTGAAGGATATATTTTCATCTGTCTTTTTAACGGGCCTTTCAAAGCACGCACACACACACACACCACACAGAGATACACAAACACAGAGAGAGAAAGAGAGAGGGGGAGGGAGGGGACGATGGAGAGGGAAAGAGGGAGACAGAAAGGTAAGGAGAAGCATAAAGTTAGCCATCTGATTAGAGGACAGGGAAATGGTGATACTATATTGAGTCCTCTGGTTGCTTTCTTCAAGGCTAAGCGCTCCAGCCTAGAGACCCCTCTTGAAATGATTGTGACAATAAACAGTGCAAAGATGTGCAAACAAAGCCAAAGTATTAGTAAGAGTGGGCGGCCATCTTGGGAGGGAAGTTTGGAGGGATATTTAAGGAGCAAAATAGGTCCATTTTATGAACACTACTCATACGAAAGCACTAACACATCTGCAAGACGAATTTACATAGGCAAGTCATCCTCTGAATGTTTAGTCCCAAATAACTATATATGAGAGCTTATTACATTTTTTTAGACATGCTGACACCATCGCAGAATTTCATGCAATGTTGCAAGCATATGAAAACATATTCTCTCCCTCTCTCTGAACCGAGTCTTCCAAGGATTCATGCGAGAATACAGCAGTCTTTCAAGATTTGCCCACATCTCACATTACCATTATTTTATTTACAAACCCAGTGAGGGATACCAGTAAGGAAAGCTGCTTCAATATGTATGCACCATACATATTGACTACATCTTGGAGATAGTTCAAATAATTTTAATAGAGAACAGCCTGATGTTAATTTCTCCCTACACCATGTAAGCATCTGTCAGAAATTATTCCCATATTGATATTTCTCCCCCAAAAGATAGGCTGGAACAGGCTGGAAGTGCCAATTATTACATTTACTAAAGTACTTTTTGTTTTGTTACTCCTTCAATCTGACCTTTTTTCATAATTCCATATAAAATATTGTATACAAATAACCAATGACGGCAGATACTTTTTCCATTATATAGCAATTAGTTCAGCAATTATCTTTGCAGTTGCCAGAAAGATTGAAGGGATTGTGAACTGCAAAACTATTCTATTTGTTTCCCTGAAAACAAAAACTGTTATTATACCTATAGCTCATTAGATGTCTGTCTGTCTCCCTACCTACCATAGCATGTAACATTCCTAAGAAGAACAAAACAGTGATTACTTCCAAAGTTCTTGATTTATAATATTTACCCTAGACAGGGAGTGAAAGATAAATCATTCAGTTAAAATTAAGGTGCCAAATACGTTCCAATTTTTTTTATAACAAACAAAATTAAAAGCTTTATTAAAAAAATACAATACACATGCACACACAGTTTGTATTAATGTATTTAGCATCCAGGACAATTAAGGATATAAAAGTTTTCTGATTTTATTGTGCTACTTTATAAAATCTGAGCATATCTATCTTGTCCATTTTTCTGAAGCTCCAACAGATTATCTATCTCTTTTTGAACAGTTTTCAAAGTCAGAATTACACTAGATGGCAATCTTCGCTCTGAATGGCTATCTACAGTTCTGCTGGGCTATTCCAATAAAAGGAAGGAGATGAATGCTGCAAACACTGATTTCTAAAAAAAATCTCTGATGCACATGACTCTCCAACTAGATTTAAAATCTCTGCACAATATTTTCAAATAGAATTCTTGCATTATATTTCCAGGCCCACCTAAACCATTCATAAAAGTTTTCTTCTATGGTTAATTTCAACAGAGTCAGTGGAACGAAGAGCTTTGAAAGGAAGTTCAAGCAACTTACATAAATGAGATGAGTGGAAACATCTATTTTGAGATTTGAAGAGCTCAGTTGTTTACAAAAATTAACTCATTTTAAATGAAATTATTACATTTTTAAGATAAATTTATCAGTCATGTTTAGACAAAAGCGTTTCTACAAATACTGGTGTTTTAGCAGAGTGATTCTTAAATATTAATCTTAAGTATAATATTTAACACTGATGTTTACCCATAATGTGTTATCTGATATTTAACAAGTTAGCAATGTTTAACATATATTAAGGTACCTCAAATGGGCTAACTTACTGAAATTGTCCCAAATTTGTGACCAACGCTTCCTAGGGAATTGAAATTTGGCAAATTTTATAGTACGTTTTATGATAAACATTATCACGAAACAGTTTATGACATAATACAAAATGTTGTACTACATTTCCTCTGCTATTGTTTAACTGTGTTATACAGTTCAACATGGGCTATTTTCAGTGCAGATACATCTCTGAATGTATCCCACCTTTTCCAATTACAAGTTCTGTCATTGTTGAAAGCACTAAGGAATCTGGTAAGGATTGACCCAAAAGGTCACAGGTTATGTAGTGTGTATCTGTGTGTATACACACAGCTTGTGTATGCGTATATATACTGGTTTCAGGGGTGAAATGGTACCACTTCGCTCCAGTTTGGGCAAACCGGTAGTGATAAAAACTACCAGTTCGGGCAAATCGGTAGTAAAAAAAAAGCTACCAGTTCGGGCGAATCGGTAGTTAGCTACCGGTTCGGTTAAACCAGCAGTTTAAAAAGCTACTGGTTCCTCCAAACCAGTATTTCTGATGATCAGCTGTGCAGTGGGGTTTAGCTTCGCTAGAAAGCAGGAAATCCTGCTTTCTAGCGAAACTAAATCTCGTGCCACAGCTGATCTCCCCCTCGCTTCTACTTACCTTCCCAAGCCTCCTTTTGGCACGTACTGCACATGCGCACGTGCAGAGCATGCATTTGGTGCACACTGCACATGCACATGCAGCGTGCGTTTGGCGTGCAGTGCGCATCTGCGGCCAGAGAACTGGTAGCAAACCGGTTTGGATTTCACCACTGACCAGTTTGATGTACTATTTATGGTATCAGGACAGGAACCAGTGACTATTAGTTCTAGTCCCAGCTGATGACCTTGGACTAGTCACTATCTCTCAGCCGTAGGAAAGAGGCAATAGCTAGAAATAGGAAAACCTTGCCAAGAAAACAACAGCAACTTATCTGGGCATTCTCCAAGAATCAGATGTGATTGAACAGAATAAATCTACTGTATATATCCTCCAGTTATAACCACCTTTCTACTAAATATCATTGGACATATTTTAAGTCTTATAATAAAATCTGTGCTGCTTCATTAATCAGCTTGTTATACATAATACTGCCTAAGAGATAAATCATTCTCATAAAACATTCAAGGGTCAACAGACTTTTGGAATTATCAGAATATAAATCCTATACTTGCTCTAACTTTACACTGTAGCACAGTAATGGTTCTATAGAGCAAAGATACTTATAGATTTAATTGGATTTATTCATTTTAATAAGGTCTAGTTAGCTTTGTAAAGTGTTACATTTGAAATATATAATCTGAGTGGGGTTTTTATGATAACTTCATATGATCTGCTGAATGAAGGTGACTCAGAAAAAAGTAAAAATAAATATAACGTTGAATTTGATACCCTGCTAGGATTCCAGGTTATTTATATATTTTAAAAGGAAAGGACCCCTCCAGTCTGGAATTTTTGAGTAGAGTTACTGTTTGAAGGCTCATAGTATCTACTGTGCATTGTCCATTTATACGGCCTCTGGGTTAGTATCTATGGAAGTTGCTTTCATTTTCCATGCTGTTACCATGTCAAGCAGCCCTAGAATCTTTTTTCATTAAAAAAATAATGTTCTATGTAGTGCGGGGGAGACAGACTGTATGAATAGGTGTCAAGCAATCTTGTATGTCTGTTCCCTTACTTCTAGGTTTACTCTTTTGCTTTCATGAAGGGGAGAAGATGACCGATTCCTATGGAGATAATATTATTTGGAAAATTACAGAGGCATCCATTCTACTTAAAGGGCAACTAAATGATAATTCCTGCCAGGAGTGAATACAAATCCCCCAAATAATCAATGGCAACTCAGTCTTAGGGCACGTGTACTTTTCATTGTGGCAGAACTAGACACAAGTGTTAAAATTCAAACTAATCAAATTCAGTCTGGCCATGTGGGCTATAAGTTGGTGAAGCGATTTATTTTGTATGACAACTGCTTTCATAGTATCAAAACCTATACTGATCAAGGCAGAATGCGAAGCCAATAAAACAGTTAGAAAATTTATGCCATGCTGCAGCATTATAATGCTGATCATAATAATATGTATTAATGTTTTGTGCATAATCTTAAATGTGGCACCCCAGAACCTAGCAGTAGTACAGACCAGTGGTAGGTTGCCCTTGGTTCGGACCGGTTTGCAAGAATCGGTAGTAAAACTGGCGGGAGGCCCTGCCCACCGCCCTGGATGTTGTCATCAGTGATTTGCACACATGCGCAGAAGCAAGGGGCGTGCGTGAGCAAAGCGTGAGTGTGTGCGATCCCGTTGCAAACCGGTAGTAAAGGTAAGTAGAACCCACTCTTGGTACAGACATAAGCATAAAGTCCCTCTATAAGGTATTTGCTGAACCTGTCAAACTTCTAAAATTATTCAGAAGAGATGCTTTGGAATGACTAGGAGTGAGACTGCAGCACCTTTTAAAAATAGTCATGTCTTTTTTCAGATTTCTCTGAAAAGACTGGAAAAAAAATCTGTGATTGCTTTAGGACATCAACTGCAGCTGGGCCTTTATGCAACTCATTAAATCAATTACATTATTCTCCAGGTTTGTACAAAAGTCTGAAAAAGAAGACATGGGTGCTTTAAAGAGATGCTATATTTACACACTTCTCAAGGGACACTTTTCTGAATTATTTTCAAAGCATGAAAGCATGTAAACTTAAATGTTTACTACAACTGTTTCCAGTTACAAATGTACTGAAAGCAATGTGAGCAATCTGGAAGATCTTAAGCAAATGGCTTTTCTTTGCCTGCTATAAAACTAATATATAATTAGCTATAATATCTTGGAATATCTGAAACTGTAAATAAGAGTTAACAGTCTTTTTCTAATGTAGGGACCAACAAACATAGAAAAATAATTGCAATCTTAAAGGATTACCAAAATATGATCACCTCATTGCCAAGATGAGAGGAATTTGGCATTTTTGTGAGATTGCAGCTTTTAATTAATAATCTTTAAAATGTATAATTTATGAGAGGTCCAAAGAAAACACTTGACACTTTGCAGGTGGTTGCACTACCACCAAGATTCCCAAAGTGCATTCTGGACAAAGTTAAATCTAGTTCGCTTCATAGATACATGAACAAAATAAGAATGAAAAAACTTGCTAATCTGAGCAAGCTGGAAAAGCAGTAAGAACGCTGCATGTACAGGACTCAACTAATTATTTACAAAATTTATATTATACTATATCATATATAATGTACCATCATTATATTATATTATTATACTGCCATATCTGTAAAAAAACAACCTCATTTGCCATCAAAAAATATCTAAGATAAATTTGGAGAAATCTAAACTGTTCATGAAGCAATATAAAAAACTAAGGGAAAAAAACAAATCAGCCAAAAAGTGCCAATGTGCATTAAAAATTGCTTCCACATATCCTGGGATTCAAGCCAGGAAAGCAAAAAATATTCTTTTAAACCCGAATATATGTACTACCTCTATAAAGGTAGTTTTAGAAATGATAATAAAATTGCTGTCATGAAATTTTCTTATTGCCATTCTTTTCTCCTCTTCTGAAAAATCTGGTTTTAATGTTTCACAAGAATAAATGCTGGATTTTTCAGAATGGAGTACCATTATTTTTGTCTCCAAATAGATGTATGATTGGTTTTTCCTTCACCAGTGAATTCATTTGTGAAAGAAGAAATCCTTTGCATCCACTAATCATATTTATTTCAGTGAGTCTTGAAAAAAGTGATAAAGGCACTCCTTCTAAAAAAAGGGATTATTTACAGTCAACCTTCACCCTCTAAAAACAAAAAAAAGGAATAAGTCACATAAAATAAAGCTCTACACTTTACCTGATTTTATTATTTTTATAACTTATCGGGCAATAAAAACACTGAACTGTATTATGAGAGCCCGGGAATCCCATTCTGAAAGGCTGCTTTTAAACAAGGCATCTGACCCTTAAAATGTAGAAGAGGATATTTAGTAAATAATAATAATAATTTCACTTAATAGCTCCCATTGTGGTAATGGCATTCTGAGGAGCCATATAATACATGCTGCAATTTCAACGATCCTCCTTTTCATATTTTTTTCTCTCGGAGGCTGCTGATCTCTTGCCTTCTGGATTCTGATTCTCAAAGGATCAGAAAAAAGAAGCCTAATAATGCAAACAGACTTCCTGAGACCCACTTCAGGCATTTGCCCCTATCTCTGCTACTGGGCATCAGGCCCACTGTCCTCCGAAGCGGTCTCTGCGATGCTTCATTTGCTTTGTGCAGGCATTACCCCGGGAAAGCTTATTTGGTGCATTGCAGCATACCTTTGCTGCT
The DNA here is from genome assembly GCF_029215685.1 of Pituophis catenifer annectens. Classification (NCBI taxonomy): domain Eukaryota; kingdom Metazoa; phylum Chordata; class Lepidosauria; order Squamata; family Colubridae; genus Pituophis; species Pituophis catenifer. The sequence goes on along the minus strand of NW_027256881.1, from coordinate 204,784,153 downwards.
GCATTGCAAACCACTCTGGTCTTTGCCACGGTTGCTCTTGACAGCAAAAATCTGCCTCTCGCTGGCTTCTCTGCTCTCTCTCTCTCTGTGAGAGTACAGTAGGCATATGCCTGCAAGCATGCTCCTCATAATAGGGTCTTTTTTTTTTTTGATGGGGTGGGGGGGAAAGTGGGGTGAGGAAACTTAACATGGCTGTGAAGAAGTCAAGAGTTTTCAAACCTGCAAAATATACTGGCCTGGCTGATATCCACTAAGCACTCATTAATCTCTGTAATAATCCTTAAGACTGCTTACAAGGGTATAATGTATCCAGATCAATTAACGTTTTAAATATATTAAAGCATTTAAAGCGCGCAGGCGCGCGCGCACACACATATACACACACAAACACGCAGACAGACAGATTGCATACTTTTTCTTTATCCTCAGCTCTTTGAAGCCATTCTTTCTCTTTCCGAAACTTCTCCTTTTCATCTTCTTCTTCTTTTCTTCGGGCGGCAATTGCAGCTTCCAGCCGGGCAGCCTCCTCTTGCTGAGCACGCCACAACAGCACCTTCAGACAAATTGAGACAATCGCCCTGTTCAGTCAGCAACCCCAAAACTTCTCATGTTTTAGAAGTTTGCCCCAACCCACTAATGGGAATACAGCCCAATTCACTTTGGGCAAACGTTGTTTCCATGTTTGACGTTTCCCTACCACTCCGGACAGCCACCTCTTGCCCCTTTTTACACACCCTGTATAAACATATAACAAAAAATGGTGGGTTTAGACAGTTGCAGCTATCATCTTCACCTTTTTAACCACACACTCCTGGGCATACCTCCATCTCTTGCTAACCTGCTTTCTCATGTTAGCAGGTGTGTTCTGGAATCAGGGAGTGAAGAAAGCAATTGAGTATAATATCCTCGCAGGATCACCCTAGGTCTGAAGGTCATGCCAACTACCTGGCTAAAGCAAGAAGGCACCTCTTTAAGGCAGCAACAGTACAAGTAGTCTTCACCTTACAACCACAATGGAGCCCCAAATTTCCATTGATAAGCAAGGCAGTGGTTAAGTGAGCTGTGTCCCAAAGGTTGATGAGTTTTATAGTCATGTTCAATCTGAAATTGACAGAACATGCAAGCAAGATGTGCTGTTTGTTGCTGGAGACTGGGATGCCAAAGTTGGAAATATTAAGGGGGAAACCGTAATTTGACTATATGGCCTAGAAAAGTGAAATAAAGCAGGACAACTTCTCAACTGCTACTAATCCAATGATTTTTTTCATTGATAACAATGTCGTCAGATCTCTCAACCCACCATAGTAAAACCAACACAATCTATGCAAAGGATAACCCTACCAAATATCAGAAACAACTCAGAAACAACTATCAGACTATTGCAACCTGTTCTGTAGAAAAGAATATATGTCACTCAGAGCTGAACTGTGGAATCCTTGGTTATTACATGGCTTCACCATAGCACACTAACTAAAGTCCTGCAAAACATCTTAACCGAATCAAAAGATCCAACAGCTGAAGAAGAAAAAACAGGAGTCATCTACAACATATAGACTGTAGAGACTGTAAGGACTATAACAGCCACTACGTAGGATAGACAAGCAGAAGATTAGCAGAGCACATCCATGAACACCAACTAACAGTCAGAAGACATGATAAAATTCCTTAATGTCACAACACATGGACAGACTCAATCATAGCTTCAACTGGTGAACTGTGAGCATCCTAGACTAAATTGAAAATTGCTACAGAATTCCTGGAAGTTTGACACCCAAACACAACAGCCATCAATGTACACATAGAGATAAATCACATTTACACACTATTCAAAAGAGAAAATGAAAAAGCTAAGAAACAAACAGAACACATTTTTTCAAGCATTCTACACCAAGATAAGCAGGAATTAAGAGCAGACAATCAACCAAGCAGAAAATAATACCTTAATAAAGGTTCTACAAGGAAACAAACAATTAAACAGATAAACAATCAAGGAGAAAACAATAGCCTAATCAAGGAACTACTAAGGAGAAAATCAACCTCCATCAACACTGGCAGTGAATAAACTCCATACCCATTAGCACTGATGATGTTATCTAGTCAGGTAATGAAACAAGGAAGCAAAGAACCAAGTTCATAGAGCAGCAAGGAATTCACAATTCGCTCCTATTCTCTTCTATTGGTATAAAGAAGTATTGAAGAGAAATCAAATTGCTTGGCACATTGTGGGCCGCCCTGAGTCTCCGGAGAAGGGCGGCATATAAATCAAATAAAAAATTTTAAAAAATGTTTTTTAAAAAAATCTACAACAGTATTTCAATGAAATAAGAATTAAGACTATCAGAAGTGAAAGGAATCTAAAGTTGGTTTATTTGATCAAAATTAAAATATCACACACACACACACACACACACACACACATACACACACACACACACACAAAGTTCTGTCAACCAACAGATTTCTTGTTGACCCCAGTATTGAAAGGTTGATTTGTTATGAGTTTGTTTATAAATAAGGTATAGGATATGGAATGAAGAGATATCTGTTTGTAACCTTATAGGAGGTGAGCAGTTAGTAAATTTATCTACATTTATTGTTATGACAGTTAGAACTCACTTCTTAATATATATATTTTCTTTTTATCATATTCTTTTTCTTTCTAGAAGTTTAATTTTTATCAGTGTTTACTATTGTAATCAAAATCCTTAATAAAAGAATGATATACCAGGACAGTGAGTACTTGATGTGAGAGAAAAGCTCATTCACAAGTCGATTGAGAAGTGAAAAGAGTTTTTCACGTGGAAATGGACCATGATTGGCTACAAAAACTGAAGACCAGAAAAAAAAGGGGGGGAGATATTTAAAGAGCTAAGAAATAATTAAGATAGAAAAAATATAGTGCTACAAAACATAGGAACATAGTTGTAGAAATGTATATATTAAATAAGATATCAATAGTTGTGAACTTATATAAACAGCAGAATAAAATAAGTAGGAAAATAGAAATGAGCATAGAATTTGTGTCTGTCTTCTGCTCCATATTAAGAAAAACCTGAACAAAATTATTTATAATAGCTAAGATATGGCCAAGGGCTGACTTTGAAACAGACCATGAAGTTCACTTGTACAAGTTCCAAGTCAAGCTAAGGTGAAGAAGAAAATCACTCAATTTACATGGCATAATCTTGAACATATAGCCATTATTTTCAGAGAACATCCTGAATTACTTTGAAGATCTGAACTTCATTGATAAGAAAGCGGAGGAATTGTTCAATTATGTTCCATCAAGTCAGTGTTGATTCTTAGTAACCCACATAAATAGATTTTCTCCATGAAGAGGAACTGTAGACAAAAGTTGTTAAGAATTAATATTTCCAAAGAAAAAGAAAAAGAAGCAAACTGATGTCGGAAGGAAACATGGAAACTGCCAAGAAGAGAAGAGAAGCCAAAGCCATGAAAGACAAAGATATCAGAAAGGAACTAAGAGAGCTACCGGATTAGAAAACAGCAGTAGTACAATGACATCTAAGAAGATACTGTAAATGATAAGAGAGAAAGAAAAATAAGGAAAGTCTTCCAAAAAAATCTCTGAACTCAGAAGGTGATCCAGCCTTGAGCTGGTACTCAAGTCACAATGGACAGATAATAACTGATTAAAGGAAGATCAAAGTAAGAGGGAAGGAACTTACTAAAGGTATGTAAAATAGAGATGTCAACATCCATGATACCTAAAAAAATATTTCCTACTTACATGAATTTGTAGTATTAGAAGAGTATATTAAATCAGCACTCTGATCATTACCAAATTAGAAGACTACTGGAATATCTAAAAAAATATGGCAAGCAATAGAAGAAGAATTTACAAGGTTTCTGAATAAACAATGTCATCAAATGTGGGAGAACAACACAATCTGATGAACAGATTGGAATAGGTCAGTCTACATGCCAATACCAAAGAAAGAAGACTTAATAGAGTCTGCAACTATCATACAATACCCTTAATTTGACATGCTAATAAAATAAGACTTAGTACTATTAAAAAATATTAATCTAATCGACTTCCAATATAAATTAAAATTGTAGAGAGATCCCAAATGTTCAAGCTAGTTTTAGAATAGACCAAGGAACACTGACATACCCTGGATAATTAAGAAAGCCAAAGAATACCAAAAAGAAGTAAACATGTACCCCACTGATTATAGAAAGTAATAAACGGTATCAACCATATCAAGCTGTGGAATGTCCCTAGGAAAATGGAATCCCAACACATCTCATTGTATTCATACAAAACCTATACATGTCAAGAAACCACAATTCAACTGGAACATGCTAAAACAGACTGGCTGCAGGTCAGCAAAAAAAATGAGACAAGACTATATATACCCTGCTTATTTATTCAGCCTACATGCTGAATATATATTGCGGGAAGCAGAATTATTAGAAAGATGAGCATGATTTTAAGACTGAAGGAAGAATATGCTGATGACACTACTCTAATAGCTGAAAATGGAAAACATCTGGAAGTTCTAGCCATAAAAGTCAAATAATGAAAAATGGGACTAAGACCAAACTAATGACAACAGATGGAGCAGCAACCAGTCTTAGAATTGACTAGGATGATACTGAAGTAGTGAATAGCTTCTGCACTTTAGAATCAGCTATCATCATAGAAACTAGCAGTAAAAATATGTCACAGACCAGTGCCCACTAATGTACCAATGATGGCCTTGGAAAAGATATTCAGAAGCCGAGATATGTCTATACCTACAGAGGTCAGATTCATATGGGCAATATGGCACTCTATGGAAGTGCCATATTGGAAAGAGAATTGATGATTTTCATCTTTAGTATTGGAGAAGACTCCTGAGAATACCATGGATAGGGGCGGGGGGGATATCAAACAAACAAACTGCTTATAGAACAAATAATTTAGAGTTCTCATTCAAAGGACAAATTATCAGGCTTAAATGATAATATTTTAGGCATATTATCTGAAGTCCTGGCTCTTTTGAGAAATCTATAACATCGGGAAAGGTAGAAGGAGAGAGAAAAACAGAATGATATACTCATGATAGACTCAATTATATAAGGAAAGGGTGCACCTTTGGCAGATCTGAATGACCAGGTTGGGGATAAACTGCAAATATAATCTTTCCTGGATGCAAATGAAGGCAATTTTGTATGCAGAATACAAACCAAACTGACTTGGTTTGACCTAACTCTCGTATAGCCTTCACATATGGTTGATGTACATATAAAATGACATTGTAACAAATGCCATACAAGAGGTTCAGATACAGTCCATGTCATTAGATCACCCACTTTTCCTGCTTCTGGCAGGTCCATCAGAAAAAAATAATGCATTATGTGCTGCTTAGGACATTAGATTGTGCCTTCTGAGAAGACAGGTGGGCTAGAAATCAATCAATCATCAATCAATAAATCAATCAAAAATAATAACAATATCCACAGTTACCATCACTCACGGAGCAAACATATCTGATAAAAAATGGAAACATTCAAACCCTGTCAATTTAAAGAATTTGACAATTATAATTAGAAGATAAGGGCATGAACACAATGGCTCCCTCACTCCACCCACAGCTTTTCTGTCATTTTTACACTTCACCTGAAAGACCTGATTCTGCTCAACTGCTCATAATTAATAGAGCTTATCTTAATTAGGGTTCACAGTCATCTGGACCTCTGTATCCAATGCAGCTACATTTCCAATTCAGGGCTTCCAAAGTCAATATCCACCACGAAATCTCAAACCCCCACACAAGGACTAATGTGTCTGGCATTGACAAATTGTTCTCCTCTGTGCTAAGCAAATCCCAAGACTAAAAATCTGAGTCTCTTCAGAAAACATAACTTGCCTACTTAACCGATAAAACTATATTTAATTAAAAAAAATGCAGTTGCTTAATCTTCTGAGTTAGTAGACTGCATGTTAGCCAATACTGCAGGGCTTACGAAGAGATACCATTTGAAAATCTGAACAGGCGAGTACTCCCTCTGTAACATTGGTTATGTTTATTTACAATTTGTAACCCAGAATAAAACATGTGAAAATTGTGCTGAAGGTCATTGTGTGAATTTTTACCTCAAAATGCCTCCCCGTTACTTTGAAAGAATCCAAAGTCGCCAGAAAGCTTCCACTGGGATCCAGCCAAGTGGCACCTTGTCTGGAAATTCCTTTCAGGTTTAGAACCAAAATGGTGCATCATGAGATGGTTCCAGAGCATTTTCAAGGTTTACACTATGTCAGCGTTCCAGAAAAAAACCCAACTCCAAGTAAAGACTCTGAAGCAAGCATTTTTCAAAGTTCTATTTACTAGAATAGGTAAACTGGCACATCTGGGAAAACCCCAATCTGAGAGGTCCAGGTTTTCCCTCAGTAAATCAAAACCCCCAAAACCATCCCCTCGTTCCTCAGTCAATCACATGCTCCAATCAACCGCCGTCCCATCTTGAGACCTCACTCCAACCACTCATTCTTCAGATGCACGATCGCCCTGACCTTGACCAACAAGGAAGAATGCTATTATGTCTACAGATACCTCCTCTACTAAATCCCCCCTCCTACTTTCCCACACATGAGAAGGTGGCAGCATGGAAGTTTCTGGCCTAATATGGCTTCCAAAGCTGACACACTAAGTGTTTAAAAATATGGTCATGGAGCTGAGGCCTCCATCAACCTGAATGGAAAATTTGAAACAAGTAAAGCTTATGCTTAGAAACGACACACATGGGTTAAAACTGCCAAGCAAGAGCACATCCAGATTTTGGCACTGCTGTTGCTATTATCTTTTGGCGGTTAAAATTACATAAAAATAGCAATTTGATATAGTAGGCTACTTAAAAAAAACATTCACTATTCTTTATCATTTTTGGTTATAAAACTAAGGATTATTCCTTTCATTTTATTACCTACTGCATGCAAGTAGTTTTCCAGCGAAATATATAACTGGCTATCTAGCTTCCAGACAGAAACAAAACTCAGAGGAGGAAAATGGAAAAACACTATATAGCAAAGCTTATTTTAATTAGGATGCAGGCATAATGGAAAGTACAACCTAGATAACTAAATTGCTACTAGGAATGAATCCTTAAATTTCTAAGTATCCCCTCTCCTTTTTCTCACTCATTCACACATGCACAGATAATGACCTCTGTAATGCACATTTATAGTTAAGCCGAATGACCAACAAAAATACTACTCAAAGTTCAATGTCAACTTAAACAAAAATCAAAAACATAAATTACATTAAAAAGGCCCAATCTCACAACTCGACTATTAAGCCAGTAAAATCAAGGCTGGACAACTTTGGCTAGCCAAATGCTGTGTGGTTGTACTCCCCAAAATGAGTTGAATTAATGAATGTTTAAAATTAATTATCCGTAGATTTAATGAATTTTTAAACAATTAGTATGTTTACTCTTTGGGCCAGTTACATTAAGATAATAAAGAGGTTACACCTAAGGCTCTGAGGGAATGTGCAGGTTATGTTCATCTGAGTTATGCAGACATTACTGTTTAGCTACAGTATAACTAGTAATATATTCTGTGGTATTCAGAGATTCTGGATTCAGTGATTCAGGTAGTCAGAAACAATTAAAGAGGACTCAACTCAACCTGTGGACTGCATAGAGAAATTCTTACGTACGCAACCTGTCTCTTGTAATAATCTGAGGTCTTTCAAGGGCATTCCAGTAATCTCTTTGATCCTACCTATCCACTTTATCTGTTGTCTTTCCCTTCTTCTATTTCCCTCAACCTTGGCAAGCATAATAATTTTTTCTCTCATGCTACATTACATGCACACGAGAGTTTCTCAAGAGAGCAGTTGGCCTGCATTTGGTACAGGTCTGATTGATAAGTCTGATTTTTGCAGTTCGTATTAGTAACTATCTTCAAATCCACAATTTGAAAGCATATATCTTCTTTCTCTCCTGTTTTTGTAGTGTCTAGCTGACGTATACTACACTGAAAAAAAATCATTGATCTTTGCTGTCATTAAAATACGTGTGACAAGTCTGCAGTCACCAAGGTTTTGGTGGTGGTTGATTGTGTGCTTATACATTCTAGAGGAGATGCCGAGGAGAGTAACACAAACCAACTCTTGTGTTCTAATGCTATACTTTGCTTTCCTGATAACACATTGGGAATAGAAGGCAGTTACGATTTTCATTGGAGAAGAAAAAGCAGATACGGAATTGGCAAAAAGGGGGAAACACAGGGTTGAAATTCAAATTTTTTCCCTACTGGTTCTAGGGGTGTGGCTTGGTGGGCGTGGCAGGGGAAGGATATTGCAAAATCCCCATTCCCACCCCACTCTGGGGCCAGCCAGAGATGGTATTTGTCGGTTCTCCGAACTACTCAAAATTTCCGCTACCAGTTCTACAGAACCTGTTAGAACCTGCTGGATTTCACCTTATAAATACATCAGAAGGATTCTGAGGGAAAGATCCTGAACAATGGAAGATTTAGCTGGCAGCTTAAAGTGCTATAAAGGATTTCAGGTAGTCCTTGCTTAACAATCATTCATTTAGTGACTGTTCGAAGTTATAATGGCACTGAAAAAAATAACTTACAACTTGTCTTCGCACTCATGATTGTTGCAGCATCCCTGAGGCTGTGTGATTGCAATTCATGCACTCAGCAAGTGTGCATTTACAGTATCCTATGGTCGTGTGATCACCACTAGCCACCTTCCAACAAATAAAGCCAATTTGGAAACCAGGAAGAGGGTATGAGTCATTGTCATATGATGTTTCACTTAATGCCTAAATCCTCTCCCTTTTAAGTGCAAATTTTAAATTTTAATGTGTTTTAAAATATGGGTATTTTAAATTATGGGTATTAATTCAGCCAAATTTATTTAATTCATTTTATTCGATTTTAAATTTTTATATGTATGTGTTTTATTTCGTGGCTGTTCACCGCCCTGAGTCCTTCGGGAGTAGGGCGGTATAGAAATTCAATAAAATAAAAATAAATAAAATAAATGACTGTGGGTGATTTGCTTAAATACCACAACCAGGACTGCTGTGGCTGTCATCTCTAAGTGGGCTTGTTACGTGATGAGTTGCTAGTCCTGGTTAGGGTCATTAAGTAAAGACCACCTGTAGACAGTGCCAGAGGCTAAAGATGGACTGTTGGTCAGTTGGTTTCTATCCAGAGCAAAATTGGCTAGTATACCTGAAAAGGGCAGTTTACATTGTCAGTGGATTGTTTTTATTTTTGATAACTTTGCTTTGTTGATTTATGTTTTGAATCCTCTTTGTCAGCTGACTTGTTGCCAAGACAATTGTTGATTAAACAATAGATAAAGAAAAAGAGTTAATGGTTTCCCCTGTTCAGTCTTGTCTGACTCTAGGGGGTTGTGTTGATCTCTGTTTCTTAGCCGAGGGAACCAGCACTGTCCAATGTTTCTGTGGTCATGTGGCCAGCATGACTATATACCAAGGGGCATAGAACACTGTTACCTTCCACCGAAGTGGTACCTACCGTATTTTTCGGAGTATAAGACATACCGGAGTATAAGACACACCTAACTTTTTTGGTGAGGAAAAGAAGAAAAAGAAATCTCCCTCTGCCTCTGAGCAATTTTGCCTCCTTGCAGCAAACAGCAAACAGCCTGCTTTACTTTCATTTTCATTTACAGCATAGCTTGATTAGCATAAGGAAAAAAAAATCTGCTCCAGCAATTTACCTCTTTGCAGCAAGCAGTGGAGCCCTGCAAACAGCTGAGAGCAAATCAGCTGAGTCGGGAGGCCGATCCAATCAACTTGTGCTAATTAGCCTGTGCTGAAGCTGAAATGAGCTGTTTTTTCTTGCTATTTGCTTGCAAGGAGGTAACTGCTGCGAGGCAGAGACCAAAGGGTGGGGGCCAGTGGGTGGGCGGGGCTACATTCAGTGTATAAGACGCACCTAAATTTTCACCCCCTTTTGGGGGGAAAAAGGTGCGTCTTATACTCCAAAAAATACAGTATTTATCTACTTGCATTTACATGTTTTTGATCTGCTAGATTGGCATGGGCTGGGCAAGAACAAGAGCTCACCCTGCCAACCTTCTGGTCGACAAGCCCAGCAACTAAATAAGCAAACAAACAAGGGATGTTGGGTGAGACTGGGAGAAGACCAACCAAAATGTTCAAGGGTGAAATCTGGGGGTGAAGAGTACTGAAAAAGAAAAACACATCAGGCACTCTTCTAGAAGCCATGGACAATAAGACAGATTGAAGAACAGACGTTGAAGGTTTCCCTCTCTGACATCACCAATAGATCAAATTAAACAATCTCCTGGATTATTGCATGTAGTCAATCCAAATTTTCTTGTGATTCCAGGTGCTGTGTAGTTTCTTGATATTGTATTTAACATCTCTTGAAATTGGCTATAGATTTTTTCCTCTGTTGCATTGAAAACTGGAGCATAGAAATGTATTACACAGATGTTGCTGCATATCCACTAATTCTAATGCTGTTATTCATTGGGATGTAGCTAAGTACATGCTTAGTGATATCCCTTTTCAATATCAATACAATTCTATTTCTTTAAACTGATTATTGTCCTGTATAATATATCAGATAAACATCTGAGTTAAAATGATCCAGCCTGATCCACCTGCAATTATTTATTCGATACTGGCATTATTTGGTGACCAGACTTCCTTGCAGCTTTGGTCTGGCTACATCAAAATCAGATGTACTTGCCTAGGCTTCACATTCTTTCTCTATATCTAGTGCCTTCCTGCCTGGCAGTTTCATCATCTGACACCCAAACTCATCTCCATACGATGTCCTTCCTTCTGAGTTTGATTCTAGAATTTTTTTTTAAAAGTAGGTTGGCATCACTCATCAACATTGGGGATTATTTTTAGTTTTCCCCTTCTATTTTCAACTTTATTGGCAAGGCTGATCCTATCAGGAGCTACTTTGTTGTTACTCTTTGTGGCTACCAGTGCTAATAGGTTTTTTTTTTAGGGTTCAGAAACAATGAACCATTGTTCATTGTTCATCTCAAGCCAAGATGAAATGTCAAAAAGAATTGTGAATAAATATGAATAGAGTTACAGATAAAAAGATATACCAATCTACATCCTTTCAGTTTACCAAGACTCTCAGATAGTTCCTCTGGAATCATCTGAAAGTTGTGCAGCACCCTTCTAGAACTTCAGGTCTACATTGAGATTCCAAGGGTCTGGGGATTTTATCACCTGTTCATATTTTTAGGGGTCAGGGAGTATAAATGATAACATGTGGAGATGGCTTGCTAGCATATCTTATCAGTGGCTTGGTTATAGTTCACACTGTTCCAGTGATATTTTAAAAAGGGATAATCTCTAGTAGGACAAGCAGATGTTCTTATGACATCCTGTCAACGGCTTGGGAACTCAGACAGGTGGCCCTTTCCAAAGAATATTTTTATTAAAAACACTGTTTCTAGTATGCAGCTACTGCTCCCCCTTACCAAGCTTTAGAGAACTCATGGTCACTTCTTCATCGCAATCTGGGAGTCCTCCTGGATATGCAGCTGTCCTTGGAGGAACACCTGACGGCTGTAACCAGGGGGACCTTTTGTCAGGTTCGCCTGATCCGCCAGTTGCGGCCCTTTCTTGATCGGGATTCCCTGTGCACAGTCACTCACGCCCTCGTCACCTCTCGCCTTGACTATTGCAACGCTCTCTACATGGGGCTCCCCTTGAGGAGCACCCGGAGGCTCCAGCTGGTCCAGAACGCAGCAGCGCGGGTAGTGACGGGAGCAGCATGGCGCTCCCATGTAACACCGCTCCTGCGCGAGCTGCACTGGCTCCCAGTTGTCTTCCGGGTGCGCTTCAAGGTGTTGGTTATCACCTTTAAAGCGCTCCATGGCATAGGGCCTAGCTATCTTCGAGACCGCCTGCTGCTACCAACGACCTCCCATCGACCCGTGCGCTCCCACAGAGAGGGCCTCCTCGGGGTGCCATCAGCCAGACAATGTAGGCTGGTGACCCCCAGGGGGAGAGCCTTCTCTGTGGGGGCACCTACCCTCTGGAATCAGCTCCCCCCAGAGATACGGAGAATCCAAGACCTCAGTGCCTTCCGTCGCGCCCTTAAAACCCATTTATTTAAACAAGCCGGGCTGGCTTAAGATGAAATTTTTAACTGTTTTTTAAATGTTTTAAACGTTTTTAATTGGTAATGAGTTTTAATTGGGCCAAATTTATATATCTTTTAATTGTTTTTAATATTTGTTCTGCATGTTTTTTAATCTGGCTGTACACCGCCCTGAGTCCTCAGGGAGAAGGGCGGTATAGAAATCCAATATAAAATAAAAAAATAAATAAATAAATAAATAGGAATATATAGGAATATAGATGAAAGGCACAAAAGGTGAGACAGATGTACAATATAATGATGCAATTTGCAAAGCTTCCTAAATCACTATTTCCATGTCCACACATGGAGGAATTTACAATCCAAAACCTGCTATATTATATATTGCCTCAGCTGATTTAAGTAATTCATTCTGCATAGGTACAGTATATCTTATATGAGCAAAGGAGTCCACACTATTTATCTCCTCATGTATCTTCTAAAATGCCGCTACAAAACTCAGAATTATCGGAACTACTGATCCTCCCAATATGTTAAGGGTGGCAATCCCAGGAGGATTTGGTGAGGCAGACTATAAAATACATGCATAGAGTTGCAAATTGGCTGAAAGACTAAGTAACTTAATGAGAATAATCTTTAAGAAAACATGCTTAGTTTAAAGCTGCAAATCAGCTTATAGTCACTGCAGATACAACTGTTACTGTCACATTGTTCCAAAATCGTCTCTGTGGATTGCCTTACTGGAATTCTGGTACATAATTCAAGCACCTATGCATTTTAATGTATGTTAGATAGACAGATATAGCACTCAAAGGACACCAGATATCAACATCCTTCATGCGAGAATATTGGCAACCTGAATTTAGTATTTCTGAAATTCATAAAAATGAGTTAACTCATGTTTTGAAGAAGAAATCAATAAAAAATGCTCCCCCCCAACCAAAAAAAAAGCATAGAGAATTCCAATGAAAATGTCAGCACAATTAAGTAAGTGACTAGAAATAGTTTTGCTTTTTTCCACTCAGGAAGATACTGTAATCATCTATTTAAAACAGATAATCTATAGTGGAGCATGGAACAATAATAATGAAGGAACCATGATCAAACACAATTGTTATGGGGAAAATGCTGAAGCATAGGCTAGCAAAATGCTTCACAATTCATTATGAGTCTCTCCCGATGGAAATTTTAATGCAAACCTTTGCTTTCAGAATTTCTAAATGGATACTGATTTCTAAAACAGCTTGTTTCAAGTATTTCTACTCTTGAAAACATTAGTAAGATCTGGTCACAATCAAGCATCAATGTGTTTGTAGACAAACATTTTTGCAGGAAAACAGAGAAGCGTATTACTGAAACCAGTGAGATATTTTCATAGAACACAGCAGTTGTGGGTTTCAAAACCCATTGCTACCAGTTTGCTTGTGGGGGCGCATGCGCAAGCATGCACAACGCTTCTGCGCAGAAGCATCTGGGCGGGTGGGCAGAGCCTCCCACTGCCACCGTTATTGGTTCACCCAATCCGGGGCGAACCAGTAGCAACCCACCACTGGAACACAGCTACATCTTGGTTCCAGAGTCCAGAAGGGACAAAGTTGGTAGAGTAGAAAGGAAAGATCTAGTGGTACGAAGGAAATGTGATACTAAAAGCTACTGCAAATTCATATCCTGAGACTGTGAACATTTCTGCTTATTGTAGTGCCAAATGAGCAACACACCTGAGTAGAAAATAGCTAATCATTCTGCAAAGAATTCTAAAAAAGATGATAGTCTGTATGGCTATTAGCAATTCAAACATCACGGAAGTATCATTGTTTTTAAATTAGGCCATTCAAGTTGCAAATACTGATGCAGGAAGAAAATAGTCGTTTCAAGTGATCATTTGGGAAGTGGTTTTGATCTCAAAATGAGACATTTCAATCCTGAAACTGTTAAATTTGAAACATTTTTATACACCTATCAGGTATTTACAGATAACAATATTGGGTAAGTAATAGTTTGTGTTCTATATTTAAAATCAGTTTTATTAGGAAAAATATAGGATTTCTGCCATGAATGTTAATTGTGTCATAATAACAATGGTATAATAATCTGTCATGACATTTTATTTGTTCATTCATTAAGTTTACATGCTGCTCATTTTGCCAAGAGGTGACTCTAGGCAGTTTACAGCCAATAATTTACACAATCTTGATTTCTTGGTTTTGTGGGATATATTTGTTTAACAAATTTATATAGCTGCCCATCTCCCTGAGGAACTCAGGCAGTGAACTAAACCACTGCCAAGTATATAAACTTGCTTTGCTCTTCTAAAGTGATATATATTTAATAACAAAGTATATAAGTAAATAAGTTACAGGGCTTTAGCAATGTTTCTCACTGCTGAATCCAAAAATATTCCTTACATGGTTCCAAGGTATATATTCAATTAATCATAAAATATAATGTCAGTGTTTAGAGACATATAAACAATGGTCAATGGAATTCAGAAGGGAAGAAAAAATCTTGTAGTAAGAATTCCTGAAAAGAATTTGAGTGAGTGCTGGTTCAGAATATTTGATTAAATGCACTGATTTTAAATAAATATTTTCAGAAAAAAATGTTTTATAAGTTTCAGGTTAAGTGTAAAATGTAGAACAGTGATTTAAACCCAAACTATATGTTTCATTTTCTATTTAAAAATCAAACTCTCTGATCACACCACTTACTGGAATAGCGCTTTTTGTATAAGACAGTAATGAGTCCGCCAAAACTTCATTAATTATAATGGCTAGAGTTACCATTACATGGAAAATAAATTGAATTAATTGAGCTGGTGCTTGGGATAATGAAAATATATCTTGCTTATTAAAGACTTTGTGACTCGGAATAGTTGGCTTTAGATGTATAGTTGGCCCTTGCAACCTGTTCCACTATCATCCTAAAAGAATCTGTCATATCAAAAGAATGTTAATGTTAAGGATAATAATAGTCATGATAGAACTGTGATTATAGTACTAGAATTATAATGTTATTTTTCTATAATTATAAATATGCCATAGGGAACCCAAGAGTAAGTCAGAAAATGGAAAGCTCACCACTTGTTTTTAACATGAGCCTTAATTGGAATTTTGAGATATGAACTCTACGGACATTTAGTTTCCATCTGTTAGAAAATACAGTTAAAGTACAAAATGTTCTTTCCTAATTCAATCCTGAACTTTTAAAAAGTTGTAATTAAAATACAGTGCAGAGATACTTCAGAGGAAAGAATGCTTCCAATTTTTTCAGAAGGAAAATTCAATTACACCTGGCACAGTAAGTGTGTTTATTCTGAACAAAATAGCAGGAGTCTTGAAAATTGTGTTCCCTCTAGCATATTAGCTAAATAAACCAGGAAGGGATCGTTTTGGTGCTATCCAACTGATATTTAACTTCTTGCTTTCAATCAAGCCATGATTCATTATTTTAGCTGAGCCTTGGCTTGTAACATAGCAACAAGACAGGCTTTCCTAAACTGAATGACACATAAACCCTTAGGGAAAGCACGTAGGAAATGAGTTCTGGAATTCTTTTCAGACCCTGTTTCATAGCAGGCGTCTAATTCTCTTCTGAGTAATGAAGTAACATATTGATATGTGTGCATTCCTGTATGCATCCATTCCTGTGGAAGAACAATTTTCAGAAACATACTAAAGTTGAAACCAAGAACCCACTGCTTCATGCATGATCCAAATCCATGTGCCGTTCCTTTGTCTTCTACAACCAATGGTTTAAAAAGAAAAAGTAGGGCGCCTACTGGAATAGGACGCCTTTAGTCACCCAAACTTTGCCCAGATATAAAAGATAATATTTCTGTAATGCTCACTTTCTATTGAACAATTTCAATCAGAAGAAGGTAGAATAATATGATCATTTTCAAAGACTCATTTGCAGGCTTTCAAAATTTGTTCTGGAACATTTGGGAGCTCACCCGAGATGATAATGGGCATCAGAGATTAGAAATCTTGTGGCCTGGAAGCCTGCTCATTCAATGTAGGAATGTGCCCAACTATTTATTTGTGTGTGTGTGCATGCGTGTGTACATGTGTGAGTGCATACACAGTACCAGGAAGTAGGCTTTACTGTGTAAACATTCAGTGTGCTTTTTTCAACATTAAACAATCCTGATTGTTCAGCTAATATAAAAGCAGTACAGAATTGCTTCCCCCATAGCTCGTTTCACAAATGAGATCACATTTTAGCAAGGCAGCAATTGCCAGGAGCAAGCAGCTTTGGATGCCAGTTGTAATTAAAAATTTTACTTTCAAATATATTTCACAGTTTATACATGGCAAAAAGAGGATTTGCCAAGTGAACACAGATTGCTCTGCTACACAGAGGGGATACTTCTTCATAGTCAGTTAATTATTTGACTAGTGCCTACTGAAAGAATGTAATGTGCATTAACCATGACTAATTAAGGCAACAAATTATACATTGTGGTGCTAGATGTGTCAGTCTCATTCCAGGGTGAACCAAAACCTGCTCTCTGGTTGATAGGCAGAATGAAATAAAAATGGGGATAGTTGAAAGAAGTAAATAAATTAGGAAATGGGCGTTGACTTACCTGAACGCCCCTTCTGGGGACCGGGAAGACAGCGGTCAGGAAAGGGTTATCTGCTGCAATCCAGCGAAGATCGGGTCAGGAAAGTTGATAAGCTCCTCCTCCTGTCGCTTGCCAGCTTTCGGACGAGGAATGTGATGTTTTCCTGACGACGCACTAGCCCTGGAAGTAGTAGAAAGAAGAGAGTGGACCAGCCGAGACGAACTGGCGGATAAAAGGGTGGGGCTGACCGCTGTCTTCCCGGTCCCCAGAAGGGGCGTTCAGGTAAGTCAACGCCCATTCTAGGGAAGCGGGGAAGACAGCGGTCAGGAAAGGGACATGCCAAAGCCCGAGAACTACAGGGGGGGATCCGTCCGGGACGTGGAGGCCTGGTCCGCACACACCTGTTGGAGAACCCGACGGCCAAAAGCCGCTTCCGCCGAAGCGAAGGTATCGATCTTATAATGGCGGATAAAGGGAGTGGGAGACGCCCAGGTGGCGGCCCGGCAGATGTCAAGGAGGGAGGCTTGAGTGGCCCAAGCTGCTGAAGTGGCGGCACTGCGGGTAGAATGGGCAGTGACACGCCTGGGGATAGGAGTGGAAGAAGCCTCGTAGCAGGAGGCTATAGTGGCACGGAGCCAACGACCCACCGTATGAGAGGAGACCTTGAGACCCAGAGTGGACGGTTGGAAGGAGACGAAAAGCGCCTCCGACCTGCGAAAGCAGGACGTTCGCCGAAGGTAGATGCGAAGAGCCCGGCGAACGTCCAAGGAGTGCCAAACATGCTCCCTCGGGTGGGACGGGTGGGGGCAGAAATCGGGAAGTATCAACTCCTGAGATCTGTGAAATAGGGAATTAACCTTAGGTTGAAAGGTTGGGTCCAGGCGGAGAACCACCCTGTCAGGGTGGAAAACACAGAGGTCAGCCCTCACGGAGAGGGCGGCCAACTCTGAAATTCGCCTAGCGGAGGTGATAGCCACCAAAAAGGAAACCTTATAGGAGAGAAAACGTAAGGACACTGTGCGAATAGGCTCAAACGGTTCCCTAGTGAGGGCATTTAACACCTTAGGAAGGTCCCAGGTGGGGTAACGATGTACGGGAGGGGGCCGAAGATTCGAAGCCCCTTTAAGGAACATACGAATCAACGGACGTTGAGCCAAAGAATTACGGGACCCCAAACAGAGAATGGAAGATAAAGCGGCTACTTGCCTGCGTAACGTGTTTGGCGCGAGGCCGGCAGCCAACCCCTTCTGAAGGAAGACGAGTACCTGGTTAGTTGAGGCCTGCTTCGGGTCGATCCCTTGTGGTATGCACCATTCCGCGAAGGAGCGCCACGTAGCCGCGTAGATGCGTACCGTGGCTGGACGGCGCGCCGCCGAGATGGTGTCAATCACGTCGTGGGGCAGGTTAGACTCCGACAGGAGCTGGCGCTCAACCGCCAGGCGGTTAGTTGAAGCCAAGCGGCGTCCGGATGGAGGAGCGACCCCTGACGAAGAGTGACGTCGGCGGGAGGAAGACGCCATGGAGGCTGAGTCGAGAGCGCCTGAAGGTCGGCAAACCAAGGCCGACGGGGCCAGTACGGTGCTACGAGGATCATCTCTGCCTGTTCTGCCAGGAGTTTCCGGACCACCCTGGAGAGGAGGGGAAGGGGGGGAAAGGCATAAAGAAGACCTTTGGGCCACCTGCACAGGAGCGCGTCCGTGGCCTCCGCCAGCGGGTCCGGAAACCTGGAGATGAAACGTGTTGTTTGCCGATTGCCCCTCGTTGCAAACAGGTCCATCACTGGGTCCCCGAAGCGGCGAGTGATCCGCGTGAACATTGCCGGGTCGAGGCGCCACTCGCTGTGGTCCAATGGAGAGCGGCTCAGCCAGTCGGCCTGGGAGTTGGCAAGGCCGGAGATATGGACTGCTCGCAGCGATCGCAGGTTGGCCTCTGCCCAGGTTCCCAATCGATCCGCCTCTTCCATGAGAGAGAGGGACCGGGTCCCTCCTAGGCGATTGACATTGGCCTTGGCCGCCACGTTGTCCGTCCGCACGACCACATGTCGGTCCTTGACGATGTTCGAGAAAACTCTGAGGGCCAGGTAAATGGACCGGAGCTCCAGCCAGTTGATGTTGTGTGACTTGTCCTCCGAGGTCCATGAGCCCTGGGCCATGTGGGATTGGACATGAGCCCCCCAGCCCAGAAGGCTGGCGTCCGTCGTTAGAATGACAGGGTCGGCCTCCCTGAACTCCCTCCCTTTGAAAAGGGCCCTGGAGGACCACCAGTGGAGGGACTGAATGACGGTGGGGTTAAGGTGAACAATTTGGTTAGAAGCCGAAAGTTGGGACTTCTGATACGGGAGAAGAAACCACTGCAGGGACCTGCAGTGGAGACGGGCCCATGGCACAATGCCGATACACGATACCATCTTTCCGAGGAGTTGGGAAAGGGTCGCCAAGGGAACAGGAGATCCCTGTGCGACCGAAGTGACCAGAGACCGCAGGCTGGACAGACGTTCCTCGGAAAGAAAGACCTTGCTCTCGACCGTATCGATGATAGCCCCCAGGTGTTGGATCCGGGTCGTAGGTACCAGATGGCTCTTGGCCCAATTGATGGAGAAGCCGTGAGCCGTCAGGACCCGGAGGGTGGAGTCCAGGTCCTGATGCGCCCTGTCCTCCGAGCTCGAGAGAATGAGGAGGTCATCAAGGTAGCAGAGGATCCGAATTGGAAGAGCCCGGAGGTGTGCCGCAATAGCGGCCATCAATTTAGTAAAAACTCGGGGAGCCGAGGATAAGCCGAATGGGAGGGCGCGGTATTGGTAATGACGGCCCGCATGACAAAACCGAAGGAATTTGACATACGCCGGATGAATGGGGACATGAAGGTAGGCCTCAGTCAGGTCAACTGAGGTGAGGAAGTCCCCGATCCTGATACTCTCTAAGATAGAGGAGAGGGACTGCATTTTGAACCGCCGGTAGGGAACCCAGCGGTTCAAAGATTTGAGGTCTAGAATGGCTCTCCAACCCCCCGAGGGTTTCTGAACGAGGAAGAGGCGGGAATAAAAGCCCTGCCCGTGCTGCTCCTGCGGCACCGGTTCGATGGCCCGAATGTCAAGGAGGTGTTTGATAGCCGAGGCCAGCAGGAGCCGTTTCTGACGATCCCGAGAAAGAGGGCAACGTAGAAACCTGTCGGGAGGGGTGGAGAGAAATTCGAGGGAGAGGCCCCACCTAACCGTCTCCCGGACCCAAGCATCGGAGGAAGTACTCTCCCACTGGCCGGCAAAAAGAGCCAGGCGGCCCCCAATGGGAGGACTGGGAAGGGAGCTATCTGGACCTGCGGAAGGGACGCCCGCGGCCCCCACGGGGTGGACGTCTGGAGAATCCCCTTTGATTTTGAAATCCCTGATGATCCGGAGGTCTGGGACGGGGGTAAGGGGCCCTGGGGAACCGGCCTCCCGAATAGGGGAATTCTGAATGGCGAAAGGGGCGAAGGTTAGCAGAAGAGGAACGATACTCAGAACGCCTGGAGACTGGTGGAAGGATACGCTTTTTGTCCTTAGTTTCAATTAATAGGGGTTCTAAAGGGGCTCCGAAAAGCGAAGGACCCTCGAAGGCAGCAGAGGCGAGACGCCACTTTGATTTAGCGTCTGCCTGCCAATTCCGGAGCCAGAGCAATCTCCGGGCGGTTACAGATGAGCCAATTGCCTTAGCCGAGAAACGGGACGCATTAAGCGTCGCGTCGGCCGAGAATTCCAGGGCCGCTAAGATTTTGTTAAGATCCTGGTGGGTCCTAGAATCTGTAACTGGAAGCCTGTCCTGCAGCTGACGTACCCATAAAATGCATGCCCTATTAAAAAATGACGAGGCTATGGTGGACTTAGCCGCCCACGCTGAGGCCAAGTGGGATTTAATCAAAGCCTGTTCCAGGCGCTTGTCCTCCGGGCGGAGGTTGTCCTCCGGGGGGCCAGTAGCATTGGAAGGCGCCGGAAGGGCTGCTACCGGAGGATCCACAGTTGGAATCTGCAGGAGAGAGGCCAACTCAGGGGCCACATTATAAAACCGCCTATCAAGCTGATTAGGGTTAGGTCCTGAAGCAGGCGCAGACCATTGTTTCTTAAGCACATCCCTGAAAAGCTTTGGGCCTGGGATCTCCTCAGCTTCTATTTCAGGAACCTCAAATAGGGGAATGGAACCTTGATTGTCCCCGCTAGAGACTGGGGGAGCCTGAGGGGCACCTAGGCGGGTAGTTAACTTGGCTTTGTGCAATAGGGACCTAAACAGGTGAGGCTTAAACAAGCCTATGAAGGATGGCTGATCAGGAGCCAAGTCCTCATCTTCGGAAAGGTCCCTCTCCCTAGCGTCATCCTCTTGGAACGATGGTTTTTCTGATGGGACCCCCGAATTGATCAAGACTTCAGGGAGGGCCTGACCCTCTTCCTGGAGGGAAACCTCAGTATGTGGGAGAGAACAGGCAGATTCAGCCACCCAGGAGGATGTTCTGCGCTGTAATTCCGCTTGGATCCCTTTCTGAATGGCGGATTGAAGGTAGGCCATGAGTTCAGGAGTGACAGCAGGCCCTGGAGGCACCGAGTTCCCCAGATTAGTCGGCGCAGCACCCGAAGGTACAGAAGGAGAAGGTGCCTGGTCATGAGAAGGAGTATCCGACTGGGAGCCAAAAAGGGCCTCACAAATTTCCCTCTGAGCAGGGGCTGGCAATTGCCCCCCGTCTGGTGATAAAGGACGTGAACCGTGAGCCTGGTCACCCGAAGGATCAGGTGGAGGGGCCGCAGAAGCCTGAGGGGCCAGGGGAGTTAAAGTTGGCATCACCCCCTGTTGGACTGGGGCCTCTCTAACAGAGGCATCCCTCATGGCCTTTTGTATGGAGCGTTCTATGGCCTGGTGCAGGCGAAGCTCCTCCTTTGCCTTCGCTGCAGCCTTCTTTTCCTCCTTGGAGGCCTGAGTTTTTTTAGATTTTTTTGAAGGCTCCGCTGAAGGGCCAGGAGCCGGATCCTCCGGGGCGTGGCGTTTGGCCGCCTTAGAGGAGCGCGATGCCATAACGAAGGAAAAACGGGGTCCCCAACTGCCACGAGGGAAGAGCCAAAATGGCGTCCGATAAGGCCCAGGCGTTCAGTGGTGGCCTAGGGCGACAAAATGGCGGCCGCAATAAGAAAAGGGCCCTCGTTCCAGCCGCCCCTCAGATAAAGAAGCGCCCCAATTAAAGGCCCTGGAGGGAAGCCTCATACAATACCGCTTCTTCCGATGAGTCAGCCGGTCAGGCGCTGCGAAGAACCTCGGCGGGGAGCGCAGCGATGGCAAGGCGCGCTAATAGAGCGGCGAGGGCTCCGAGGCAAGCGAGGCGGCTGCAAGAGGTCTCAAGAGGTGCCTTCGGCGAGGAAAGAGCGCGCTCGCCGGGAATCAAAGGAGCAGCCGCTGGCAATTAACAGGGAACCTCGACTCGAAGAGGAGGTTCCCAAGGGCGGTTTCGGGCGTTAACCGTTCGCGCCGCGTGGGAGAGACCCAAGCAAGGGTCTCAATCCCCCAAGACCGCAAGCGGTCGCAGCGGAGTTGGACCAAAGCAGCCCTTCCCGCTGTGCACCTCAGTTAATTTAGAGAAAAATTTTTAAGTTGAAAAAAGCCAATTAAATTGTAAAAGGAAGACTGAGATTCAGGAGAGAGGCTAAGTGCGTTCGATCCAGCACAGATCGAGTCAGAAAGCTGGCAAGCGACAGGAGGAGGAGCTTATCAACTTTCCTGACCCGATCTTCGCTGGATTGCAGCAGATAACCCTTTCCTGACCGCTGTCTTCCCCGCTTCCCTAGAAAAACAAAACTGCTATTCTGTTTAACCGTGTGCTTAAACTGACTTTACTCCAAGACGAGGACTGTGCAAATGTTTTGGATTGGGAAAATATGAGATTGAAACCCAATATACTGGAGGACCACTAATTAGGAGAAGATTGATGCACAGTCCATGGTAAAAAATCACCCAATCCAATGTTTTAATGAAATGTTTTATGATCCAGCGGATTAGATCCAAAAACAGAATCAGTCTTTCTTATTTTTTGGCTTTAGGCGAAGAGAAACCACTAAATTCACGATGAAACATTTTCACACTCCTGGTCCTCTGTATCATAGACCAAAGCTGTGATCTATAACTTGTATCACTCTGCCAGGTCTGCTGGTAATTAGGCATTTCCTCCCACATTTGCCAATGAGTCATTGTAACTGATTTTTCCAACATGAGACACAATTTTTCACTTTGTCATTTCTCCCACACTTCGAAGATTCCCATTAGATTCACAAAAGGTAGTTGAATTCTGGCTCACCAAGGACCTACTGTATTTATTGCAAAACAAAGCAGGAAAGAGTAGAAACCTTCTCAATGAAGAGTGCATTTAGTTACAATTTATCTCCACTGCCCAAATGTGCAGAAAGTCAATTATATTACTGTAGAGACCAGTTCCGATTGTTGGTCCTTTCTTATTCCATGATATATAGCCTAGCGTTCTCCAAAGTGCTTAATATCAATCTCCAAGGATAGATAGGACTCTCCAAGAGATCGATGTTATAGTTAATGTTATTGTTATTATCTATAGTACTAATTAAAGTAGTATTCATTAAATTATTACATTATAAATGTTTGGGGGTCAATCAACAATCTGAAGATTGATGAGCTGAAGAATTTTGGGGCCCTGAGGTAGCCACAATATCAACTTTTCCAACTGTACCCAATCCTAAATTATCAAGGACTTTACCTCTCATAGCTACACAGTAGCCTTTCTTTCCTTATGAAAAAAGCTCCTTCTTGCTTTCTGTCCAGCACTGTCCTCTGTGGGATTGCTCTCTTTAGAACTGGTCACAGCAAAATGGTGCTATTGTATGTTAAACTTCTCAGGTAGAGAAAGCAAAGGAAAATGAGAGTGCTTGCTTGAGCATTTTACAGCTTAAAGTACCTTGGTCTAGAAGGCATAAGGAGTGGCCTTAAAGGATAGGAGGAAGAGCCACCACCAGGGCAATAACCAGACAAGCCCATTCTAAGAAAGTAATTTGAGAAAACACCTCAGACAAACCCTTTCCAATTCAAGGTAAAGTGAGGGAGGGGGAAGCACATTCAGATTTGCAAGATAGTTGTAAATAGTTGCACAAATAAAAGTAGATTTGCCCTATATGGCATTGGTTTCTTAGTATGGTCTACCTTATAGGGCTGACACCTGGATATTAAACCAATATAGCCAGTGATTTGTCACATATACAATCATTTTCTTTAAAATGTACCTAGTTAGCATATCTTCTAATAATGCTTATGTGGGTACCAAAGTCAATACAGACATTAAGTAATGCCTTCATGTGTAATACTTGTTATACAGCTTTGTAACATTTTGGGGCCAAGATTCACACTGGTCCAAGAATGGGATGTTGGAGGATTACTTCATTAAGTGAGTAGAGCCAAAACAAAGAAATAGAAAGATTGAGCGCAAAAACTAATTGCTATTTTTAAATGTTTTTCTTCAGAAAATAGCTGTTGTACTGCATTTAAATATAACTGTATACCTACCCCGAATGCTCATCTTCCTCTCTATGGATATGACTTTATCATATCAAACCCTAATCCTTGGCATTTGCAACTGGTTATAAGTATCATAGAGACCCAGTTTGGTGTAGTGATTAAGGCTAGAAACTGGGAGATGGTGAATTTTAGTCCTTCCTTAGGCACAAAGCCAGCAGCTGACCTTGGGCTAGTCACTTTCTCTCAGCTCTAGAAAGGAGGCAATGGTCAACAATTCTGAAAGACCTTGCCAAGAAAACTGCAAGGACTTGTCGAGGCAGTCTCTGAGAATCGGACACAACTGAATGGAAGGAAATACATACATACATACATACATACATACACACATACATACACACACACACACACACACACACACACACACACACACACACCGTTTATTTCATTGCCACTAAACAGACATGGATAACATATAAGTGTCCAGATATTGCTGGACTGCTATATCTGTAATCTCTGGCCATGCTGACTGGAATTTATGGAAGTCATTGAATTGAACAAAAATACCTAGCTCTACTTTAATTTACTCTAAATTGCATTATTTAAATTGCATTTTTTTAGTGAAGACTTATGCGTATTGCAGCCCAGCTTTTTACTTTAACAACTGAATCCATAATGTCTACTGTGGATAATGGTTTCCCAAACATGCAATAATTGTTTTTAAACAGGACAACCCCAGAAATATTTGGCATTTTTATTATACAATTTTCTCTCATATATAAGCCTTGGTTTATGTTTTCACATGGAAGAAAAAAACCCAACAATTGTAGGAACAGAGCTGTGTTAGTCTAATGTGGCAAAAGCTCACAAAATATCTAGTAGCACCTTTTCCAATTAGCAAATTTTATTAAAAGGCATAAGCTATGGCTTACTTCATCAGATGCAAAATTGGCTAGACTGATGTAGGATTTAAACTGCGGTAAAAGTTGGGGAGGGGGAAGGTAGGAAAATAAATTGGTTATGCAGATGCGGATTATATGAGAGACAAATTACAAATATCTTGATAATTAATATTGTGTTTTCTGAGACCTTCTGAGATCACTTCAAAGCTTATACAATTTAATAAAATTTATTACTCAGAAAAGGTGTTAGCAGACTCCTTTTGCATTTATAGCACCACAGACTAACACAACTCTCCTCCTACAGTATCAATAACAAGAAGCATGAAGCCAAAATCTACAAAACCTATCAAGAAATTGGCACACAAACCAACAGGCATTATTTTTCTAATCAAATTGAAATAAGATATGATCATTCCTAAAGGATGGAAAATGAAGACCCCCTCGCAGCCTACATATTGCAATCTATTGCCAAAGAATATGCCAAATAGATACATTTATAAATTCATTTACAACAATCCAAAATTAATCATCACTGCTATCTTTCCCATGGAATTTGAACTTGCTCATAGTAATAGCAATAGCACTTAAGATTTATATACCGCTTCACAGTACTTTACAGCCCTCTCTAAATGGTTTACAGAGTCAGCATATTGCCCCCGACAATCCGGGTCCTCATTTTACTGACCTCAGAAAGATGGAAGATTGAGTCAACTTTGAGCTGGTCAGGATCGAACTGCTGACAATCGGCAGAATTAGCCTGCAATACTGCATTCTAACCACTGCGCCACCAGGGCTCTGTTATGAGTTCAATAGGACAAAACCAAGAAACCTACACAATCAAACTCACCACCTTGACGATAAAGAAAGAAAACAAACTGTCGAAGCTTCTATAAGTATCCACTCATCAGATTGGAAGACTCCACAAAGCATTGATGATATTGTGAACCTACAGTATCTGGCCATACATTCAGGTAATCTAAAGAGTCAATTTTTGCCCAAGTGATGTTCTGCTTAACTGCATCATTTAGTAATGGAGTAGCTTGTCCAAGTTGTGGTTGTTAAGCAAGGACTACCTGTACCAACATCTTCCAACAAACTAAACCTCAAGACAAGCCATTAAGAATATTGTCAATAATGCCAAAACAGCGTATCTTACCACTGGTCTCTGTGAATTTGTACTCACCCACTCCACTCCAAGTTTTGGTATACAGGTAGACCTCGGCTTACAATCACAGTTGAGCCAAAAATTTCTACTGCTAAGCGAGACATTTGTTAAGTGAATTTTCCCCATTTTATGACTTTCCTTGCTACAGTTGTGAAGTGAATCACTGCCATTGTTAAGTTAGTAATACAGTCCTTAAGTGAATCTGGCTTCCCCATTGATTTTGCTTCTCAGAAGGTCACAAAAGGTGATCGCATCACCCTGGGACACGGCAACCGTCATAAATATGAACCAGTTGCCAAGGGTCTGAATTCTGATCATGTGACCATGAGGATGCTGCAACGGTCGTAAGTGTGAAAAACGGTCATAAGTCATTTGGGAGGAGGGATGCTGTTGTAACTTTGAACGGTCACTAAACAGACTGTTGTAAGTCAAGGACTATTTGTAATATGTACATGAATGTTGAAGGGGAAATCTCCCAATCCAGTTAATGAGTAGAAATCACATGAACAGTTTGAGCCATGTTTAGTGAGCTGTGCAGTGGACAGAATGCAAAGTCCTACCCACTAAGAAAGCTACAAGGCAAAGCTTATACAGTGATGTTGCTTACAGCAAAAAGACAATATTATCACTTGACATAAGAATCCATCCTGAACCCATTTTCACAGTAATCTAGTATTTTTAACCTTTGATGTGTTAGTCAGTAAGCCTTGAATAACAGTCAGAGGTCAACTACTACTTTCCCAGTAAATAGGCCTTTAGTCTGCAGTTTCAGCCTCTTAGTAAGCTATTAGCATTTTTATATTTTCAAGGTTTTAGCTAAACAGCAAGCATCTCTGAAGCCATATAGACCTTTCAAAAACAGAAAAAACAGAGCACCACTGGTTGCCACGTACAACTCATAAGTCAAATTACTCAAATGTATGATTATTATTAAGTTACAGTTCACACTGGATAATAACTCTGCATTTTCTCAGTAACTGAGCAACAGGCCTATATCTGAATGCAAACAACCACCTAATCTGAAGCAGATTCTCACAAGCAATGCAAAACAACAGGACAATGATGTTAGCATGGAAACCAGACCTACAAGAAATCCAGGTAGCTGCTTTGCCCCCACATCTACACCTACAGACTCATCATAGGCCCAAAAAATACTTGCACAAGATTACAGCCACTTTCATGTGCTTTTCCTCTAATGCGATATAGGCCATCATCTGCCAGCAATGTCCCCCTTGATTCTACATAGGACAGATAGGACAAACTTTGCACAAAAGAATTAATAGACTCAAACAAGGACAAATTAGCATCAGAGCATTAGCATCAACCTCACAGGACACTTGATAGCAGATGTCAAAATGACCGTTTGGGAAAAAATGGAACTTGAATTCCACCACTGAGCAAGAGATTGATGAACTCACATCAAAAGGTTTCAGACAATCTCAGAAAGTCTCAACAAGAATGATTGTTTTTAATGCTATACAATTAGTAATTGATTAATGATATTGTTCTTGAGTCAGTTTCAAACTTTATCAGTCTAGCCACTCTATGCATCTAAAGAAAAGAGCTACAGCTCACAAAAGCTTACACCTTTAATAAAATTTATTAGTCAGAAAAGGCTCCTTCAGAAAAAAAAAACTGAATTCCAGATCAGTCATCATCCATCTAATATTTTTAAGACAACTAAATGAGATTATATTTATCTGCAACAAATGTGTTATAGAGATCTTGTTTAATATCCTTTAAATTTCATTCAATAGTTCCTAGTTCATCTAAAGGGAACAACTAAATGAATTTGCTTTCTAATCCAAGGCAAATTGATTTAAATCTATTTTATTTTTAGCATTTCTTTTTTAAAAAAAGTAATACAAACAGTCTATTTTTATTGTTCACATTTTCTATGTAATTGGTGATGAGAGCAACAGTATTCTCATCTTACAAAAAACAACTTTATAATGTTACACTTAATATAAGGCTGACTTGTGTATGTATCTCTCTCTGTGTGTGTGTGTGTGTGTGAGAGAGAGAGAGATTCTGAAAAAGAGTAAATGCCCTTTTCCATTATTAGCTCTGATCCAGTCACAGCCTTCAACAGAAATATTTTATATTTGTTCTGGTTGGCTGTTTTAATTATATTTCATTGTTAGCTGCTGTGAAAATAACATAGATTTAAGAATAGGATAGAAATATATACATATACAAGATGAAGGTTCTTGTTCAACTTTCATAATATAATTTGATGTAATGGAGCTTTAAAAGATTTGCATGCAATTAATTATATATTTTAAATCATATATTGCATTACAATGTGATTACAATTAAAAAATAATATGCTGTTCATTCATAGGCTAGGCATGCTGTATATTGATATTCTGCAATCAATGCCCAATAGTAAAATATCTCTATTATTTTGAAGCCTCACACTCCATTGAGCTGCTTTTGAAATGCTCCTATTTAGATTTTAATGAGATGTTAATGTACATTTCACTATTTCTTAAAGTGCCAATAGTAATTTGATTTCATATTAACCACTATTAAAATGATTATTTTTGTCAGAGCTATAAATATTGGTACTGCCAGCATTACCCATACAATACAATGCACACAAAGGAAACCTGTGTTTCTTTCTTGAAGACATTAAATAACTTAATCAGAAGCAAACAAGAATAAAAAATAAAACATTATGCAAGTGACTGGAAGTGTCTTATTGATTGCAAAATCTAGTCTGGAGTCTGATTCCGATTCAGAAAACTGCATGAAACTTAACTCAGAGAGGATTTCCCCTGATTTTTATTTTGTAGTGCAGCCCTTGGCATCCCCAATATAAGACAAATCAAAAAAATTAATGGAGTGCTTATAAGAGAATCTGAATAAAAGTTCTTGTATACAGAAAATATTTGGCGTTTCTTCAATGGTTGCCAAAGCTCTTTATCTAAATGTGCGGAAATTGTAATTATATGATATTCTGGATATATATTAAAAATAAAAAATATCTAATAATGCGGGTTGCACAAGTAAGAAATGGTGTCAGCTATACAGCACATGTAACAAACTACTCTGTGAACTGCACTGGCTGCTGGCGTGTTTCCGGTACAATTTAAGGTACTGGTTGTCACCTTTAAAATCTTATGTGGCTTGGGACCAGATTACCGTCCTTTTCCAAGAATTTCTACCGGTACAATCTAATTCAACAGATTAGGCATGCTGCAGATCCCGTCAGCCAGAGTGGAAGGATCTAGAAGGCAGTTTTTTTCTGCTTTAGCCCCTGTTTTATGGAATATTCTCCCTTCAGAGATTAGAATCCCCCCAATTCTCTTTGGCGTTTCACAAATCTTTAAAAACTTGACTATGTAGCTGAGCCTGTGGCTCATTATGTGTTAAGGGTCCTGGTACTTGGCTTTACTGTTAGCTGATTAATCATCACAGTTGCTGTTTCTACTTATTTGTTTTATGGATGTTTTATTGTTTTAATGTTTTCCAAGTCGTTTAGCTGTTTTCTAATTTTAGAATTTTAAGCCACCAGGTCACTTGGTTGAGTGGCTATAGAAATTGAGTGAGTGAGTGAGTAAGTGAGTGAGTGAATCAGTCCATCCATCCTTCCATCCATCCATCCATCCATCCATCCATCCATCCATCCATCCATCCATTCTACATGGTAAAAAAGCCCTGAAGGATCAAATTTAGTTTTTGCTTGTTTTCTGGAATCTATTACAAATAAATCTATTGTTACCCTAAGAAAATATCTTATCCTCTGGATATTGTATTGTATTCTTTAGCTAAAGAGGTGATATTAAGAAATGGGAAAGATTTGATATGGTGAAAATGAAAATTGCACCAAGACTCATATATATTTAGAGAGTAATCTTTCTGGATAAGATCATGTAGATCAGGGGTGTCAAACTCACGTTGTCACGTCGTTGTTATGTGACATATCATGACTTCTTTTCTCCTTTGCTAAACAGGGGGGTGGGCATGGCCAGCGTGTGACGCATCCGGCCTGCAAGTTTGACACCCTGATGTAGAGCAACAGCCATATTAGTCCTACTTAAATACTTTAAATCTGATAACTTATTTATTTGTAATGGAAGGAACAAACAATCAAAATACTTCTACTGATATCATGTTTCAAATCCTATATGAAAATGAAGGTGTCATTTTTCCTGATTTTAAAGAATATCATGGGGCATACTTATTAACTTCAATAACATAGTGGAATGAAAACTATATTGTTTGTAGTGAGAGTGTTATTATCTAGCACCCTGGAGTCTCTGGCAAATTCTTAATTCTAACTACAATATGGATTTGGTTATTTTTCAGCACTGACGGTAGACAGACATACTGCAATTTTCTTGGCAAGGTTTTTCTGATGTGGTTTGCCACTGCCATCTTCCTAGGGCTGGGAGAGAGTGACTGGCCCAAGGTCACCCAACTAGCTTTGACTGGAATTATAACTCACAGTCTCCTTGTTTCTAGATTGACACCGTAACCATTATATACCAAACTGATTCTCAGGGCAACTAAGAACTAATACATTTGAACAATGAATAACTTATTAAAACAGTTGAATGGCAACATGTACAGCTAAATCAGTTGACACATTTCATTGCTGCTGCCCCTGCTGCTCTAGATTCATTTTACTATTTAAAAACTGAATGGTAATGCTTTTTATATTAATATAAAATTAGGAATCTGCAATTGTACAGTGGCAATGGAACTTATTTGGCACTTTCATTATTTTTTTCCTGTTTTGCTTTTGTCTTTCTCTTTTATCTTTTCTTCTTTTTCTCATCTATTTTTCTTTCCAATGGTCAGTTTTTTAAAAAGTTCTTTACATTTCCCCCCTTTTTAAGCATGTAATTTATTTTATAACGGATAGCTAAAAATTATTGCAAGTTCTAGTAATGAAAGTCGAGTGAAAAAAACTGGGACTAGTTTAGAGAAGACCAAACTAATGACAACCAATGGCCTTAGAAATGAAAAGGAAAATAGTGATAAGGTGGATAACTTTTGCCTTTTAGGATCAAGTATCCCAGTAATAGAACAGCACTACAAAATACACTCAGGAAGTAGCTTTTTAAAGCTTTTTTTCCTTCTAATTTTGTCCATTCTTTTTCTTCATATCTGTATTTAGTTAATAAATACACTGCATATCAACACTCTGTAGAGTAGCAATGACATTTTGAAACGATTTAAGCAGCATATCTTTGTGACATAGTTAGAGAAACTCTGAAGCCCTATGTCTCACTCTTGAAAACAGAGCAAATTAAGCTCCATGTGATCTAACAGGTTGGAAGCCCCTGTCTTAATAAGTTGATGAGGTAATGAGAGTAAGACTGGTTTCTTTTCATAAATCCTCAATTTGCCAGCTGAAAGAGAGAACAATGAGGGGGAGATTATGAAGATACAATCTGAATAGAGAGAAGGTAGAATTGTAGTTCTCATAATTAAGAGCCAAGATAAGTAGCAGCTGCTATTATTTCTGGAGAAAGATGCAGGCTAGGGGAGGAAGTTGTTAATTGCTTTTTATTATAAATCTACAAACTGGTGCTTTTCTACTTCAAGGAAAGCATAAATCCAGACGTTGAAGGGTTTTGGGGTGTTTTTTTTAAGAATGATCAAAAGGAGAAGGTCAGTCTATCACGAATCAGGTGCTAAATTCTGCATGGGTGAAGCTCAAAAAGGGAAAACATTTGATAATCTGGGGGTGTAATTTTCACTTGTTTTCTTATGTAGCATTGAAAAAAAGTGATCATATTTCATATTGAAAAAAATGGTTGTTTTGTAGGAGTACAACCAGAGGAGTGCCATATGCACTCTCCCTATATACTTTAGATTTTGAAAATGTTACATTTCATAGAATAATCCAGTTTTATTTCAAAATTCTTGCTATTTCTACTGAAAAGTACCTTGGGGGGAAAATAATTATTTACACTTATGCACACAGCATATATACAGCCAATCTTGGATTTATGACTGCAATGGGGTCTAGAATTTCCATCTTAAGTCATGACAATTATAAGTCAAGGCACCCATGTGACTAGACCCAATTTTTAAATTTTTTGCAGCAATCGTTAAGTGAATGTTGCTATAGTTAACAAATCAATATATTTCTGCCATTGGTTTATTCATCAAAAACTGAAAGAAAGATTTAAACTGGATAAAAAGTGCTATGGATTTGACTCTGTTAAAAATGAATTGAAAACTTTATTATGTGAAAAAGATGAACATATCGCTAAGATCTATAAAATGTTATTGAAATTGAATTTGGAAAATGAACATGTAAAACATTGTATGATTCAGTGGGCAAGGAATTTTGGATTTAATGTGATACTTGAAGAATGGGAAAATATGTGGACGAAAGGCTTAAAATTTACATTAAATTATAATCTAAAAGAAAATTTCTATAAGATGATGTGTCATTGGTATTTAATACCAGATAAGATAAATTAAAGGACACTTAGATTCCTATCATGAACAAATGGTTGCAGAAGTTGATGGAGTTGGCTGAAATGGCAAAATTGACTATTTCGATTAAAGAAAAGAATATACAGTAAGTACTTTTGTTTCCATATGGAGACTGCTTCTGAACTTTGTGCTTGAAGTGGAAAAGAATGAAACTTTGATTTTGGGTTTTACCTATTAGACTGATAGATCTTTATAGAAATTGCTTGTTTAATATTATTATGAAAAAACAAAAAGTGATTTGATGTTAATACCTTATTTTTACTGCAACAGAGAGAGTCGGAAGTCAATGTTTCTTTTTCTTTTTTTCCTACCCTTCCTCACTTCTCTTCCCCCTCTTCCTCCCTACCGTTCTCCTATTTACTTTTGTATTTTGTTTCTTAGTTTGTCTTATAACTCAATAAAAACATTAAACTTAAACAAATCAATATATTTCTAAGGATACTTTTTTTATCAGAAACCAGCCCAAAAGATTGGAGACTGGCAAAAAATGTTGTAAATCACGGTCATGTGACTATGGAACGCTACAACCCATAAAGGTGAGCCCATTGCCAAGTGTTCAAAGCACAGTCATGTGACTTCAGGGGAGGTGCTGAAGCCATCAGAACTCTAAATGGTCACCAAGTGACCAGTCATTAAGCAAGGACTACCTGTAATTATTTTAAATTAAAAGCAATTACATTTTTGCTTTCTTAAACTGGTACTTTTTAAATAACCTATACCTTCTTAGAAATTCTTGGATATTTAGAAATGTACTTATTGTTTTTTATTATGAAAAAGACCTTTGAGCTATTCATATACTTCTGCTTGCCTTTATTTTACAAATCACCATAATTTCTAGTGGCACTGAACATGAGTAGTTAAGTGTCTATAACTTTGAAAGCTAAGCTGTGCCATCCAAAAATAAAAGAATAGCTCATTTAAAATTGCCTAGTGTAGAGAAAGATATTAATTTGCACATTAAATTAATATAACATGCACGCACCAATAAAACAAAACATAAAGATTTCTGAACTCTAGGATATAAAACGTTGGAGCTGCCTATCAAAATTTATTTATTTATTTATTTAAACAATTTACAATATGCCCATGGTTCTCATAATTTTGGGTGGCTAACAGTATATTAAGAGTCCAAAACCAAAAATTAAAACAATGGCAGAACATCCAAATAGCATATAATAAGTGGGGGGTTGCTCCCCATTCAGTCTATTTCTATAGAACCGGTGGTAAAACCGGTGGAAGGCTCCGCCCACCCACCACAACCTCATCGTGGGTGATCTGTGCATGCACAGAAGCATGCGCGCTCCCGCTGTGACCGGTAGTAAAGGTAAGTGGAACCCACCACTGATACAATACACACAAAAAATTCCCATATCGCATCCAACCACATAGAATCAGGCTCATCAAAGATCTTGGCCCCAGCTTTTGGGCAAAGATTCATGTTTTTAAGGTTCTCCTAAAGCCTCGTAAATTCAGGTCCATCCAAATCTCAAGGGGAAATGCATATTTCCTTGTTCCCACTAAATGACACTACTTCACAGAAGGGGCGCAGAACACACCAACTCTGCCAGATCTGATGAAACAAGCATAAATAATCTCAATAGTTGGTCCCTGTGCCAAGTAGGGTCATAATCAGCTTCTTGAATTATATCTGGAAGCCTACTGAGAACCAGTGCAGCATGTAGAGCAGCTGAATCACATGGGTGTCCCACACTGTGTCCAAAACAGCTCGTTCCAGCTATAGCTTCCAAATGATCTTTAAGAACAGCCCTATTCATAACTAGGGGATGAATGATCATGCCCAATGCCTCAGGTCTAAGAATGTGCCCCATTAACAGACAGAATGGATTTGTCCAAAGGTTCTTTTAGCCATAGTTGCCATTTGCTCCATAAGCAAGGCTCCAAATTTTGCACTTACTTCATCTGGAGCAGTACTATGCCATTCTAAGTTAATATTTCCCTCAGCCACTCAGTGCTGCTAGAGTTTAGCCAAACTGTCCTTCCCCATCCAGATTCCACACTATTCAGGCATTGGGATAGAATTCTGACAATATCACTTAATTAGCCAGACGTGGCGCTGTATAATTGAATATTATCCTCATGTTAATGCCTTCTATCCTCAGAAGACCTCCCTAATGGTTTCATGAAGATGCAGAACAGAAGCGGGAAGAAAATAGAGTCATGACATCCCACAAAGTAAACGTCTAGTGCTTCCCCCTCCACCAATACTGATAGCAACTAGCCCTCCTAAAAGGAAAAGAACCAGCACAGAAGGGTGTCCCCCCCCTCCTAAATCCCTAAGTTGGTCCCTAAAGATACCATACTTGATAGTATTATAAATCACAGGGTGGCTAAAATGGATAGGTTATCTCATCCTAAACCCCTAAGAAGTTCTTAACAAGTACAATCAATGCAACTCCAGTACTATAACCAGGTCTGAACCCGCTTAAAACTATGAAGATAATACATTTTCTAAGAGATCTTTGGAACTGAAAGCCAACCATCTTCTGAATAACCTTACATAAAAAGGAAAAGTTGTACACTAAACCAAAGTCTTCCATTCTTTTGTACCCAGTGATTGCTTTTTTGAGAAGGTAAACCACTATCTTAGAATAACAGAGTTGGAAGGGATCTTGAAGGTCTTTTAGTCCCGTTCAAGCAGAGGGTTTATGATAATTCACCACGGCCAACTCGCCATGGCCAACTCACCACGGTCATCTCGCCACAGGACAACTCACTGTGGGACAAGAGTTACATTTTATATCAAAGAAATGGTGGAATAGAATCATTAAAGAAAGGAGGGACAGAATAAAATGTGGATGGCAAAAATTAAAATAATTTTTATTTATTGTAAATAATTAAATAGAATTGCTAAATTGTCCTGTAGCGAGTTGTCCTACAGTAAGTTGGCCATGGCAAGTTGTCCCATGGTGAGTTGGCGTGGTGAGTTGCCCATGGTGAGCTGGCTGCAGCAAATTGGCTGTGGCAAGTTGTCCCATTCCCTCAAGCAGGAGACTCTAGGTTCGCCATCACGGTTCTAAGATGATGGATCTTATTCCCCCAATTAGGAGATTTTGTGTGGTGTAGTGGGTTAAGAAACTCTACTTCCACTTAATGGTAGGAATGAAGCCCTCTGTATACAAAGTAATTATGTTCTATAATATCAGGGGAATCCTAGAGATTAAGAACTTCCCAACAAGGAAATTACTATAGGTAATCTTTGACAACTTGTTCAGAAACCATTCAAAGTCACAACAGTGCTGAACAAGGAGGACTTAAAACCGATTGCAAATTTGCAGCCATTGCAGCATCCCCATGGTCACATAACTGATTCTGGCACTCGGTGTCCAGCTTGTGATTATTACATTGTAGTGAGCCAGGGTCATATGATTGTGATTTCCAATGTTTCCTGCTGGCTTCCCACAAACAAATTCAATGGTGAAGTTAGCAGGAAGTCAGATCTCTGAGCTTTTTTTTGATCTGTAGTGCCTGCTTGTGGCATCCCCTCCATAGCACCTGTGCACTTGCCAACCTGTGATTTCTACCTCTCCCTGCCTAATGACCTGCAAGGTCTTGGGTTATGGCCACAACCAAAACTGCCAGGATTATCATCACTAAGTGATGTGGTTAGGGTTAGGGTTAGGTACTCAACCATTATTGCCTGTATACCAACCATTGCCATTATAACCTGAGGATATCTGCACTAGGCATGGTTGAAGGTCAAGGGAGCTTCTGACAGTGCTATTGCTGCTGCTCATCACATACTCATTTTTTGTTATACCATAAAAGTATGCCAAACAGCAAAAATAAGATAGATCACTCTGAACCCCAGGTGAATGAGCATTGTCCTAAAGACAGCAATTCTTTAGCTCAACAGAGGGATCGTCAAACTTGAGGTACTGCTACTAAGGTCAGATTTAATTGTAAGAAGAGTACAATAACAGACACAGAATAATGCTGATGAGTTGTGCTCATATCACATGCTTCCCCATGGTAAACTGAACCATGTATTTATCTCACAAGCTATGTTTGCACAACGCATTAATCTAAAATCTATTGTAAGCTTATGGTTCAGTGCATTTTGCAAACACAACATATAAAGAGCCTTGGTAGTACAGGGGTTTAAGGCACCCTGTTATTAAGCTGGTTATTAAGACCAGCTGCCTGCAATTACTGCAGGGTTCGAATCTCGCCAAGGCTCAAGGTTGACTCAGCCTTCCATCCTTTCTAAGGTAGGTGAAATGAGGACCCAGTTTGTGAGGGCAATAAGCTGACTTTGTATAAATATACAAAAGGATGAAGGCTATTGCTGAGCACATTGTAAGTCGCCCTGAGTCTTCGGAGAAGGGCGGCATATAAATCAAATTTATATATATATATATATATATATATATATATATATATATATATATATATATATATATATATATATATCCTGCATAAGTACCATATATCCTGCATAAGTACCATGTATCAATCATATTGCATCAATATCATGTTTCAATTATATTACAGCATACAGAAGTACAGACCACAGAGAAGCAAGAGCAAAACTTCCAGGAATGTTGACAGAACAAAACATGTTGATTATTGTTTAGTTTGCATTGATCATTTAGCAACAACTGGTTTCCTTTTCCACACTTTCAGGCTACTTTTTTTCACATTAAGATTTTGGCCCAGCATCTTTACACTGAAGGAATGTGATAATTTCATGGAGGGCCCCTCCTTTTCTTCCATCCTCCAATTATATAGACCTGAGCCACATTTACAGAACAGATAGATGCACTTTTTTTTTTTCATTTTAGCCATATTATTCCAGCATGCTGTTAATGCTAGTGGTAAAAGATAAGTCACAGTCAATTAGTTGTTGTCCCAAAATGCATCAGGATAGGATTAATTAAAACTCTCTCTCTCCCCACCCAAGGAAAACACATTTCCACATACAACTCTACAGACATGTAGAAATAAAGTAAAGCTGGCCCTTTAATACAAAGCCTCAAGAGCACATAAATTAAAAACAAATTGCTCTCATTTTTGTAACAAAATGAAACAAGAGTTCTCCAATCCATTTGAGGGCGTGTAAGTCAACAGCGTCATCCTGAGAAGATGACTTAACAATGAGTGCCTTTATTTCAGGATATGGTGGAAGCCCATGTATAGCTAATGTGAATTTTCCCCCCTTCAAGTCAATACTGAACAAGACAGGATATGCAAAGCAGTAATAATTTAATAGAGGGTTGTGCAATTGAGCCTACCTTCTCTTTCAGATTAGCACATATTTCCTGCTGTTTTCTTCTATTATTAGCCACCATCATTTCAGTCTCATAAGCAGCGCAAGCTTCTGCGAGAGTCATCACCGCCTTCACTAAGAATGTTTTCCTAGCTTGGACCCAGTTGAACATCAGCACTCTCAATTGGTTTCTTGTAAAGTAATAGTGATCCCAAGACTTTTCATGAGCAATCTGAAGGGGTGGGGGGGTGGGGTGGAGAATGGAAGCAAGAAAGGAGAAGGGGGTTATATTGGAAATAAACAGAATTGATCTTCTAAACCCTAACAGCTAAAGGTTGCTTTAATTGGATGTTAAAAATGACCGTATTTGAAACCAAGAGAAGGTTAGCTAATAAAAGCATGAGCGAATCATGTCCTTCTGAGAAACTAACAATAGCTATGTTGCAAAGCATTTATAAGGGTTAACATAACTAAATCAACAACCCAGAAATATTTCTAACTTACTGACAAGAGGCCAAAGGAAAGAATAAAAGGCATCTGCCGCTGAGAAAGCGGAGAAATTTAAAACTAGTCTTCTCCCCAAGTCGTCTCTCATGGATCTATTCAATTGCCTCCCCCGAAAAACACATTTTGTTAAACGTGTCATTTTTGTGTGCAAAAAAAGTTTGTACCAAATGCAGCAGGAATGTAACACGAACGCTGTGTAAAACTAATTGGAGTGCTATCATGGATTTCACTGTGATATGTGGAGAGTTCTATGAATGAATGTTCCATTATTTAGAAATGATTGAATGTTGCTGTGTTTTGCTTTCAGCTCAGAGAAGAAGCTGAGTTATAAATCTAAGTTTGTTCCCTTTTGAATACTGCCTATTAGTGTGGGCATGTAGGTATGTTTTTTTATATTATCTCACCTAGCATTTATTTAAAATATTGAATGGCTAGTTTGCTTGCCAGCTAACATTAGTGGATTTGCTGAACATTTAAACAACAATACAGCACATTACATTTATAGTTCCAAGCAGAATGCAGAGCAAAAGTGTAGAACTTGTGGCCCTAGTGTATTTCAACTTTCAATTCCCTTCCCCATTAGCCATGTTGGCTGGGGCTCCTGAGAGCAATATCTCAAGGGCCATAGGTTTCCATGCCATTCTACCCAGTCGGAGGAAGTCCCAAAAAGTTCTTTTTCCTCAAGAAATGGATGTGTGAGAGTCTGAAGACAACTGCTGTCTCTGATGGCCTCACCCTTGAAGAATATTTTCTTCCCAGAGATTGGAACAGCCCCAACATTAGTCTTTAGAAAAGCCACAAAGAAACAGCTCTTTCACCAAACGTATGGAGGACTATTTATTATTTTTATTTATATCCCACCTTTATTATTTTTATTCAAGGAAGCAAACATACCTAATACTCCTTCCCCCCTGCTATTTTCCCCAGGACAACAACCCTGTAAGGTGAGTTGGGCTAGTATATAAGCAAATAAATGAATATATTTAAAAGGGAAAAGTAATCTATACAAAAACAGGAAGTTGCTCCTACATGTAAGATACAGAGTGTGTGTCAACTTCTGCCAATTTTCAGATTTGGCAGCATTTTATCATATCCTGTTGAATCCCATTCCAGGCAGTCCTCGACCTTTAGGAACAGCTACAACTAATTTAGAGGCAGATATTAAGCTTGGATGGATTTAAAAGACTGCAGGTGTGGATTGGAGACCTTGGAGGTCTGAACACAGAGCACCTTGTTTACAAACACATAATCCATTCACACACATATTATAGTACAGTATTTCAGTGAATACCATAACCAGTTTGACAACACTGACTTATGTGAATCGTGTTACATTATGCTCTTTTTTTAAAAAAATACAAACGTGTGAATGTTTTGTACTATTTTTGGAGGGATGGGATTATCTGGAACACATTTGAAAAATGACAGAGATCAAAGGAAGAGGAAAAATGAAAAGTCCTAAGTGCAATTCCATGTGTGCAGGGCTAAACGGAATCTTATATTCAGCAAAACCTATTAAAAACTTTTAAAACTGAGTTGTCATCCCAATAATTGAATTAAAAAAGAGAGAAGTTCTACAACTTACAAGGCTTTGTCTAGATTTGTGAGGTAGAAGTTTCTGAAGCATATCCAAATAGAGCGTTCTTCTACCTTGCATGTCACTTGGATACTGACCAGTGACAACCTGATATGTCCAAAGATCTTCTTTGCTCCACTGGAAACGGCTGTAGGAACAAAACAGGACAAATCTAACACAATCTTACAAGCATTGTATCATAATCTGCTCCTTTCGGATTATGATACGGATTACGGGACCGCCTGCTGCCACCAGTAGCCTCCCACCGGCCGATACGCTCTCATAGAGAGGGGCTCCTCCGGGTGCCGTCAGCCAAACAATGTCGACTGGCGGCCCCCAGGGAGAGAGCCTTCTCTGTGGGGGCACCTACTATCTGGAATGAGCTCCCCCTGGAGATACGGAGGATCCTGGATCTACGCACCTTCTGCCACGCTCTCAAGACCTTTTTATTCCATCAGGCTGGCCTGGCCAAACTGTTTCCCTTTT
Organism: Pituophis catenifer annectens; assembly: GCF_029215685.1. NCBI lineage: Eukaryota > Metazoa > Chordata > Lepidosauria > Squamata > Colubridae > Pituophis > Pituophis catenifer. Next base: position 204,743,677 of record NW_027256881.1, on the reverse strand, counting down.
TCCCCTTTTTAAAACGTAAATTTTAATTCATTTTTAATTTATTGGGGTGTTTTAAATCTGTCTTCGGCCAAATTGTTTAATTTGATTTTATTCAGTTTTAAATTTTGTATTTATGTTTTTTATCCTGTGGCTGTGTACCGCCCTGAGTCCTTTGGGAGTAGGGTGCTATACAAATCAAATAAAATTAAACTAAAACTAAACTAAACTTTCTTGTGTTCATGGCTGCTTGACTCTAAGCCATTTTAAGAAAACCCTGTTTAGACTGAGATGTTTTAGCAACACTTTGCAAGGTATTCAGTCCAAATTGCAGCTACCACATCCTCCTATTGGAAATTTCCCTGGTTGCTGGGCTTTCCCATCTTTCTTTTCCAGGAAAGCATTTGCCAATCACCTTCCTTCCTCTGGGTGGATCTTCCTGAGTAGATATATTTCTAATTTGTGTGTCACCCAGACATAAACACCCCCGCCCCCATGTATACAAATATAAATGAAATCTAAAGCAACTTTATATTTAAAGCATCAACATGCATGTATTTGCAAAGCCTGCTGCTGTTTCCCTGCAAAGCATTTTTTCCCATTAGCCTTGATGAAGAAGCACTTATCTGGCCTGTTCCCAGTGTTGTGGGTGTGGGTGTGTATGGAGGCTCTCATCCATTCCTACCCTCCATAAACGGTTGCTGGTTCATGCTGGTGATGAAGCAGCTTCACAGTGTGGATAAACTCGTCATTTCCAAGAAGAGGCAATCGTCACTGAAGCCCTAACAAGCTACCTTGATGCACAATCAAGTCCTATCATGAACCCTTGTGCATATGGGCATAGATAGATCCAACTTGTGTACTCGGTTTGAAAGTGCTCTTTTCTCATTCAGAATGTTCATGCTTTTGTGTCTAGGGCAAATACTGAATAAGGCATTTGTTTTTGTTTTGTTTTGTTTTCCTGAAGTTCCATTTGAAGAACTAATTGCGGAGGAAGACTATTAACACTGCCTCGGCCATCATGCAAAAATTGAGCCGTTTCTGTACCCAGCTGCATCTTTTTGGAAAGAGGTGGGCAAAACACCTGGCAGATGGCGGGAGGGACAAAAGCCACACTGGCTTTCAAATACATAGGCATCAGTACAAGGCAAAGAGGTCAAAGTAAGAATGGGATCCGTCAACAAGAAAAGACCTACTGTGGCTCCCAATAAAAGTGACCAAGTCTCTCTTCTCCTTTGGTTAGAGTCTGTTCCAGTAGTATTGAAAAATTACAAGCCCTCTTTTTTTTCTTTTTTTTTTTTTTTTTTGCTGTCCTTCTATTTCTTAAAAAAGAAAGGCTTACAGTATTATACACTCTTAACACTGCTATTATTCAAGCACAAAAACAGTTGTAAAAAAAAAACAAACCCTCTGCAGCCAAAGGGGCCTAACACACACTAGCTCAGAGGAACACTGACATAACAAAGGAAATAGCCTGCAGCCAAACAAAACAATGTTGTATCTATTAAGAGCTCTGGATGCAAAAAGCATCCGCCTTTCCATGCCATTCCAGAAATTATTCTTTGCATTACTCTCTTTCAAGATTCACAGTTTTAAATACGGCCGGCCATTAACAACAACTGAAAGGGGAAGGGGAAGGAAGCAGGGCTTAAAATACACAGCTTGAAAAAATATTGGCATCATTTAAAAAACAAACTTATGTCTAAGTTGTAGGCATAAAAATCCTACTCAAGCAGTTTACTTTGAAGGCCATTAGACACATTTACATGTCACACCATGTCAAAATTCTAAGAATATGAGCTTGTTGTGACCAAGTTCGATCATGCCCACTTTATTCCTCTTGCCAGCAGAAGTGGCTTCACAAATTATTTTTGTGGTTTTAGTGTGATGTGACAGCGAAAATCCCTGGTCAAACCCTAACGTGAAACTAGACCATGATTTAGTCTGGCTTTTTAAAAGGATTCTCAGTGCATACATTTCACTCAATGCATACAGATGTAGATTTCTTGGCTGATCAGTGTAAATAGACTACTTGCTTGTGGAAAGAACAAACACATCCAACTATGAGACAGTACTCTGCCAATAAAACTGTCCCATTTCTAGCATAATCCACATTCTCATGGCAGATTATATACAGTGTAGACATGAAAAGAAGGGCCCACAAAATGAGACATATCAGTATTGGACTCTCATAAACCATGCACACACAAACATGCCCATCCATCCATCCATCCATCCATCTATCTATCTATCTATCTATCTATCTATCTATCTATCTATCTATCTATCTATCTATCTATCTATCTATCTATCTATCTGAGTTTAGCATATGAATGTAAGATTGTTCCAAAGGCACCACAATTGGGTACCTGGGTATCGACCCATTAGCACACAGTTTTATATAGCTTGAGTCAGGTTTGCTTTAGGAAGATTACTGTGTAATCCAGGAAATCTCCTAGAATCTCTTACTGAAATACCTTGATCCCGAGTATATCTCCGGAAGATCAGCCTATTGGAATTCATAGCATACTTCCAAAAATGCCTGTAAAATCTGCATTTACTTATTTATATGATTTATACAACTGCCCATTTCACATGAACTCACCACACTTAAAAACCTCTACTCCACTCCTGGGACCCAGGGATGAACAACAACTCCCCTCACCACCTACACATCTGACTCAAATGCCTGGGGAAACAGCCAGGGTTTCAATTCAAGCTATGTCAGTTATATTTCCAAAAGATTCCATCTAATTTATTCAGGGGTTGCAAACTGAAATATTAAGTAAAATTTAATTTTGTAATAGGAATATCTTGCCGCTTCCTCTTGGAACAATTTTTGGTTTGACCGATTTGCAAAGGTAGCATGCCAAATGGTTTTCAACATACTTTTTCTCCTCCAAGTAACTCATAGTTTATTTCCAGCATGAATTTCAACAAAGCCCATCTTTGTTTTGTTGTTTTTGTCTTTGTATAAACCAAGGAGCTGTAGGAGCTCAAGGCAGTATATAGCACTCTCCTTTTTTATCCTCACAGCTCTGTGGGTAATACAGAGTGAAAAATGGTGACTGACCTGAATCACTCAATGAGGTTCTATAGCTGAAGGTCAACTTTAACACTGGTCGCCCAAGTTCTAATCTGGCACTTCAACCTCTACTGCACACTCTGCTGACCCTCCTTAGGGAAATCTAAGCGCTCTTATGGCAGGGATGTCAAACTCACGGTGTCACAGCATCGTCACGTAATGTATCAGGACTTTTTCCCCCTTCGCTAAACTGGGCATGGGCGTGGCCAATGTGTGATACATCTGGCCCGTGGGCCGCGAGTTTGAAAGCCCTGTTTTATGCGAAAAAGAGCTAGTCCCCAGGAAAGGGTGGTGCCTCAACTGCTCAGAAGCTCAACAGGATCAGGCCTGCTCAGGACCCTGGATGTGAATCCCAAGGCTAAAGGCTAGGCCAGGGGTCAGCAACCCATGGCTGTGGAGCCGCATGCAGCTCTTTCATCCCTTTGCTGCGGCTCCCTGTTGCTGGTCGGCTCCACAATTGATAGGGCTTTCAGTTAGGACATGTAGAGGAAAAGGGATGCCACACTAGGAGGAGATTCTATGGTGGGGGAACTGACTTCCAGTTGGCAGAGGAAAAAGGACGCCATGCTAGGAGGACACTCTATGGTGGGGAAACTGGACTTCTGGTCAGCAGAGGAAAAAGGATGCCGCGCTAGAAGGAGACTATGATGGGGGAACCAGACTTCCGGTCTGCTCCAGAATTGAATGGGGGCTTCTGGTTAGAACCTTTGTGGCTCTTTGAGTGTTTAAGGTTGCCGACCCCTGGGCTAGGCTAAGAAACTGATCACCATCTCAGAAAGCAGCAATGGCAAACCACCTCCAGATTATTGCCAAAAAAAACCTGCAGGGGCGTGTTCATGTCACCCCAGGAGCTCAGTTACGCTCAAGGGCTTCTTTACCTTTCCTCTTTTAAGAGAACTACAGCAAGCACAAATCAATGACCTCATACCAGCCAGAGCATGCAGGAGCTGCAGCCCACTCCCATGCAGGTTTACTTACAAATAAGTCATGCTGTGTTCAGTAAGGCTTATTGTCAGGCAAGTGTACACAGGACCGTAGCCCGAGGCGGTGGGAAAGAAAAGCTCACCGGGCAGAGACCAAATTCAGATTAAATAGAACATGACATACAATAGCAATTATGAAAGCAGGAAGCTTGCCAAAAATAGTGCAGAGTTTCTTTAAATCAGTTTCTTCTGAACAAAGCTCAGGGAAACAGCTACGAAATGTAGGGATTTTTGAATACAGATAAGTTTACAATTTCTGTTAAACTATCGTTCAGTTGAAGCATTCTCGGGTGTTGTGTCTAAACTGTGAAAGATATTCCTTCTGAAGTAATGATCAATACCTTCTGCTTCATTAAGACCATTAAGGCATATACATTTTAAATTTGGATTCTTTTTAACTGCTGACGAACTGTGGTTTATGTTGCAATTATGGTAAGTTTATTGTTGCTGTATAGCACTTCGGTGATTCCTGAAAAGTTGGGTAAATATATTACAAATAGAACGAATAACAGGACAGTTTCAACAGACAGTATGGATCCTGAACAGCTGAAGATGAACTTTTTTTTTCTATACCTGTTCATCTTTTGGGACAGTATTTTAACATTATATGCTAAAGCTTTGAACCTTCCTACCTTCACTAGCATAACTGCAAAGGAGCTGAAAACTTTGGCTGCTACAGTATCTTTAAACTAATCAGGTCTTCCTTCTCATGTCTTCATGTGAGCTTAGTGTAAACTGTGGTTAATAAATAAAGCACTGATTGAAGTTTGAACAACCCAAGTTCCCTGCAATTTTAGTGTAAGGGAGAAAAAAGCTGTGATCAGTTCAACAGTGAAAACCTCCTGTTTGAAGATGCCCTTGAACAGGAATGAATGGCTTTATAAGCTTGTGCCCAATGATGCATCTGAACTAGTCCTATATAATGTAGTTCTGCACGATCATCATTCTTTCATATTACTGTTTCTGAAAATAAAGATTATTAAAAAATCTTTATTTAAAATTTATTTTTTAGATAAATAATAGAATAACAGACACCTAAAAGAGCTGTGGTGGCGCACTGGTTAGAATGCAGCATTGCAGGCAAACTCTGCCCACAGCCAGGAGTTCGATCCTGACAGGCTTAAGGTTGACTCAGCCTTCTAGCCTTCTGAGGTCAGTAAAACGAGGACCCAGATTGTTGCGGACAATATGCTGACTCTGTAAACTGCTTGGAGAGGGCTGTAAAGCATTGTGAAGTGGTATATAAGTCTAAGTGCTAAAAGGCTTATTGAGAATCAAAAACCAAGAACAACGCTATCAGCTTTCTCGTAATTAGGTAGAATTTGCCCAGAACAACTTCTGAAATGTTGAAGGATCCTTATTTAAAATCTCATAAATTATTGCATTTTTCTCATTTGTCAGTTACTGAATTCTCAAAAAGAGGTATGCACAGCCACCTTATCTTTTAATACATCTGCCACCAATGCATTTAATATGCATTGTGCTGCATATAATCTAAATCATAACCAATTATCACTGGGATAATGTGCTCTCAAGGTGTTTAGAATATGTATTTCCCCTCTTAAACCAAGATAACTGAAGCCTGGTTTCTATCCAGGAACAAAAATGGTAGCAAAGAATTAAGAAAGTATGTTTTTTTTAGCATGGGTCTGAAAATGATTACATAAAAAAATGACCTTTCCAACTTGTTCTTAAATATTAGATGGCATTCAACCACAAGACAACAACAGCAATTATAATTTTCCACCGAGAGGTTATGTCCTCATAGCCTGCTGCCCAGCATTAGAATTCCTTAGATTGGAACCAATTCTTCTCCAGTAGATTCTATTCAAAGTGCAGTCTCAGGCTCCCTTCTATTTGCAGCATTCACAGCCTTTCTCTGTCTGTGACCTTATGAGTACTCCATTGTTGGGAAGATGCACAGATTTCTCTTTGTAAACTCAAAGGAACCCATTGCTGCTATCCCTGGTCAATGTCAGCATTTTACACATTTCTCAGCTGTGGTTGTTTTCTTAATGGGCAATTAAGCATGCAGTGGTGGCTTATTTGTTGCCCAATGTGATATAATATTAGAGATGATCTTCTAAAGTATTATGCAGTATGATGGGTAAATTATGGAAAGCCATGAAAGGAGCTAGTCAATCAGAACACAAAGGTGACACTATCTGAGTAGCATAAATATAGTTTCTATTCTCAGAAAAGTCATAAATTTTGTCCAGCTCCCTTTGGCCCAGATGAACTTTCTTAACAAAATACCCAACAGGTACAGACACCAAATAGAAAGAACATTGGATATGCAATGCTCAAGACAATAAAATACAGACATCCCGAAAAAGGTTTCTGGAGAAGTCAATAGAAGAAAAAGACAGATACTGTAGATATAGTAAATGGGGAAGAACTATAACGAAGTGGTGGAACATTCATTGAGCATTTAAAAGATGCTGTTCAGTCTCTGAATAAGGCTGGGGAAGACACTTGTCTAAAGAGTGATTGTATAAAAATGGGCAGAGAATCTACAACTGCCAGATGTTGCTGAATTACAACTTTGAGCGACTCTAGTCACCATGGCTAGTGATAAAGGATGTTTGCTCTGATGTTGACAGAACTGAATTAGATGGACCAAGCTGGCATAAGAGGATATGCAGCATCTTTAAAAATATACCAACAGCTGAGATGCACTAAAATCAGAGCTAAATACCAATAGTAATACAAAAGCATACATATAATGAGGAGACACAAGGTGCATAAGCAAGGTAGACCACAACGTTTGCCTACTATAAAAAGAAAATTAAGCTTGTGTTTTCCAAAAGACTTTTGAGAATTTGAATATCTAGTTAGGCTAGTTAGTAGGGTTACTGCCAATTTGCAAGGAAAACATGTGACAGAAAGGGAGAGGTGACAAGGAATGGCTAGTGGAAATACCTAACTATACTGCAAACCAAGCATGTTTTTGCATTACCAGCATCACTTTACTCTCTAGACAGAGAGTTATCTCTGCTCATCTCCAGCCCATGCCAAAGGAAAATAAAATGCACCATGATAAAATCTCAGGTTATGGGAGTTAGAAGGCTATGATATAGATTGGATTCACAGATCATGGTAAGCCACAACGTAACCATGTTTAATTGAGTAACGCCCCTTATGAATTATTTGGAAGCCTCAGATTGTTCAGGTAATTTTATTTTAAAATAAGTTTGTAATGGCATTTAGAATAGTGAAAGAAAAAAAGTTAAAAGAAACAGACATAAAAATGCACACATGATTACAAAATACATAACAAGTGGTTTAAAAATGAATGAAAAAATACAACAGGAAAAGCATAAAATATAAGGTATTCATTCCTAATACACTTATATAGCTAACATGTTTTTAGCCTGCTGTCTTTTGAATGAATTCCATATTATATTTATCCATACAAAGTTTATGTCTATATGCAATCTGCTTGAAACCACCAAGTGTAATTGAAGCTTCAGTCCATTGAGTATTGGGGCAATAGATTTATCTTTCCAATGTTGCAATACAAGTCTTTTAGCTGTAATAAGGGCATGGAGAATCCTACATAGTCCAGTTGTCCATGTACTAGGTATGTAATTCAACACAATATTATCCTCTAAAAATGTTAGCTTTGGGTTAACAGGCATGTTTATATAATCCACTACTTTCTCCCACAATTTGCTAAGTATGGGACATTGTAAAAACATACATTTTAAGCAAATATTGTCTTTCTTACAGCTCCAACAAAATGCTGCCTCAGGCAATCCTTTCTATTCAGGATAATGTAATCCAATAAATTCTAAATATTACTTTTTGGTTGTATAAATCATGGTTTAAGGTGCACTGATACTCTTGCTATAAAAGTTAAAACGCATTCTCATTGTCCAGGCAATCTACCTCTAATTCTTTATCCCACCTGATTCAAGTAGTTATGGATCCACTAATGTTTACCCATATAACTATTATGAGAGCAATGGCTATCTGTAATTTTTTTAGGGGCAATTCAATTGCTGGTTATACTTTTTAAAACCCACTGTAGCTGAAGGCCTAAATATAGTATTTCCGAGCCCTCCAAGATGAATCTACCACTGTGAAAAGATCAGGGAGAAAAAACATGTTCCAGAACTCACTTGGCAATGAAATGCCATCTACACAGTCACTGTAATAGAGCATTTTCAATATGGCTTCCTTCTTTGGAAGAGCCCCCCCCCCCCGGCCCCCCTCCCCCCCTCCAAATAGCTGAGCCCTATTACATTTTGCTTTGATAGACATTTGGCCTTTTGGGAGATGGAGGTTACGCTAGCTCAATTGGTTCTGTACCAGACAATTATTTGTTACTATTCTTGTTAACCTTATCCCCCCAATTATTTGTTATTATTCTTGTTAACTTTATTTATGCATATGCCTTTTAAGCTGCTCAAAATTTCTGGAAATGGTATCTCAGATAAGTTAAAGTGATAAACAAGGAAGCCACAATTGGCTAGGTAACATGCTGAAGCCATCAATAGTGATCTAAAACTCACAATGGCTAGATTTTCTCAGTAATGGAAGCCAAATTACATTATTGTTTAGTAGGTGGCCCAGTGGTTATAATGCAGTACTACAGGCTACTTCTGCTGATCACCGGCTGCCAGCAGTTTGGCAGTTCGGGTCTCACCGGCTCAAGGTTCACTCAGCCTTCCATCCTTCTGAGGTTGGTAAAATAAAGACCCAGATTGTTGAGGGCAATATGCTGATTCTATAAACTGCTTAGAGAGGGCTGTAAAGCACTGTGAAGTGGTATATAAGTCTAAGTGCTATTGCTAATGCTATTAGTACAATTTATGAACCCAGCCACATTTTAAGCAGCAAATCTTGCTAACTCAGTCTAGTTCTCCCTTTGGCATCATAGAAATACAAATATTCACATCCCAACTTGTTTCACTTTGACAAAAGAAATTACTTCTGAGAAATAGAAACACACAGTCTGAATGTTATGTATCATGCTTCATTAATTTTAAATGTCAGGGAGTGACATTCTTATTAAAACATGGCATCATTTCTGTTTTTCGAAAGAAATATGAAAAAGAATAGAAAATCACACAAATATATCAATGTAAAGTATATCATTTTTTCAAATATTAAGAAAATTAAAGTTTTTTTGTAAAATAAAAAAAAGTATCTGTAAAAGTGTAAAAAGTATAAAAGTGTTTTGCATACTTGCACTTTTAATTCTAAATATATTATTCTAAAGGCCAGAATTAATGGAAAGTGGAAAGGGTTATGAGGATTTTTATAAATAGACAGATAGATACAGTAGATAGATAGATAGATAGATAGATAGATAGATAGATAGATAGATAGATAGATAGACATATGTACACATGCGCACACACTTCAATAAGTCTTTTATTTATTATTTATTTATTATTTAAATTTGTATACCGCCCTTCTGCTTTCGGACTCAGGATAGTGAACAGCCAAAAATAAAACATTTATACACAAAAGTTAAAATAGTTTTAAAATAATTAAATAAAGTTTGGCCCATAATTTAAAACATTCCAATTAAAATCAGTATCAATTTTAAAAACCAATATAAAATCAGGCCAGCCCAGCTAACTGAAAGAAATAGGTTTTAAGGGCCTGACGAAAAGTCCGGAGGTCTGGGATCACTCGTATCTCTGGGGATAGATTGTTCCAGAGGGTAGGCGCCATCACAGAGAAGGCTCTCCCCCTGGGGGTCGCCAGCCAACATTGTCTGGCTGACGGCATCCTGAGGAGGCCCTCTCTGTGAGAGCGAACTGGCTGGTGGGAGGCAATTGGTGGCAGAAGGCGGTCTCGTAAGTACCCCGGCCCTAAGCCATGGAGCGCTTTAAAGGTGATCACCAACAACTTGAAGCGCACCCAGAAGTCCACCAGAAGCCAATGCAGCTCGCGCAGGAGAGGAGTCACATGGGAGTGCCCCATCGCTCCCAAAATCCCCTGCGCAGCCACATTCTGCACCAGTTGGAGCCTCCGGGTGCATCCCAAGGGGAGCCCCATGTAGAGAGCGTTACAATAGTCCAGACGAGAAGTGACGAGTGCTTGAGTGACCGTGTGTAAGGAGTCCTGATCTAGAAAGGGGCGCAACTGGCATATCAGGCGAACCTGATAGAAGGCCCCCCTGGCCACGGCCGTCATATGCTCTTCTAAAGACAGCCGTGCGTCCAGGAGGACGCCCAAGTTGCGGGCCCTTTCCATGGGGGCCAGTGATTTGCCCCCAATAACCAGCGATGGCGTCAGCTGGCTATACCGGGACTTTTGAAAGTTCATTGAATAAAGATGATCTCCTCCTCTGCCTTCTACTAACTTGTTAGTGTTACTAACTTTTCAGTTAAGAAAGCAAATATTTAGGCACATTCAGTCCTCTAAACAGAAATGTCTGCAACATTTACTTTCAGCTGAAGACTGAAATTTGGCATGACAATCCAGAAGGCTGGTCCAAGATTTTGCTGCAACCCTCTTGTCTTCAAGAATGTATGATAAATTGTGGTTTCAAAATGAACTGGAGTACAGTTTGTTTGGACATATTATAAAATATGAAATAGGTTGGCAGGGTTTTCCCTGCTAATTACGGTAAAAAATCTGAAGTGATCACCGTCATGTTAACAGCAACAACAAACCTTCACTATGGTATGTATTCTGCAGGAACAGACTCGCATCAATTCACATCAGATACAATACAATACAAGTCTTGGGAAAAACAATTCCTTATAAAAACTTTTATAAAATCTTCGTAGGAATGGTATAGTGACCTAGCATAAGACTTTGGAAATGTCTCAAAAGTTTAATAGCTACCATCACTCCTGTAAAAATAAATTTCACTTGGAAAAAAGGTCTGTTTTATTTCAATGCAACTTATTTCGACTGTTGTGTATGAAAGATGAAAGCATTTGAATCATTAGGGCAAATTTAGATGCTTAAGAATCTTGGCTTCCATCACATTCAAACAACCCTGCAAAACAGATGTAACACCATTTGCATTATGCTGGAACTGAAATGTTGACGAACATGGGAGGGTTAAAATGTTCACCCTCGTTCTGCAAAGCCCAATACATACATTAAAAAACAAAAGGGTGTGTGTGTCGCTGTTCTTTCTAACAGTCTTCTTCTTAGTAGTTCTCTCTCTCTCTCTCTCTCTCTCTCTCTCTCTCTCTCTCTCTCTCTCTCTCTCTCTCTCCTTCCTTCCTTCCTTCCTTCCTTCCTTCCTTCCTTCCTTCCTTCCTTCTTCTTCTTTTTTGAGCATCCAGAGAAATCACAGAAAGGACTGCTTGTATTCCAGATTGGTCTCCAATAGCCAGATCTGAGTCACTGCCCATTTTCATCTTTCCTCCCAAATATTCACACTGACGGTACTTTTTGCTATTTGAAAAGGTGTTCCTTAAAAAAAAATCAAGGTTTAGTTTCAACTCTTTTAATGTTTTCTGTTTGCCCCACTTGCCCGGCTAGCAAAACAGTTTCTTTTCAGTCTTTTTCAGAATGCTCTATGTGCATGTTTTTGTAGAGATAGGGAATTGTTGACTTGCAATTTATCCATGGGGCTCAGCAAGACCTCGTCTCCGAAATCCCCATCTTACTATTGTGTGCTACATAGGATCCTCAATATTGCCCTGGGAATGAACAGTTCTGGGAACTGCCCCTTTTTTCCCCTGCTGAAAGCACACGCAATGCGTGGCCACCAAGTTCTTTCAATTCCAGGTGTACAGAGAAATGAGGGACTTGAGAGATGGGGTCTTGCTAAGTTGGACCCACCCCAACTGTGGGGGACAAGCTGGATCCACTCTCCTGATCTCCTCCAATTTTCTACACGGAACAGTATCGTGAGGTGGTTCCAAAACAGTTTTACATTTTTGCTGACAACTAAGCACAGGAAAACACTTTGAATTGCAGCTGTAGCAGAATATTGCATTGCTGGCACAGAGTGTTCATTTTCTTGCAGACGTTTCATTACCCAAACTAGGTAACATCATCAGATTCAGTACTGATGATGTTACCTAGTTTGGATAATGAAACATCTGCAAGAAAACAATCAAGCTCAGAGAGCACCAAGGATCCCTCATTTCAACCCTGAACTACAATTATTTTCCTTTATTGGTACAGAGTATTCAGAACATGTCTGCAGGACAGCCTCCTGAACAGGATGATGATGATGATGATGATGATGATGATGATGATGATGATGATGATGATGATGATATCTATTTAACCATGTCTGATTCTGGGAAATTCTTTGGACCAGTTCACTAAGAAAGGAACCATCCTATTGGGTCAAGCAGTTAAAAGTGGTGGTGAGAAGTTTATATTTTCAGACTTGCAAAATTGTGTTAATGTAGCCTTACATTAAGGTAGAATTACCGGTAGCTCCCCTAATCATGTTTCCTGCCCATTTAATCTGGAAGGGCCAACATCAGTCTCACAAATCTGAAAGTTACAAACTTCCCGATACCACTTTTAACTGCTTGATCCATTAGGGCTGGTCCTTCCTAAATTTCTTTTGCTGACCATTAAGTTCCTGTCTCTCTTGTCTGATGGTTTCCTAGGCAACATTTCTTCCCCTCGTTCCCCAAGGTATTCCATACATTACATGACAATAAAGCAGATGTAGATGTTCTTTTGATATTTTTGATTTTTTTTTTTCATCCATCCAGTGTAGATTTGCAATATGGTCACAAATGCCAAGACTTCTTCTGAAGCCAGCTTGAACATCTGGTAATTTCCTTTTGATGGTCAGTGCTAGGCGTTGTTGTATGATCCTAAGGAGAATCTTGCTAGCATGAGAGATGAGAGCAATTGTGTGGTAATTGGAGCAATCCATGGAGTCCTCTTTATTTGGCAATGGAATGAATATTGTTCCTTTCCAATCTTGTGTTCATTTCCCAATTTTTCTGGCACAAGGTTATGATGGTTGTGAGTAGTATGGGCTTCAGCAATTCTGCCGGGATGGTATCAATACGTGGGGCCTTGTTATTTGGTCGTTGGCTCATTGCCCACACAACTTCTTCTTGAAGGAGGCTGGTTCTATTTCTGCTTCCCTTTCCTCATCATTCTGAGAAGGCTGGGCCTCTTGGTTACTGGCATACTGCTCTTCTCAATATTCACACCATCTGTTCTTGACACCTTGTTGGTCAAACTGTTCTTTCCCTTGCTTCTTTTTAACAATGCTTTTATGAGCAATAGATGGTCTTTGAATCCTTCCAATTTGCACAAACGCATTCCTAATGTGGCTCTTCAATCAGTCCTCTTCTACTTGCTTCCAATGCTGCCCCAGTAATCTTTATTGTCTTTCCTTGCTGCTCTTTGGAAATCCACATTCAGTCTTCTTGCTTCCTCATTTCCTGCTGCTTTGGCTGTTTTTCATTCCTCAGCTATTCCGATGGTTGCATCTAAGAGCTAGTAGTGCTTTTCTGTATGGGATGTTTCAATGATGGTCGATTGCATTTCTTGTCACAGTTCGTTGGGCATCTTTTAAGCACTGCCCAGCAGCTCAAACCACTTTTTCACCTCAACTGCATATGTGGAAGGGATTTTCGTTATATCAAACCTCTTTTGTGGTGCTATCGTTTTGATGTTACATAATTTGACTCTGATCTTCGCCACAACAATTCATGATCTGAACCACAATTGGCACCCAGATATGTCTTGACTGCAAGGACTGAACTGGATCATCTACTATGGCTGCATGGGACATAGTTGATCTGATTACGGTGCAATTTATTTGGTGAGGTCCAGGCATATAAGTGACGCTTCCTTTGTTTGAACCAAACATTCGTGATTCAAAATCGATTTTCATGCAAAATTGAAGCAATCACCTGCAGTATTCCTTTCTCCAAGTCCAAAGCTGACACTGATGCCTGTTTCTCCTTGGCTGTCAATTTTTACATTGAAATTCTTCAGTATGTAAATGACGTCTGGGATGGGAGGGTGCTTGCTTCAGTTTTTTTCGATACTAGCATAGAAACCCTCTATTTTAAGCCTCTCTTGCATTAGTTGTTGGGACATAGACTTGGACAACTCTGATACTGAGGAGTCTGGCACAGATTTGGATGGCCGTAATGTGATCACATTAACTATCAAGAAGCTTTCCATTGCTTGGGCAAGTTTCTTGCTTGTGATAAATGCTACTTCGCTTGTTTTTTTTAGTGTCCTGAGTAATAGAGGATAAATTCCTCAGACTGGAAATAGTCGTCTATCCAGTGTAACTCAATGATGCCAAGGTGGTCAGTTTTCAACCTGGCCCTTTACCCTGGCTCATTCCTCGGACATTCCACATTATTATGCAATTTGTCTTTGTACAGCATAGACCAGTGGTGAAATCCAATTTTTTTACTATCGGTTCTGTGGGCGTAGCTTGGTGGGCGTGGTAGAGGAAGGATATTGCAAAATCTCCATTCCCACCCCACTCTAGGGCCAGCCAGAGGTGGTATTTGCCAGTTCTCCAAACTATTCAAAATTTCCGCTTCCGGTTCTCTAGAACCTGTCAGAACCTGCTGGATTTCACCCCTGGCATAGACTCTTACTTTCACCAATGGCTGCATCAACAGTCAGGGGTTCCTGCTGGATTTGCCTAAAGCACAATTAAGAGCCTTGATGATACAGTGGTCTAAGCACCGTGTTATTAACACAGCTGCCTGCAATTATTGCTGGTTCGAATCTCTCCAAGGCTCAAGGTTGACTCAGCCTTCCATCCTTTCTAAGGTAGGTGAAATGAGGACCCAGTTTGTGGGGGCAATAAGCTGACTTTGTAGAAATATACAAAAGTATGAAGGCTATTGCTTAACGCATTGTAAGCCGCCCTGAGTCTCCGGAGAAGGGCGGCATATAAATCAAATTAAAAAAAAAAAAAAAAAGCACATCTTCAATGTTTTGACTATCCACTGCAAGTTCTTGCTCTTTCCCAGTAGCTTGTTGGTACCTTCTGACCTGGAGGTCCCACTATGAGCACTATTATCTGATTCATTTGTGAGCCTATCCATAACATTTTCTTGCTGAGGTCTTTTCAAGGTAGGCTGCCAGGTCTTATCTCAACCCTCCTCATTTATCCAGGTTTGGGATTGACATGCAAATGCATGGCTGGGCTGAATTGCATATTAAAAAAGATTAAATGGGAGAGTCTACAGGTACACCCTCAGATCAAAAAGATGTTGCATATGAAAAGCTAGCTGATCAGGAAGGAAGCTCTGCACAGCAACAGTCTGAATGGATCACAATCAGGAAAATAGAAAGCCATTGATACTCCCATGCTTATTCCTTCTCTATTGTCTCCATCTGTTCCTTATGAATAACAATTTGTTTTTCCCTTCTGCTTTTTTATTCATTGTGTCTTAGTTTAACTTCACATGATAGACAGCTCCCTGAACGTCTTGGAATAAGGATACAATCCAAAAGCAACATTGCTATATTCGGGTACTGTATATGGTACTTTTATGGCTTGGGGTAGGGATATTATTATTATTATTATTATTATTATTATTATTATTATTATTATTATACATTAATCTTCAAAGAACCTATGCCTTATTTATAAACCCTGAGCTTTTACGCATTATGAGATAGGTTAAACTGGATCATGTTTTTTCCTGCTTCAACTGGAAAATGCTACCTTAAAAGAATACGATCCATTTTTATACAAGATTTAGCCCAATGTGCTTCAGATATTAAACTTGGCAGTTACTATGCAACATAGCTATCATTTTTCCACAAGGAAAAAAAAATGCAACCACCATTATTTGGTTTCAGAACTAAAACTTGGCAGTGGGCCCTATATGCAACCACCCTCAGGCAGCTGCTTTATATTTCTTCTGAATCAGACTTACTCCAAGCTAATCCTCTGGCTTGACATTCTCTAAAGAACATAAAAACCTCCTAACGAAAGAGACTCTCCTGTTACTACAGTCCCCTAGTAACTCTGATAGGACAATGTAAAAGCCATGTACCATTTCACTGAGTTTGAGTCGAACTGTAGCAAGATGTCGGCTTTTTCATACATCAAGTGTATCATGGTCAGTCGGAGCGAAAACATCCAGCTGCAGAGCTGATATGGTAGATACAGTAGGCTTTCCTGATGCAATCTCAAATTTAACAGGGCAGGGAGGATATAAAAAAGGGCTCCTTAGACACATTTATTCTGAAAGAAGTATTGTACTAACGGATTAGGAAATATTTATTACAATGAATTATTAGTTGTCCATAACGGGTGAACATTTAAAACAACAACAACAACAAATCTCATGCAAAAAGGAGCATAGAAACATTCTGCTATTCATCTCAGCATGTACATCTTTCTTAGGCCTAAAAAAAAAAAGGTGTAGTTGCTTTAAGAATCACATTGAAGACTTACGCATGCTACAATGAATAGCAGGGCTGAGCTTGCATAAGTTTCGAAGTACTCCTACCGAATTGGTTTTGAAGAATGCATAGACCAAATATCTATGGTATCTGTAATAGCATAGTTGCCATTAAAATAGCCTTAAGAGTTTAGGCAATGGCATATTACAGAATCATAGAACAAGGAAAGGGGAATCTTGGAGATCAATTATTCCACCCCACTGCCCAGGTAAATTAATACTGTTTACTCCTTGATGGACAATCCAGCTTCTCTTTAAATGTTTCCAATGAAGGAGAATCTATATCTTCCTGAGGCAGTCTATTCCATTGTTGAACAGCTCTTAACTTTTAAGAAAATTGCAATGATGTCAAACCAAAAGCTACTTCCTTGTAATTTAAACCCATTGTTTCTTGTCTTGTCTTTTGGAACAACTTTAAACAATTCTGGCCTGACTTCTAAATGACTGCATTACAGATACTTGACAACAGCTTTCATGTCTCCCCAGAGTCTTCTTTTCTTCACAGAGTTGACTGTTCCTTATAACTTTTTTTTTTCTTTCAAGCCCCTTATGAGCTCAGCAGAACATGAACTCTGAACAGGGTCCAGTGTATCAATGTCCCACCTAAAATATGGTGCCCAGAATCAGACACAATACTATAGCAGAGTTTAAGCAATGAAAAATAGAGAGGAACAATGCCTTGCTCTTTTTGGCTGATGCCTTCTCCAGTGTGGGCACTCCCAAAGTGTATGCATTTCAACTGTCAGCATTCCCAGGAATGACTATGCCGCCTTCAGAGTTTTGGGAACTTAAGCCATATAAGCAAAGGAAAGAGCTTTCCTTTGCTTTGCTTATTGGATTATAACATTGTCATAAAGAGGCTCTGAGGCAAGGTTTCTTCCAATAGCTTTTCTGCTATTGAGAAGCCATGGGAAAGCTTTCCCATGTGAAGCTCAAGATGGGTGAAGGCCTTTTTCAGCAAATCATCCAGGCCTGCCAGAGTCATGTGTTCTCCTCATTACTGAATAATACCTATTTTTTTCATGGCTGAAGCCACATTACATTTTGAGAGCGATTATAGCTACAGTAAACATGGATGTTATGTCAAATGTGGTCAGGAAGACTAGATTCCCCGGCCACCTCAAAATTTGGATATCTAAGCAGCTGTCTTCCCACTCTGTCCACAGCTTTCATACACAAATTCTGGGCAAAGAACAGTATTTACTCAGTTTAGCAAACAATGCTTGAATAAGTAAAGAAAAAAGATGCCCACAAGTTCAGAACTGCCAATTTTGTCCCTAGGAATGCCAATGTAACTTGCAATTAGTTCTAAGCCATCAATGAGCAAAGATACCCATGGTGATCTAAAACGATGCAAAAATTATCTGTGATATATCCAGCTTCTATAGATGACAACAGCAAACTAAATTATCCTGCTCCCACACGAAATGATCACCAGAGGGTTATGCAATATATACTCCAACCACCAGGTGGCGGAATGGGCCACTTGCAGCTCCTTTTCTTTCTGCAGCTCCAAACCAACAGAAATTACTACTGTAAGAGATCCAGCATTTCTTCTCAACCACAGCCATATTTCTCTTGGAGCAACTGGGATGACAATCTCCACAGGATTGAGGTTCTTCCATAGTACAGCCAATGTGTTACTTTCTTCTGTGTCCTTAGGTGTTAATTTCAACTGCCATTGGTTCAGGATCATTAGTCTTCTGATCCCACACACAACTAAGTGTCACTAATTAAGTATTTGATTCCACATGATTCAAATCTGGATTGTGCAGCAAATGGTTCCTTAGTAGAACAGGTTTGCTTATTGCCAGGAACTGTGGAGGAGAGAGAATGCCTTGAAAGCCAAGAGGATCAGATAAGGAGGACTTGAATCCATTCCAAGAAATTAGTATGAGAAAATGAGTCAAACAAGCACTTCCTACTTCACATGGAGATAAAGGCAAGGGGGCAGGGAAGCACAATCAGATTTCCAAGATTCTGTTACTATTCTTCTTCTTCTTGTGCCATGTCCATCATTGGACGTTGGCGATCATGTTGGCAATCCTATTTTTGTCAATAGCCATATGAAAAAGTGCTGAGCTTTGTCCAACCAGTCCCTTAGGTTTGGAAGCCATGATGTTCTTCTTCTGCCTGGGCCTCGTTTGCCTTCAATTTTTCCCTGGAGAATTAAGTGAAGGATGCTGTATTTTTCTGGGTGTCGCATCACATGTCCAAAATAATCTAACTTTTGCTTTTTAATGGCTTTGATGATTTCCTTTTGCTTTCCCAGACGGTTTATCACCTCCTCATTTGTGATTTTGTTAACCCAACTTTTACATAACAGCCGTCTGTAAATCCACATTTCAAATGCTTCTAGTTTCTTCAAGTGCTTTTCTGTCAGAGACCAACTCTCTACTCCATAGAGCAGGATAGAAAAGATGTAACATCTGACAAGCCTGATTTTCAGTCTTAGGCTTATGTCGTGACTGCAGAAGACCTTTTTCATTTTGAAGAATGCTGTTCGAGCTTTCTCTATCCTTGTCTTTACTTCACTGATCATGTCCCATCTTTCATGTAAATTAAAACCGAGGTACGTGATCCTTTCAACTTTTTCTAGTGGTATTCCTTCCAAATTTATCAGTGGTAATTAATGGGTTGTTTGCTGATGACCATGATCTTTATTTTTGAGGTTACTATACCTCCTCTAATAAAAATAGTCTTGATCTATATGGCATTGGTTTCTTAGTCTGGTCTACCTTATATGACTGACAGGAACTACCCACTGTGGCCCTGGCTCAGACACCAGCCTGTTTACCTTTGAATACTCAACTGTATTGGAAACATGACCCTGCAGCTTTGCCGTCTTCAAATGACTTCATTCTCCCTGGGCTGGTGTTAAGTCTACTGGGCAAGTATTTGCCTTGGTGCAAATATCACCTCTGCAGCAACGGTTTTGGGTCAAGACTTACAATTTGGAAAAGACACAAAGCATCAGGCATACAAGCTGTTGCCTTCTTCAATAGGTTCAAATACTTCTCCAATTTTCTCTCCAGAGATACAGGCGGAAGACCCAATACAATGCCTACAGTTTCATAGAAAACAAGTACAAGTATAACCCAAAGTCTAAGCCTAGAAATCCATAACCATGAAAGTGAAGGATTCAGTTTATTCTCTGGTACAGGATTCAGCTGTATACCTGCCTTGTTCTACAAAGGAATCACAGTGCTTGGCAGATGGCAATAACTGGTTAACTTGTCCTCTTTGCCATACCGTAAAAAGACAGAGTATGAAACAAAAAGAGAACTTAATATTCCATAGTCAACTAAGATAGCAAAACAAAAAAAAAAAATTCCAAACAGATTCCAGAGAAGAATAAAACAAGTTTCTTAGAGGAACTTCAGGGCAAAATCTTAGTCCCCAGGACTGGGCTATATCCAATTGCCCTATTTTCTTTCCAAGGCTTCAGCTTCTGCCATAAAAGAGCTGAATCACGGTGACTCTGCTCAGACTCTGCTTAGGTCTACTTGGAAACAACGATCATCCATTCATGACAAAGGATGTCTTCTGCAGACAATATGGTGACAGATTTCTTTGAAGCATCAAAATGTTTTGAGCCTTTTCTAAGATGAAATTTAGTGTTATACGTTTTGTTTTGTTTTTAAACCTAGGTATAGTCACTAATTGCATTCCTCATGCTCTCCTAAAAAAATCTTATTTCTCAAAGAGGTACAGTCACCTTCACCGTTATAGATGTTTTAATCTGGATTCATGCATGGAGCATGGCATTGGAGTCAATAGCCCAAATAGTCCCTTCAAACTCTTAGGATTCTATTTTTCTAAATTCCACTTATAAAGATTATTTTGCACTTTACAGGCAAAAGTGAAATTGGGCAGGCACGTGTTCAAATTTCCCCTTTCTGCCTCTTTTTGTAAGTACATTTATCCTCTAAGGTTTGATCCATTAGGGAAAAAAAATAGCAAAGATAAATGCGAGTGGCTTTTCCACCAGGTATCTGTTGCTGTTCAAGTTTAAAAATGGATTTTCTCTATGCAATAGGATCCACCATGCTAAGCCAAATGCCATATCCCTTAGCATTACCAGCAACATGTTTATCATTTTTATTACACTGACATCAGTAAAATGTCTACTAAGCGGATGACATTGCCATCCTATTTAGTTTGAAATACATCCTGTTGATCTCAGCAGAACATCTTCTAAATAAACTGAGACTATAATCCCACGTACATTGACTAGGAGTAATGCCCACAGGACACAGAATTATTTCTGAGCAAACCAGAACAAAACTGCACTACAAGTTTGACTTTTTAAAATGCTCAAGCTTCTTGATGTCTCTGAATTGCATTTTTCATTTCTGAACCACATTGCACGATATTTGCTGCCAGAGTTTAAAGTTCCTGTTAAAAATTCATAATTAGATTGGACAACCAGAGTAGAAAATAAAGTCATTTATCAGAAACTCATATTAAAAATAAGGTATTTTTCATTTTGCTAGGTTATGTTTTCTTTTTAGAAATATTCTCTTAAGAATAAATTTCATATATTAAATAATATATATCATGTGAAAAAGTTAGTATACCTTTTGCAAAGTTTAACATATATGGAATATCAATTTTTATATTCATTCAAACAGTATGATGAACGTGATACAATTCAACAAAAATACTATGAAAAATTGACTTTGCAATTATTTATTAAACAAAAAAATTACAGATATGCAATTTCCTTCTGGGAAAAAATTAAGAATATCCTTGCTCTGATAGTACTCGGCTATTGCTGAAACAACCTCAAGCAGAAATTTCTTATAAATATCTACTAATCTGACACTAACAAGGAAGAATTTTTCGTACTCCTCCGTACATAATTTTTCCGGCTGTGTGATGTCTGAGGGGTTTCTTGCATGTACAGCACATTTCAAATCAACCCACAGTATCTTAATGGAGTTTAATTCAGATTTTGACTGGACCTTTCCAGGACCTTCCATTTCTTTCTGTTTTCCAACATTCTTTGATGGATTTACCCTGAGCAGAGTGTTAGCATAGTGGTGAAGAGTTTGCCTCCCACTTGGAAGGTTGAGAGTTCAATCCCAGATATTTCTTCCCTAGGGCGCATAGAAAAAGTATCTGCTGCAAACTCCACATGACATCAGGAAGGTTATTCAGCCAGTAAATGCTTAGTTCCATCCAGTTGCTCTGACTCTACCCAAATTAAGGGATTACGGGATCATAAAAAGGGAGTTTTGATGGATTTACTGCAGTGGTAGGATTCATTTTTTTTTCTACTGGTTCTGGGGTGTGGCTTGGTGGGTGTGGCTTGGTAGGCGTGGCAGGGGAAGGATACTATAAAACATCCATTCCCACCCCACTCCAGGGGAAGGTGACTGCAAAATCCCCATTTCCTCCTGATCAGCTGGGACTTGGGAGGCAGAGAATAGATGGGGGCGGGCCAGTCAGAGGTGGTATTTACCGGTTCTCCGAACTACTCAAAATTTTCGCTACCGGTTCTCCAGAACTGGTCAGACCTGCTGAGTACCACCTCTGATTTACTGTAACATTTAGAATCATTGCCATATTGGAAAATCCATTTTCGGTTCAGCCTTAATATTCTGACAAATGGCTTCACATTATTTTCAAGCATATTATCTTCAAGCACCCCTGGTACAATGAGGGATTCAGACTGGATTCTATGATGGCAAGCTGTGCAGGTCCTGACACAGCAAAATAACTCCAAATTGTAATTTTACCACAAAATGGTAACAAATGGTAACAAATGGTGACATTTGGTGTCAAGTTCTTCTCATGAATCCTGTCTTTGGTTTTTGCTAAACATGTGTGCTGATTATATGGCCAAATAACTGTCTTTGCCTTGTCTGCCCAGAGCATATTGTTCCAAAATTCCTGGACTTTGTCTAGGTATTCATGAGCAAATAGGAGTCTTGCCTTGAGGTTCTTTCTGGGCAGTAAAGGTTTTTTCCTGGCACACTTTCTAGGTAAATCTAAATTGTGCAGCTTCTAATGGTAGACTCAAACACTTTTACATTAATAGTTACCTGTAGATCACATGATGAAATTCTGAGATTTTTAGAGACTGAACTTGCTGGGAAGGACTAGCCTGGGCAACTTGCCAACTGTTTGAAATCTCCATTTTGTAGATAAACTTCCGGGCAGTGAGATGATTGATGTCCAATTGTTTGGCGATCTTTTTAAAATACCTTTCCAGACTTGTAAGCATCTATAACTTCTCTGAAGCTTGAAAGTGCCCTTTTGATCTTGGTATGGAGATACCAAACACTTTGACAACAAAGAGCAAATCAAACTGAGTGTCTGAAGCTTCATAAGACAAATTTTCTCTAACAAAGTTCTAATCATTTGTTCTGACCTGATATTTAGATATTTGAGAAAGTGATAAATGTGGAGGTGCACTTACTTTTTCCACGTGCAAAAGTTGCATTTATGTTTATTTAAATTACACAATGGACCACAAAATATAAATGCTGCCTGATATTTGTTATAACCCTTTTATCTATCAATATTATTGAAATGAAGATCAGACACCTACATGTTGAAATACGTAGAAAAGGTCAAAAATTGCAATGGGGTGTACTCAGAGGTGGGCTGCTGCCGGTTCAGACTGGTTCGGGCGAACTGGTAGTTCTAACCATTGGCTGGGCCCTCTCAACAGCCCCGGCGCTATCCCATCCTATATAATCGCCGTGTGTTTAAAACCCCTCGTGCATGCTCACGTTTTCGGTTCTGGCAAACCGGTTGTTACATTATGTGACGCCCACCTCTGGGTGTACTTACTTTTTCACATGATTATATGCTTTGAGAAAAACAACAGTATGAAATGCATTAGTATCTAAATAAATTAAATACTATCAATTTAAGGCACGTAGAAAGCATTTCTCTCCCTTTGTCTTAAAAGAGGGTACAATTCTGTAGTTTGTTAGTGTTTCACATTCAAGCATATTCTCCTCCCCCTCCTCGTTTCTTCAGATTAACTTTCCACAATAACAAAGCCCAACGTGTCAATTTGGGAGAATATAATTCCCAACATGATGGTACATTCCACAGCAGTCTGCCTACTCCAATCCTCTGTGCTGCTGTATAGTGCCAATAGTGTACAAATAGAGGCACAATGGATCCATACTTGTACAAAGAGATAACACGTCCCTTGTTTTGGTTTCAGATAGAATGGTGTATCCTCTGCCATGGCACTACAGCAATTACCAATGTAAAGTTCTTTCCCCAAATTTTAGTATGATTCAATCAAAACTGAATTTGCAAGATAAAATCAAGTAGGGGGCAGGGAAATGCTGAAAAAACCTCCAAAACAAGTAACTATATGAAGATCTTTTTGCCTGTTCATAAACCAGAATGTCTGAGTTCATGCAGCAGCACTAAACATCAAACCTATACAATCCATATTATTGTGGTATATGACCCATGACACAGGCACTAAAACACAAAGTAATATACATATGAGGATATGGATTCATGTCCACGTATGTATATAAAACAAAGGACCCTCATGGCTAAGAAACCAGAATGATACATAAACACCCAAACCATATATATCAGTGATGGCTAACCTTTTCCGGACCAAGTGTCCAAAGCGCACACTGCGCACCCGAACCCACAAAATGCAATGTGCATATGACCCCATGCATGTGCCCCCCGCGCATGCGTGCATGGCTCCCCCATATGCATCCTGCCCCCACACATGTGTGCCCCGCATGCACCCTACTCCCTGCACATGCATGACAGAGACCCGAAGACCAGTTGGCCAGTGGGAGGCGCACGTGCATGCATGGTGGAGCTGAGTTGGGGTGACAGCTTACGTGCCCACAGAGAGGGCGTTGCATGCCACCTCTGGCAGATGTGCCATAGGTATGCCATCATGGATATAACAGATATGCTAAGAATATCATTTGCAATAGTTGTGGTAAGTTGGGCAAGAATCATTTTTTTCCAAACTTTGTAAATTTTTATAACAAGTTTTACTGAAGTTTAAAAATATTAAGATAAATAACTAATGCAAACTAGTTGAGTTTGCATTAGTTATTGAGTGAGGGTGTTTTGCCATCCGCCTTGAAAGAGGTGGTGGTGAGGCCCCTCCAAAAGAAGTCTGCTCTGGATCCGGCTGTTTTGGCTAACTACCATCCGGTCTCCAACCTTCCCTTCTTGGCGAAGGTTGTTGAGAGTGTGGTGGCGCAACAGCTTCCTGGGTACCTGGATGAAGCTGTCTATCTGGATCCGCTCCAGTCCGGCTTCAGGCCTGGGCACAGCACAGAAATGCCATTGGTCGCGTTGGTGGATGATCTCTGGAGGGCTCGCGATAGGGATTGCTCCTCTATCTTAGTCCTGTTAGATCTTTCAGCGGCTTTTGATACCATCGACCATGGTATCCTGCTGCGCCGGTTGGAGGGGTTGGGAGTGGGTGGCACCGTTTTGCGGTGGTTCTCCTCCTATCTCTCCGATCGGTCACTTTCGGTATTGGCAGGGGGGCAGAGGTCGACCCCAAGGCGCCTTGTTTGTGGGGTGCCGCAGGGGTCGGTCCTCTCGCCCCTTCTGTTCAACATTTATGTGAAGCCGCTGGGTGAGATCATCCGTGGTTTTGGGGTGGAGTTCCATCAGTACGCTGATGATACTCAGCTGTACATCTCCACCCCAGGCCATCCCAACGATGCCCTTGAAGTGATGTCCTGGTGCCTGGAGGCCGTGCGGACCTGGATGGGGAGTAACAGGCTTCGACTCAACCCTTCCAAGACCGAGTGGCTATGGCTTCCGGCGTCCCGATATAGCCAGCTGGTGCCATCGCTGGCTATTGGGGGCGAGTTATTGGCCTGGACGCACGGCTGTCTTTAGAAGAGCATATGATGGCCGTGGCCAGGGGGGCTTTTTATCAGGTTTGCCTGATTCGCCAGTTGTGTCCCTTTCTGGATCGGGACTCCTTACGCACAGTCACTCAGGCACTTGTCACTTCCCGCCTGGACTACTGCAATGCTCTCTAATGGGGCTCCCCTTGAGGAGCACCCGGAGGCTCCAACTGGTGCAGAATGCGGCCGCGCGCGTGATTATGGGAGAGAGGGGGTGCTCCCATGTGACACCTCTCCGGCGTGAGCTGCATTGGCTTCCAGTGGTATTCCGGGAGCGCTTCAAGGTGTTGGTCACCACCTTTAAAGCGCTCCATGGCATGGGACCTGGGTATTTGCGGGACCGCCTTCTGCCGCCGATAGCCTCCCACTGACCAGTACACTCCCACAGAGAGAGACTCCTCAGGGTGCTGTCAGCAGGCAATGTCGGCTGGTGACCCCCAGGGGGAGGGCCTTCTCTGTGGCAGCTCCTGCCCTCTGGAATGATTTGCCCCCGGAGATACGAAGGATATCGGATCTTTGGGTTTTTCACAGTGCCCTAAAAACTTTTCTTTTCCATCAAGCAGGGCTGGCATGAAACACACACACCCCCTTTTAGCCTTTTTTAGCCTTTTAAATTGTCAAATGGGTTTTAGTTTCAATCTTTTAAATTTTGGGCCACAGTTATATAATTCTTTTAAAAATTTTAAATTTTGTATTGGTATGTGTTTTAGTTCTGGCTGTGCACCGCCCTGAGTCCACTAGGAGAAGGGCGGGATACAAATTGAATAAAAAATAAATAAATAATAAACTAAGAATATTCAGAAGCTACAGCTGGTGCAGAGTGTGGCAGCGTGGACAGTTTTGGGGCCCCTATAACACCACTGCTCCATGAGCTGCATTGTTTACCAGTCTGCCTCCGGGTGCAATTCAAAGTGTTGGTGATCACCTTTAAATCTCTTTATGGCATGGGTCCAGGTTACTTGAGCAGCCCGTACCACTCATGACAGCAGCAGAGGTATGCTGTAGGTCCCGTCAGCCCAATTATTCCAGCTAGCAGGGTCCAGGATGAGGACCTTCTCTGTTGTTGCTCCTGTCCTCTGGAAAATCTCCCCCCCCTCGATCTGATGTTGGTCCCAAACTTCCTATCTTTTCAAAAGGGCCTAAAGATCTGGCTCTGCCAGTTGGTTGCGGCCCCAGTGGGGGAACAGCACAATGGAGGTGTTGATCGAGTAATAACAGATCACACCTAATCCCCCATTCCGCCCCGCCCTCCCCGTGTGTCCTTGGTTTTAATGTCTGATTTCAACTTTTTATGTTTTGTATATGTAATGGTAAGCTGCCCAGAGTTACCCTATGGTAAAATGGGTAGCCAATACATTTTAAAAATAAATAAATAAAATATAAAATCTGGATTGAATAAACCAACATTGTAAACCTTCTTTATGTTTTTAAAGGTCAATGTTTACTTCTTTTAAGTAATGTTGGTTTTTTTTTCCCATTTTCTCTTTATTTTTCTCAGGAACTCCTTCTTCAGCATCTCTTTTGTAAGGGCAAAATAAGAAAGTTGTCCAAGTCACTCCCCTGAGTTGAAATCCACAAATGCAAGTCTCACTTCTGTTTTGTTAGCCTGAAATTTATTATTTCACCTTTTTTTATTTAATTGGGTCTTATCAAAGGTCTGATTTTGAAAGACCACGGGAACAACATAAAACTATTCCAGCAATTAATCTCTTGAATTTGAGAGACTGAGGGCTGGGCCGCAAAAATGCTCAGTGAGACAGCTGGAGACATTGGCCCTCACGCCACCACCAATTTCAGCTTTCCTGACATAAAAGGTCATTTGAGTTCTAGTGTTCCAAATCCCTGAATCTGCCATAGTATCTTAATGGATTCAGTTGAGTAAGAATTTCAATGAAACCATGTAGGCCAATAAATCCAAGTTCACAGAAGGAAAGACTGTATTTTTAGCTAAGTGGGACTGTTCAAAATATATCAACAGGTTCAGTTTTCTCTGGCTAAAAATAAGTTATTAAACGGAGGGGAAAACATTACATTTCAGCAAGAATTTTATGATAGGTGCCTGGTATTTCAACTCCTTTGAACATTTTGCTTATTATTTCAGTCCAGGCTTTTTAGAAAGACGTAGTTCTCTCAGCTGTGCAAATAGTTACTGACTACTTAATCCCATTGAGCTGGATGGAAGGTCAACTATGCATGATGCTCAGCAAGGCATCTCCCCCTCCCCGCTCCCTTGGTAAAGGCAATTGCAATAGCAGAATATTCCAATACCAAAACATTTTACTTAATCCTAAAACAAACATGAACTGAGATTCTATTACCTCGCTATGGTTTTCAAGTCTTGATCAGCTTCTTGGATCTTCAAAGAATAGTCATCTGCAAGTTTATAAAATTCAGTAAGCACAGAAGCTTTCAGATCAGGATATGGGCACTCCAGCTCCAATAACTGTGGTGGAAGCTCAGGTACAAATGTGGTCCTTTCCTCTAAAGTAGATGCTAGGACCTAGAATAAAAATACATTGGAACCATCTGCCACATTCTTGCTAATCTAATTAAAATCATTTTTTAAAAAAACAAAGAACTTACTTCATCTATAAATTCTTCAAGCTCCTTTTCCAAAGTTATTCTCTCTAAATGAAGCTTTCCCAAAATTGCTTTCTGTTGTTTCTTCACAAACTCTACCTAGTTTTGAAAAAATTGTATTAATGAGTTAAAGAACACTGAATGTTGTAAATGCAGTCCCGTGTATTGACAAAACAGCACATTGCTCATTGATTCATTCTATTTTTATCCTATCTCCTTTCAAAGAATTCATGTATAATGCAAAAAAACTATCCCTTTCTGTGTTATCACAAGAATGCTATAAAGCAGGTCAAATTTAAAGTGTTAGCTGGTCGGAGTTCCAGGTTTGGCCTGAGTGGGAATTGGACCTGGGTTTATAACTCTAACTTTTCTGGTTCTTTCTTAATTATTTTATTAATAAGGTAAGACTGACATATATGAAAATACTAAATTTGCAAATGTAGCATGTCATCAAATCAGTCTCACTTTGAATCCAATACACTAAAGCGAAGTCCAAAGAAAAAAATGATTAGGATCAGACAAAATTTCCTAAAATAGATCAATACTTGATTCTACGAAAATTTCAAGATTAAGGCATGCAACCAGATGCACAGAGTAGTTTTCAGAGAACATTATGTGTATTCCTATTTTCATTCAAAATGGGAAGCATGTAGCACTGAGTATTTGGACTGAAAAATGTTATTCAATCTTTAGAAATTGCTGTATGAATGTACAGAATTATCACTCACAATTTTTATAGAATGAACATGTACTTATTTTGTATAGGTCAGACCAAGATTTTAACAAACAAGACAGATTGAATTATAGCATGTAGAGTTTGATTTTCCATGCAAAAAAGCTATGTAATTTGTTCACAGAAAAGCAAAGAATAAAAAGTTATTGCATGTATAGATTTATCTATACATATAATTACTTCTAGTTAGTCATAATTTCAGTCTATGTATTCTATAGTAAATCAACGGCCAGCCTTAACATTAACATCATCTAGATTATCCCTAAATATTTCTGTGCATTCTACCACAAAAGGTTTGTCTAATTTATATAAAAATCTAAAGCCAGTGTTTACAAATGCTGATTCACTATCTAAATTGATTTAGATTTGTGTTTTAGAAATGTGTTTTCAAAGTTGAAATGTTTTTGAAAAAAATGAGGAGATATGAATCAGGAAAGGTGTGAGAAAATATGTCCCATTTGTTAGCCAACATGACCAACAATAGGAGGGTTTATTTATTTGGAGGATCGCAAGATTTACCATCATTGATACAGAAAAAATATCATGGTGTCCAATCTCAAATCTACAGGCAGTGAATGATGGTACCCCGAAGTACAATGCAAAAGATTATGTTCAATAGCATGCTATCTCTCAACATGGCTAACAGAAAACAAGATTAAAGTGTCAGAGAGAGAAAAGAAAGTTTTAAGAAGCTGGATTCTGAAATTAGTTCTATGTCACATGTCATACCTTGATTGAACAGCATATTTCTTTAAGTGTGCAAATATAATGCAAATGCAATAATAGGACAGAAGATCATCCACGGTAAGATATAGGAAGAAAGACCATATGTAGAAGCACTGAATTACTAACCTCTTCTAATACAGCATCTGGATTAAACTGATATTCCACACTTTCGCAGTTGGTTTGCATTTCTAATAGTCTGAACCTTAAATCTTCCCTTAGCTGCCAGACAGGTTGCACTGTGTTTGCTTGAAATGTATCCAAGCCTTTTGTTAATTTATATCCTATTAAAAGTTAAATAGAAATTAGGGGTGTTGCTCGGTTAAAGAGCTAATTAATAAGAGTTTGTCAAATAATAGCTTCTATTATGGAAAAGGAAATTTACATTTTCTCTACTTGTCTCTGAAAAGAATAAGAAACCCAGGCTTCCCAGAAAAGAAAAGGGTTGAGCACAGTATAATGTTCATAGTATGGTATGTATAGTACACATAGTCCTCAATTTACAACCCACAATTGAGCCCAAACTTTATGTTGTTAAGTGAGAAATTTGTTAAGTGAGTCTTGCCACATATACGACTTTTCTTGCCACATTTGTTAACTGAATCATTGCACGTTGATTAAATTATTAACAGGGTTGTTAAGTGAATCTGGTTTCCCCATTGATTTTGTCAGGTTACAGAAGGTGATCACATGACCCAAGGCACTGAACTGTCATAAATGTGAATCAGTTGTCAAGCATCTAAATGTAAATCATGTGACCATGGGGATGCAGCAATGGGGATGCAGTGTGAAAAACAGTCATAAGTAATTTTTTCAGTGCTGTTGTAACTTCGAATGGTCACTAAGCGAATTGTTGTAAGTCAAGGACTTCCTGTATAGGGTGTAGGTCTTTTTCTGCTGTTGTATTATGGATTGCTATCGGAGAGAAAGGCACAACAGTCCACAGAAAAAAGCAAAGATTGTTCACTCAATACTCATGTCAGATGATACTGGATTAATTTCTAAGAGAAAAAGTTTCTTCTTAATGGAACTTAGATGAAAGAAATATGACATCTTTCATTCTTTACCCACTCTCATTCTTAATCCTTACATTCTTGCTATCTCTCCTTTTTACCAGTAACTGCACAATTTATTTTTATCCAGAAATTGACAGATTACTTACGCAAATCCCACAAGTCAAAAAAACATTCATTTTCTTCATCAAAGAATGTTTGAATTTCAGATTCTAACTTCTGCCTGCAATTAAACATTTCAGGTCAGGTAAAATATACTCTTTCTTTTCTATTGTACCCAATTTGTGGTGGGTGGGTGTGCGTGCGCGCATGCACAGGTACACATTTTTGGGTCACTAGACATTTCTGAGTCTTACCCAATTCTTCCTTCATTGATAGGGAACTCTATTGATAGTTAACCATAGTCAAAATAATCAGAATGGGCTTGAGCTCTGGGTGCAATCAAATCTATTGTTCTTCCCCAAAAGAGTCCCCCCTCCATTCTTCTGGTTCTATAGATTAACACCATAACTGTTTCAGGGTCATTTGAGGATTTTCTTATCTAAAAGAGCACTTTCCTTCAGACTCTGCACATGAAGTCTTGTCCATTGCATTACCAAATTTTCAATTACTTTATTAAGATTTATCACGTCTTACCTGTTTTCGTGCAATCTTTTGTGCTCTTTCCACCATACTTGCCGATGACGTTTCAGCAACATGTGTTCCTTGTTAATTTTTGAAGCATGCTGTAATTTTTTAATCTGGGTACAATTTAAAGATACTTCATTAATAATAAATATTGTTGAGGCTTCTATGAAGAAATAGCTAACCTTGAACAGGATTTAAGTTTGATTGTCCTTGAAAGTCAATGGTTCATAAATATTTATTTAATATCTTCAACTGTCTTTCAAGATTGTGTCCTTGCCAAAGGGCCTCATTAATATCATAACATTCTAAAACACCCAAATTTAAATAATTTTAAAAGAAAGTCAATGGTTCATATCTATTATTAAAAGGACGTCTGTTCAAGAAACCAAGATAATGTATATACTATCTCTATCTCATTTTCTGGCAGCCACAAAATATGCAGTTGCAGAAAATAAGGAACTTAAA
This sequence comes from Pituophis catenifer annectens, assembly GCF_029215685.1. Lineage (NCBI taxonomy): Eukaryota > Metazoa > Chordata > Lepidosauria > Squamata > Colubridae > Pituophis > Pituophis catenifer. The sequence continues at coordinate 204,712,257 of NW_027256881.1, read as the reverse complement.
CAAAATTATATATACCAAACATAGTATTGTTTTTAAGATTGCAGTTTTTATTCTAGATCAGTGATGGCTAACCTTTTTGCTATTGTGTGCCAAAAGTGGGGGGAATGCGGGGGAGTCGGGCATGTGCATGTGCACACCCATAATTCAATGCGCCCCAGCCCCCATGCATACACACGTGACCCCCCCGCGCTCCCCCTGCTTTTGGCACGCGATGGCACGATGGCCCTGGTAGGCCCCTTTTTTGGCCTCCCCAGGCTCCAGAGGCTTTCTAGGAGCCTGGGGAGGTTGAAAACGGCCTTCCCCACCCCACCCGGAAGCCCTCCAGAGGCCAGAAACAGCCCGTTTCCCAACTTCCGGTGGCCCGGAAGGCCAGAAAATTAGCTGGCCGGCATGCACATGTGCGCTGGAGCTGAGCTAGGGCAACACTCGTGTGCCCACAGATATGGCTCGTCATCATGGTTCTAGATCAATGGATGCAAATCTTATAAAAAACAAAACAAAACACCCTAACAGCAGAATAGTAAATGCTATTGAATAAATGCTTTTGTAGTTGTATCTATTTTTATTTATTTATTTTCTATATTTTATTTATTCTATATAGAAATGAAACAATTTCTATATAGAATAAATGCAATGCAATTTATTGCAATTAACTGATAGTTATGAGGTCACAGGTTAGATAGAAGTTATAGCTCCACTCTGTCATTTTCTGACTTGCAGTTATGCAATTAGCTTTTTTCACTAAATTAGATTAATGAAAAATGTTGGAGAATCAAAAAAATATTTTTTTTTTGTATGAAAGAAACCTGATTCTTGTGCTTAAAAACTAGTAGGCTAACCCTAAGCTCTTACTTTTAGGCAGAATGCACACATCATATGAAGTCATGGTTTGATTTAATATGCTGTAGTTGAACTATGGAGATATATTTTGCACAACACATACAGTCATAAACTGAGGTTTATTAACCACAAAAGCTGATCCATGTATCACACTAAACCAAAAGAGATTAACTATTGGCTAGGTCAATATGTTAAATCAAGCACTCCATCTACACATTACTAATGTGTGATTTTGGTGGTACTTTATGCAAAATAAAAGTCTGGCTTACATATTACTACATTTCCATATGACTGAATGGAACTTCTAATATAATCATAGAATTTTGCCAAAGTCTTTCATCAGGTATTTAAATCTGAATCATTTCTTTATGACCTAAGGGAAAATATAGGCAATGTGATCCAAAGAACAACAGCAGAAACTTTCAATTTTATTTATCATTAAAATTCCATTTTCTCCATAATAAACTTTGAATACTATTGTCATGGGTTCGTTTTGAATGGTAGAGCTACAAACAGGATGAATAGGAATATGGTTCACTCTTGCACAATTACTGGTACATTTATTTCTTAACAGGTAAAGAACTAAACTAACACAAAGTACTAAACTGGCACATTTTTACTTCTCTGCTTAACTTAACTCTGCTACTTACACTAAGTTTTCTTATTAGTCTACTACTGCTTTATTTTCAGAGACTTTAAGCTTTTTGTACTGAATCAAACCATTAAACCATCTTTGCTAATATTTGCAACTGCTTCTTTAAGTGCTGCTGAAATCATTTTAGCCATTAAATTGCTTTCATTTTCAGTCAAGGTTTTTATAGCCTTTTAGTCTACCTAGTTATCAGCAGATACTCTGCTCCTGTCCCTGTCCCTGTCCCTCTCTCCACCCACCCCCTCCCCTTTCTTTCTCACACACAGGAGAGGGACAAGATTACTTTTCAGACTGGGTGAGTCACAGTCTCTCTTAGACCCCTCTGAGAAGCAGCTGCCTCTGCTTGTCCTCTTCTTAGTTCCCCAACATCTCAGTTCTTTGGTCTCCTGAACCGTCTTCTCCCTAGACTTATGTCTTCTTCTTTCCAACAAAACTATGGTCTCCAAGCCAATCCAGACAAAACCACAAGAAGGCCTTTGCTTCAGAGATGAAATCTAAAATTTTTCCCTACCGGTTCTGTGGGTGTGGCTTGATGGGGGTGGGGGTGTCCTGTGACTGAGTGGGTGTGGCCAACTTGATGTCACTCACAGCCATGCCCATTCAGTCACAAGACCCGCTCCCACCAAGCCCACAGAACCCGGTAGGAAAATTTTTAAATTTCTATTCTGCCACCCACTCGCCACCCATTCTCTCTTCGCTTTGGGTCGGGAGCCAGGGCCCAGGGCTGCCTGCTCGCTGCCTGCCTCAACCAGGTCGGGGAATGCACCATTCCCCGACACCAGCCTTGCCCTGGAGCCACTGCCTGCTCTCTCATCGCCAAGCGGCGTGTCCTTACCTTTCTCCCGCGGCTGGCTGTCAGGGAAAGCAAGAACCTGAAAGTTACCGGAGTTGCTCACTCTCCTTCTTGAATGTACCACCACCATCGCCACCGTGGTCCACGCGCCAGCTGCGAAAGCGCACACCCAACCTGCTGCTGATGAGTGAATGAAATAAACAGTGTGCGCTTGCGCAGCCAGAGCATGGACCAGAGGGTGATGGTAGCAGCACATTCAAGAAGGAGAATGAGCGACTCCGGTAAATTTCAGGCACTTGCCTTCCCTGACAGCCAGCCGTGGGAGAAAGGTGAGAAGTAGGATACATCGCGCTGGTGAACGGCAAGTAGGCGGCGGCTCCGCGGCTTCAGTGAATGGCAGGTCCCTGGGCCCCAGTCCCCCACCCAAGGCAAAGGGCGAGCGGGCGGTGAGCAGGTGGCGGTTCCGTGGCAAGGCCCGAGTCGGGGAATGGTGCATTCCCTAACCTGGTTGAGGCAGGCAGCGAGCAGGTGGCGGCTCCGGGGCTTCGGTGAATGGCGCATCCCTGGGCCCTGGCCTCTGACCCAAGGCGAAGGGCGAGCAGGCGGCAAGTGGGCGGCAGCTCTGGGGCAAGGCTGGAGTCTCTTTCTGGGCATGTCACTGTTCTATCCCCGTCCCTACACACACACAAACAGCCAGCCGGGGGTTAAAGAATTACTTGGCACACACAAGGTTCGTTATCAGGAACTTGGCAGCAATACGATAACCATCTGCCAAGTGCTTTACTTCAAGAAGAGGGAGTTTTCCTCCACCAGATAAATACCAACAAATACACACAGTTTTCAAAAACAGTCCAGCTCAAACAGAAACCTTCAGCAGATTCAGGCATTGTACAAAGTGACTAGCCAGAAGTTAGCTTTGTCCGTCACAGAGTCTAAATGGCCACCACACTCTCTTATATAGCCTGTGGGGTGTGGTCCAGTGACTCAGCTTAATCCCTGGCACGCCTCCGCATCTGCTGCAAACGTTTATCTCGCCTTCGTTGGCGTGGATCCAGGAACGACGTATCACCGTCATCGCTGTCATCGGAGACACCTGGCTCCTGGCCAATCTCCTCTCCCTTGGCAGACACCTGAGGCATAGCCAGAGAGGAGGGGCCTGGAGAGGGAGGCCTGGCCAGCTCCTCTCCTTCATGTACAGAGCCTTCTCCCTCCGATAAAATGGGTTCGGGGGTTGGAGCCACAACAGTCACTTCTGCCTGTTGGGCCACTTCCAGGAAGTAATGACTTCTGGGCGGGTGGGCGGAGCCTCCAGCTGCCATTGCTACCGATTCTCCAAACAAGGTCCGATCCGGGAGCATTTCACCCCTGCTTTGCTTATATTGGGGTTCTTTTCAGTGAGCAGGCTAGCCCAGTGGTGAAAAAAGTGTAGCAATTCCAATTTGTTTCTAGAACTGTTGTGAATCAACTTGCCAGAACTTATCACTATAAGAAAGAAATTATTACTTTTACTTTACTTTGGCTTCCAAGCAAAAACATTAGGAGGGATCAAGTCACGCTTCTCTAGTAGACAGTGATGGGAAAGAAGATTTCGTATCCACCAAATTCTTCTACACAAACTTCCTTCTGCAATAATAGCCAAGTTAATGGTTCCTAATAAACTTGGGAGTATATGAGAACTTGCTTACTTAATGCCCTCTCCTTGTAACAATCAGCTTTTATATAGAACTGTTTAATATCAGATTTGGCTTGATCTAAGTCTTTTAATTTCTGTAGTAAATATTTTCACAAGTGACAGATGCATCTACAGCTGAACAACCAAAGGAAAGTCTTTATATGCACAGGAATGGAAGGGATCCCTATGACAACCCAGCTAGAACACACAGCTTATTAAGAATTGTTAGTTTTCACAGAGATAAAATTGTTATGCATTGCTTTACAACAATGAAACTATAGATTTTCCATACTCCATTTAATGAACAAAGATAGGATACTTCTTTCGGACTATATTGCTACTATGATTACTATCATCCTGGCATTTATTTGTCATAAGGAATAGATTTATTGAGATTAGCTCTTTGGGATGAAAAATAAATAAATAAAGGTAGGCCTCAATTTACAACTATTCGTTTAGTGATCTTTTAAAGTTACAACAGGTACTGAAAAAAGTGACTTATGGCCATTTTCACAGTTAAGATCGTTCTAGTATTCATTCCCACAGTCACAGGATAAAAATGCGGACACTTGGCAATTGACATTTATTATGTCAATAAATGACAGTTGCAGTGTCCCAGGGTAATGTCATCAGCTTTTGCGACCTTCTGAGAAACAAAGTCATTATGGAAGCCGTGTTACTAACTTAACCACGGCAGGGATTCACTTAGCAACTGTGGCAAGAAAAGGTGTAAAAGGGAACAAAACTCACTTAACAACTGTGCTGCTTAGCAACAGAATTTTAGGCTCAGTTGTCGTCGTAAATTGATGCAGAAGCCTTATCCAGTTATCAGTAGATGAAATACTTAATAGATAGTGTGTCATCATTCCTTTGTATTTATACAATGCTATTTTATTCCATTTTTTTAAAGTTTAAAATATGTTAAGGAGATTAACTGCTTTCATATAAATTTGTTTTACAGAAATAAAATGGATTGCATTTTTACATACTTGATTTTCAGGTAACAGGGATGATCAGTCTCCATCTGTCATTTTACACGCTTTTAGTTTCATTTTTAGAAAACTCTTTGCCTAACTACAGATTTCTATTAAAAAATACCTTTTTTATTATTGTGCTAAACTTATTTTCAAACACAAACAGAGCTTCCTTGATGGAAATATTAGTGAAAAATGAAATATTAAGAGATAAAGAATTTACTTTTAAAGCTTTTGCATATATTGAGCTGCTTTCGGCTTTGGTCTTCATGATAAATAGTTATCTGCCATCCACATGTATCATTAGAATAAAATTAGAAAATGTATGGGATATTCATTCTAGCCTTTCTCCCTTGTCACTTCTTTGGATAATAGAGCTGTTCTTTTTGCAAGAACTGATCTTTTCATTTTTATGGTGTATTCCCAAAATCTGTAAATCCTTTCAGATAGAGGGTTCTTAATACCATAAAAGACAAGGTGCAGCAGCTTCATTTTCCCCACTTTAATGGATTCTTAATGCAAAGTTAAAAAAAAAAACAAAACCCAGAAGTGGAAAAATCAAGAGAGTTAACAATGAAAGTGATATTAGCTAGGTATCCTATCAAATTCTATGCCCAATAAAAGCCTCATTTTAAATCATTTTAAGTATTTTATTGATTCTGAAAACCAAGAGTGGTTTCCTATATATATATTTAATTACTATTTATCCTTATATATTACTTGCTCACTGCAGAAAGACAGAAAGACAGAAATACAACGGCTTCCTGCAACTGTGCATCTCTGAAATAACACACTTCCACATTCTATCTCAGCTACTTTTTCATGGAAAACACAAGGATGCATCTTACTATGCTGTAGCCATTATGGAGAGAAAATTAATGAACAACATTATTATTATTATTATTATTATTATTATTATTATTATCATCATCATCATCATCATTATTATAAAAGCGTATTTTAAGTTATTTACAAAATATAGAATACACACCGTTAAAAACCAAGAAGTAAAAAAATATATATACAAGTAGTCCTTGAGTTACAACCACAATTGTGCCCAAAATTTCTGTTGTTGAGTGAGATATTTGGTAAGTGAACTTAGCCCCATTTTACGACCTTCCTTGCCATAGTTGTTAACTGAATCACTGCAGTTGGTAAGTTAGTAACCTGGTCGCTAAGTGAATCTGGCTTTCCAACTGACTTTGCTTATCAGAAGGTCGCAAAAGGTGATCACATGACCCTGGGACACTGCAACCATTGTACATACGACTCAGTTACCAAGTGTCTGAATTTTGATCATATGATCAAGGGGATGCTGCAATGGTCATGTGTGTGAAAAATGGTCATGTCACTTTTTTCAGTGCCGTTGTACCTTTGAACAGTCACTAAATGAACTGTTGTAAGTTGAGGACTACCTGTATACAACCAAAAGTAATGGATAATGAAAAACTAGAAACGTAATCCATTCATTGAACATTCCTACAAAGAAAATTTAGAAAAAGTGATAGCATACAACAGGGCCCTGAAAACATGCAACGATGCAAGTTTTCCTTCCTTCCTCAGAATTTCCTGCTATGTCAGTTTTCCAATTGAGCTACACATCAGAAATAGGAGAAATTCCCATGCTTGGATTTTTATTATTTGTGCATGAATGCTTCTTCAAGTACTTGGTATTGGTTTGGTACATCTGGGGCTGATAATACTGATCTTTCATAATAGCATAATTATTGTCGCTGAAGCAGACTATCTCAATCCTGGCGAAAGAGATATATTCTCAAGACTACCATGGAGCAATTCTTGCATAAATGTAGACTGAATTAACACTGTTTTTTAAAAAAAAAAAACCATTAAACTATATAAAATGGAATTGGACTATTGCAGGCTGCCTTTAAATCAAGCAAGCTAGCATGTAACTATGTACTGACCACTAGCCACCAAGACACCATTAAAAACAACGATCTGGTGCTAAGTCTAATAGTGGTCTATTAAAACCATTTCCTCCTTCATAGCTCACTCGGTATTAGCCTCCAATGGTTATTAGAGATAGAATACCTTCACTACCATGCCACATAGTCCTGAAATTCTTCAAAACTCCATCTACCCAACTAAACCAAGAGCAGCAGGCATATGACTGGTGTCCTCCACTGAATTTGGCCAGAGTGGAAAATTCAAAAGATAACACCCAAGTGCAAGAGATCTTCCAATCAGAGCCATTAAAACAGAAAGAACACCTGAGATACATCTGCCAAGAACATTTTGCTTCGTATTTGTTACAAAACAGCCCCATTTTGATCTGTCTCTTAAACAGAAGTTCTACAGCATCCATGTTTAGGCACAAACTTCTCTAAATTAGTGATTCCTTGTACAGAAAGTTTTATGGGAAGGAAGATTTTGTATAACTTCAATAAATTGTATCTCTCAGTTAGAAGAAAAACCAGTAGGCAATAGCATTTTACAATTCACCATGAATATATATCCAGTATATATCCAGACAGATTTATTTAATATATCGTTATGTTTTAGCATCACTCTAACCCTCTTTTACACCTAGTAATAGATTATGCCATTGTTGAATCCACTGTGTTCTCAGCTTTCCAAAAGGGGAATAGCCTGTAGAACCATCTTGTACTGAATGGGAATGTGAAATAACTGAAAATGAAGGATCATATAGGTATCTGGTTGAATAAATGCAGGCACATTAGCAACAAAATGGGGAAGGCTAGAAATACGTGAATAAGAAATCCTTAACAAGTTTTTCTAAAGCAGCGTAGTTTGAAAACAAGTGTTGCTTGCAGTTTCTTCTATTCTAAAATAGAGCAGCTTCCATTCTCTTCCTGATTATCCGTATATAAAGCAAGAATAATTTGGTCTTTGTCTCTATAAGTGCTAAATCAGTAAAATAAATTAAATTAAACCAGGAAATTAAATTTTCAGAAATAATGGCTTCAGTATATTTATGCTAAATGAATAGTGTTGATAGGGTCAGTAACATGAAACAAAACTAGAGTGTAGCATTTTGTGTGCTTTGCTTTGCTTTATTCTTTCTTGTCACTCAAAATGGGTTTTTTTTTGCAGCCATCTCTGCTGTGCAAATAGGAAGAACCACTTAAGTGTAGCTGGTACAATGTTTTAAGAAATCTGATCCGTTCTGATCCGGGATATGGATATGGATACACAGACAGACAGACAGACAGACACACACACACACACACACACACACAAAAGAACAGGGGTGTTAAATTCATGGCCCACAGGCCAGATGCGTCATGCACTGGCCACGCCCATCCCCAGTTTAGTGAAGGAGGGGGAAATCGTGATACGTCATGTGATGACAATGTGTCATTGAGAGTTTGACACCCCTGCACTAGAACCAAAGAGGTATTAGGATATGACTTTTCATTAATATTGAAGCTAGGGGCTTTAATGTTCTATAATATAGTACAGTAATGTTTTTCTTGCCAATATACAGAGGTGACATTTTCAGCCTCAGGTGCCAAAATAACTTATATATTTTGGCTGTGCTTATTATGGAAGGGGGTGGGGGAGGGAGAAAACCATAGAGAAGGGTGCCATTTGAGAAAGTGACACATCTTGTTGTAATCTGCAGCCTCCCACTTTCCTAATACCTTAGTATTTGAATGCCACTCAAGTTCTGGATATCAGAACTGTTGTTACAGCAGAAGAGAGACCTTCCTAAGAGGGTTAGACTGTTATCAGCAGCAAGAGCGGCAAGAGTTCTGGCAGGGATACACAAAGAACTGCAAACTAAATCATATGTCCCCACAGATTGCTGTGCTGCAATTCATAAAAGCTAAGCAATCACAGCAGTTGCCTGGTCATTGTGTTTCTTACTTAAGTGAAGGAACAAAATCTTCCCAGTTTACACATTACATTCATTTTCACTGCAACCTGACCTCTCTCCTTGTTATGGAAACATACTGCCTCATATATTGTGATTGCTAATTATAGCTTGTTCAGATTTTAAGCTACTTAAGCATTCCTATATATGAAAAACTGGGGCAAAATATCTTAAACAGAACCTAAGAGCTGCTTATTAGAACAGCCTATTAACTCATTGTGAAATCAGTAGAGGTCCTCATGGAGTCAAACCAACACTGTCATTGCACAAAAAGCAGGTACGAACAAGCTCAGGTTTCCAAATGCATGAGGAAAAAAAAGTCTCTTTGTAAAGAGGAAATGAAGCTAAGGGAAGAAACAATTTGAAAATGTCCAATGAGAATCAAACTTGCACAGCATGTTGGTTGATTCTTAAAGGGGGAAGAGTGAAGGGAAACCTAGAAACTGAATGGAGTATTTAGGAAAAGGATATGGTTTATTGATAGCAACCAGAGGTGGGATTCATCAGGTTCTGACCAGTTCTAGAGAACAGGAAGCGGAAATTTTGAGGAGTTCAGACAACCGGTAGTAAAAATTCTGACTGACCCCACCCCAATCTATTCTCTGCCTCCCGATTCCCAGCTGATCGGGAAGTAGTGGGGATTTTGCAGTTGTTGTGACTCCGACTCCTGAGCCCGTCTTATCGGAGGGAGAAGACTCCGAAAGTGAAGGAGAGGAGTTGGCAAGGCCTCCCTCTCCAGGACCCTCCTCTCTGACAATGCCTCAGGTGTCCTCCGAAGGCCAAGAGATAGGCCAGGGGCCAGGCACTTCAGAGCAGCCGCAGTTGGACAGCGATGGAGATGAGTCTTGGCTGAGATAAGCGCGCGCAACAGAGGAAGAAGCATGCCAGAGATTAAGCTGAGTCACTGGACCACACCCCACAGGGGATAAAAGGGAGTGTGGTGGCCAGTCAAGCCTTGTGACGAACAAAACTGAAAACTAGCAAGTCATTCTGCATTTCTGGAACTTTGTTATATGCTCTGCTTGGATTGATTTTTGAACTGGACTTGACTATTCTTTGGCTTTTGTGGACTTACTTTGATGTTTCGGTCGGAGGAGATAAACCTCCCTTTGTAAGTAAAAACTTTTGGCAAGCAGCCACTGGGTTGCTGCCAATTCTGTTATCAAAGGAAATTCTTGTCTGCTGGTTTATTTTAACTCCTGGTCGACTGCTGGTGTGCGTGTGTGAGACGGGGACAGAACAGCAATAACTTTCCCCTGGATTGGGGACGGAATGGAGATTTTACAGTATCTTTCCCCTGCCATGCCCACCAAGCCACGCCCACCAAGCATGCCACGCCCACCAAGTCACATCCATAGAACCGGTAGTAAAAAATTTTGAAACCCACCACTGTTGGCAACCCGAACAGGATCAATCTGTGTTGCAGCATTTCATGGCAAATCTCATTTATTTGTAAATATTAAGAATAAATCAACTAAATGTAACATTGTTGTTTACAAGAACACAATCCTGTCATTTTGAATGCTGAGACCTTCCACAATACAGTGATTGTGTGATATAGAAAGCTGGATTAAATGGACCAGTGACTAGCTGGGCTCTTTATTCAATTTACCTTTGATAAATGTGCAATTCACAGTGACAAGGAAGCAGTTTCAAATGTCACTATGTTCTTGTGCTGAAAATTCTTTCATTATATTTTTTGGGGCTAATTAATACTTACTAGCAGTAGCTGCCTTAACTTGGAACAGACTGAGTTAGGCTGAGAGAGACTGGATTTATGTAACATTATTACTTATGATTTGCTAAATAAATCACAGTTGGTTGGGCTTATATGCTAGATCAATGATGGCGAACCTTTTTGGCATCGAGTGCCAAAAAGGGAATGCATGCAGGCATGCGCGCCTGGGCCACAACCCAGAAGACGAGCTGCCCAGGGCACACGCACACACCTGAAAATGAACTTCAAATTTCACCTACTGAATTTCTGGTTTCAGCCAGCTACTCTTCCGGATTTCTGGCGTGCATGCACACACGACAATCAGCTAGCTGGCCTGCATGTTCACGCAGGAAAACGGAAGACCAGCTAAAAGATTTTCTAGTTTCTAGCACTGCCACATGCATAAAGTCCAGCTGATCGTCCCTCCAGAAGAGGAACAGGCAACGCTACATGTGCCAGGTGACATGGCTCCACGTGCCATTTGGGCACGTGTGTCATAGGTTCATCATCACGGTGCTAGGTCATACAAATCATGGTTTACTAATTACAACCATTGGGTTCTACAACATGCTAAAATAAAACAGGCCAATTTATACCTTAATAAAATGAAATTACAGTAATTAAGATACTATGGTGAGAACGAAAGGAATCTTTTTTTCAAGTATTATAAAGATTCAAAAAAGAGCAGAGAGCATCCTAATGATAGGGTTTACTTAAATTTGCAAAAATACCCTGTTTCCCCCAAAATAAGACATCCCCTGATAATAAGCCTAATCAAACTTTTGAGCACATGGCAATAAGGCCAAGCACTTATTTCAGGGTTCAAAAAAATATAAGACAGGGTCTTATTTGGGGGGAAACACAGTATATATTTACAATCTATATTTATTACTTTAACTAAAAAGTTAACAAAACTGAATAGTCATAATCTTATGATTACATGAACCTTTTTGCTTTACATTTCCCAAAAATAATTATCTCTGTAATTTTTACGTCAGGAAGAAGGAAGGAAGGAAGGAAGGAAGGAGGGAGGGAGGGAGGGAGGGAGGGAAGGAAGGAAGGAAGGAAGGAAGGAAGGAAGGAAGGAAGGGAAGAGAGAAGGAAGATTCTGTTGTTGAAATGTTCATCATGATGTCACAATTCAAACTCAAGTTCATAAATGCATTGTGATACTACATGCAGGTAGATAAGAAAAATTTCAATTCTGTGATACATGTTTTATTGCTTTCCTCCACAGAAGGCAAGGGCAAACCACATTCATATTGTTGCCAAATCTCCATAATTGAACGACATGTCCATGTAGTCTCCAGAAGCCAACCCTAATTCAAAGAAGTTTTAGTTTTACTCTGTGTTGCTAATAATTTTATAAACTGCTTCAAACAGAGGGATAAAAAAAAGGAAAATTGAGTAAATAAAAGGAAGGTTTTAAAAAGTTTCAAGTGGCATTCATAAATTGCACAAACTCTATAAGCATCAATACTTAATCAAAGTGATATTACTAATTAATGGCACAAGTTCAGATCAGTTGATAAAAGATTCAGCTAAATTTTACAATCCAATTGTTAATACTGTTACTAATTAGCAATGTTTGCTGACTTCCTGTTTTCATCCATACTCTGCCTAATGTCTAGAGGATATACTTTAATGAATGCTATATACTAGATTTTACGGAACATTTTTCTTGAACAGCTAGAATTGCATATAACATCCATCATGATTTATAGATACTTACCTTTAAAAGGATGTTAGCAGACTGTAATTTCTTTGCTTCAGTAACTGCGTAGAGTTCTTCATAATCAACAGGTTTGTACTTTGAACTTTTAAGCCCATTTTTCACACGAACAACCAAATTGTCTAGTAGATGCATAAAACAATTCAGATTGTTGAATAAAATTAAACATTACATTGTAAGGAATTTAGGACATTTGAACTAAACAAAAATAAACATGATAGTTTAAAAAGTGTGACATTAAGAGGAAAGTTTACACTGTCTATACAGTTTGTTTTTCTAAACAAAGTTGCAGCCCATGAAAACGATTATGTTACAAATACAAAATAAGAAGTAGTACTCTTTAAGGTAGGTAAATATGCAGAAAGCAACCTACAAACCAAAACATTCAGGTTTTAATTTGATTGCTTCAATCATTTACTTACTACTTAGAACTTAAATCCACTTAAACTTCATAAAAATGCCCAGTTGAAACTGAGGGAATAGACAATAACAATTTCCCTTAGATCAGTGATAGGCCATGTGGTTTATAGACTACATTCAGTTGTCTGTCTAATTTCAGTTTTGTGACCCTCCTGCCCAAGACCTGAGGATGATAGCACTACAATTGTTCAGTTTTGATGTTATATTATAGGCATAGTTATCGATATCTACTATCCAAACATTTTAAAGTTCTATGTTGAGTAAACCCAAACTGCAAAATCTAGTTCATTCAAAGAGAGGCATTTTTATTTTGCTGCACCTCCGTTGTATTTCTATTTCACTTCTTTTAGGCTCCTTAATTTAAAGTGAACAACCAACCCCTATCGATATGAAATGTTGTATAACCCTGATTTAGATTATTAATATTTGGTTCTACCTAAGCACCTTATGTGAATAAGGTAAGAAAATTGGATCCACATTTATTCATGCTTAATCTAAATGCACTGACACTCATCCCATTGCTTTAAATAGATCTGTGTTAAGCATTACCAAAATCCAATCCAATCAATAGTAGAACACATGCCTTAAAGAAACCCATCATACTAAAATACACTGGAAAACATCTAATAGAAATGAAGTAGCCTACAGATAATCAGTCTTGCAAATTGGTTCTGACTAGCTCAAAGAAAATTAACTTATACCAACATATCTACTTAAGGATGTATTGCAATGAATTCTCATAAATGTAATTCATGATGTTTCAGAATCTTTTTTCCAATCTGATAATGTCAATACTATACATCTTGATCTCCTGGCAAAGCACATTATTTTAGCAATCTCAGCCTTTATTTTAAGGCAGTAAATTGCCAAACATGCTAATAGAAAATAGCAAACATATGTCCTTATACTCATTTTTATATACTATCCAGTCTGCATCAGCAAACAATTTATTTAAGGCTGAGTGAAATTCTAATCACATTGCTTGGAAATCAGTTCCATTGGGCACACTATTTTCCCTCCTGACTTCTCCTTTCTTCTTCTTCCCTCATTTTTAAGCTATACAGACGTACAATAAAATCATCAATGGTCGCAAGTCTTTTGAAGTGCTAGATACAACACTGAACTTTTATTATTAAAAGTATTTCTCTTCCACCATAGAGCAAAAGAACTATTGGCAGTTTACAACACAATCAATCAACTCAGTAGGTCAAACTTTACAAATGATAAATTCTACATACAGGCAATCCTTGATTTAAAGCCACAATTGAGCTCCAAGCTCCCATTGCTAAGCAAGACAGTTATTAACTGAATCACTGCACTTGTTAAATTATTGTAGTAACACATTGTTAAGTGAATTTGGTTTCCCCACTGACTTTGTGTGTGAGAAGGTCACAAAAGGTGACCACATGACCCCAGGACATTGCAACCATAATAAATACATGCCAGTTGCCAAGCATCGGCATTTTGATAGTATGACCATGGGGATGCTTCAACATTCCTGTGAAAAATGATCATAATTCACGTTTTTCAGTGTTGTCATAACTTCAAATGGTCACTAAATGAATAGTTGTTCAGTCGAGGTCTACCTGTATAATCTACATGTAACTAAAAGAATTAATCACATTGTAAGGAAAGCTAAAATGCATACATTGAAAAGAGTTTTTTAAAAAAAATTACCTATATTGCTATTTCTTTGAGTTGTAATAAATCCTTGAAGATCTCTTTCACTCATCTTATACTGTTGAAAAATAAACATATTACTTGTCAAAAAGTGACACCTTTGAATGTATTCACTTGATTTTTTTTGTAAGGGGATTTATTTATACAGGAATTCCTTATTGATATGAAATCTATTCTAAGGACAGTTATTTTAGCTGTCTAGAGTACATACATTTTATTATGGTTTTTTTTCCCCTAATGGACAAAGTTTATTAAAAGTTCAGCCAAATGTGATGTTATACTTTTGTAATAAAGACTGTTGACTTTACAAAATTTCTTGTCTGATTTTATTAATATTTACTTGCTCCAAACTCTCACTGAATCCAATAAGGCTTTCTACCAAATACCTAAGATCACAGCCTTAGTAATGAAGGATTCAACCATTGGAGAATAAAAATCATGAACCTTATACAAAATTTGCAATGATATTGAACTCCAAAGATTAAATAAAAGCTATAAAGATACTTGTACACAGAGAAGGAAAAAAAGTACGAAACTGAATCTTCTCATATTCCATATTTAACACTGCACTCTTATATATGGATTCCTTTCTATTAGTGAATTTAAGCACCCAATAACCTTACAAATCTTCAGAGGATTTCTTACTCTCCTCAACAACAACAACCCCCCCCCATTTACACGTATAAGACCATACACACAAAGTTGACTCTTATATAAGACTCTGAGTTTATTAACTTCTTGAAGACTCATTTAAGATGACTTAAAACCATTGGAATTTCGATGCCTATGAATAATTAAAATATTACTCACATTAATAAGAGGTAAGTAAGCAACGTGTATATTGACTAATGTCTGGAAAAAATATAACCCATAAGATTTAACAACCTATAGCATGGGTGTCCAACGTTTTGGCTTACCTGGGCTGCACTGAGTGAAGAGCTATTGTCTTGGGCTGCATATAAAATATATAATATAGTTGTATAACATAAAATCATATAATAAGGTTAAAAGTTTACAGTCATGTGGGGCAGCATTACTAACTAGCTGTCCAAGACTGCATGTGGCCCAGGGGTGGGTTCTAAAATTTTTTACTACTGGTTCTGTGGGCGTGGCTTATTTTGTGGGCATGGCTTGATGGTCATGTGACAATTCTTTAGAATTTAGCAGAGGTACTGGTCTACCAGGCTTTTAACTGCTTGCAGAGCTGTACCGGTCTACTCATTTGTTTTTGGAGGCACTGGTCTACCCATTTGTTTTTGCAGGCACTGGTCTACCCATTTGTTTTTGCAGGCACCGATCTACTCATTTGTTTTTGGAGGCACCGGTCTACCCATTTGTTTTTGCAGGCACTGGTCTACCCATTTATTTTTGCAGGCACCGGTCTACTCATTTGTTTTTGGAGGCACCGGTCTACCACCACACTGCCTTTTAACACTGATCAGCTGTAGGGTGGCCCTTTGAAGCCCCGCGGCAAGAGTTTAAACAGTTTTTTTCCTTCTAGCCGATCAGCTGGGACTCAGGAGGCAGCAATAGATTGGGGGTGGGGCCAAAAAAAAGGTAAGAATAATGTGGGGAGGGCAGGGGGGGGCAGAACTGGTTCGGTGATGTCATATTGTCACCGCTACCGGCTCGGCGGAACCAGGTGGAACCGGGAGGAACCCACCACTGATGTGGCCCCTGGGATGTGGGCTGGAATACCTGTCTGAGAGTTTTATTTTATCTAAGTACCAGTATATTCTTAAATTTCATTTTTTACAATGGTGTGTATATCATGGAGCACCCTATTGAAATATTTTTATTATTTAAGCTGTTAAGCATTACCAATCCATATTTTTAACTGAAATAACAAAATCAAGGCAGCAATCCTAATATCAGCAAGACTGGAAAACTAAGAGAAAACTCTATTTTACAGCATTGTGGGTGTTTGCTTTCATGTAGCTCACTTGTTTCACACACTACCTTTCTTCCCGAAGTCTAAGATAGCATTTCTCCTCCAATTTTTTTTTTGTCCAACAACCCTTTTGAATAATTTGGGTTAGGAGAGTATGATTGAGGTATCACTGAGTTTACATAGTTATATAGCTGAGGATGGATCTGAACCTGGCTCTAACCTTACATTTTAACAGCTACACCACATGAGCTCCTTTTACCATTTCAGTTGTGTTTCTCTTGAAGTGCCAGTTAAACGAATGACTAACATGGTTAATGCAACTGCTTCTGAGTAACTTCTAGACTAATATGGACTAAATTTAATCTAGATTAAATCAGCAATAGTAAAAAATCAGGAGAAATAAGACTGATCACAGTTTAGCATCTGTATTAAGGTCATTGCGTTGAAAAGGTCCAATAGACTGTGCCCCACCCATTATATTTTCCCATCTCCAGTGGATCCACACTGAGTTTTGTGTGGAACCCTTTCAAGTAGTAGGCACTAATACAGGAAAAGGATTTGGCAACTAATTTGATAAAAGCATTATAGATTAAATCTCTACGCCTCTGAGCTGCAGTGGCGCAGTGGTTAGAGTGCAGTACTGCAGGCTACTTCTGCTGATCACTGGCTGCCAGCAGTTTGGCAAATTGAATCTCACCAGGCTCAAGGGTAATTCAGACTTCCATCCTTCCGAGGTTGGTAAATGAGGACCCAGATTGTTGGGGGCAATATACTGACTTTGTAAACTGCTTAGAGAGGGCTTGAAAGCACTATGAAGTGGTATATAAATCTAAGTGCTATTGCTATTATTGTGATTATAGCAGATTTTTTAGAGACAAGATGTTTGACCTGTTCATTACAGGTATTTTTTCATTAATGAATTGCTCTGGGTTGTATATGATATTTTTGAACGTATGAGATAAATCACTGGCATACTTAATTTAAGTAGGCAGGAAATGTAAGAAGTCTGGCAAAAAAAAGTCATACTTTTTTTTCTTAAAGCAGTTTTGGTTTCACTTGTTTTAAGCTGGCTGTTGTAAAACATTGGGTGAGGAAAATAACTTTCTGGATTCTATCACATAGGTTAATTTCTGGGCTAAATCTTTGATTGTTTTTACAATTTGCTAAATTAGATAGAGATATCTCTGTCCCATGGTTTCTAGACTACAGGCAGTTCATATTTAGCAATTTTTTTTATAGTTATGATGATATGAAAAAGTGACTTTACAACCAGTCCTTCACATCCTTTGCTGGTCTGTGAAGCAATGGAAAGCTGTGGTAAGATCATAAGCACAATCATGGTTTCACTTATTTTTATTTTATTTATTTGGTCAAGCATGTATTTTATGACAGATACAAGTGTAAACATAATTATAAATACATGTAAAAGATACGAATAAAAGAAAACATTAGGACAGGGACGGTAGGCATGCTGGTGCACTTATGCACGCCCGTTACAGTCCTCTTAGGAATGGGGTGAGGTCTACAGTAAACAGTCTAAGGTTAAAGTTTTGACTATTATTTTGCACCAATTGGCATTGACTGTTAGTAGATCCCATTCTTGAGTATAAGTATCAGGGAATACTTACAATGTTTCTGAACTCTATCTTGGCTCCTGGCTTCTTGTGCCTGACAATTCCTCAAGGATCAGTTCTCTGCCCCATCCTATTTTCACATAAAAATGAGTTAGTCAGAATTTTGTAGTATCTTATCCAAATATACTATAATCAATATACAATGACATGAAGCTAGATTTTCCTAGACCTTTTCTAACTTGGCAAACCTATTCTATGAGGCAGAAAGTTCCAGAGGTTCTAGAGCCTTCCAATTACAGAATAACAGGGTAAAGAAGCAGGTTAAATTTCCCCCTCTCTCCCAGCCCCTTTAAATGCTTTTACTCCCATTTCAGTGGGAAGAAAATGATTTACGCTAGCTCTTAAGCGGATGTTAACAATATGCTAGCATGTTAATAGAAGACATATGTTAGCATGGCAAAATCATTCCAAGCATGTATTCTTGCAGGTGTCTGACATACTACAATGCTTGACACACCTCAGCCAATTCAGAAATAACCACCCTTAGAATTAGGATGTTAGGATGGGCTTTTTTTTATTCTGGATTTAGTCCTCTTTGGGACCTGATCCTACTATGTTTTTAGGATACCTATAGAGTTTTCATAGGATTATATAAATAATTAAGCCCACAAAATTAATAGACGTTAAGTCTGATTAAACCAAATAGGTACTGTACATTCTACAATTGTCATGTAGAGAATTGCAAAGCATTACGCTTTTTGAAAAATTTGAATGAATGCATTTCATGAAAACTTATCACCACATTATAAGCCCACCAAACAGCACAAATAAATTAAATTTGTATGGATTAACTTGTTTTTATAACTCCAGTCATTTGTTAGCCAAAAGGAATATCGGATTGTATCAATTTAAAAGAACTTCAGTGAAAACAACAACTATGTTGTGTGCCATTTTCCAGAGAGCTTATGCCATTATCTTCATTAACAAAAAGGTTGCTGTCTTTCCCAGATGGAGCAGGGCAATAACTAATTTGTATTTATTGATGTATTTAAAATAGCTTCATCTGGAGCCATACCCATGAGCCATTAGGTAGATGCAAAAAATAATCTTTGATTGGGCTAATTGTTGTGAAGCAGTTAATATGGCAAACTGGATCCATTCCGATTCTAAAGTTTAAAAATAGATCACCAGAGAAACAAATATGCAGGTTATCTTTATATGCTAGTAAATATGCCAATCAGGAAACAATCTGTGCAATAATTGATCTTAATTCCACTAAAAGCACTTTTAAATCCCATTCTTCTGGGCAAAGCATAATGCCGTGATAGTTTAAAAGATTACAGGATGTACATCTAAGCCTCCTTGCAATCTCTGGGTTGTTTTTTTTTTTTTTTTCCCTTCTGCTTTGTAAATTGAAAAACACCTGTCTTGACAATGTAACAATGAAAACTGCTGAAACTGGAAAATCCAGACTCCAGTCCTGTGTTGGCATCAGGAAGTGGAAATTCTAACTGGAAAACTTAAATCTTCAGCAGTTCCACCACACACACATTTATCTGAGAAATTGTCTGGGTGTAGCTCGATGCCAGAATATAAGGTAATTGAATTCCCCATAAATCTGCACCCACAGCATGACTCCATATAGTTGTTGTTATGTGGGGAATAATTACTCCACCAATCAAGTCCAAAGCTGCAAACGTTATCTTTAGAATATGCTCAGAGTATTTGTGGCAAAAGAGAAGGCTATTTAGTATATCTGCCCCGGCATATGGACCAATGCTGCTTTTTTTTCCTGATCGTTTAAATATTAAGATGGGATTATAGAAATTAATATATATACCAAAATATGAAAAGAACAATTGTGAGTCTAGTGGGCTGAGGGGTGAGATAGATGAGAATAAGAAATAAAGC
The DNA here is from genome assembly GCF_029215685.1 of Pituophis catenifer annectens. Taxonomy (NCBI): domain Eukaryota; kingdom Metazoa; phylum Chordata; class Lepidosauria; order Squamata; family Colubridae; genus Pituophis; species Pituophis catenifer. Next base: position 204,692,542 of record NW_027256881.1, on the reverse strand, counting down.
AAGAACTGTTTCTATTACTGGTTCCAGACTGAAATGGTAAAATTTCTAGAGCTATCCAAAATTATTTATTTTATTTATTTATTTATTATATTTCTATACCGCCTTTCTCCCGTAGGCCTCAAGGCGGTGTACAGTCAAGAAAAATATAGATACACAAACATCATAAAATTGCTAATTAAAATTATTATTATAACATAGTTTGGCCCAATTAAATAGAACCTAAAATTAGATAACATTTTAAAAACATTTTTTTTAAAAAAATTATGTTTTAATCATGCATTTTAAAAAGATTAAATACACACACACACATACACATCAAATAAACAAACAAATATCTTGGTTATCTTTGGAATACTCTCATAAAGAAAGTATTACCAGATGAAACATCTAGCTCCAGTTCTGCTAGAAGAAATTCTCATGGGGATAATGGAGAAAACTAAACAGTGTTCTACCCATTATTGTGCAATAAAAAAAAAATCTACAACAATAGATCTGAGACGCTGCCAAATGGCCACAAAGTTCAGTAGCAGATTTTCCAAATCCTCTATATTCCCTGAACGGCCACAAGTCATGCTTCAGATGTAGCTTCTCCATGTATCAAAATAGAAATAAAGTTTAACAGGCATAGAAACCACAATTTTGACTTAATGAATGCTTTCCCATAAAATGAAGTTTTACTCTGGCCTACAAAGCAAATAGAATATCTCCAGGTAATGATGTGAAATGGAGGCTAGATACCAGAACGGACATGAAAGGATAAAAAAAAAAAAAACAGCTTTTGAGACCACCTGGGCCCCAGGGCAAGCTTAGAGGTGAACTGAAACTATAAATATGCAAGATATCACAGTAAAAAAATAAAAGATAACTAGCAACTAAACTCTAAAGCAGTTCCAGAATTTAACCCAGAGTATATATGCGAATCCTTGGCTTTGATGGGGCAGGATCAATGGTTTCACCTAAAAAAAATAAAAGGAAAATCGTGAAAGAGGCATCGAATTACTTGGGTGGATTAAATAAGATTTACTGAGTAATGCAAAAGTCCTGCCATGGGGTGAAAAGTCAGGAGCAGTGAGCAAGCACAAAATCTTTTGAGGAGTTTCAGGCAAGCCCTGATCCTGTCTTAAGGATGGGCATGCTTTCAAAGTTGGATTGTTTTCCCTACCATGGCTCTTGATCGATCAATTTACAGATACACTCACTAATTATCTGGTGGGTGATGATCTTGGCAGTAAAAGGAAGCATTTGCATTTATCAAGCATTTTCTGTTGATTGAACTTTCTTCAGTCTAATCAATCAAGGAGTTGGATATACAAATGGGCTCTCACTCTTCTGCAGTCCTTTGGACCATTATTTTCCTTTCAAACAGGCTCCTAAGCCTTTGGATCTCCCGTTTTGTTTCTTTTTACTGGAACAAAATAGATTTTTTTAAAACTCTTGTCAAATAATCCAAACAGAAAATACTAGGCGCAAGTATACATCAGCAGAGCACCAGCAGTACATCTGCACAATATTTAACATGTTTCACAAGCGTATGATATATTCAGAAGCAAAAAAAGAGGCATTTATCCCTAAAATAACATTGATTAGCACTGGGGAAACCTCAACATAGAGGGCCGAGTTGTGATTCTAAAACCCGGACACCAGGAGAAGCTGCTGTCATCCTTGAAAGCATTAAGCAAGTCAAAGTTTTAAGCAAAAACTTTGTAGTATGGAAGATTAATGGAAGCATCTAAAAATAGCCGACACCTTTTCTCTTCAGCTTCTTCTTTTTCCTCTTTGCTCAGTAACTTTTAATACAGCGTGACATGTGCCGTTATCTAAATCTGCAGCCAGCAAATGGCATAAAAAAAAAAAAATCTGTGCAATGGCATTGTGCCATTGTAGTGGAAAGAGAGGCATTTGACTAGTGTTCTTGGGAGCAGTCAAGGTAAAAGGAACCTACTAAATGAAAAAAAATGGTTTGTCTGTATATTCTATAATGATGATTAATACCATGACAGGGGTGTCAAACTCGCAGCCCAGATGCATCATGCGCTAGCCATGCCCACACCCGGTTTAACGAAGGGAGAAAGTCATGATATGTCACATGATGACTCCGTGATGACACAAGTTTGACACCCCTGCCATATGACATTGCAAAGATTGTTAAAATGAAAGCAAATTATAGAATTTTGTAATCATATAGGGCAGGGGTCAACAACCTTAAATACTCAGAGCCTCTTGGACCCACCAGGAGCCACAATACCTGGGTGGGTGTGGCCAACTTGATGTCACTCACTCCCAAGTCACATGACCACTAGCCACGCCTACCCAGCTACAAAACTATTCTCTATGTGTCTCTCCCCCTCTCCCCCTCTCCCCCCTCTTTCTGTATCTCTGTGTCTGTCCCTCTCCCTCTCCTCTCCTCACCCCCGCCCTGTGTATCACTCTGTCTGTCTGTCTCTCTGTTTGTCTGTCTCTGTCTCTCTCTCTCCCCTCCCTTCGGGCGACCGTTCTCCCCCTCCCCCCTCTCCTCTCATAACTCCCTGGCCGGCTGTGGCTGAGCTGGGAGCATTCGCACGTGCAGGGAGACTCCAGCCTGAAGTGGCAGGAAGCGAAGGCTGCCTTATGTGTAAATGTGGCACAAAGGCAGGTACAGGGCAGCTTCGCTCCTGCACTCTCCGGTGACCCTCTTCTCCCTCCTCCTCTCAGTACGCCCGGGACAGCTGTGGCTGAGCTGAGAGCGTGCACATGCGAGGGGAGACCCCCCTCAAGCAAGCGCCAAAGCTCAGGAAAGGCGCGTGCGGGGCCGTTTAAGGAGGGTGTCTCCACGCGTGCACATACTTCCAGCTCAGCCACAGTCGGCTAGGGGGTTACAAGAGGAGGAGGGGGGAAGGAGAGTGCAGGAGCGAAGCTGCCCTGTATCTGCCTTCATGCCACATTTGGGTGTAAGGCAGCCTTCGCTTCCTGCCGCTTCAGGCTGGAGTACAAAAAAGAAATAAGAGGGGCGTGGTGAACCAGTGATGGGACAGGGAGCCGTGGCAGAGGGCCCAATGAGCCGCTTGTGACTCCGGAGCTGCGGGTTGCTGACCCAATATAGGGTAAACCTATGTCCACCACTGGTTTTGTGTGTGTGTGTGTGTTGTGTGTGTGTGTGTGTGTGTGATCACCACCACCACCATCACCACCACCATCATCTATCCACTTTAGGAGAGACACATGTTTCCAACAAATAAGGTCTTGACCAGTGATGAAATCCAAAATTTTTACTATCGGTTCTGTGGGCATGGCTTGGTGGGTGTGGTGTGGCTTGGTGGGCGTGGCTTGATGGGTGTGGCAGGGGAAGATACTGCAAAATCTCCATTTCCACCCCACTCCAGGGGAAGGATACTGCAAAATCCCCATTCCCTCCCCACTCCTTGCAAAATCTCCATTCTCATCCCACTCTGGGGCCAGCCAAAGGTGGTATTTGCTGGTTCTCCAAACTGCTTAAAATTTCCGCTACCGGTTCTCCAGAACCTGTCAGAACCTGCTGGATTTCACCCCTGGGCTGTGCCCCAGGATTCAAAGAGAAATTGGCAATATATACTTTTATAATTCCTAGCTCAAGATGCCAGTGATTTTTTGGCATCAAGAAATTGACCTTTCTTTTGTCAATTGGGCCTGATATATATCTGAAAATTTGGAGCTGACAATTTATTTGCTCTTTCATATATGACAAAATCTTAATTTTAATCCTTGGTGTTCTATTGGACCATATAGACTTCATTATTTGTTATGATACAAGCTTCAATAACTTTGTTTTCAATACAAGTTTACCACGATTGGGACCAGAATTTCTGTTGTTATGAAAAATTGTTGTTAAGTGAGTCACGCCCCATTTTATGACCCTTTTGCCACAGTTGTTAAGCAAATCACTGCAATTGTTAAGTGAATTATGTGATTGTTAAGTGAATCCAACTTTCTCCGTTGACTTTGCTGTCAGAGGATAGCTGGGAAGGCTGCAAGAGGAAATTATAGGAACTTGGGATGCTGCAACAATTGTAAATATAAGCCAGATGCCAAGCACCAAAATTTTGAATTTGTGTCCATGGGGATGTTGTGATAGTCATAAATGCAAGGTCCCTTTTCATTGCTGTTATAACTTCGAACAGTCATTAAATAAATGGTTATAAATTGAGGATTACATATTAAAATCCTAAATATGTTAATTCGGAAACTAAACTTGCATGCTTAAATATCTATAAACATCCGCTCTCTATTTACATGTCACATTGTCCTTAATTCTAAAATTTCAGTTCTTTGGCTGTTTATTCAAAATGATTGGTTAAGTTTATTGGAATCTTTGAGCATTTTCAGGAGTGTTGTATATTTTTGATGTATATTTTGCTTATGCCCACATTCTCCCAAATTAATATCTGCGGGTATAGTCTAAGCTGTAGTCCCAGTCATAACCAACAAATGCCTCCCAGCTCTTAAGAGAGGATTGCAAAATGCTCAAATGCTCTTTGCCAAATCGACAATATAGATAATGTATATGCAATCAAATTCATACTTACATTTCAAATGAAATTGCTGTAACATATTTTACACGTCAGTATCTTGACAGAGTAACTTTGTTTGATACTTTGGTCCCTAGCTTTGAATTTTAATGCCATTCTACTGTTTCTGCTGTTTTAATATTCTGATTTTTTTTGTTGCCATATTTCTTAAGAGATTTTTTTGTGAGATATCTTATGATGTCCCAAAAGTCAGGCTAAAATCTAATAAATCAACATATTTAATACTGGAATTTATGAGCAATGATATATATATAGATATAGATATAGATATAGATATAGATATAGATATATAGATATAGAGATATAGAGATATAGATATAGATATAGATATAGATATAGATATAGATATAGATATAGATATAGATATAGATATATGTAGATATATCATTTTAATGAATAGATGAACCCGTTCACCCAGGATCACTTTGCATGTAAGCCAACCCCTGCAGATGTCCCAATCCACAAATATCCAATAGGATATTGGCAGCTTCAGTTCCCAATGTCTGGGATGTCTGGTAATATGATGTCTGCAATAAACAATGTCTGGGAATATGTGGATGGGCAAGTGAGACAAGCCCAATCTTGTAATGATGTGTTGCAATGACCTTCAGGGAGCCCAACAAGGTACTTATGGATTCTACCCACAAGTGTCATCAACAACCAGGCAAGAAAACAGTGTTCCTCTTTTCTTGCACAAGAGGAAAGGAGCTAAAAACCTCTGAAAGGAACAGTTGAACTAGCAAAGGCCACATACAAAAAAGAAGCAAATGCACACAGACAACAGGGAGTCAGAATTGCAGAAAGGGATTTGGTATCTGGCTTTCTACAAAATTTCTGGCTTCCTAAAAACTACACTGGAAATGGGCTGGCTTTTTCCCCATGACTAAGCAAATAAACCCAGGAGCATTTCATTTGCAATTGATAACATCAATGAGGGTTCATCCTGTATTCCGTCAGTTTTTGTTTGTAAAAGAAGCCGCTCCTTGCACTCTGGATTCACAAACAGCACTCTCCCCGTTGATAAACGGGAAGAAAGAGCACAAGATGAAAGCAATGCTAGGTTCTAGATGCAGATACAAACAGGTTGAGTACTTGATATGCTGGAAAGTCTGACAGGTCATAGAAGGCAGCAACAGATGTGCATGCACTGCAGTTGTTGCACTGCTTTCATGACCAAAATACTAATAAACATCCTTGTAGTCCTTGAAGATAAACGTCCATACTGCCCTTGTAGGAGTTAGGTTTTGGTCAAGATGAGGATTTCTATGGATGCAGAGCACTTTGGAGATAATAAGATACCAAGTACGAGTCACAGGAAATGACCCGGCTCCTTCCACATTAGGCATATAGGACAGAGAGGAGGGGAAGCCAACAGATTATAGAAGGAGCCGCTACCACCTCTATAGGCATAGATGATTTATACTATATGTTGTAGCGCGGGAATAACGAGAGGCACAAGCAAGCTAGTGACAACAGCTCTTTAATTCAGGGTGAGACTTCAGCGAAGAAACACAGGCAACAGCCCTCTTTATATACTTTTCAGATACAACCAAGAACCAATCAGATTTCACTGTACATTTGAATTTCCCGCACAAAATAGATACATACATAACACCCCTCCACTCCCAGAAGGCACTTATTCTATCTATTTACATATTTACATACAAAATCACGCAGGTGACCAGGGCGTGTCTTAATCCTGGTTGACCTGCGCAGTTCAGTTGTTGGTGAGGCATCGAGCCGGTCGGAGGGACCTCCCGTCTCTCCCGGCTCCGCCAATGGAACCTCCTGGATTTCTCCGGAGGTGTGGCTATCCCCGGCTGGGAGTGTCGGCTCGCTGGGGCGGCGCTGGAACTCTGGGTTGCCAGATAAGTATTCCGGCTTACTCGGGCTTGAGGTAGCTGTGTCAGGAAGACTTTGATAGTTAGGACATAAGTTTTTGTTTTGTAACCGTTTACGCAATTGATCTATATGTCTCCTCCAAATTTTACCATGCCCTATATCAACTGTGTATGACTTTGGACCGGTAATTCCTACGATGACTCCCTCTACCCACAAGGGCCCGTTGGTGTAGTTTCTGGCAAAAACTGGTGTTCCCACTTGGAATTGTCTTAGTCCTCCCCCTTCCCCCTTGAAGTTATCGGAGGAGTAATTGGGATGCAGTCGATAGAGAATGCATCTCAGCTTTCGGCCCATTCGTGCTGTACAGCTAAGAACTCATCTATTCTAGCCTGCCAGTCCCCTGCATTGAGCCGGGAAAGAGCTTCTTTGGCCGTTCTTACAAATCTCTCTGCAAGGCCATTCGAAGCCGGATGAAAAGGAGCAGATAATGCATGTCTTATGCCTAATTCGGCTAGGTAGCCCTCAAATTGAGTTGCCGTGAATTGGGGCCCATTGTCGGATACCAGGGTGTCCGGCAACCTGTGTGTTGCGAATGGTTTTCTGAGTACTTTGATTACGGCCTCAGAAGTGGTAGATGGCATTAAGGCAACCTCGAGCCACTTAGAATATGCATCTACAATGATTAGAAAGTTCTGGCCGTGGAACGGGCCAGCGAAATCGATGTGAATCCTCCCCCATGGCCCCTTTGGTTTTTCCCATTCCCGAATGGGAGCAATAGGAGGATCTGGGCGGGATTCCTGGCAGGGCCTGCACTTCCCCACCCACTCAGTGACGTCTTGGTCGAGATGTGGCCACCAAACATAGCTACGAGCTAGGCCTTTCATGCGGACAATACCAGGGTGTCCCTCATGCAGCATCTCTAGAACTCTGTGCCTTAACTGCGAAGGAATGACCACTCTGTCTCCCCACAACAAGCAACCCCCCAACATTGACAGTTCATTTTTTTTGTTAAAGTACAATTGAAAGTCACCACCGTCCACCTTGGTAGGCCAACCCCTCGTTACCCAGCCCATTACAGTGTGCAAAACAGAGTCTCTGGCAGAAACCCTCGCCACCTCGTTTGAAGAAATGGGGCCTGGGGAAACAACGTCAATAAGTAAAGCTTCCGGGGTCGGGTTGTCCAACAGTTCGGGCAAGGGGCATCGGCTGAGGGCGTCAGCATGTCCCAGAGTTTTGCCCGGCTGGTGGAGCAGTCTGTAAGAATAGGCGGCTAAGAAAATGGACCATCTGGTCATCCGGGGGGAAAGAGCTGCTGGGGTCGGTTTATCTCCAGCCAAAAGTCCCAAAAGTGGCTGGTGGTCCATAATGAGTTCAAATGTACGGCCAAACAAGTACTCATGAAATTTTTTGACCCCAGCTACAGCCGCTAATGCCTCCCTGTCCAGCTGGCTATAGTTCCTTTCAGCACTAGACAAAGTGCGAGAGTAATAGGCGATGGGCGCCTCTAACCCATTCGGCAGTCTATGGCTTAAAACCGCGCCTACGCCAAAGGGGGAAGCGTCACAGACCAACACTAGAGGTAGTTCAGAATTATATTGGATGAGGAAACTGTCCTCAGACAAAAGTTTCTTTACTGCATTGAATGCAGCCGCTTCTCGTTTGCCCCATACCCACGGAACGTTTTTTCCAAGGAGCCTGTGCAGAGGCTCCACAATGGTGGCTTTGTGTTTTAAAAACATGGTGTAGAAATTGAGAAGCCCCAGAAAGGCCTGCAATTCAGTCTTCGACTTGGGGGTGGGCGCGTTTTGGATGGCCCTGACTTTGCTTTCTGTGGGGTGAATGCCTGTGCCGTCGATCCGGTAACCTAAGAATTCCACTGATGGAACCGCTATTTTGCATTTTGCTCATTTGAGTTTAAGTCCCGCTTCTCTGAATCTGGTTAGGACTTGTCTAACCCTCTGACCTAACTGAGTCTCGTCTTGGCCACTAATCAAAACATCATCGAAATACGGGACGACACCTGGGAGGCCTTGTAGAAGGCGCTCCATTGTGCTCTGAAATAGCCCAGGGGCGATGCTAACCCCAAACTGTAGTCTGGTGCATTTAAAGGCACCTCTGTGAGTTACAATTGTCTGTGATTCTGCCGTAGCATCATCTACAGGCAGTTGCTGGTACGCCTGCGCAAGGTCTAGTTTTGCGAATAGCTTGCCAGGCCCCAGGGAGTGTAGTAGATGTTGGACTATCGGAACCGGATAGGCGCTCTGCTGCAACGCCTTATTTATCGAACACTTATAGTCAGCGCAAATTCTAATTGAGCCATCCGATTTGACTGGCGTGACTATTGGGGATTCCCACTTAGCGTGATCTACGGGAATTAGTACCCCTTGTTTAATGAGCATGTCGAGCTCCGCATCAATTTTGGGCTTTAAAGCAAATGGGACTCGTCTTGCTTTCAGTCTAATTGGCGCTATGTTGGAGTCTAAATTAAAGGATATAGGGGTCCCCACGTACTTGCCTAAAGTCTCTTCGAAAACGTCCTGAAACTCGTGAAGAAGTGTTTCTTTGAGGGATGAGCCGCCGATGCTATGAACGCCCGTGAAACCCATGCCGAGGGCTCGGAACCATTTCATGCCCAGGAGACTCGGTAGTGGCTTGCTTACGATGGTCAGGGGCAGCTCTCTATGGACCTCGCCGTAGGTGATCCGGAACGTGCCCACGGCTTCTACGGGAACTCGGTTTCCCTGGTAGTCGAGGAGGCGAATTTTCTGTCGGGACAGCTGGGTTTTCTGGAACTTGGGAAGGAGCGCCTTGAGTGTTGTCCAGGACAAGATCGATAACGTAGACCCGGTGTCGATTTCCATTTCGCATGGTCTGCCATCGATTTCTACTTTTGTGTAGACTTTCTCATCGTCGGTTGTGCTGGCTTGGCCAATTCTTGTGCTGTAGGTCTCCCGCTTTTGAGATTCGCGCCGTTTCCTCGCGCCATCATCTTTGATTGGCTGTTTTGAACGAGCCGGTTCTGGTTGGACGTGGTAGTCACGTGGCTTGCGACTACGCGGAAATTGAGTTCTACAAACTCGTGCTAGGTGGCTTTTCCTATCGCAACACCTGCAAATGGCTTCTCTGTATTTACATGATTGTTTCTCATGATCCCCGCCACAGCTAGGACAGTTCTCGCGGCGGCGGCTTTGCTCACTCAATTTCTTTTCTGTATGGAAGACGTCCTCGTTTGACTCTTCCTCTGTGCTAGTTCGCACCTCTTCTCTGTGGACGGGGGCTGTTTTCGGCCCGTCTTTGCTTGAAAGTGGTCGCTGCAGCGCTTCCGAAGCCTTCGTTGATGCCTCGTGTGCACGGGCTTCGTCTAGCGCGCCGGCTAGCGTTAAGTCTGGCTTGGCCAGAAGGCGCCTTTGTAACCGGGTATCTCAAACCCCGCAAATCAATTGTTCAAGCAGTGCGTCGTCTAAGTCTCTATAGTCACAATGCGTTGCGGCTTTTCTAAGCACGGCCACATAAGCGCTGACTGGTTCTCCTTCTTTTTGTACTTGTTGCCGGAGTTTGTAGCGCTGTACAAATTTGGAAGGAACTGGAGCGTAGTGGGCTCTCAGGTTGGCTTGAAGTACGTCCCAGGGGACCGTCTGGACTGGGGTTGGCTCGCAGAGAGACTCTGCCATCTCGAATACATCTGGCCCACAGTGGCTTAAGAACAGGGCTCTTTTTCGGTTCGCTGAGAGCCCTTGCATTTCGCTTGCTTCCAGGGAACACTCGAACCTGGTCAGATATGATCCCCACTTCTCTCGGGTCGGGTCGAAGGGTTTTGGCGGAACGTAGGCAGACATGCCGTGTCTCCGTGTTCGCTAGTCACTCTGGCTGAAACTCAGAGCTCTTTTTGATTTGCTTCTTCTGGCCTCTATCCCACCTTCGTCGCCAATGTTGTAGTGCGGGAATAACGAGAGGCACAAGCAAGCTAGTGACAACAGCTCTTTAATTCAGGGTGAGACTTCAGCGAAGAAACACAGGCAACAGCCCTCTTTATATACTTTTCAGATACAACCAAGAACCAATCAGATTTCACTGTACATTTGAATTTCCCGCACAAAATAGATACATACATAACACTATAAATCATAGGATGCCTCTCAGGGAGTTACCAGCAGAAGCAACACAACTACAGTTTGTTCTCACAGCCTCGGGAAGAGTGGGATAAATCTGATGGGAAAGATGATGTAATGATATGTGAGAATGGCCTTGGGATGTGGGATGGAGAGGTGCTAAATCAGAGCTCTAAATCATCAAGGAGTAGAAGAAATAGCTACTTGAATAGGGATGCAAGGGGGGGTAGTAACTCTAGAGAACAGCATGGACTCCTTGAGGCCCATGGTTAGGACAGGGCAAAGTGTTTACTACCTTATCTCAGCTAAGGCAGCAAAGTGCAACCCAGAAATCTTTAAGTAGCAAAGAGAAAGTGTTCCTAAGGTTTTGCAATTTATGGGAGTCAGGAACACATTCCTGGACAGGTCAAGGCTAGTTCTTTGGAGAACTTTCTTAAGATAAAATAAAGTTTCTGAGTAAGATTTACATTCAGATTCTTTTGTTTTAAGGTGTGCTGGCCTGTTTTACAGATCTGATAGTTTGAATGTGTCTGCTGTTTCAGGCAATTTGCCTTGATTTTGGTGTCTCAGATGTTTATTGCCTTCAGAGAAAAAACATGCAAGAATGTAGTTCACAGTCATAAATTATTTGAGTCTGAGATTCAACCCATCTATGCCCAGTCTTCTCATAGAATGTAACAAGACATTATGTTTTGAAGTGCTATTTGTGTTCTTATCAGCGCTAAATAACTTATTCCAGCTAATTGTAATTGTTTGGACATTAGACAACACAAAGCTAAAATGATGATTTATTTTTTCATTTTTTTCTAATTTTTATTTTATTCAATTATTAGGTTTTTGTCCTGCCTTGATTGCTTTTACAAATAACTCATGGCAGTGAACATACTCCTTCCTCCTCCTATTTTTCTCACAACAACTAACTGAAGTGGATTGAGCTGTGAGGTGACTGGCCCAAAGTCACCCGAGTGGCTTTCAAGCCTAACATGGGACCAGAACTCAGAGCCTCCAGGCTTCTAGCTTGGTGCCTTAACCACTAGATCAAATTGGCACTGAGATGTGGTGGTAGCGCAATGGTTAGAATGGTGTATTGCAGGCTAGTTCTGCTGACTATCAGGTGTTCAATCCTGACCGGGCTCAAGGTTGATTTAGCCTTCCATCCTTCCAAGGTTGGTAAAATGAGGACCCAGATTGTTGGGGGCAAAATACTGACTCTGTAAACCTCTTAGAAAGAGCTGGAAAACAATGTGAAGCGGTATATAAATCAAAGTGCTATTGCTATTTTTAATTTCATATGTCATAAGATTGATGCTTTTGTTTTTCTCTCAACAGGAGACAGGGCTACTTTTCTCTGAGCAAACACTTTACAGCTAGTAATATTTATTTATTTATTTATTTATTTATTTATTTATTTATTTATTTATTTATTTATTTATTATTTCATGTATTTATATGCTGCCGTTCTCCAGAAGGACTCAGGGCGGCGAACACAAGTTAAAAACATGTACAACAAAATCCCATTTTAAAGCAAATTAACTAATAAATAATAAAACCCAGAATCAGAGTCAGCCTATTTGCTTGAACAGCCTAGTCTTCAGGTCCCAATGGAAGGAGCGGAGATCAGGAGCCGTCTGGAGCTCAGTAGGCAATTCATTCCAGAGGGTGGGAGCACCCACAGAGAACGCCCTAACCCTGGGCGCCGCCAGACCACATTGGCTCGCCATCGGAACCCTGAGGAGAGCAGCCCTATGTGAGCAAACAGGACGGTGAGAGGCAGGCAGGCAGAAGGTCCTGCAAATATCCCGGACCGAAGTCATGTAGGGCCTTATAGGTGAGAACCAGCACCTTGAAGCGGACCCGGAGAACCACTGGTAACCAGTGCAGCTCACGCAGGAGAGGTGTTATATGGGAGTAACGAGGGGCTCCCGTAACAACCCGTGTGGCTGCATTCTGGATCAGCTGGAGTCTCCGAGTGCATCTCAGGGGCAGGCCCGTGTAGAGGGAATTGCAGTAATCCAAGCGGGAAGTAACCAGGGCATGAGTGACAGTGTGAAAGTCATCTCGGTCCAGGAAAGGGTGCAATTGGCGCACCAGGCGAACCTGTGCGAAGGCCCCTCTGGTCACGGCCATCAGGTGGTCTTCTAGGGACAGCCAAGCATCCAGGAGGATACCCAAGTTGCCAGCCCTATCAATGGGGGCAAGTTTTTCCCCACCCATCAAAAGTGATGGGGTCTCTGAAACCCGAGATGGACTTCCGGTTGGTGACTTGCAGCGACAGGGTGTTGAGTGAGAGCTCGCTGCTCCTCAACACTTTTAAACATCGCGTTTTGGGGATCCCCTCGGGGGACGCGGGACCCGGAGAGCCCTGCGGGCAAAAGAGGAAGCCAGGCAAGCGGGAAGTGGGTGCGATCACCTCTCGCTGGACCAGGCGGTTCTGCCTAGCCAACGCGGTGAGCCGGCCATTGATGGCGGGCGCGAAGCAGCAATAGCCAACAAAGACGGGAAGCTAAGAAGAAGATCGGAGGTGCGGTGACAGATTTAAGCCTATTTCCCTATACCTACGATCGTGCGGTAGAGAGGGGATCGGTGGTGTCGGGAGAGGAGTGCTCGGAGCGGCGAGAGGCAGAGACGGAGAGGGTGGAGCAGCTTGTACTCCCGGCGATCCGACAAGCCGAAGAGCAGACGAGAAAACGGGGGGAGTGGATTGAGTCTGAGTCTGTTTCTACCCATCCAGGCCTGCACCGCCTCCAGGCAATGGGACATCACAGAAAGGGCATCTCTGGGGTGGTCTGGGGTGGAGATGTATAACTGGGTATCATCAGCATATTGATGGTATCTCACCCCGAAGCCACGAATGATCTCACCCAGCGGCTTCATATAGATGTTAAAGAGCAGGGAGGAGAGAACCGACCCCTGAGGCACCCCAAAATTTAGGGCCTCGGGGTGGACCTCTGCCCCCCCTGCCCATTCAAACTGCAAGCGACCTGAGAGGTAGGAGGAGAACCACTGTAAAACAGTGCCCCCCACCCCCAACCCCACAAGTCGCTGCAGTAGGATACCATGGTCGATGGTATCAAAAGCCACTGAGAGTCAAGTAGGACCAGGATGGAGGAACAACCACCATCCCAAGCCCACCAGAGATCATTCACCAGAGCGACCAATGCCGTTTCCGTGCTGTGCCCGCGTCGGAAGCCTGATTGGTATGGGTCTAGGTATTCCATTTCCTCCAGGAACTGTGGGAGCTGTTGCACCACCACAGTCTCAACAACCTTCGCAATGAAGCAAAGGTTGGAGACGGGACGATAGTTATTAAGTGAGTCTGGATCCAGAGAAGGCTTTTTGAGGAGAGGTCGAACCACCGCCTCCTTAAGAGAGGCGGGGAAAACACCCTCCTTCAACGAAGCATTGACCATTGCCTGGATCCAGTCTCTAGTCAGCTCCCTGGCAGCCGAAACCAACCAGGAGGGACAAGTAATGCCAGGAGCGACAGTATATAATTTGATTTTTTTGCATCATCATCAGCATCATTACCACCACCATACCATCATCATTATGTTATGCTCACTATACTGTCAAATAAGTGAGAGTAAGGTTGTGAGCTTGTCTCCAAAGCTAGTGTTAAGAGCTAGGAAAATGTGGCATGATAGTGTAAAATAATACATAACCTGAAGCTGCATCAGGGTATGATGCAGCTTCAGAGCGGCAAAGACCAAAACACACGCTTGGGAAAGGCAAGACCCTCTCCCACCGCCTACCGATAATATGTTTTACAGTCACCATAATGTTTTGGGAAACATTAATATAGTAACGAGACATAACAACACAATTAACACAGAAATACGGAATTTCATCAACACTTTCAGATATCACACCTCAACTATTTAACATTTATACCAACAGGGCAGTTGATTTCCTCCACACAGTTGCAAAGAGCAGTACAATCCCAGCTAGAAAATTGTAACAATAATCCACAGGTTAACTGACCTTGTAAACTACAACCAATAAATTTATAATAAAGCCTTATAATTTTCCAGTAAAACAACTGTAATCCAATTTGTAATTACAGTTATATTTGTGAAGTGTTTTATAAGTATGAGGATGTGTTATAACTTTTGATCTTCAGAAAAGGTCACCTTTTTTAAAAAAAAAATCTTCAAGCTTACTTTAATAGATGTTTGGAGCATAACTCTTCCTAAAATGGAAATCACAGCATGTTTTGCTTCTTTGGCTGTTTCAAAGTACTGTCAAGTAAATAAATACCTAGTTGAACACCAGGATTAAATTCTGTATTTAAACATCAACATATTTATTAATAATTTTGCAGCACCCTTCTGCCTACATCTCCTTTATTTATCTCACTTTTACCAGGTATCTGAAAATAATTTTCACTTGCAGCTTTCATAATATTTCCATTTATGATACTGAGCATACTCTGCAAATTAATCATATCAGATCCTCTTACACGATTAAAACTTCATTTTGAATTCACCCATCTTTACAAAGAGATTATCATCATTGTTGTTAAGTATGGTTCATCACACAGCAAATACTAAATTGACTCAAATATCTCATGCTTAGCTTCCTCTGCTGGGTCAATCTGTTTCAGAAATATTGATTTTGAACTTTATACATGCATATACACATACACCAGAGAATTCCCAGAAGCAAAAGGGGAAAAAAAGAAGTAAAAATGTAATCTTATTGTCCAAATTAGGTACCTAATAAGCTCTATTTAGGAATGCCTCTGAAAAATTTCAACTGGTCCAAAATATTGCAGCCAGACTGGAGTTGTTTTATTTATTTACTGAGTACATTTGTATTCTATCACAGTCCAATTAAGGACCCTCAATAGTTGGCAGCTATACATTTATATAATTAATGCAGTTTAAAAACTATTATTATAACATTGGTGTAAAACTGCATAAAATAACAGTAAATGGCATCAGTCTTTAAATGTTCTCCAAAAGAACTCTGTTTTAAGATTGCAGAGGCAGTTATGGAGGGAACTAATCTAATTTTAACTGGGTGGCTGTTTGCAAATCACTGCCACTAATAGCAATAGCACTTAGACTTATATACCACTTCACAATGCTTTACAGCCCTCTCCAAGCGGTTTACAGAGTCAGCATATTGCTCTCATATTGCCAGCATAATGCCTAGGTCCTCAATTTACTGACCTTGGAAGAATGGAAGGCTGAGTCAACCATGCCATTGAGGATCGAACGTCTGGCAGTTACCAGAATTAGCCTGCAATATTGCATTCTAGCCGCTGTGTCACCATGGCTCTAAGAAGCATCTCTTTCAGTTCCTGAAACCCCCTCCCACAATTTGCCCAATCCCTATCCAATTTAAGAGCCTGATCCTTGCCACAATAAGACACACCAACACTGATGTAGCTAGCCTTCATGCTAAAGAAGTCTCACACAACTACTCTTGCCAAAAAATCACTGGCATCTTGAGCTAGGAATTATAAACATACATATTACCCATTTCTCTTTGAATCCTGGGGCACAGCCCAGGGGTGAAATCCAGCAGGTTCTGACAGGTTCTGGAGAACCAGTAGCGGAAATTTTGAGTAGTTCGAAGGACCGGCAAATACCACCTCTGGCTGGCCCCAGAGTGGGATGGGAATGGAGATTTTGCAGTATCCTTCCCCTGGAGTGGGGTGGAAATGGAGATTTTACAGTATCCTTCCCCTGCCACGCCCACCAAGCCACGCCCACCAAGCCAGACTACGCCCACCAAGCCACGCCCTGATCTGGTAGTAAAAAAATTTGAATTTCACCACTGCCACAGCCTAAATGGACCTCCTTTCTTTTTATATTAGAGTTCGTATCTAGAGAAAGGAATGAATAAGTTTCATTCTCGAATCTTCTTTAGTTCATTGCTTAGATTGAAGCAAAACGCTCTGAAGCAGTCAGTTCACTGCTTCAGCTTGACGGTTGTGTGTTTTCCATTCAGCCTGATCAAGGCCCAGGTCTAAGAAGACAATATTCTTTCAGCGAATTACTGTAGATTTAGTCATACTTACAAAGTTACTCATGTGTATTATAGTGTGTTAATACCCTACCATGTTTATGAAGTTAAGATAATTTATGCAAGAATGATGATGCACAGAGTAATATCCTGCCCTACATTTTCGTGGCAGTCATTTCTGAGGAGAAAGGACTGCAATTATTGCCTCGTATTCATGAGGATTTTGGAAATAGGTGTACATAGTTGATTCATTTAGTGACCAATCTGTACATTTACATCCTGATAGTGTTCCCTAGCATGCTTTTTCTAAACCAAGAAATATTGGCCACCTTATACATGGGACAAGATGCTTTTCAGGAGATGCACAAGAAAACTGTTTTATAATGACTATAATGACTGTTTTATATAACTATCATTTCTTGGAGGTCTTCTCTGATTGGTGGTAGCTTCTCAGAGGTTCAGGGAGGGGCCTCTATTTCTTCTGTATGGAAGTTGTCAAGAACTGAACTTGAGTCCTTTTCTTCTAGACCAAGATCTACTTTTGTTGTCAGAAACAAATAGCCCACAGCATAGGCAAAACCTGATTTCAACATTCCAGTACATGATTTATACCAAAATAGAAGCAGAGTCCTACTCATTTTTCAGGATTCCAATCCTCACCCACTTTTGATATCATCAACCACAGTATTCCTCTACAGCATTACTAAGAAAGCAGATGATGGAGGCCTATAAAACCATTTCTATCCTTTCCTTCAGAAAAAAAATTCAGACAGTGGGATTGCGAAACATCTACTCAAATCCATGCAGTCACTAAGAGCACTCATGTTTAGTTCCGACTGTCCCACCAATTATGGCCTTCATAGACTCAACCTGGACACAGAAATTATGTCTTATTAATCATGACTATGTTACTTATAACCTGTTCTAGATACAGAATACAGAATAACAGAGTTACCAGGGACCTTGGAGGTCTTCAACCCCCTGCTCAAGTAAAAGACCCTATACCATTCCAGACAAACGGCTATCCAATCTCTTTTTAAAAACCTCCAGGGTTGAAGCATCCACAACTTCTAGAGCCAAATTGTTCCAATGATTAACTGTTCTCATTGTCAGAAAATTTCTCTTTAGTTCTAGTTGGATCTCTCTTTGACAACTTTCCATCTGTCACTTCTTGTCCTGCCCTCAGATGCTTTGGATAATAAATTGACTTCCTCTTCTCTATGAAAGCCCCTCAAATATTGGAAGACTGCTATCATGTTTTTTTTTATTTTTTATTTAGACTTCTATACCGCTTCATAGTGCTCTACAGCCCTCTCTAAGCAGTTTACAAAGTTAGCATATATCATATTGCATATTAGCATATTGCATTAGCATTAGCACATTGCCCCCAACAATCTGGGTCCTATGTTACACCTAGTCCTTCTCTTCATTAAATTAGATATACTTAGTTCCTGCAACTGTTCATCACACAGTTTTAGCCTCTCACCCCCTTATCATCATTGTTGCTCTTCTCTGTAGTCTAGAGTCTCAACAATTTTTTTTGTATTGTGTGACCAAAACAGGAAACAGTATTCTAAGTATGATCTTACCAAAGCAGTATAAAGCTACACTGACACTTCACATGATCTTAATACAATCTTGATGTTGCCTAGGATTGCACTGTAGTAGTTCACTTGTGATTCAAACTAGTGCACAATGTCTTGAACAGGCTATTTTTTGTATGAATGTTGAGATGCACTACTCATATCTGCAAGGCGAGCATATTTATTACATTATTTGGGCTTCTTATTTCTTCTGTTTGTATTACACTGTTTAGCTTTGTACAGTTTTGAGTTATTTTATTTTTGTTGGCATCTGATGCTCTGCGATTATTAGAAGAAAGATTTTAAAATGTCAAGAAAAACAATTACAATATTGTTCCGTGCTTTTTTTTTTCCATATCAGAGAAAAGTTTATGGTGGGTGCAGTAGAGGGTGAAGAACATTTGTATATCATTGAAAAAGAATGCATTTTTTTCAACAAAAGGACAAAAGTAGTAATAGATTGGCATATTATATGCACATACAGAGATGACAATGGTGACCTTCAGCCATAGAAGATCCCTGGGTTGCACCAGGCCAATTACTCTGCTTTCTATCTCACAGAGCTGTTACTGTTGTACAGGGAAAAACAGGTCTTCTGCCAAATAAAAGTACTAAATGCTATTAAAGAGATCTTACTCCTGGCCACTGAACTGTGAGCCAAGTCTACCACAGGATAATGAGCAGTCTTCGCCAATCATTTTTATGCACAAGTTGAATGATATTGGGGGGGGGGACTGGCTGAACAACATATGATATTCAGGGATACATAGAGTAATGTACACAACAGATTGAATTGAGTCAGGCAGCCCACAGCCACCAATGAAGCTTCAGAATTGGGGTTATGTAATTTCATTTAACCACCTCACTTAAGCACCAGGCAAACAAAGCATATTAGAAACAAATATAAATGGACATTATAATCACCCATTCTGTAAATTCCCAAATACATTACTGTACTCCATTTTTAATCAATGACACCAGATTTCAAATTTTATCTCTTGCAATCAGCAACATCAATCTCATTTTCTTTTAATTCATACTGCAGCTAAAATGTTCATCTGCCCCCTTTTTAGTTTTACTAGAAAGGTGTTGCTCTTTCTAAAGAGCAGGACTATTAAGGAACATTAATCAACTCTGGATCTTCACCAGATAATATGAAAAATGGTTATTCATGCAGCTTTGTATGGCAATTGTCTTCAGTAATTTTACAATTGTTGGTTAAGATTAAAATGTAATGGGCAACCTAACCTACTAGCTCCTCTAACCTATAAGAGAATTAATTGTAAGTTTCTCATGTTTCATTTAAATTTCAGAATATTAATCAAATCTTGAATTAGCTAAGAATATGTCTGTACCTGAACTTCTTCAACTCCAAACATTAGAAAGTGCAATGTAATTATAAACAGAACAACTCAGAGCAGTACATCAGAGTAATGGTCTTCAGACTGATGCAACTGAAAATTGTATGTAACACAGAAGACCCTTAATCTTCAATACAGGTCTTGGATAATTTTAATTGTTTTTGTTTAGATTTCTAATCATGTTATTAAACAAGAAAGTTTGATTGATGCTTCTCAAAAAGCATAAATAATTGATAATGGAGAACTAACAAAACCTTGTAAGATTCAACAAGGATATCCATTGTCTTCACTTTTGTTCATTTGATTATTGAGGTACTGAATAGAGATATAAAATCAGGGAATTATGGGAGTTAAGATTTTAAAAAAGAAACTTATAAGTCAAGGGCATTTACAAATAATTTCATATTAATTTTAGAAGATCCAGAACAGGGAGTAGAAGCATTAATAGAGAAATTAAAAGACTTTGATATATTAGAAGGCTTCAAGATTAATAATCAGAAACAAAAATATGAAATTTGATGATCAAATAAAACTGACGGAGAAAACTGATTTTAAGGCTGAGAAAAAAGTAAAATACTTGAGTATTCCCATAACAAATATTTATTGTATGTTATTCTAAAATAAGAATGTGTGCCTTTTCCATGATAGCCACTGCCCTATGAAGCACCCTTCAGCAGACCTTTTGTAAAGCACTGAAGACCTAACCATTTCCCCAAAGTTCTGAGATAAGATTAGGTGACTAGTGTGACTTGGTGCCAGGTATTTGTTTTTATGGGTTTGGTTTTAATAGTTTTAATATGGTTTTTATGTTATTTGATTTTTTTAATTGGGCGCCACCCAAACTTTGTTATAAAATAGATGTCTATATAAATGTGTTAAATAAATTAAATAAATATTGTTAAGACACTGAAATTAGAAATTTGTTAGGATGGAAGAAATAAAAATTGCCACTGTTGGGGAGAATTTTAGTGATGAAAATGAATATTTTTCATTTATATATGCCAGCAGTTTGGCAGTTCAATTCTCACCGGCTCACGATTGACTCAGCCTACCATCCTTCTGAGGTCGGTAAAATGAGGACCTAGATTGTTTGGGGCAATATGCTGACTCTGTAAACGGCTTTTAGAGAGCAGTAAAGCACTGGGAAGCAATATATAAGTCTAAGTGCTAGTGCTAATTTTGCCAAGAATGTTTTTGTTTTATTTAAACATATTTAAACAATGGCAAAAATACATAAATTTATATGGTAAGAGGAAAAACCACAGGTTAAACTAAGTGTTTCAAGATACAAAGCAGAGAGGAGGACTGGGTTTACTGGATTTGAAGTTATATTTCCCTGTTTCTTGTTTGGTTTGGATGAAGGAACAGATGTTGTTGAGGAAAAAAGAAGTGTCTTTTATACTTACAAGGTCACTAGTGAGGTTTGATGGGATGGATATTTATGACACATTAAAGTTAAAAGTAATAGACTTTAAAATTATTTTACTAGATGTGCCATATTGAGAATATGGAACAGATATAAACTCAGATTGTGCCTGAAAACACCTCACTGGATCTCAGCTCAGGAAGCTTATTATAGAAGAGAAATGGCATATAAAGTTAAATGGTTGATGTAGCAGGACTTATTGGAAAACTATCAAGGGGAATTTAAAATCAAATCAAGAGAACAATTAATAGCAGAAGCATATAGTTGTCAATCGTGTTCTATTTAAAGTTATCTGAACTATTTAAAATGGATAAAAGGATTCATGGTTTGAAGCAAAGTAAGTCAGAATTTGAAATACAATTGTGTTATGATGAATGTACAAATGCTAAAATGTACAAGCTCTCAATGAAATTTGAAACAGTGGAAGGTTAAATAATATATGATAGAGGGGTAAGAATTTTGATTATAATACAGAGATGTACCAATAGGAAAATATGAAGTTGAAATTTGCATTGTATTATGGATCTCTAAGATATTTATAAAATTATTTATTGTTGGTACATGACACCAGAGAAATTATCCAAAATATATAAAGGCACTTCAAATATATGTTGGAAATGTAAAGAGGAAGGTATTATTATTATTATGCTTGGTGGTCATGTAAAAAGTTTTTAAAATTTGGGTTCAAATACATACTTTGATACAGAGGATTTTGAAGATAAATATTTAGTTGGAACTCAAACTTTTCCTTCCAGTATTAATGAAGAAATGGTTAGGAAAAAATGGAAGGTTATTTAAATATATGATTACTGTATGAGATTACTATATGTATAGAAATTGAAAGGTTCAATTATAGAGGAACGGTTGGTGAAAATGACAAATTTTGTTGAAATCGATAAATTGACTTCTTTGATTAGAGAAAAAAAAACATCTACATTTATTGGTGACCAAAGGAAGCCTCTTACATATTTTATTTGTAAAAAAGAAAAAAATAAACGTACAATTTATAGTTGTGATGATTAGACAAGGTAGATTAGAAAAAGAAGGGTGCAACTTTAATGCAACTTTAGAGAGAGAGGTTACATTTGTACTTAAAACTGCTGCACGGGTGAGTTTCACTTACCTTTACCACTGGTTCGCCATATGTGCGTGCTGTCCATGCATGCATCCGGCCTTCTGCACATGCACTTTGCTCGCTTGTACGCCTTCTGTGCATGCACCCAGCCTCGAAAATGTGCCTAAATAGCACGACTTGGAGCTGGGGCGGGTCAGCAGGCCCACCCGTGATCTCCACTACCGGTTAGGGCAAACTGATCCAAACAGACTGAATACCACCTCTGAACTGCTGTAATCTACTTCATTTCTTTTTTTCTTTTTTCTTTTTTTCCTCCTTTCTCCTCCTTTCTCCTATTTTCTTCCTCTTTTTTTCTTCTCCTCTCCTCTTCCTCTCTCTCTCCTTCTCCTTCTCCTTTTTTTTTTTTTTTGCATTTTTGGCTTTCTCTTTGATTTCTTTTTTTCCTCCTTCCTTGCTTTACATTACTGTATTAGTTTGCGTTAGTTTTTGTCTTCATGTTGAAACTTTTTAAATAAAAACTATACTCTCAAAGAAAGAAAATTTAATTTTCCATCAGAATGAATAAAAGATAATCACGAGGGAAAAAGACAAGGAAGCTGCTTGAACCTAAGTAAAAAGAAAAATTATGCAACAAGAAAGAAGCACGCAAAGTAATGTTAATGGGAAGTATGAAAAAAGGTGGAATGATAAAGTAAGACCTTGTGAATGAGAAAAATGCATCTGTAAAAATATTTGCTGCAAAGAAGTGTGAAAAATGCCGATGTATTTAAATGATGGTTGCAAAGAATGTCATCAAACAAAACAAAGAATTGTTAATATTAAAAGAGGCAAAGAAGATAGAGGTATTTTGATGAAAATTTAAAAAATGGACGTTGATGAAAAGGGAGGGCTACACAAGGAACTTTCAGTATAGCAAACAGAATTAAAAATAAAGCAACAAACTAATTTGAAAAAAAACTGAAATGAAACAATGCTGGAAACAGTATTTTACAGATTTGTATATGGGAAATGAGAGATGAGAGGAGTGGGGGAAGAGAGAGAGAGAGAGAGAGAGAGAGAGAGAGAGAGAGAGAAATATGAAAAACTGTAATAAATGTCATGGTATTGAATAACAGTAAGACTGCAGATGTAGATGGTGTAACTGGAAAACTGTTTTACTGTTTATTTATTTTCATTTTTATGTTTTTTTTAATCCCGTTGCTTAGGATGTAAGCTATGTGTGAAGTTTACATTTGTGTCTGATGTTTGGAAGAATGCCTTTCTCTTTCCCATATACTGTACAAAAAAAAAGGTAACAATAGTGAATGCAGGGACTATGGATTAATGGTACCTGGAAAGATATTTGGCAGAATTCTGATTGAGAGGTTATGAAAAGTGACAAGAAGCAAAATCTGGGCAATGCAGGGCAGCATTATGCCTGGCAGGGATGAGAAGACCAGATGTTTGCTCTTTAGAAGGTCAAAGATAATGTATCGGTGTGAGAAAGCTCATTTTATTTTGGCTGATTTAGAGAAAGTATATAACATGAATAGGCTTGAATTTTGTGTAGGTATAGGTGAAAGTTCGTTGCTGAATGGAATGGTATAAAATGGATGCAAGATTATTTAAAGTATAAAAAATGCTTCTGGTAATGTTATAAGCATATGGTTGGTGATTTAAATATGCATGTACTGTTTTATGCAATGCCATTTTGTGGCTGAGAATCGAAATGATTTTCATCAAACATCAGGTAGATTATGAGATAATAAAGAACATGGTTCTAAAAATTAATGCATCAAAGCCTGAAGTAGTTGTACTTAACAGAATAAATAAATGATTTCAGTTATATATAAATAATGAAAGATGAGAAAAGTAAATGAGTTTATGTACCTTTGTAGAATGTTTCTAAAATAGGGAGACAGATGTAGTGGACAGTATGTGGTATATGTGCATTTATTTCTCAGATTGTATCCTACATTGATCACAAAGTGGCTTCAGATAGTTTGTTTACTTTTCATGTGTATAGACAAATTCATAATATTGTTCTGAACTATGAAAACTCCCATATGTTTGGAGTTCAAGGAAACATTTTTATCCAATCTGGATCGGTCACAGGACTAGAGATTTAGTCTTCCGAGCTTTCAGACTCGTGCTAGAGCTCATCTTCAGGGAACTTGTCTCTACCAAAATGTGTGTTTTGGGTATTCTATGCATTGTATTTATGTGTCTTCCTATTGGCTGATTGGAGTGTTAATGGCTGGCTCTTGGCTGTTGTTTCCTTGTGCTGCCAAGTCCTTGGCTCCTAAGTACCTGATAAGCTGGTGGTAAATCAGCACTCTTGTTGACTGATAAGGGGGCCCGTTTCCCAGACTTCAATCATTTCTCTGGTTATCTTTAAGTTCCCTGAAGATGGCTCCAGCAAGAGTCAAAAAGCTATGAAAACCAAACCTCTGGTCCAGATTGGATTCTGCAACATTATCCTGGGA
Source organism: Pituophis catenifer annectens (assembly GCF_029215685.1). Taxonomy (NCBI): domain Eukaryota; kingdom Metazoa; phylum Chordata; class Lepidosauria; order Squamata; family Colubridae; genus Pituophis; species Pituophis catenifer. The sequence continues at coordinate 204,668,167 of NW_027256881.1, read as the reverse complement.
CACGTATATTTGCCTTCATTCGTGAAACATCTTTATCTTGCTGTTCCTTCCATCAGTTTACCTTAAGGTAATCCAATGTTATGTTATCCAGACTTCTTCTTGCTCTCAGTGATGCTTATCCTAGAACTGTCTATCAGAAAAGTCCTTTGGACAAACTATCTCCTAATAAGAGCATGCATTCTTTCTCTTCTCTCATATATTGGATTTCCTACTCTTATTGTTTCTTAGTCTCTCCCTTTATGGTGCAACATGCTGCTTACCCTCAAAGGAAATAACACAAAAGACATAAGAGTGGAGGTGGATGGGACAGGATTCTTATACCAGATACAGCCATTTTCTAAACAAGAGGTTGATGGCAGTAAGTTTCATAGGCGTGAAAAGAGCACCCCAAATTCTGTTAATATGAAATGATGGGCCCAGACTTGAATTTTACAGCAAGTTTCTCTTGGCCAATATCACACTGGAAGCCATGCTGACAAATATGGTTTTTGATAAATTAGATTTATTTCAAAAGCTTTTAAAAAAGAATCCAGTAACTGTTGAGTGCAAAATGCAAGCCATATTTATAACAGAAACAATGTGTGGAACCAGCCCTGTAGGTTTTTCTCCAATCCTTGTGAAGTAACAAGCTGGGAACTGTCACTTTTGGGCAGGAGGAAAGTTAGCATCTTTGTCTTTTTATGATAGCACAGTTTTTCCTCCTTGGTGTTGACATACGGTTTATGAACAATTAGGTTTATGAAAACCTAATATGGTTTTCTGTGAGGTACTATATTTCTTTAAATGTATAACTTCCTAATTTTATGCATTCAAACTACTTATCTGACCTTTCTTGCATCTTCTTGGGAATGCAGAGCTAACAGGTAGTTTTATAGCCATGCCTCGTACAGAACCTTGACAATTGACAGCATTTCCACATAGCTGTTATTACTTGGATAGCATGCCATCTTTCCACTCAATTTCCACATATTTTATCAGAAGCTGGTGGAGATGAAAACTGTGTCTTATACTCTAATTTCTACAGGAGAATTGGCATTCTACATTGAAAAGCAAATATATACAAAAAAATGAAGCTGATAATATATTTCTCATGATGAAAAGCATGGATTGTAACTGAAATACAAGTCAATGCCTCCTACTCGCTCCTCCCTCCTTCAAGTTAGTGAAGTGAGTTAACGGCTTATTAAACTAAGGAAGCTTTTTTGCATATAATTTAAGTTTCCCTTGGCATCTTCATTATCTTATAATTTAAACAGGTAGTCCTCAACCTATGTCCACAATTGACCCTAAAATGTCTGTTGCTAAGTGAGACAGCTGTTAAGTGAGTTTTGTCCCATTTTACAATCTTTCTTGCTGCAGTTGTTAAATGAATCACTGCAGTTGTTAAGTGAGTAATATGGTTGTCAAGTGAATTTGGCTTCCGCATTGACTTTGCTTGTTGGAAGTTGTAAAAGGTCAACACCTGACCCCAGGACACTGCAACCGATATAAATCTGAGTCAGTTGCCAAACATCTGAATTTTGATCACATAACCATGGGGATGCAGCAATGGTTTTAAGTGTGAAAAACAATCATAAGTCACTGTTATCTGTGCCATTGTAACTTTGAACGGTCACTAAACAAACTATTGTAAGTCAAGGACTACCAGCATAATGTTTTAGAATATGTAAAATACATGGTGCACCGCATAAGGCACCTCTTTCCTGCCTCATTGATTTGAACAGTATATTTAATAAAGAAAGTGAGATAGTTAACAGTTTGCTGGTGAATAGGTTTGTATTCTTTGAAAGATAGAGAGGATTCATTTTAGATTTAAATGGCTGTCCTGTTGATGAACTGACATTGTGGCAATCTGCAGTATGAGACTTGCAGTAGGACAGATTGAGTTTGATTTTGTTTAGTATGTTGTGTGAACCCAGTGTGCCTGATAAAACAAGCTTCTGGCTTAATAGTGCTATGCAAAAAAAGCAACTATTGGTGTATAGGTTAATAAACAATTGTTAAATAAAACATGGCTTAGCACAATGTTCTATGACTCACACTCCAATCAGGAACAGATTTTTAAACGGGAGGATTATTTGGCAATCAAAATACTAAATAAAGTACACCCTATAAACAAATGATTTACAATAATTATTCTGAACATACACGAGTTATCTATTTTAAAGGGTATAAATTACATTGAGAAAGGTAATCAACATTTTTTACCACTTTTCTCCTTAACCACATTGACTGAATCACTGAGAGATTTATATTTTATATTGGTTATGTATCAGGAATGGTGTCAGATTTTGGTTCATTGCTTCTCTTGCTCGGAAACTCGATCAGCCAATTCACAAAACCCAGATAATGTCCAAATACTTTTGAATGTAACACTTGCATGTTATTACAAACATCTTAATGATTTTTTTTTCTTTTTATGACCCAGTAATCCAGGGGTGTCAAACTCGCAGCCCGCGGCCGCATGCTTCACACACTGGCCAACCCCACCCCGGTTTAGCGAAGGGGAAAAAAGTCACGATATGTCATGTAATGCTGCTGTGACGACATGAATTTGACACCCCTGCTGTAATCCCTTTTTATCATGGTGGTGTTTGGGCAACTGAATGGAGCTGAGTGTTTACTGGCCAGATGCCCTTCCTGACGCCTATGTGGAGTTCGCAGCAGATATTTTCTCTGGCGCTGCCTAGGATTGAACTCTCAACTTTCTGAGTGTAGGCGAGTGTCTTCACCTCTTGGCCACTGTGCTGCTCAATCTTAAATTTTTAAGATTAAGGATTTTTCCACAAGTGTGTTATTACAACATGCTACAGCAATTCATTGTTTCTGAACTAAATTCTTCATAGTTTGCAAATACTGTTATTGCACCAACTTGTTTTGGATGGGGACAGTGAAGAAAAAAAGAAAAAACATAACAAAATTATCTGATGTTTCCAATAAATGCAGCTTTTTTTTGAAAGGAACTAGGATAGTTGAACTATGTAAACTAGTCAGATCTCTTAAAGAATATTACAATTATGCAACACTCTAGCTTTACTCTACTATTCTTAAACTAAAAGAAATCTTTCAAGTTATCTTGTGGGGTGGGGATTGAATCAGATTATCACTTTATGCCAGATATCTATGGCAGTATGTTAAAATAAAAACGACCTCACATAAAATTGTAATAGTGTCTGAAAAATGTGCCATTCTAAAATACTATTTTAGGAAATAACAAGAATTAAACTGGGAATAGAACCAGGAATAGAAAGTAAGTGAAATTCAATCACTTGTAAAAAAAAAAAAAACTTGGGATAATGGAAACTTTATCAAATTTAAAACAAAAACTATAGTGTTAAAACTTGATCAGGAATGATTTGGATCATGACATTGTGTTTCTTTAACGCTACGAGTCTGAGAAAGCCACTATTGTGATTGAAACACAAGCTGCTTTCAGCAAGAAATAGTGAAGACATTCCCATGACAGTGCTAACTAAACTTTCAGTCTTATTGCATCAAGCAGACCCCCAAAAGCCATTTTAAATGAATATTGCAATAGATTGCAATGTTACAATAAATTTGAAATCTCAGTTAAAGAGTCACGTGTGCAAGGGTAAAAATGACACATTTACCAATTATGCTTATTGACTATGTCACACATAATGACATATATAGAATAGAATAGAATAGAATAGAATAGAATAGAATAGAATAGAATAGAATAGAATAGAATAGAATAGAATAGAATAGAATAGAATAGAATTCTTTATTGGCCAAGTGTGATTGGACACACAAGGAATTTGTCTTGATATATATATAAATCATATCAACCTATAACATATGTTATTATCATATCAATCATCTCAATATGTAAGTTACATATTTCTTCATAATACAATGCTGTATAGTGAACAGAACCTTCCTATTTAAAACAGAGCTAGTCATCTCACTGTGCAAACTTCTTATTGTACACTTATTTACATATATACTACAAGGAAATTAAAGTGTGTGGGCATGGTTTAGCAACAGCAAATTACAAGGACTGTGTCTCATAAAAATGCTAAGAAAATCCAGTTTATATGAGAAAATATTCTGAAATGAATTAATATGGAAGCATTACTATTTAAACATTGCACTCACAATGAAGGTAAACAATTGCATGGCTTTTTTTTATCACTGATTAACCGGATCACTGAGTAAGTATACTTCTACAGCCTAACATCTTTCAAATTCCAGAAGTAATAATGCAGATTATAACAAGAGAAAGCAACCTAGTTTCCTAGAGATTTGGGCCAGTAACTCCAACAGTATTCCTACTGGCCGTATTTGTTGGTTGGTAGAAACAAGTCCAAAGCAGCTGAAAAATAAACAGTCCTTCCTCAGCCAAGTAAAATACTTGTGAATTTATTTATTTATTAAATGTATTGACCACCCATCTTAATATTGTAACCCGCCCACACCCACCGGGTAACTCTGGGCAGTTTACAATGTTAAAAAGATTTTTTTAAATTGCAAAATCTATACACAATATGAACTAAATGATATAAAAAGACAAATACTCAACCCTAACTAAAAGTTGGGAAGGGAGGGAGGCAATAGGATGAACAGGGGGCATCTGTTATTACTCTGTCAGCCACCCCCAATGTAAAACCCTTTTCACTACAGCCTCAAGTCAACTGGCAGAGCCAGGTCTTTAAGCTCTAGCGGAAGGTCAGGAGGGTTGGAGCTGACCTCACCCCTGGGGACAAGATGTTCCAAAGGGAAGGAGCAATGGCAGAAAAGGCTTTCCTCCTGGACCCTGCCCGTCAACATACCCTAGCCAATGGGTACTACTATTTTTTTTCAATACCTGCACTCTAATTGTAGAACATGACTAACACCCACTATCCTTGCTTTCATCATCTTGGATCTCTATAAAAATGGTTCAAAGTTGCCCTTGAGGACAATTTCAGAGATTCAAACACTGCTGTGTTGAGTGGCTATGTAGGAAGGCATCGAGACTATATGGATGAATAAACATTACATTAACCCAAAATTAAGCTTGTTTTCTTTTGGCTTAGCATGACATGCATGTTGCAGAAGCTTCTAAAAGAAGATTTACAGTTTAACATGACTTATGGAATGCAGCCAACTGTGAGTCATTCATGAAACAATGGTTAAACAAAACACAGTTAATTCAATGCATGACCCATGCTTGTATAGTTGTTATTCATCAACTATACAAGCAAACTAATTGTCTTCTGGGTTCAATTTAAATATTTTCTAATCTGGTTCATCCAACATATTTCAGGTATGGATCTCGTCAGCAAGCATGACTAAATATCAGGAAGATGGAAGGTATTTTTTATTATACGGGGGGGGGGATTTAATTTGGGAATATCTACATAACAGTCTTATTGAAATATGTATGATCACTTTGAAAAATAATCTCTTCACATATGAATTTGCATGACAATTGTAGCCACAGACCATATTCCAGATACCCATACCAAAAGAATCTCCCCCCCCCCACAGAGATATAAGAAATGCAGCCAAGTCCTTCATGTAACTTGTCAGCATCCCCTCTGAAACCCCCAGAGTGTGGAAAGTTTAAAATGTCAGCCTTCTTTTTTAGAAAAGTTAGATGGCTCAGACTTTGTAGAAGGGAAAATACATTGATCTCACTTGTTAAATAGAATAGAATAGAATAGAATAGAATAGAATAGAATAGAATAGAATAGAATAGAATAGAATAGAATAGAATAGAACTCTTTATTGGCCAAGTGTGATTGGACACACAAGGAATTTGTCTTTGATGTATATGCTCTCAGTGTACATAAGGAGAATAAAATATATCAATCAAGAATAAAAAGATACAGCACTTAGTGATAGTCAAGGTTACTTGACTTTGATAGCTAATAAGCTATCAAATCATACTAGGAAACAAATAAAAACAATATAAATTGAAAGATACAAGCATGGTTATAGTAATAAATGGGAAGAGATAGATACTAGTAAGGAAGAGAAGAATAGCAATACAGTCTTAGTAAATTATTTGACAGTGCTGTGGGAATTAGTTGCTAAGCAGAGTGATGGCATTTGGGAAAAAACTGCCCTTGTGTCTAGTTATTCTGGTGTGCAGTGCTCTATAGCATCGTTTTGAGGCTAGAAGTTGAAACAATTTATATCCAGGATGTGAGGGGTCTGTAGATATTTTTACAGACCTCTTTTTGACTTGTTAAAAACACCTCAACCGAAAAGGATCCTGGCCACCCCAACTTTTTAGCTCTGAACATGATATAACAGATATAATAGGAACTTGGTGGCATGAATCCCATGATTGGTACATAGCAACTGAAAAATAATGTTAAAAAGTAAAAGAAGCAATAGGGGGAAAGGGGTTATACCACATGTATCTTGACGTTTGTTAGAGGTAAATCTGCCAAGCATAATCCTTCTAGGAAATTCTTGTAATTTTCTCCTTCAGGGACTGCAGGATCAGCAATCATTGATTTGATACTAATAAGAAGGGAATATTTAATCAAGAAAGTGGAAGAAACAAGGGATACTGAGGAAAGTGACTGTGTAATCCTAGAGTCATGAATTTTAAGAGAAACTAAAGAAAGTAGTTGAAAGTATATTTTGGATTTAAAGAGTGAATTTAACACACTTTAAAGTGAAGGAAAGGTGAAGGAAAAGTGGGAAAGAAGGGTGGGGGAACATGAAAAGTTGAGGAATTAACAGCGCCTCAGAGGGAGACAAGACAAACAGCTAAGAAGGCCACAACAGCGGGAAAGTAAAAACTTAGGTGAGAAAAGGAGATGGGGGAATTAATACGTTTGATATCTGTAAATATTAACGGTTTAAATGCCCCTAATAAGCGTAGTAGGATTTTGAACAAATTAAGAAAGACTAAGTATGATATTATCTGCATGCAGGAGACTCATATAAAAAAAGATCAAAACCATTTGTTAGAATGCCGGGCGTTGGGTAAAACTTATACCTCATTAGCAGATCAAAAAAAAAGAGGGATAGTGGTATATGTACGACATCATTTGAAATCCCAACAGGTATTTGCTGACCAGGAAGGCCGGGTTCTCATGCTCGAAATAGAAATCACCAAGTGGAAGTCTTTATTGGTTTGTATTTATGCCCTTAATGACAATCGGGGGACTTTTTATCAAAACTTATATGTAAAACTGGCTGAGCTGGAATACGAACATATCTGTTTAGTTGGGGATTTCAATGCTGTAACGGATAGAATGCAGGATTATGTCCCTGGAAACATACAAGGAGGGTTGAAGGATATTAAGAGAACACTACCAAAAATACGTAATGATTTAAGGAAGGAATTTGGACTGCAGGATATATGGAGGTTGAGAAATCCCAATAAAAATCAATATACTTATTTCTCTCCTAGACACCACTCGTGGACCCGAATAGATATGATATGGATGTCCCTTGAGTTGAGGGGGTTGGTCTCGGAAGTGGAAATAGGGCCCAATCAGTGGGCAGATCATAACCCACTAATGGTAACTTGGAAGATCCCACATTGTAGGAAGGGTAAATGGAGAATGAATATAGGTATCTTGAGAGATGAAGAATTTATGAGTAAATTTAAGAAGGAGTTACATCTTTTTTTTCAGGAAAATAAGAAAGAGGATACTTCAATATACAATAATGGGATACGGCTAAGGCAGTGATGAGGGGATGGCTAATCAAATACATGATTGATGTAAGGTAAGGGCTGGTAAGAAACACCGAGGCAACCTCTTGAATAAATTACAACGGGTGGAAGAAAGGATGCAAAATGGATTAACCCAGACAACATTGATAGAGGAAAGGGATTTCTGGCAACACCAGATTAAATTATTAAATCAAGAGGAATTAGCAAATAAAATAAAGTGGACTAAACAATTTTTTTTTGAAAGGGCGAACAAAACAGGAAGATGGCTGGCTTACCGGCTTAGGAAGGAGCAGGAACAACAGAGAATAGAAGGGCTGAAAGATGTAATTGGGAATCTTCATTGTACTAAGGAAGGCAAGAGAATGGTAGCCCAGGATTTCTTTACACAGCTTTATCAGAAAGGGGAGGAAAATATTTGTGAAATTTGGAAATACTTGGAAAAGACAGACTTGCCCAAAGTCTCGGAAACAATGAAGAATATTCTTAATGCGGAATTTACGATGGAGGAAGTAGAAACAGTTATGAAAGCACAGGCAAATGGCAAAACCCCGGGTAGAGATGGCCTCCCAGTTGAACTATACAAAATAGTGTTTGATGTTGTAGGGAAACACATGACGGATTTATTCAATGCGGTTATGAAAGAGGCTCAGGTCCCAGTATCTTGGACTGAGGCTTATATTTCTATTATTCCAAAAGAAGGAACTGACCTATCTCTTATTAAGAATTATAGACCTATATCATTACTAAATTCCGATTATAAGATATTTGCAGGGGTCCTTGCAGCCAGACTTAGCTGTTTCCTTAATCAATTCATTCACTCAGACCAAAACGGCTTCCTTCCTAATAGATACTTACGAGATAATTTTTGTTGACACCCAAAAGGCGTTTGACAGAATCAGTTGGGAATTTATGATTTCTCAATTGGAATATATGGAGTTTGGTGGGAATTTTATTCGGGCAATTCGAGCTATCTACCGGGAGCAGACTGCAAGAGTTTTCACAGATGGAGAGGAAACGGAGAGGATTCAAATTTGTAGAGGTACAAGACAGGGATGTCCCCTTTCCCCATTGCTATTTGTATTGACTTTAGAACCCCTGCTTAGAGAAGTGAGAGGAAATACGGAAATAAGAGGAATGAAGATTAGGCAGGAGGAAGTTAAAGTCCAGGCTTATGCAGACGATCTTGTATTTATTTTGGATCAACCACTGGACTCGGGCCTGAAATTATTATGCTTGATTAGAGAGTATGGGAAGGTAGTGGGATTATTGATGAATGAAGAAAAAACTAAAATCCTAGTGAAGAATATGACTCAGATGCAAAGGCAACAGCTGGAGCAGTTAATGGGTTTAAAAATGACAAATAAAATTAAGTATCTGGGTATATGGTTGACTGCCAGATGCTCCTCCATAAAGGAGGATAACTATCTTCCTCTTTACAACCAGATGCTCAGAGATCTAGAAAGATGGAAAAATCTCCAGCTATCAATTTTGGGAAGGGTGGCAATCATTAAGATGTGCGTGTTACCCAAATGGCTATTTCTATTTCAAACAGCCCCGGTAAGGTTGAACAAAGTTTTTTTTACAAATTTGGATAGGAGTATATCCAAGTTTATTTGGCAGGGAAAGAAGCCGCGGATTGGACTTAAAATGTTACAAGAACCAAAAAACAGAGGAGGACTGGGACTCCCAAATTGGGAGCTTTATTACCAAGCAGCGAACTTGATTTGCGTGAAAGAATGGATGGCCCTACAAAAGAGACGACTTCTGACATTTGAGGGAGACAGTCTTCAACATGGCTGGCACTATTTTTTATGGCCGGGAGTGTCCGGCCGCCCGACACTTTGACGATCACTATTTATGTAGGATTCTTGGGTACACTTGGGAAAAGATTAGAAGAAGAGTATATTCAAAAGTACTATGTTGGATTTCGGCGCAGGAAGCTCAGATCTACCCGACATTGTATAAAGGGGGGAAAATTTTGACTTATGAAGTTTTTTTGGATGCTCAGGGTAATCCGAAGTCACGAGAATTATTAACTCTCCAAAGATATAAGATAGACTGGTGGTCTTATTCCCAAGTGCACTCCAGGTATAAAAAAAAATTATATAGTGAAGGAATTTACCGTAAAAGACAAGAATTGGATCTTATTAGAAGGAGGGAAAGGGGTACTATCTAAATGTTACGCATATTTATCGTCTCTGCAGATAGGACAGGATGTAGTGAAGGATTGTATGATAGCGCGGGGGCGAAATTTTGGATATCCCCTTGACTTCCAGCAATGGGAACAGATTTGGTTGAAAAATATGAAATTAACCATGACCTCCTCATATAAAGAAAACATATATAAAATGGTCTACCGTTGGCATCTCCCCCCTGCGAGACTAGCTAAAATGTTTCCCGGGATATCTTCCTGCTGTTGGAAATGCGGTTACAGTAATGGAACTTACTTTCATCAATGGTGGACTTGCCCGCAGGCGGTTAAATACTGGAAAAAAAATATGGCAGTGGATTTTGGAAATTACACAGATCAATTTGGAATTGAGGCCCGAGATTTTCCTGTTGGGGGCAAAACCTGTTAAATCAGGTATATGATTCTTGTTGACTCATATTATTACTGCAGCAAGATTAGCGTTTGCGCAGGAGTGGAAAAATCAATTCTTACCGATGGATTTGAAAATATATAAAATTAATGAGTGTGCGGAATCAGATAAATTAACTAGACTGATCAATGGTAAATAAGATTCAGAATTTTATAACAGTTGGAAATTATGGTATGATTGGGTCCAGAAAAGGTAGGATAGAATAGATATATGATGGCAAGTATGTATGTATAAAGGAATGACTTTATATTTATAGACAATGTATCACATTACACCACGGTAGCAGAATTGTATATTTCATTTGTTTATTGATGCATAGAATATATTAATAAAATAAAAAAAATATTTTAAAAAAAGGGAATTTAAAAAAAAAAGATAGTAATGGCAATAAGGTTCCAGGGCAGGAGAAGCTAATGGGAAAAGGAGTTTGAAGTGAGTTACCTGTTCCTAAAAGTAAGATCCTAAAACCATTAAGGCAAACAATTCCAATAAGGGAAAATGGAGGATAACAGAAGCAGCTTAGGTGGCAGCATAAAAAGCTTAATGAATACCTGAAAATAGAAAGTGCATACATGCATAGTGGAAAGAGGTGCAAGTCATTCAGAATCAGTACATATAGATAACCTGACCTAGGACAGATGCTATTAAAAAAAGTTAAAGCTAAATATAAACAGAAATGTTCAAGAATTTTAAGAAACTTGACTTGATCTGCTCCTATAAGAAAGTATGTGTTCTCTCCGGCAAATATTGAAATTCATAGAAAATGATCAGGTAATGCCTATTTGCTTTGAATTAATTTAAATATTCAAGATGAAATAATCTCATCCTAGGACGTTGAAGGAAGTTCCTAATGAGGTGGCCAAAATTTTACACAGGGTCTTTGAGAAATCCTAATTAATTATTAACTACCACATGGCTATAGAAGGCAATGTTGTTCCTCTATTCAAAAAGGCGAAGAAGAAGAAGGGAGAACTACAGACCACTTTAAAGCAGATAAAAAATATTACTCTATACGTACCTTAAAATAACGTGATAATTATCAAAGTCAGCATGGATTTTCTCAAGAACAAATCCTGCTAGTTTAACCCAAACAAACAAAAAAAAGAGATAAAGTAATTGCCTTAGAGTGGGAATGTTGCAGATTTCAGCTAAGCAATTGGCAAAGTAAACCATAATATGTGAACAGGATGGTATGACAATGAGATAGAAACACAGCTGCTCAAAAACATATTTAAATGTTGTTCAGTAGTATTTCATTATCAAACTAGAATGAGGTACCGTGAGTTACCACAAAGCTCAGGCTTTAGCCTGTCACTCATCAACTTTTTTATTAAATACTTGAACAAAAAAGCAAAGAGAATGAACATTGAATCTTAAAATATGAAAAAGATAATCTGCTAGAAGTGAGAAACATTAAAGAATCAAAACATTTTACTACTTTGGTGTAGTGATTAAGGTAGAAAACAGAAGACTGTGGGTTCTAGTCCTGTCTTAGAAATGAAAAACTACCTGGGTGACAATGGAACAGTCAATCTCTCTCAGCCCAACTCACCTCCCAGGTTTCTGGTTGAGGGGAAAATAGGAGGAAGGAGCATTAATATGTTCCGTGCCTCGAGTAGTGCAGGAAAAAAAGGCAAGATAAAAAAAATCTAAAAAATATATTAAGGAAATTGATTAAAAAAGAATGGAATTTAACAGATAAAAATCAAATTCTTCATTTAAACATAATCATATACTTTTAGTTTGGGAAATACCTGCCCATGATAGTGCTGGTGAAAAAGATATTATCGTTGATTGTGAATACAAAAAATGTGTATGCATTTTTAGGAAGCATCAACAGAAATATTGCTTCTAATTCATTAGAAGTAATAGATCCATTTTACTATATGTTATTTGCAGTGGTGGGTTGCCCCCGGTTTGGGCCGGTTCACAAGAACCGGTAGTAAAACCGGTGAGAAGCCCCACCCACCACCCCGGATGTCATCATCGGTGACCTGCGCATGCGCAGAAGCAAGGTGTGCACGATCCTGTTGCGAACTGGTAGTAAAGGTAAGTAGAACCTACCCCTGGTTAATTGACTTGGTATCTCTATGTAGTTCTGAACACTGCATTTAGGATTTAAACAAACTGGGACAGGTTCACTGAAGGGCATAGATGATTAATAACCAAGTCCTGTGAAGTATAGCCTGGAGGAAGAAAAGGCTGGGGAGGGAGATTGAAAGCAGTCTTCTAGCATCAGAAATAATGTTACTTTTCTTACTATAAGAGGAGTAAATTTAATGCAGGGGTTGGCAACTATGGCCCCTTTATTCCTGTGGGCTTCAACTCCCAGAATTTCTGAGCCAGCATGGTTGTTTCAGGAATTCTTGGAGTTTAAGTCCACAAGTCATAAAGGGACTATAGTTGCCCATCCCGAGACAATGGACCAGAATAGTGATGGCCTTCCTTTCACTGAATATGTTCAAATAGTGATTGAAAAGCCATGAATCTGGGATGCTTTAATTTGCTTTCTTGCAATGAGTCCCACAGACTTGATGAGTGCCGCTTGCAACTCTATGATAGCGGTAGCAATAGCACTTAGATTTACCGTATATACTGCTTCACAGTGCTTTACAGCCCTCTTTAAGTGGTTTACAGAGTCAGCATATTGCCCCCAACAGTCTGGGTCCTCATTTTACTGACCTCGGAAGGATGGAAGGCTGAATCAACCTTGTATGATTGTACATTCAGTGTGAAATTGCCCTTGAATCCACTGTTGGCTCATTCCAGTGCCAGGAAATGGAAACCAAAACATACTTTAACAGGAATAAGATGCATATAAATTTTTGCTATTCCTGTCCTATGAATTGTCATTGCACAGTGACATTTCATATGAGCAGAAAATGTTTTAAAATAACAAACCTTTTAATATATGTTCTGACAACAAACTATTTTTCTTTAGTATCTTTTTTCAACTGACAGAATTTGCTTAGGTTCTTACTAAATATAAGAGTGTAGTATTTATTAATATGCATTCAAAGTAAGATTTTTGCCACATAATTGTCAAGTTTACTTTTACTTTTTCTGTATTGGAAGAAAGCAAAACCTCAAATTCGTTGATCATTTTTAGAAAATAAAAAAAAACCCAAGCTAAATAATCATCCTTCTGGCTCAGAGTATTAAAAAATCTCATTTCCATGTCTACATCATTCTTGGATACTTATTTTCCAGCAGTTTTTCTGTGTTTCTGATCCTTTTGTCAGATTTAAGGGCCTGTTAATTGGTCTCCCCCACCGAAACAGTAGAGATGCACATATACAGATCCGGTGCCTTTGTTTTAATTGACAACTAATACTACAGTCCAAAGCAGCAATTTCCTAAAAGTTGTTTCAAGTAAAAAATAAAACAAGATAAAATGTACTTGGAAGTCTATCTTCCATCTTCTGTCCTCGGAGCGCAGGCAATCTGCAACATCGTTGGGCAACATTGAAGATGAAATCAGCTGGGCCACAAGAGCATCAATGGATGGTAGATGCAAGAGTTCTTGTAGGTTAGGGGCAGAACAGTAGAGCTTGTCCAGAGCGTTCGGGGCGGCCAAGGATCCAGGAACCCCCCATGGGCGTTGGACCACCTCGGAGAATAATTGTGGGCATGGTATAAAGTCCTTTTCCGCCCCCGGGACCATGAACAGACCATCATGTGGACATGAAGAGTCTGAAGATTCAGGCTGTCCATCAAGGTATCCAAGTTGGTAGATACCTTGGCCTTGTGTAACAAGGATTTGAAGAGGGATGGTCGGAAAAGTCTGGCCATAGGAGGTCTGTCTGAAGTCAGACCTTCGTCCTCGGAGAACTCCATGTCCCTGTGGTCATCATCGTCCCAAAGCAAATCCTTGCTGTGATGGAATCTTGATAACGAGAGTACTCCTGACAATGGTCCCAGCCGGTTGGTGCGGGTACCGGAGAAGGCGGTAGGGCGGATGGAGGGTGAACTGTTGAAAGAGAGCCCACAGCTAAAAATCTGGAGATTGTCTCCGCAACTATGGACTGTACATCAAGTGGCAGGTTCGAATAGAGACCGTCTCCTGTGCGGAGGCCCTGGGTGTGAAGGTAGCCTCAGGTGCTGGATGTGGCATTGGTGGCTGGACAGAAGGCACCAGCCCTGGATGGAATAGTATACCTGCTGGAACCACCAGAACCACATTGTCTCTTAGCAGGTTGATTTATTGCCAATTGCCACGTCTGGTGCAAAATTAAGAGGTGCCCCTACAGGCGCAGGAGCATTATCAGCGGGCTCCATAGCCCCAGAGCCGAACACTGGCGCCCCATGCAGGCTCAATGACTGAACCCTTTTCTGTGCCAGTTCAAATTGTCGTTCCAAAGCCATGTGCCTCCGTTGCTCGGCATTGTTGGACGTGGCAGCCTGTTTGGAGACATGTGAGGCATGTGGGGCGGACGCAGATGAAGCATACGTAGCCCGTTTACTGACACCTCTAGATTTCTTAGGTGGGCGGAATGGCTGTGACAGAGCTTTCAGGTTGCTCCAAATCGGAGGACAACTCAGGGTCAGCCATTTTAATTCCAGTGTTCTATCTTATATTTTTAACTTATTTTTATTTATATATATATAAGGTTTTTTTTTAAAAAGTATTGATAAATCTCCTAATCCTAGGAGGAGCCCTGTAATACGAGTGCAGTGTATAACGTTGACCATCATCAACAGCACAAAGTCCAACACCTGTTAATTGATGTGGCTAGAGTCAGCGGCTTGGCAAAATGGCAGCCCGACAGGTTTGTTAAGGCGCCAACAATCCTCCAACAGACAAAAGTCCCACAGCTGCGCTTTGAAATGACGGTTGGTCAAACTCTAGAAGGATGAAATTGCTCCATAGCGCCATTCATGAAGAAGCCGACCAGGGACTATCGACGCCTCAATAGGGAGCAGTTCTTGCGCCTGAGCAGTGGTGGGATCGATATCACAGCTAGCCCAATTGACAGGAAAAGTACTGTCTGACGGGGCAATCCAAAATGGTGCAGGGTGGGAAACCGCTGCTGAGCGCCTCTGCGGCCGGCTCGGCAAGCAACAAGATGGCGTCCAGCGGGAAAATGAGCCTCTGCGCTGACCGCCGTATCAAAGAGCCGGTAACAACAAAAGAATCGGAAAATTAAATCCGGCGTATTTCCATGGTCAGGGGAGGTGCGCGAGCACTGGAAATCATGCTCCCAGTGCAGTGAACCCAACAATACACACAGAGTATGCCCTGACAGGTAGCAGTGACTCTGGAGCCACCCGAAGTGGCTGACAGTTGGTTAGGATCGATGTGGTGGTAGCGGTTGTGCCGGCAAGCTGGGGAACCAGCATACTCACCGGCGGCAATAATGAGGGACAGAGATGGCCCTAAAGGGACAGAGCTCTGAAATGCTAAGAAGCAGCCTTCAAGGATGGCTGGGGAAGCCCCTGGAGCCCCAGGGCGACTCACCACCTCTGTCAGCCAACAAGATTAGAGCCACAAGTCCAGATATTAAATATCAAGAACGAGTTCCTCCAGAAGGTTAGGAAAACTAAAAGAGCAATCCAAAGCGTGGAGAGATTAATCTATTCGCCAGAGCAAGCCAAAAAACAGTCTCTTCAACCTGACTGAGTGAATAAAACTGACCTCAGCCGAGCACAGGAGGCATGACCTGTGCTAAAGGAACATACACTCAGTCTCTGGCTAATAGACTAAGAATAACCCATGCTTTGGATTCTCCAAGCAGCGCGCTGGAGAACTAATGGGTTCATACAAAGATAGCTTTTCTCAAAGTCGGAGAGTTTCACTCCAGCATAAAAATACACACTTCAGAATTTCTGTAGCAATTGTTGAGATTTAAAACATTTAAAAATATGAATTTAAGATACCGTATTTTTCGGAGTATAAGACGCACCGGAGTATAAGACGCACCTACCTTTTTTGGTTGCTTTTTTTTAAAAAAAGATTTTTTTTTTTTTTTAGACAAACACACATACAAACACACAAAGTATTTTCTTTGAACAGAGTATTTGGCTGGTTCACAAATTTAAACAGTGTTTAGTCATTTCAATTAAATTTACAATTTCTATATTTCCTTTTTGCCATATTTATTCCTCATCTATTTTTTTTAAAAAAACCATTACCCTTCATTCTTATCTCTAATCTTAATCAAATTCAATTTTTCCCTTCTACTCTATATTATACCCCTTCCCATTGACATCTATTTTTATATCCATCCTCACATTGGTTAATTATTTAATATTAAAATTGTTTAATACAAATTCAACATTTTAATATAAATCAATTAGTTATATAACTATCTTTTTTGTATATTAATCAATATGAACAGGAATATTCCAATTATTTCCATGCAACCCAATTTTTTACAAATCAATTAATTATATTTACCAATAATAATGAACCAAATAATTTCCCCCATATATTCCTCCAAACCACAACTTAACCATTTCTGCTTTCAACACAATATACAATTAATAGTATCTCAATTTTTACAATTCCCTAGTTAAATAGAGGTTTTTTTCTTTTGTGTTTTAAAATTGTGAACTCTCCTCTTTTGTCCTAAATTTCCCATTGTTTGCACCTACCTTTTTTGGTGAGGAAAAAGAAAAAGAAATCTCTCTCTGCCTCATTTTTGACACGTTGCAGGAAAGAGTCTGCTTTATTTTCAGTTTCGTTTTTTCAGCATAGCTAGGGAAAAAAAATCTGCTCCAGCACTCTTTGCAGCAAGCAGGAGAGCCCTGCGCAAAACAGCTGAGAGCAAATCAGCTGAAAGTCGGGAGGCCGATCTAATCAACTTATGCTAATTAACCTATGCTGAAGCTGGAAAGGGCTGTTTTTTTCTTGCTGTTTGCTTGCAAGAAGGTAACTACTGCAAGGCACAGGCCAAAGGGTGGGGGCCAGTGGGTGGGCAGGGCTACATTTGGTGTATAAGACGCACCTAAATTTTCACCCCCTTTTGGGGGGTAAAAAGGTGCGTCTTATACTCCGAAAAATACGGTAATTCATGAGGCACTTATCATCCAAGGAAAAAACTGCCCTTTGGCCTTTACTCATCTGTTGACTTTCAAGTTCAGTGGCACTCAATACATAATAGGATGTTGAAATGCCATAAGCAGTTCAATCTCGTGCCCTTTGTGCAACCTGAGCGATTTTATGGTGAGGAAATCATGGGGTCTCCCAGAGGTACATAAGCTATCTGGATTGGCTTCTTTAGCAAAACAGAGTATTTAAAACATCTATTGATCAGAGCAAATGCCTGAAAGTGTGTGCATGTGAGAGCAGAAGCTGCAGCCGCCCAGGTCTGCCAAACTGCCTTGAATCAAGCAATTCAGCTGTGTTTTTGTCTTTTTTACAAAGCCCCTATACAAACCATTTCTGCTGACCAAATGCATCCATTTCCGGGTTTGCCAATGGTAGATAGCAAGTTTGTCCTTTTCAAAGGCTTAGTTCAACAGAAGGGAGATAGAGGAGAGATTTTCATTCCAGGCTGTAACACTGTGTGTACAGACCACGAGACAGCTCTGACACACATAATAGAGCTTGTTTTTCAGCAAGGCACCACAGAATCGGGCTATCTGGGTCCATAACTACCAAGAGCCTTGGTAGTACAAGGGTTTGAGGCACCCTGTTATTAAGCTGCTTAAGACCAGCTGCCTGCAATTACTGCAGGGTTCGAATCTCGCCAAGGCTCAAGGTTGACTCAGCCTTCCATCCTTTCTAAGGTAGGTGAAATGAGGACCCAGTTTGTGGGGGCAATAAGCTGACTTTGTATAAATATACAAAAGGATGAAGGCTATTGCTGAGCACATTGTAAGCCGCCCTGAGTCTTCGGAGAAGGGCGGCATATAAATCAAATAAAAATAAAAATAAAATAAAATAAAATAACAGCTTGCAATCATTTTTAAAGCGTTTATCAAGATCCCACAATTTTTTTTAAAAAAAAATGCCTTAAAAAAAACCCTGCTGCCTTAATCAACGAAAGATCTGATCTATAAATACATTCAGAGTGACAGTATCATATTAAAAAGTTTGCATGTTAAGCAGATGGACTAATCATACATCAATAAACTAGGAGAAACTGATTGCAGTTCCCACTGTATTCTCGTTTCATTGAAGTTCATTTCCATTCCTTAAATAAAACAGAAACCTTCCCCCCAAACCAGTTCTTTAGCTTAATACCACTGAAGCAGGAAAAATCTACTCAATTTCCTCAACCTTCCCCCCTAGCATTCACAAACTATAATACTAAATGTTGGTTTTCTACCATGTCAACGCAGAAAACACAGTAGGAAAAAAGTTCTTAAACAAGACAACAAAAGGGGAAAAACCTTCTTGCCCAAATAAACGTAGGGGGAAAAACATCTCCTATAGACGAGAAAGGGTCAGCATAGTCCATATACCTGTTGTAATTCCAGGTGTATTATCTAGCAAATTCAGTCCAATTCACATGAAAGCATTGTTAATTTCTCTTGGCCAGGTATGGAGTGTATTCAGGTCTTTTGAACTGCCAGCACTCAGATGCCCAGGTACTTCTATGCTGCCATCATTTACTGAGGAAATGGTGGAACTCAGCTTAGGCAAAGATGCCTATATAATTCTGCTGCCAGGGTAGCTACCCCTATAGGCCTCCAGCAGCTGCAGCTGAAACACTCAGCTCTCTCTCTCTTTCTATGCAGCATTTTTTTTTAAATACTGGCACCCAACAAACCTCCAGTTCCCACCATCCACTAGCTCTTCAGGTCACAACTATTTTTTGCCTCCTTACATTAGTCAACTGTGTAAAACTGAAAAGGTTATTGACATGCTCTTTCGCTCTTTCTGTTATAAATCCACGGTGTTATCTACCAGTGAAATTTGGATCAGTCATTCAGCCCGCTACAGTTGCCAACTAGCAACTACTACAATCAGGCTCTTTTTGATGCTCAAGGACACAAACACTGCCCTGCCGGATCAGACCCTGGATCATCTTGTCTAACAGTCTGTTCTCAGAGTGGTCAACCAGTTGTACAAAGAAGTCCACTAGTCTCCCAGCATATGGCTTTCAGAGGCAGTCACAGGACCACAAAGGCTAATAGCAACTGATCCCCATGATTTCCAAGAATTGGTCCAACCCTTTTGTGAAGCCAGCCAAGCTGGTAGCCAGCATATCTCATGATAATGAAATTAAATTCCAAAGTTTGTTCATTGTATGTGCTGTATATATATTTTAAAAATCCTTTTGTCTGTCCTGATTTTTTTTTCAGTATTCAATTTCACTGGATCACCTCTGGTTTTAGTGTTTTGATAAATGAAAAATAACTTCTTCTTGTCCACTTTATCCCCATCATGCATAATTTTATACACCTCAATCATGCCCTCTCTTGTTCACATACTTTCTAGATTAAAAGACCCGATTGTTACAATCTTTCTTCATAGGGAAGCTGCTCCATCCCCTTGATCATCTTACTTGTCCTTCTCTAAAACTTCTCTAGTTCCCCTAAATCCTTTTTGAGGTGCTCTAACCAGACATACTGTAGGTGCAATAGTCCAGCTGTGTTGAATTTATATTTTTTATATTTTATATTTAACCAGAAGCAGCATGCTCGGTCCCATAGTTGGGTAGACCAGGTTGCCCTGATAGACTGGTTTTACCGGGAAAAAAACCCCACTTAGTTCAGCTGTGGTTGCCCCACTAATTTACATAAGGGTATTATGATATTTAAAGGATGACACAGGGGATGACTATGGCGGATCTGAAGGACATGACTGAATGGCTGATGACAACAATGATTATGATATTGGCATCTCTATTTTCAATATTGTTTCTTATTATCCCTAACATTCTGTTATCTCTTTTTACGGTAGATGCACATTGTGTCAACAGCTTCATTGAACTGTTTACCATTGTTCTAATATCTCTTTCCTCATCAGTTGCTGCTAGCTTTGATCCCATCAGTTTGTGTTAGTAGTTAGTACTTTTGGTATCAATGTGCTTCACTTTATATTTGTTCATTTTAATGGTATTTGGCATACTGACACCCACTCCCTTAATGGGCAGAGATACCTTTGGTGCTTCTTGCAGTGTCTTATTATTTTTACCACTCTGAACAATGTAGTTTCATCAGTAAACTTTGCTGATCCATTAATTACAGCAGATTCCATATAATTTATAAATTACAAAGCACCAATCCTAAAACAGAATCCTTGGGGACCCCACTAGCTATGTCCCTCCACTGTGAGAAATATATTTACTCCTACTCTTTGTTTTCCATTCATTAGCCATTTGCTTATGCACAAGAGGACCTGTCCATTTAGTCCATGCTTATTAAACTTACTGAGAAGTCTTCGATAAGGCACTGCTTTAAAAATCTAAGTGGATGATATCTACTAGCTTGTCCTTACCAGGGATGGGTTCTACTTACCTTTACTACCAGTTCACAACAGGGCCGCACGCATGCACAGAAGCTTCTTGATGACATCCGGATCAGTGGCCAGAGCTTCTCACCGGTTTTACTACCGGTTCTTGTGAACCGGTCCGAACCGGGGGCAACCCACCACTGGGCCTTACCAACGTTTATTAACACCTTCAAAAAAACTCTAGTAACAACCTAAACATTCTAACATTCTTCTATGACCTTGAGGAAGTTCTTTTGAACAGACATTTGTTGCAGAGATTTTAAACTATTCAATCTTCAAAAAACTGCTTGGAATCTGGAAGGATTCAGCAGCGTATAACTTAAATATTAAATCCTAATATGGAATTTTTTAAAAAGAAAAATAATAATCACACATAAACTGACCCTCAACTAATTGATCCAAATGGTCACAGCCTGTGTTTTCTATCTCAGATAGCCAGTACTTTCTAATAATGGCAAGGTGGACAGCTATCATTCTTATGCACTAGCGACATCCATCAGATAAAATGATTAAATCTACATCAGTTGCTAAAAGCAAAAGAAATAAAGTCACTGTAACAGAAACCTGCCATAAAAGTGCAATGTCTCTTGCATGATAAAAGAGTCCCTGGGCTCTGTGTAGAATTTGTTTTTGATAAATGGGAAGCAATGCCAAGATGTTTATCTAGCAGTAGCAGACTATTATCCCATGCCAATATTCCATTCCACTAACATCATCTGTTAAATTCTATTATCTGTTACTGATTCTCATTTTGGACCCAACTGCTTTTGGCTAAGATTCCAAGAACATTTATATGGAAATAAGTACCATCTGAATCAGGTCGGTTCCACATAGCAGTACTCCCACTCCCCGGTCCATTCAAACACTTTTGAAACTGGCTATGTGGTTGTTTTCCTTTTTTTAAGCCTCAGAACCCACAAACCAGGCAGAGAAAAAAGCACAGTGCTCTCTCCAGCTGGCATTTTGAGACAGCAAATAATAACACTGATTAGTGCCCCACTCCAAACCACTGTAGGTTCTGGAACAAAATCCTCTTGACCTCCTCCCTCCAGTCCAGAATGGAGAAAAAAATAGATTGCTATCATTCTATCCTTTCCAATCACAGAAGAATTGCTTTGCCAGCAGCAGCAGGAGCAAAGGGGGGGGGGGCAAACAAAAAGAAATCTTGTCACTTTCATCCTACTACTTTTTCCTGGGCTTCTGTGCAAGGAGGAAGAACTACCATGATATATAAAGAGTCAAAACAGGCCAGATCACTCTTTACATTTTAAAGCTGAATCAGCAGAACAGGTGGGCATTTGCTGGGTCACATGGGGGAAGAAACCTGAACAACTACTATGAAGAATGACATGCAAAGCCATCAAGCCATCGTTCTCCTTGAAAGATCTGTGAACCGAATGCTGAGGTCTAAGGAATAAGGCGTTTGGGAACTCCTGCCAATGGGAAAGTATTTACAAATACAAACACCGGTGCCTGTTCTATGCATTAATCCATAAAAATGATTTGTTTGTGCAAACATCCATTATGATTTCAATCTCACTTGTCCAAATCCCCAGGCCTTGTGAATGCAGCAATAAACAAGCTCTTGAATTGTTTGATACAGGTTTATCCAAGCCTGAGGCCTGGCACAAATGAGTACATAGCAGTCTGTTGCAAAGTCAGCGATGGGAGCTACCGCTCCCAGCACTCCATATAGGCAGGGCCACACACCCTGGTTCCACCCACATAACCAGTATCCGGTGTCTGCGTTCAGTTCCACTTTAGCAGTCCACCATCCAGTGCTCAGGCCTCCGGCCTCTGTCTGGCCTCCGCCTGCTTTGCCTGCATGCTGTTGCATCTGGCGCTGACCAACTGGGTTCCGGGAAGCTACCAATCAGCTGTGCGGGGGAGAATGCCTCCATAGCCTCTCTCGCTGCTGCGGCTGCTGTGGCTGGAGCCGACGCTGTCCCAGCCAGGCTCCTCGTCACCACCTGGCCATGCAGCTGTTCCTGCCACTGCTGCTATTTCTGCCTTCCCCTCCCCCTCCCCTCCAGGTATGGCAAGCTGGTTGGGGCTTGACATTAATTTTGAATGCAAACTCAGCTATTGTGGCCTGCTTACTAACCAATATTATATCTGTCTTATTGCTAGGTGTGAATTCAGCCTGAATTGCTGCCAAATACCATGAAGACCTTCTAAAGGAAATAACTCAACAGCGGTTATGCTCTCATAACTTATAACCCTATTGTTCATTTAACTAGAATTTATTCAATTAACCCAACAAATCATGACACACTAAATAAGAAATAAATACTCTGACTAAAATTGCAAGCATCCTGGACAATAAAGAGTTGGCTAATTTGTCCAATGAGTTGTGCAGACACAATCATTGATTTGGCTATAAGGCAATGCCTAGGAAGAGTAGTATATGGCTTTGCTCAGGCAACACATTACACAGAATTGTATTTAAATTAAGCTCGTCACACAAATCCAAAATATATTTAGTAGAAAATATATCTTGATTCTTCAAATAGGTCAAATGAAAATTTGTCATTTTACTAAATGTCATACGCCATACAACAATAATGCAATATAAAAATACAATATCATACTACATACAGCAGTTTAAACAACAATCGAATGTAGACATATCTTCATCTAAACCCTTTTTCCTGAACTGTGGAAGGCATTTCTTGATTCTCTGCCTATCTCCAATTAAATAGTACTTTTAAAATTACTTCTCTCTGCCACCATTTTTCTCCATTATCAAAAATATTTCATCCAACAATTTTGCAATACAGGCATAGAGGTACTTTGGTAAATGGGGGGAAAGAATTAAAAAAAAGAAAATAAATCAAAACTGTTAGATGATAAAATGCAGAGTTCCTGCTATAGCCAGATACAGGCAAAAAGATGTTTATGGATAAAACTATGTTATGCATGCTTTCATTTCTGAGATCTACTTTGTTATTCTGGTCCCCAAAATTTGATGGAAGAGAGTCCTATCTGTCTGTTCATGCTTCCTTTATGTTAGAGCAGTATGTGAAAGATGCACATATATTTAACTTACAATGCAATTGTAGGCACATAAAATTATTTCACTTTTTTCCCTGTTATAAAAACATATGAACTGTAAAGAATAACAGTGCATGGAGAGGTTTGGGTTGTTTTGTTTTCTAAAACGTAAGCCTCCGTAGAAGGAAACAACAACAAAAAACTACGGTGCAAATTACTACATAATTTTTAGGAAAAACCAAGTGGTATCTAAATTGGAAGAATAATATTGGCAAAAAGTGATCCTAATAATGTTTATTACTTACAGATATGAGAGACAGAGAATGAAACAGCAACGCCTTTCCTATTTAGTGTAGTAAATCAGTGCCCTCACTATTAAGAGAAAAAGAAAGAGAAACATTGTTCCATTACCAAGTGCACAGAAGGCATGAATATAAATACGAATTACTAGTTAGTATGCAATATATTGCTAGGAAACAGTTTTATCTAGGCACAGGACTATGGGTGAATGTATATCTGTATATTTGTGTGTTGTATATATATGTGTATCCACATACATATTGACATGTGAATATATTCACATGTGAATACTGTATATCCACATACCGCATTCCTAGATCTGGGGTGTCAAACTGGTAGCCCATGGACCAGATGCATCACATGTAGGCCATGCCCACCCCAGCTCCCCAAAGGGGAAAAACATCACGATACATCACATGACGGCAACACGATGCCGCGAGTTTGACACCTGTGTCCTAGATCATATAATTTATTTTTGTGTACCATTCAAATTAATAGCCTTCTTTAGAAATACATCTATAAACATGAAACAGAAACAAACTAAGCAGACATGTGGAAAATACCAAATTAAGGAAGAGGAAATTAAAAGGATATAATTGGGACAAGAATACTGTCATACAGAGCTGTTAAGAACAACCCTGTGTTGATTCTGCAGTGATGCCTAATTACCAACAGTTTGAAGCTAGAGAGAAATTAATGCTCAACAGGGTTCTAACTTTGATTCTTCCATTATTGCGTATGTTCTTCTAGCTTGTTTTTAGAAACAGTTATGCTGTAACACAGAATGTAACTAATGCATCAAAAAAGAAAAAGATTTGCATACTTTCTCCAAACTCTTGGAAACAACCCAACCCAATACAGTAAATGGTTGTGTTTGCATGGTATAGTGTTGCATGGCACAATGTACTACAAATTAGTGACCAGACTTTAGCCTAACATGGGCAAACATAACCCAAATTATTAGATTAAGATGCTTCATGTCATATGAAAATATAAAATGTATTAAGCTGGCTATGGATAAACATTCCATGTAAATACTCTATATGTTTTAAAGCTTTCTTTTTAAATTTTAAATAGTATTTCTATAAAAAGAAAGGGTTAAGATTCAAGGTTTTAATTCCTTATCCCCAAAGTTGCTGTTTTCTAATAGAGAAAAATTGCACTCAGGAAATATAATTTTCACTAGGATTATAATGTAGAGAAAATAATAAAATGACTTTTTTATGTCTTACAGTCATAATCCATAGCTCCCCCAATAATATTTAAAAAGACACAATTAAACAAACCATGTCCATATGTGAGTTCAGATGAGATAAACCACATTTTCATTAAGCCCCAAATTGGGGCTGAAGCAGAAAGTTTTCACCACAGCCTAAAATCATGATATATTTTATGCTAGTTTACGTTAACTACAATCCAGAGAAATTTACCATTGGTTAACTCTCCTCTTTCAATTTCTGGAGACAGAGCTTCCACAAGTTGATTTACTTGGGGAATAATGTGAAGCAGGAATAAAAATACACAGGAGAGTGAAAGCTAACTCTAGGCTTTGCAAATGATAACTTTGACTATGACTGAATCTGTCTGTTTGCACATGTGTGCATTCTGTAAAAAAACAAAGAAAAAAAAACTTCTGAAAAGATGGTTGCAGAAAATTTGCATGATTGCTAAAAAGATGCAACTCCTCTTCTTATATACAATGCATGTTCTTTCTTTCCAGAATAAACCAAAAGGTTTTAATGAACAAACTGCATAAACCTTGTCAAACAGAACTGGAAACCACTCCAGACTGCTTTCCTAGTTCTGGTTCAGGTAGAAAGTGATGACCAGTTTTACACATCTTGATGGACTACAGTTATGTCAAAATAAAACCTGAAGGTGAAGCTCAATTTAAGAGGGAAAAAACTCAATTTCAATCTTCCAAATTGACTGGGGCTGTGCTCTAATTTTTCTCCTTATCTTTAATAGCTAACTAGCATTATTTCAGAAAGGAGGAGAAAGAACCAGAAAGGAAAGTGACAAAGGAGCAATTAGCAGGCAATACATCACTAAAGCCGGCCGTGCCATGCTCAACTGTGAGCCATTGGCAGAAGCCCTAAAGAAGTGGTTGTGTGTGAATCATTGCTGAAAAGAATTACTAAGTAAAATCTGGAGAAGAATCTTGCCCCGCAGAGATGGCAAAAGTGCTTGCAGATAATATAGATCTACACTCAGTGCTATGTAGAACTGCTGTTTAATTCCATTTCCAATTGACTGCAAAACAGCCAGAACAAAACTGCCTCAGCAATGCTAGTGAATCGAGTGTGAAAGCATATATATATATATTCCCAATATATCTTTGAGGCAAATGTTAATGGACAGGTATGTAGCTGTGTAGGCACATTAATCGCTATCAGAACCATTTGCTGTGGACTATGATTGCTATAATGGTTATCTCCTGCTGCTGAACATTTCTGATTGAAACTGGTTATAATGTTAAATAGAAATTATTTTTTTGGAGTTGAGAGACAATTAAGTGTTTGATGCCTAACCCCTCTATAAACATACTTACCTTTGGGTACATTTTGGAGCTCTCTATGATGAAATGATTGATTATTTTAACTAAAGTTGTACATCACTAAGATTAGCCTCTTAAGAATCAGAAGCTTGGACAACTGCCAAGGAAACTTTGATTTAAAAAATAAGATGCAGGGAATTAGAAATCTGTCCAACTAAACTCTTTCCCATTCAAATGGGTTAAAATAATATTAGAACATACATCATGAAAACTTGCAATCTCCAAAGGCTTGCTTGCTTAGCTCCTCTCTCTACCAAAGCAATCACTAAGGACAGAAAATGGACAGTTGCAGCACAATGATTAGGCAGCCTCAGCTCTAAGTATATTATAAAGGGATTAAACCTTCTATCCTCAAATCTTTGAGTGTGAACAGCAGTAGGCTATAATACTACAGAGACAGCATGAAAGCATGAGAAAGAGTAGAAGTACTCCTACTTCCCACTCCTTCCCTTACTGTAAAAAAGTGGGAGGGAAAGGGCACCCACAGCTTGAAACATCACCCCTCTGGTGATTAAATTGGACCTGATCCTCAAAGACGGGTGTCAAACTCGCATCTTCACAGCAAAGTCACATGACATATCGGGACTTTTCCCCCCTTCGCTAAACTGGGCGTGGCCACCATGTGACGCATCTGCTCAGTGGCCCGCGAGTTTGACACCCCTGGGGAATATGCTTGGGGATATGTATATGTGACAGAGCCTGTGCAGCGATTATGCGATTTGTTGGTTGTTTTTTCCTTGGTTGCCAATTTGCATTGTTTTTATTGTTACATACAGGTAGTTCTCAACTTATGATCAGTCACTTAACTACTGTTCAAAGTTACAACAGATCCCCCAAAAGGTACTTATGACTCAGTAAGTACAAGTTCTGGCAGCCAATCTCCCCATGGTCACGTGATCACTTGGCAACTGGCTTGCATTTATGGCCATTGGCAGCATCCCATTGTCCTGTGACCGCAATTCTGGGTTGCAGGATTCTGCAAAAATCTCCATTCCCTTCCCACTCCAGGGGAAGGATATTGCAAAATCCCCATTCCCTCTCCACTCCACTGCAAAATCTCCATTCCCACCCCACTCTGGGACCAGCCAGAGGTGGTATTTGCCAGTTCTCTG